>NC_091397.1:27030752-27684472 GCF_032191515.1 Phaenicophaeus curvirostris
ACACACATGCTGCTTAAATGGTTGTTGCAGGGTTCTTTTGCATACCTAGCTCATTGGAACAAATAGGGATGAGCTCCGGTAGCTCTTTTTTTCACTGGCACTCTCTTTCCTGTACCTCCTCTTCTTCAGTTGTGCAGGCTGTACTGAAAACAATAACAAGACAGAAACTCAAGCTGGTGGGGTGTTATCCAACCTGAGCCTTAAAGCAGCCCCTGTTCTCCCAGGAAAACTGCTTGCTCGTGATAAGAGAGCTCTTTATACCTAAGGGCTGCGTACATGATTCACTACAGGGGATACAAAAGAATATATTTGAGGTGTGCTTATCTGGAGTTGTTCCCTTTTCAGTTAATTGCTCCCCTCTTCATTTAATTTCTCTTTGGGATGTGTGAAAACAGGATTGTGAGGATGTGGAAAGAGACAATTCCTTACTGTGGAAGAATCTCATGAGTCTACAGACACTCGCTGTGTATGCTAGTACATGACAGGATACTCCGCAGGTTTCAAATGAAACCCCAATTTCACCAGAGAGTGGAAGGCCCGTGGGGTATAAGGTAGCTGCCAGTATCATGAGTGCTGTGAGCGCTTTCTCTTTCAAGACGTGTGCTTTTGAGTCACTCCGTTGAGCAGAATAACTCAATTGCAGACAGGGGGTTACATCTTGAGATCTTGAGTGATATCAAGAAGAAGAGAAACGTTTATGGGCTCTGGAAGAGGGGACAGGCCTCTTGGGTTGACTACAGGAGGGAAGTGAGATTGTGTAGAGAAAAAATCAGAAGGGCTAAGGCTCAACTAGAAATCAGATTGGCAAAGTCTGTGAAAGATAACAAAAAATCCTTCTATAAATATATAAATAATAAAAGGAGGACTAGGGAGACCATACAGTCCCTATTGGACGCAAAAGGAACAACAGAGACAGGGGATGAGGAAAAGGCTGAGGTACGTAATGCTTTCCTTGCCTCAGTCTTTAATTGTAAAGAAAGTTGTTCCCTCTGTGTACAAATCCAGGAGTTAGAGGAGCAAAATGAGGCTCCCATGATCCAAGAGGAGGTGGTCAGAGCCTTGCTAGCCCGACTAGACACTCACAAGTCTATGGGGCCGGATGGGATTCATCCAAGGGTATTGAAGGAGCTGGCGGATGTGCTGGCCAAACCCCTTTCCATCATCTTCCAACAGTCCTGGAAGACAGGGGAAGTCCCACTGGACGGGAGGCTGGCTGATGTTGTGCCCATCTACAAGAAGGGTCGCAGGGAGGATCCAGGGAACTACAGGCCTGTCAGTCTGACCTCAGTGCCAGGGAAAGTCACGGAGCAGGTGATCTTGAGTGCTATCATGAAGCACATGCAAGAGAACTGGGTGATCAGGCCCAGTCAACAAGGGTTCACAAAAGGCAGGTCTTGCCAAACTAACCTGATCGCCTTCTATGACAAAGTGACTCGGCTGCTGGATGAGGGAAAGGCTGTGGATGTGGTCTTCCTGGACTTCAGTAAAGCCTTTGACACAGTTTCTCACAGCATTCTGCTTTGGAAACTGTCAGCCTCTGGCCTGGACAGGCGCACACTCTCCTGGGTGGAAAATTGGTTGGATGGACGGGCCCAGAGAGTGCTGGTAAATGGTGTGAAATCCAGCTGGAGGCCAGTGACAAGTGGGGTTCCCCAGGGCTCAGTGCTGGGTCCAGCCCTGTTCAATGTCTTTATCAATGACCTGGATGAAGGCATGGAGTGCACCCTTAGCAAGTTTACGGACGACACTAAGCTGGGTGGAAGTGTTGATCTGCGGGAGGGTAGGGAGGCTCTGCAAAGGGATCTGAACAGGCTGGACCGCTGGGCAGAGTCCAATGGTATGAGGTCTAACAAGGCCAAATGCCAGGTCCTGCACTTGGGGCACAACAACCCTATGCAGTGCTACAGACTAGGAGAAGCCTGTCTAGAAAGCTGCCTGGAGGAGAGGGACCTGGGGGTGTTGGTTGACGGCCGACTGAACATGAGCCAGCAGTGTGCCCAGGTGGCCAAGAAGGCCAATGGCATCTTGGCTTGTATCAGAAATGGCGTGACCAGCAGGTCCAGGGAGGTTATTCTCCCTCTGTACTTGGCACTGGTGAGACCGCTCCTTGAATCCTGTGTTCAGTTCTGGGCCCCTCATCACAAGAAGGATGTTGAGGCACTGGAGCATGTCCAGAGAAGAGCAACAAAGCTGGTGAGGGGGCTGGAGAACAGGCCTTATGAGGAGCGGCTGAGAGAGCTGGGGTTGTTTAGCCTGGAGAAGAGGAGGCTGAGGGGAGACCTCATTGCTCTCTATAGCTACCTGAAAGGAGGTTGTAGAGAGGAGGGTGCTGGCCTCTTCTCCCAAGTGACAGGGGACAGGACAAGAGGGAATGGCCTCAAGCTCTGCCAGGGGAGATTTAGGCTGGACATTAGGAAAACATTTTTCACAGAAAGGGTCATTGGACACTGGAACAGGCTGCCCAGGGAGGTGGTTGAGTCACCTTCCCTGGAGGTGTTTAAGGCACGGCTGGACGAGGTGCTAAGGGGCATGGTTTAGTGATTGATAGGATGGTTGGACTCAATGATCCAGTGGGTCTCTTCCAACTTTGTTATTCTATGATTCTATGATTCTATGATCTGTCCAGTTAATATAGTGTTGCCTTTTTTTTGTGGTAATAACAGCTGTAGAGATCCAAGAAACAAAACTGCTGTCTTTACGTGCATGGTTATTTCCATCAGACAAGGAGACAGATCTCAGGACTTCAATGTGTTGAATACACTGAAGTGGTTCTGAATTGTAAACCTACAATGCTGCTTTGTTCATAATAGATGAATTCTCTGATTTACCTTACTTCGCTTTTCCTTAAGAAGTGAATTAGTTCTGTGCATACATAATACTTTCTCCTTTTTGTAATATATTATTCAACATGGAATAATTAGTAATGCAAAGGTTGCACTGAACAGCAGAAGGAGAGTGTTTGCCTCCCACTGAACCATTTTTGTCTCTTTTTAAAGGATTAATTTCCTGATGACTGAACTATTTTGAACATAATATTTAACCTTCACCTTCTTTAGTTTGCAAGCACTTTAAATTAAGGATTGTTGCTCCATTTTGAAAATTTGGGGGCCTATTCTGAAAACCATTGGTCTTATGAATTATCTCAGTGGAATAATTGATGTAAAAGTAGCTGTGGTTGGATTGGATGATTGGATGATTGGATTTAGAATTTTGCCTTCATTCAGTTCATTGGAAGGTACTTACCTGCGTCTGACTGCTTTGAAATTATTTTGTGTGGATATCTAAACATACACACAATGATGTATTGCTATGTTTATCACTGTTTCAGTTCACTGAGAGGCACTTCAGCTGAGCTGCAAATTCAAAATTTTCCCATAGGAGAGGCTAATTGACTTGTGCTTTTGTGGTTTATGGTGTCACCAAACCCCTTGACACAATTCTAGTGCTGTATTGAATGGAAGCTAATTTATTCTTATTCTAACTATTGACTTAATGTTGATACAACATCTACCTATACTTCTCTTCCCTAAGAAGACACTTTATAATTCAGTTATCATAGTAAATGTTGTATCAACTTGAGACATCATGACTCCATGGAAAAGTAACGTTTTAGTGAAATTTATATAGATTTTGGCTTTGTTAAATGTATAATACCATATCAAGAGGAAAAATATTGACACTGGCTTCATTCAAACTTTTACTTCAGGTTTGAGACAAAAGGAACTTAGTTTCATAAGAGTGTACAGTGCAATTTTATTGTTTATTAAAAGCCATAAAATGTACCTAGATTTGCTGTTACATTATAAATCATAGGCTTTTTCAAAAGTAAGGTTACACAGACTGGATCTCTCTTTCTTCAGTTACATAGCCACAAAAATGAGTTATCCCATGCAGTACAGTTTGTCAGAGTTCAGAAGCGTATTGTTATGAATCCAAAAACTAGAAATGGGGCAAAGTGGAAGCGAGGGATAGAGTTAGGGCTTAGTCTTATTTCAGTCTGACTCTGTTGACTTAAGAATAACAGCTCAAAGTTGAGTATGAACTCCCTCTAAGGCAGGAGCATTTTCACAGAGAAACAAGGAAGGAGTTAGGATGGGGCATTGAAACCTTCCTTCTTGGTTAAGGAACTGAATGAATTTGAAGCGAAAAGGTAGGATTGGTATTCACTTCTGGTCTAGAGGGCTTACATTCTCCTGAGTGGAGCTTATAAGGGTAAGATTTTAGCCCAAGACAGCAGAGCCAGTGAGGGCAGTTGCTATTCTGACTTCCCTACCCATCCGCTTTCAACTGATGAGTGTGTTTGAAGTATGGACTGCAAGATTTTTAAGTCTCAGGTCTGAGTCTAAGCTTTCTTTATCCCAGAACCTGATTTTTAGACTAAATTATACTACTGTCCCTCAGGCCAAACACAGGTGGTATGGTAAAAATGAGCTGCTTTATGGTATGTTACTATTCACATTCTTGCTGGGGCAGATCCAGTTAGGATGTCTAGAAAGCACAAAGCAAACTGGAGCTGTAGCCACAACAAATAACAAGTGGGTTGCTGTGAACATTTTTACCTGCAATAGGTATTAATTGTTCTTTAGTTCCTGACAGGAGAAGATGAGTACAGCTGAAAAGAGGGGAATGTTACTTTATGCCTGGGGAGATGTGGGAAGCTGGAAGGCAAGGCCTGGTGCTATTAATAACTGTTATAATAAATCAGCATATGATACAAGTAATACATCAAAAGAAAAAAAAGAAAAAGCTGTCTTGTAAAGCAGGACATAAAGCTGTGACATGCCTACTGTCTCTAGATAAAGGTTTGAATGGTTTTCCCAAGAAGTAACTTTATGCAAATGCATACTGTCATGTGAATCAGATTAAGGGAAGAAAGACTATTTATGCATGAAATCCAAACATGCTTCTGGGGAAAGGAGAGGAGAAATAAACCCTTTCTTTCACCTCAAATACAGTATATGTGCAGTGACTAAAAGAAGTGAATATGTCATCTGTATTACTGACACTAAGTGATTTTTCACTAACGATTAGCCTGAATCATAGTGATAAAAAACTGAGATGGAAAAGACCTATTGGAACATCTCATCCATCTCCCTGTAAATACAGGACTCTCCTTGACAATTTCTGTACAAAACAGTTCACTGCTTGAGAGTTAGTGTCTTCATCAGTGACACTTCACATGGGCCTTTTCTAAGTCATTACAGTGACTATGACACCAGTTCTTCACCTGAAAATAAGATTAAATCAATTCTGCTTTTCCAGGACAATGTCCTGGAGAGACTTTTGGCCCTATGCATAGCTGAAAGGTAAAATACATGTTGTTACTTTACAGCTTTACAATACAATAGGTTGTCTTTGCTTTCACGCACCACAGAAGATGTACAAACTGTTCATTTATTCAACAGTAGCACAAAAAGCAAGCAAAGGCAAATCCTTGGTTACACTGAAGTCTAATAATGTAGAAACATTTTGGGTAACAATAAGCTGGATTCAGATAAGTAAGAAAGGTGCATATGGAGGTGTCTGTGGCTGCCAGGTTTTAGGGCTTGTTCTGTACCATCTTTATGCCAAACCTCAGGCTGCTCTGTCTCCTCCCATCTTGGAATAGCCCCAAAAGAATTTGTTCTCACTCCCCTTCCTCAGTCCATGTCCCTTCTGCTGGGCTCTGCAGGAGGTTATGACACGTCCCTGGCTGTGCTGGCTCTGCTCCCACCAAGGGTTTCTAGAGCAGAGGGTCAGCAGAGAGCAGCACAAATCACCAGGACACAGACCATAGTCTGGCTCTTTGTAACCAGTGCGGCACGATTCAACAGGAATTTAGCATCAAGTTTGGCACTAATCCCTTTAAAAATAATAGAGATGTACCGCTAGAAACAGAATTTGCTGGGAATGCCTTTGAAGGTGGACAGTTTATGAAGAGAGTCTGGAAGTTAACTTGTATATGCAGTTTGGGATGAAGGGTGGAGCAAGCAGGTTTGTTTCACTGCAATCTTGGCATACCCAAGGTAACTCATAGTGAACCGAATCTGTAGCTGTTTGCACCAGTGTGATGCTGTAAGCAAACACCATGGACCAGAAAACTGTCCCTCCAGATTCTCAATTGACATCGATTGATTTTCGCCCACTAATTTCCATAGATACTGATTTCTGATCCCAAGCATTTTACATGAATACAAGACATGAGTCTGGGCATTTGGCTGATCACCCTCAGGAGACACCTGGCATTGCAGTCTGATTCAATTTCTCCCAAAGACAGCTGGCAACTTTCCACTAAACCCAGGGGCTGCCAAGCAGACCCTCTGGAAGTGAAGGTTGCATGTGAGTGCAGAGATATAGAGCCAAACGCTTTTGTGGGAGGGTTTTTGTTTTTTACAAAAATGGCGCTTGGGGCGTGTGGTGATTCTGTGTTTGTGGCATCATCCCACATCCCTACAGAGGAGGCAGTGGCTCTGTGTAGGAGCTGCTGCTATGCCATGGAGAGACAGATGAAACAAACCCCCCTAACAGGGTGGTAACATCACCTACAAGTTTCGATTAGATGCTTGTGTCTGAACAGCATCTGGGTGTATGCAGTTTGGAACAAATATGAAAGCTGATCAGACGATCCCAGGCAGGTAAATTTTTAAAGGATATTGTTCCTCTGAAATGCATTAATTTACCCCACCTGAGATAAAATAATTTAGATAAAATTGTTCTGCTCATGATGCCTTTATAATGTATTTGTTTCTAAATGGATGATGTTTTTCTCCTTGCTTGTAAGGGCTTTTCTGAATCACAATGATCTTTAAATATTACTTGTAGCAGCAGCTGTTACAAAATTTTCAGGCAGAAATCTGGTTTTCTTTTTATTTAAAATCGATAATGAGTGTTCAAAAATAAGAATTCCACCAGTCCTGGCACCAACCCAGTCATGGCTGCCCTAATGTGTAACTCAGCACAGATCATTTTAAAAACAAGAAGTTTGCTGAACAAATATAAGCTTCCCGCAGCCCAGCATGTCTGTCCCTGTGGACCAATGAACTTCTCTGTGACTTGAGTTATTTTTAATTCTGCTCTGGACTTTCTCCAGGAAATCAGTAATAATTACTAATTGTATTTTTGTAAGCTAAATGAAAGGATGCATTCTTTCTTGAAATTCTCCCTTAGCTTTTGCAATTAATTACGTTGTTCTTTTGTGTGATTAATCCTTGTCTTTGTATTACAATTTCACTTAATCAAACAGTGCTACATAGCATGCCAAGGCTTCTTAAGTGTATGATATTTTCTCTTTTTTTATTGTCATTTTCTTTTATCTGCTACTCACATCTCTTCTAAACTTCTATCAAAGGCATGTTTTACTGAAAAACTAAAGAGTTCTAAAATTATCAGGGGAAATTTGCATGAGATTATTGTAACTTGACAAAGACCCCCTGCCATGTGTGGAGCTACAAACTGATTTTTACCAGCTGAGGATATGTCCTTACATCACCAACACCCACTAAGGCAGTTTTCTGATAAAACTATTTCAACAGAAATTCAGTCAAAACCCCTAAATGACCTCAGGTTTTCTTTCTAAACTTTTACTAGATGAAATATATTAAAGCAAACTTACCTGACCACCTTAAATTAGATATTAAAATTATCCTCTTGCAATAGACCCACACTGGAAATGTTAGGCAGAAAGGAGCTGGTTTTGAGTGGTTTAGAGAAAGTCTTAAACACTTAGGTTGCTGTGCAATTTTGTGGCAAATCTTACTTCTTCCTTTGCAGCCAGGGAAAGTTTTTCTGTGGTAGAAGTGGAGCATGTCTGTCATTCCAGCACAGTATGGCTACAATACTGCCAGCATTAAATATTCAGAAGTCAGGAGACTGGTTTACACAGAGCAAGGTCCTTACTTTAAAATAAATCATTTTATCTTCCAGTTTCTTATTTTTTAGGGCATCCTTGTGTCATATTTCCAAAGGCTCTTCCATAATTTAAAATTAATAAAAAAGCACACAAAATCAAGTTTGAGAAAGATGGCAACCTCATTGCTCCAGGACCTGGAGTTTAAAGGCAAAATTCCACCCACTTTGTAGTGGAAAAAGCAGAACTGGTTGAAGGGGAATGCTGGGGAAATGTAGTGGTTTTATCACCATAGAGGTGTCAGTGGGTCAAGGATGAGGTTGAATATCTATTAGCATGGAAACTCTCTCTCCCCTGAGCACAGCAGAGGATGGGCATTGCCCATCTGAAGCTCCACCAAGGTGACCTGGACAAACATCAGCTGTTAATAAATCACTGAGAAGGCTGCTTACCTTTCATTATGGAATCACACTCACGGCTTAATAATGACAAAATTAGTGAAGGCAGTAAATTAAATGTTGTGTGCCAATGTAAATGTAAGTGTAGTGAATAGATAAGATGCTAAAAGATTGTGTTAAAATACACAGAACCACAGAGAATTCCTCTGCGAAGCCTGGAGTGCAAAGAGAATGGGCTGGCAGAGGAAAAGTGTAAAAACACATAATTAGTATCTTCCATTAGGCATTTAATAAATGTTGAAAAGTAGACGACTGACCTGCATCAGCAGAATGTGAAGATGCATGCTTACCTTAAGCATGGTTGTAATCTAATGAAAATAAAATAAAATAAAATAAAATAAAATAAAATAAAATAAAATAAAATAAAATAAAATAAAATAAAATAAAATAAAATAAAATAAAATAAAATAAAATAAAATAAAATAAAACAAAACAATACTGTGGACTCATATGGCCCTGCTTGCATGAGTAATGCCAGGGATCTGCTTCTTGAACTGGGTCCTTTATGCAAATAATAAGTCACAAGTGTGGTAAGGATTTATTTTATGTTCTTTCAAATGAAGATGGGTTGACTGTATTCAGTATATTAAATCCTTCCTGCTGCTAAGCTTAAAGAAACTGATTCTCTTGTAACATATTTTGATTTGACTACTCTAGCTTCCAAGTGCTATAAAGCAAAAGAGTAGTTTGCCTTGGCCTCACACCTAGTTACAGTAGTGCTAACTTTAAAATTGCTGAAGAAACCCACATCTGGAGTCAATTGAGAGAATTTTAACCAGCTTTGGTGGTAATATACAAGTAATATTTCATCCTCGTGTGTATTTCACTCATCTTATAAAAAAGAAGCCTCATTCCAAGACTCCTAGACATATTTCTTTGCTGTCTCATATATCAAGAGTATCAGACTAAGCAGACCGCTTAAAACTGGATATGTCCAAAGACTCTCTTATCCTAAACAACAGTGAATATTTTTGCCAACACTTCCATTTCCTGCAGTAGGAAAAAAAATACATAACCCTGAAGCCTTGGCCAGATCCTGCTTTCCTTGAAATGCATGGCAAATTTGTCAACAAAACACTCTCTGGCTCGGTAGTGGGGGGAGAAGTTTAACAGCTGGAATTAACCAGTAGGAATAATGTGAAGCAGGCTGAAGTTTCGGATTAGGTTTAGTCTAATGCTGGGGTTCAAGGCTGAGCTTGCGTTCCGATCCGCCTGTGCCAAAATCACAGAAGCGACATCCAAAACCAGAATCAGAGATCAAGCCCTTTCAGCTCTGGGTTTGGCCCAAAGCCAGACCAAGGCTGCAGGCATACCTCCAGGAATTCAGTGCCGAGACACCCACGGGCTCCAGATTCAATGGTTTGAAACTCCAGTTTTCTGCTGTCAAAAATGTTAGCCTGGTGCAAAAAACCACTTTTATTTACAAGAATGTTATAAGCAGAAGTAAGTAATTCCTCAGTTGCATGGACTCAGCTTCTTTGACTGTTTGCAGGGTGGGTGAGCAGCTATATGTGAGACAGGCATTAAATTAAACAAGTCCCCAAACTGGTTTTATTCTTTTTTTCTTCCATCTGAAGGGACCACCACTGGTGAAAGGCTTGTTTTTTGTAGTGCCTCAAAAAGCTATTAAAGGCAATTGTCATGTTGGACAGACTGAGAGTTGAAATCTGGAGGTATCATCATATTGGTGCTCCCAACATTTGCCTCCTCCACCCCTCTCTGACATGAATTTAATGCAGGTGCAGACACAAGCCTAACATAAGGGAGCAATTTTCTGATTCATTCATGTAAGACCCTGAGGGAGAGTGGGAACAAGATGTACAAAGGTAACGTGGCATTGTTAAAAAATTAACTTTGCTTCCATTTTATGGTGCCATAGTGCTGTGTTGCTTGGTTACGCGGATCAGGAATTTAACTGTAAACAAGATAGTTTTCTCCACGGTCCCTAGGGTTTTCATCTCCATTTGAAAAGCATTTAAAAATGTGCATCTTTTGCCATAACCTTGAGTCTCTTCTTGCCATTGCTTGTATCCTTTGTGTCTGCTGCTGTTCCAGCAGCGCTAGGAGATGGAGGTGGTGGTGTCCATGCTAGCACGACCACGGCTGAGCTACAGCCACACTCCCCTCTGAATGCTGCGCATCTTCAGAGATAAGAAAGACTGCTTATGACTTTTGTTTTGTTTTTCATTTTTACAAATCCTGGCAGCACGGTTTCCAAGCATTGGGAGCATGCCAGCTGGACTATGCAGTTATTCAAGCCATTGGGAGTGGAAAAGGGGTTAATTATCTTGGTATATTATTACATCACTAGTGGAAATTCTATTTTTGCCCTCAGGATCTTGATCTCCAGTGCTGTGTCTGCTCAGAGCTGTAAAATATGACAAGGTCATTCACCCTGCTTTAGTAACAATGAGTGCTAACAATTTGGGAGTTGCATGCATTGTCATTGCTTAACAGGGTCCTCCCTGTAACCACAAGTGTTGCCTATGCCTCATACCAGCAAACCGCACATCAAATCAGATGTTAGATTACACTGCATTATGTTGGAGTCTGTTTATAAAAATACAGTGAAACACAACTTCCCTGCCTATTTAAACTCTAAACAAGATTAGGCAACTAATAAATGCAGAGAAGACGGGGAGAGAAAAGTGATGAACAGAGATTAAGAAGCGGGGCTGAAGATATGAACAAAACACTTTAATTGATAGGGCAAACTTTCAAAATATTTTTATCTTCTCTTTTCCTTCTGGCTCTGCATATGGCTGGGGAAAACCTGACTTTTACAACACTGTGTACTGAGGCAACATGTACTTTTGAAGTTTAGTCACCCCCTAAATAGTGTTACTAGTGTTTCATTAACAGCACAGAGACACAAATGATGAAGTACTTGCTTATATCCAGGAATCTTTATTGTTGAGGCTTAAAAAAAAATAAATCATTAGCTACATGCTTGTTAAGCATCATGCTATGGCTGCTTAGGCATACTCCTTTGCTTTTATTTTGGCTCACACAGATGGTTAAGATACTTCAGTTAATATTTCTTATTTTAAAGAAAAGGCTAATTGCCTAAATGTCAGAAGTGCTAGGTATTGCTTGTCTTGGAAAGAATGGGAATGTAACATGGTCACAGTTTATCCTAAATGTGGGTTGCTACTAGAGATTTGTTGTCTGGCTACCAATTCATAAGAACAGCATCATCACAGTCGAGTAAAGCTTCTGTTGTGGCAACAGCCAAGCAAGCCTCTTACATCCTGTGTTTTTCAGAAACAGTCTTGCTGTTCTCCACCAAGGGTGCTCTTCAAGGGAATATTTGAAGTCTGAGGCAAACATTAGAAAGCAATGCACTTGTTTGGTTAAGACTTCAGCCTTGACCTCCATCTTTAAGCCCTTGTTCATTATTAGTCACGTGTTTCCTGAATCAAAGAGAATATTTTTAGAGAGGGAAAATTGTTCTGGGACTGGAGCGTTACACACCAAACAGACTTGCCCAGATGACAAATAGCCTTTGCATGATAGCCAAGGTTCATCCAGCTGCTCGGCCCCATACCAAGTGATTGATGGTGTTGATGTTCTAAATAGGCTTAAGATATGCCAAGTATCAGGGCTATAAAAAAAGTCCTTCATATATATACAGTAGATAGGCAAGAAGTCATGTTCCCAGCATATGGCAATTCTGAGTACGGTGTCAGGATTATAAGTAACCTCACAGAGTTTGTCTGGTTTCTGTCTAAGTTAGACAAAAACAGTTTTCTGTGCTGGAATGAGCAGGGTCACGCGAGGTCTGGGCAAAGCTTCCGATTACCACCGATTTTCTCTGTAACTGGACACCCTCTGGAGTTATAACAACATTTGATTTCTTAGCAGAGATCAATAAACTGTTTTTCTACCACAGTTCTGAGGAGGAAAGAAGAATAGGAAGTGCTCAGAAGTTGCTGTCAGTGTTTTTTATATCTCTTAAAGGAATGGGAAATTCATACCTGAGTAGTTTTATCTTGGTAACACAACAGTGCTGGTTCTTTCTACTAATCCACAAAGGCCTGTTCATCGATATCCCACAGGATCAAGCAGCTGCAGTGCAGAAGCAACAGTTTCATTGATCACTCCTTCCCCCAGATAAACTTCCTTTATTTTGAATCTTCCCTCTGCTTTGCAGTAAATGCAGTCTCCTGGACAAAGAGGGGCTGCATGCCCACTGGGCAGGGAACAGAAGCACAGCCTGAAAAATGCTAGGATACCGGAGGGTGAGCCAGTCTCTGCTCCAGCTATGGGACAGGCAGAAGTTAGATTCAGAGGTGGTAGGTCTTCCCTCTGCTTGGTCATTTGGAGGTGATGGTTGACCTGCATTTGACCAAACCCTCTCTTACAGCTAGTAGGGTCTCAGACTCCTCGCTAAGGGGCATTCTCTGGTGCAGGTCCTTTCTTGGCATTTCACATCCTCATCTGCCTGGTATATCCACTGGGAAATGCGTGTTCCTAGCCCCACATAATGCCATAATCTTACATTTTAAAAGATTAACCCATCTTGGTTTTCAGAATGTGTTTGAATGGTTTTCTAGGAATGACACCGAGGAAAGCATATTTTGTGAAAAGCCCTTGATATTGTAGGCTGTTTCCTGGATAAAACCACTTTCTTGGTAATAGAAAGAATGAGTCAGGCTCACACGTGCAAAACCAACTGCTCTAATGAGTCACTCCAGTTTTGAGCCAGCTGATCTCTACTGGATGCTGCCATGAGAAAGTGGAGAAGACAGCCTCTGCCACGCACCAGGCAGGTAGTGGAAACTGGACATGAAAGAGAATCAAGTGACTGCAGGACAATCAATTTTAGCCAGATTGTACCAGTAAATTCAGGATCAGCAATGCTCCAAAACACCAACTGAGCAGCAGAGAATGGCATTTCATAACAGCCAGCTCAGTCTGGGGTCACAAGACAGAGCAATTGCCCCAGGTTTCTTTTCCACCGTGCCTAACTGTAACAAGCTTCTTAAGAGACAAGAGGTTTCAAAATGCCCCTTTCTGTCTGTCATCCCTACAGGCTAACTGGTATCAGACAAAATCCCAGAATCTGAATCTTTATTTACTGTAGACTCACTTCTTGTTGGCAGTTTGCAGGTTGTGTCACCTGGGTAGGGAGCCAACAGGCTGTCAGTGGTGATTAGCAATTAAATCACACACCATTCAGGGTTCTGTGGTGCCTCAAGTGAATTTGTTTGCATCTAGGCTTGGAGCAGAACAACAAGCAGGGTTTTAATTCACATTGTAATTTAAGCGTGGGTCTGTGTCTGTGCCTGGATGTTCTTATCTCTGCATGCTCCATTTCAATGGAGCTCAAACTCCACTCAAAGTCACTCAAGTTAAATCAGAAGTGAGAGCTCTGAAAATGATTGGAAAATGAATAATCACACATTTACTTGCAACTAATTCAATATCTAAATAAACCAGCTTTTTCAGTGGGTCCCTGTTCACAGGTAACCCTCAATGTGACACATCAAATGTAATGCTGAGTAAAGCTGGTCACTGTAACGTTGTCCCTTCCAGGCTGAATTGAACCAAAGTTCAATTTCCATATATGCCTGATAGGGTTACAACCTGCCTGTCCCTGGCATGGCTCTGATGCTGTTGTGTTTCTAGGTAGGGTCTCCAGAAGTCCTTTCTGCTGACACTGCTCATTGCGTGGGATGCTGACACATCACTCAGCCAGGAGGTACGGCAGGTGGACACGTGTCCTGAGGCTGGTGGGGAGAACATTGGTTCAAAAGGTGGAACATCTCATCTCAAGTGAAAACAAAAAATATAAGCATGTGCTGGTTTTGCCTAGGATAGAGTTAATTTTCTTCATAGTGCCTACTATGGGACTATATTTTGGATTTGTGCTGAAATCACTGTTGATAACACAGGGATGCATTATCTATTGCTAAGCAGTGCTTACACAGCATCAAGGTGCTTTCTGTTTCTCACACCACCCCACCAGCAAGGAGGCTGGGGGTACACAAAAGTCAGGAGGCGATACAGCCAGGACACCTGGCCCCAACTGACCAAAGCAATATGCCATACCATATGGCATCACGCTCAGCATATAAAGCTAGGGGAAGAAGAAGAAGGAAGGGGGCGACATTCAGAGTGATGGTGTTTGTCCTCCCAAGTAACTGTTACACGTGATGGAGACCTGCTTTCCTGAAGATGGCTGAACACCTGCCTGCTGGTGGGAAGTGATGAATAAATTCCTTGTTTTGCTTTGCTTGTGTTTGTGGGTTTTGCTTTACCTACTAAACTGTCTTTATCTCAACCCATGAATTTTTTAACTTTTACTCTTCTGATTCTCTCTTCCATCACACTGAAGGGGAGCGAGCGACTGCCTGTGTGATGCTTAGTTGCCAGCTGAGGTTAAACCATGACAAAATATAAAAAGTGGAACAGTGCCAAGAAGATAAATTGACAGCTTCTTTTGCTCCGGAATACTAGATCCTGGCAGATAAGGAGCTATAGCTCCTGAAAAAAAGGATTATTGAACCCCCTTCTCCTCCGCAGTAGAAGCCATTGGATGGAAAGCGTTGGTTCCTTCTGCCTTCTTGCAACTTTATACTTATACGCTTCTCTTAGAAGTGGCCAAAAGGAATATTTCACACTCAGAAAAACAAAATATTTTTTCTTTCATGTAGAAGAATTGTAACATTCTAAGCTGTAATTTAAATTGTTTCATAGGCAGTTGTACTTTTGGCTGCTAAATCAGAGAACTAAAAATTAGCTAATAACCCTGAATGATGCTGTGAATAGGCTGTACACAAGCAATGGTTTATCAAACAACTTGCTTTTCTTTTACAGCCTTTACTGCAAAAAAAATATATGGCTTTTTTGTTTACTATCTTCCTTTCATGTACGCTGATGCAGCTGTAGTTATATGGGTGTAAAATTAATATAACATAAGTTCAGTCACTACTTCTACTATAACTTGCATACATCAATATTAATTCATTGATCCTCTTGGAGCCTCCTTCAGTGAGCAATATAAAAGCTGAAGACATGAGAAATCCACAGCAGAAATAGAAAACAAATAAAGCCCTTTGTGTTTTGGTCCAGTGCCCTGACAACACTTTCTCTTCTTACTCCTTGTAACAGAATATGTTTTGCAGCATTTTTATTAATATGACACTTGTGTAATTCAAACTCCTGTTAGTTGTTCTTATGGCCTTGTAGATTAACTGGCTCCTGCCTTCCTCTCTTTATCTAGCGGTATTTTCTTATTCCACTCAGCCCTTCACCAGGCTGAAATTCCTCAGTCCCTTAGGTTTTTCCCAGGTTACATAGATGTCTAATTCTTGCTGTCCCCCTGAGCTCTCCCCTGCCTCCGGGGTTTCAATCCTTTGGGAAGTTCAGTGCCCATCCTATCCTCCCCTTGCTGTAAGCGTTTGAACACATTCTTACTACAAAATGAATTAGAACTAGACTTGCAGAAGTCAACAGCTGCTTTGGGTCATTGAAATGGCAAAGCTGGTTCTGGTTCTTGCAAACGTGCGAAGTTTTAAAATGCATCTAAGGAAAGTTTAGCTTTAGATATCCCCTGCCTGTGAGTGTTTGATCTGCTTCACAGCTTTGAGCCTCCAAGTTATTTACAACTAGCTATTTGTATTCTCAATGGGCTCCACTGTGTGAGGAAGCTGTTTAAAAATACATTCTAAAGAAATTATTTCACTTTATGTGGTTTTTTTGCCAGCAGTGTGTTTTTTCAAAATGTTTTTTAAAACTTGTGCAGGGCACAACTATGAAGTTATAACATAAATGGCAAAGCAGAGTCCTTCACTTGCCGAATGTGTTAAAGGGAGCTGCTGTTGGAGCACATTGCAAACCCTGTGCACCACTGCTTGAAGGCTTGGTGGGATTTTTGCTTCCCTGTGTAGTAAAAAGTGATAAGGTTGTGTAGAAGCAGGAGGGAAAGGTTATTTAAAAATTGCTTCAATATAGCCCTTGCTATAACAGCATCTGAATTGTACCGGATGTTTAAAAGAGAATTAGCCATAATGATCTCACTCTGTCGCTTTTCCTTTTGTTTCTACTTTTCCCAGGGAAAAAACCAAACCAAAACAAAAAAATAGGTTTATCAGCAAAGTTCAGTGGGGTTTCTGCCTAAATCTCCCACGTCTGAACCATTTCTCTGCCGCATCCACGTCTGCCCAGGGAAGGAGCATTAAGGGCACTCACAGAGCCCAAAAGCAGCATCAACAAAATAATTCCCACCTCATCCTACTGTCCTGATTAATGTTTGTTACCTAAAAAGAGGTGAACTCTGTTAACCAGGTCCAGCTGCAAGAGGAGCTGAGTGTGCCAGTTTGTCAGTGGTTTCTGTCATGGCAAAGCAGCCTGAGTGGAGATCCTGTGGGCTGGGAAAGGGATCATGATTTCACATCTGGGTGAGAGAGGTCTCCAGAAGGATGTTTGCTTGCTGTAGACAAAACAGCTGTGCAGGGAGGCTGAAAATTATGGGACTTCAGGCAATCATCAAGCCCTGTAAGCATGTTTGCTCGCTGCTCAATCTCCAAAGTAGCAAATGTATCACATTCTTAAAAAAACAGTAAAATATCATTTTACAAAATCTATTTTTGAGCTGGATCAGACTTAAGATTATTCAAATAAAACGGCAGACTTATTTTCTCCTGTCCTGTAAAGAAAATGAAATTTTCAACTTGGAGCAATATTTTGGATCACTTTTTAAAAGAAAAGTAAACAAAGAAAAAACATGGATTTCTTATGGAAATGCAGATAACAGTTGCTAAAATTCTCAAAAGCAGACTGGTATCTACAAGTTTTATGCAAATATGCTTTATGTGTACTGCAGCAATAATGGGTAACTGAGACCCTTGCTTCCAAATGACTTGCTAAAAGCAGCTTTCTGGACACAAAACAAGAATGGTTTCGGTTATTCAACTTTAATTTTGCTAGAAGCCTTTCTACCCTGCCATAAATTCTCTTTGCAGAATGCTGTGACAATGAATTCCTTAAAAGCAAGTAGAAGTAGGGTAAGGTTTCTGTGGAGAGTTAATATCTGTTATTTAAGCAGCTGATTTATCCAAAGCATGTTTGTTTTTTTCCAGCCAGCTTTCTTGGTTCAAATTTGATTTGTATAAAATCTTGAAACAGCATATCTATTCAAAATAATCATGGTGAATTCAAAGGTTTCTGAATATTATTCTCAAGCCTGTAGAAATTTTTAAAAATTATACCCCAGTGGTACCTGCTGAATTTTGTGTGCCACACATTAAGCAGAATTAGTTTTGTTCTTTTTATCCACTGGTTCTATCCAAACAAAAGTCTCCAGTATTGCATTTGCCATCCAAAAATCCTTTTAGTTTCCTTCTTCTCTGTCTTAAAGTTTCACAAGTATTAAATTTCATACTGAAAAAATTGTCTTCACTCATACAATTTGATATCAAAAATGTTTGGAAGGCAAAGTAACATTCCAAATGCTAGAAATCATCTGAAAGGGAACATTAATTGGGGTATGGAGTTTAATTATTTTTTTCCAAAAGAAAAACCCTCTTACACACTTCTTAAGCAAAAAATTTGCATAAAAAAATAAAGAAGCTAGAAGTGGCTGGAAAAGATCTTCTGAAGAGTGATTATTTTTTTCCCCACTAGCAAAACAGGTATGGAAAATGTAAGTATGCACAGCTGTGTTTATTCCAATGATTAGACTTTCTATTTCTCTGTGACCTCTCCGCATTGAACTGGCAAGACACCTGGGTATGCTTAGAAGTGTCTCATTCATACATTTACATTTATTCAACTCGGACCTTTCTTTTTCCATCCCGGGCCCTTTTCTTCTCTAAAAAGACCACAGGGGGGAAAAAAAAGGAGAATATGATGCACTCCTTCCTCTATTTTTTTTTCCTGTTTGCAAGGTGTTGGTAAAGACTCTGCCTTCTGCCCTTCCACATTTAAATGAAAGCATTAGCACTAATTTAATAGTGAGGATAAAATCTTCTTTTTCGGGGCTTTTTCAGTCTGAATAAAAGGGAAGAGGTAGCTGCAGTGTATCATGCAATGTGACTGCACGTGCAGTGTACCAGGAGTGCAACAGAAGCTAAGCTCCACTGTCTGCATTCACTGTGCTCTATATCTACTCTTGCATTTTATTTATGCAGAATACATGTGCATGTATAATCTGGGCTACCCTTGCACTAGTACCCAGCTGCTGTGGTTGATATTGAGGGATGCTTAACTGATATGGAGATGTTTGCTTACAAAAAATAAAGTTGGCACAGAAATTTCGCAGCCGAGAATATGTTGCTGATGTGGAAGAGAGACAGAGAGGAGTTAAAGGGCTTCCTCACTGTCATCGAAGAAGTATAGTACAGAGCTGAAATTCCCCCTAAATCTTTTGAGTCTTAATCCAGTGCCCTACCTGCTACTTCAGCCTTCCTCTGCAAATATACATCAGGTGTGGAGGCAGAGCTTCCTCTGTGAGTCTCCAAGCTCCAAAACTCTGTCATATTTGTTTCTCTTCCATTATCATTGAAACCAAAAGCAGGATTTTCACTAACTGAAAGTTGCCATATCAATTCAAGTCTGATTCCCTCAAGTTTATTATAATTTCTCTCCAGGCTTCTTTGGATATCTGAATATTCCAGAGGACTAAATACAGACTGCAAACTGTACATCCAGTTCTTCTTTTAATAACTGTGTCTTAACATACTGTTGGTTTCCTTAGAGTTAGTATAAACTGAAGAAATATAACTGAATATACACGGAATTAGAGTAAATGAAATGACAATGAGAAGCATCTGTACATAAGGCACTCGTTTTCCTTTCAAGCTATAAGAATTCATTAGCTGGCCTTCATGCTGTGTGTTGTGTACAATACAATATCTCGTATCACCTCCCCTGTTAAATTAGCCTTCCTCTTTTTCCGCTTCAAAATTATAACTCAGAAGATCTGAACTGTTATCGGGTATTAGTGAAAATTGTGTTTGATTTGCTGTTTTGATCATTTTTACAGGAAAAGTTTAGGAAGGGGCGACTCCCTAATGTGTTAATTTTTACTTCGTATATGATTAGGATGTGTTTGTGTTTGCTAGGGGTCAACCCTGGCTGGGCATCCAAAGCTTTCCACTGGGGTCAGTAGCAGTGGTCCATGCTCAGTATCCAGCCAGAGTGGCCTCCCCATGCAGAATCAAGCTATATGTTCTCAGGATGTATTTAAACACGATCTAAAAAGAGAATTACTGGGACATTTCTTGCACCTTCACTCCACAGCAAGGCTGAAAAGACCTGAAACTCAAAAGCAAGAAAACTCAACATAGTAACCCATCTCTTCGTACGCACCCCAACATCATGCTTCAGAGCTGGGGAAATGTAAGCAGATCAAAAACACTTCACAGCAGAGCAATCCTGTAATTACATTTGTACCAAAGTGTAAAGAAAAGACCTAAGATAAATGGGTTTCTGTGTATTGGTTTGTCCGCCTTTGGTTAGCCTGAAAAATGCACTTAAATCTATAGAGCCGCCTCTTTATAGTTTGTTTATGGAAAAGGGAGATAAGCAACTTTGGCAACACACAAGATAGAAGAAAATGAGGAGAGTAAATGATAATGAAAGCAAGGAATAGAAACAGCTAGGCTGGAAAGAGAGGGAGAGGAAGCAGTAATGGGAATGCGGTTGAAATCTTCACACTTGAACTGGAAGGCTGTTCAGGTGGGACGTTTAATATGAAGCCAGCCAAAGTACTAGCTTATACGTTTGCGTTGCTAAGCTTGTGTTTTACAGGAATCAGCTGGTACTGAAAGGGGTAGATAGATTAAGTATTTTCCTCTGGTGCCAAAGCTGATTTATCAGGTTTCCACTATCTCCATAAAACTATTTCAGTTAAGGAAAAGAATATTTTTTTTTCCCGAACTCCTAGTATTCTATAAACTTGTATCAACTTGCTCATCCAGTTTTTAACAGTGCTGCGAAGAACTTGTCCTGCTGAGCATGAATTGAAACACCCCGGCAGGGACAGCAAGGCAGGGGCACTGTGGGAGGAGGTGACGGAGGACACTGGAGAGAAATGTCCCCTCTGCCACCAAAGGAACCACTTGCTCTTAAGAACCCTCGGCAGTTTTATCGGGATTTCCCTGTGCTCAGTGGAGGGAGATGGGGGGGCGACTGATGGAGATGATAGAGGGAACGAGTGAGGGAGATAGAGGGAAGGACTCTCAGAGATTGGTGTTCAAGGAGTTTAAGCACCAGCCCTCAATGAAATGCGAGGCTGAGAAGAGGGCTGGAGCTAAGGGGTGGGAGCGGGCAGGCGCCTACGCCCTGGCCCGGGGCGGGAAGGGGGTGCGCCTGGCGCCTTCACCCCTCCCACCCTTCAGCCACATTAAAGCCCGATTATTCGCGTTTGATGTCGGCGAGGCAGGGCCGCGCCGCTCCCGGATCCCCGAGGGGCCGGGGTTCACGGGGCGGGCGGGCAGGTGGGAGTCTGGAGAAGAGGAGGCTGAGGGGAGACCTCATTGCTCTCTACGACTACCTGAAAGGAGGCTGTGGAGAGGAGGGAGCTGGGCTCTACTCGCAAGTGACAGGGGACAGGACAAGAGGGAATGGCCTCAAGCTCTGCCAGGGGAGGTTCAGGCTGGACATCAAGAAAAAAATTTTCACAGAAAGGGTCATCGGGCACTGGGAGAGGCTGCCCAGGGAGGTGGTTGAGTCACCTTCCCTGGAGGTGTTTAAAAGACGGGTAGACAAGCTGCTCAGGGACGTGGTTTAGTGGCAGGTTGGAATGGTTGTACTTGATAACCCAAGAGGTCTTTTCCAACCTTATGATTCTATGATTGGTGACGCCAGCTGCGATGCTCCCAGCAGAGCCAGCCCTGGGACTGGGGCAGAAGTAGGGATGCTCGACCTTCCCACAGAGCAACAGGGACACGAGGGACAAGGCGAAGGCGGGAGGGAAGGAAGAGGACTGAATTGACCCTTTTTTCCCCCCAACCATTCACATGCTTATAGATTTTCGTCAGGCTTTTTAGCTGCGGGGCAAAGTGTTTCTTTATAGTTCCTTCCAAAGCGCTGCTGCCAAATTCAGGCTGTGGTTGTAGCAGCTGTAACCCACCCCAAGTCCTGCGCACCCCTGCTCAAGGAGCAGCTCGGCAGGAGTGCGTGAGAGCGCTTGCATCAGGCTGGCTGGCAGATTTCGGCATCCTCTAAGGCCTCTGTGCATGCAGCGCTGTGAGCATTTTGTAATAGGGGTTTGCCAGCTTTCACAAAAGTCAAAATGGACGTGGTTGCTCCAAAATCCTGCCACTGTGCCCTTGCCTCCCGGGTGCTGCGGGGGCCAGTGGGAGCCAGGCATGTTTTGGGGGCATTGGTGGTTCCCCTGGCTGCAGGCTGCAAGCACCTCTCTACCCCAGCCAGGACTCACTGGCCAGTTGATGAGTACCATGAGCTGCTGATGCTCACACGATGCCAAAAGGCAGGCAGAGGAGGGCCAGGTGTGAAATCCACAGGGATGACCAGCCTTGCTCCCTCCTCCCTGCCAAGCCCAATACAACTGTCAGCATGGTGGCATCCTTGGGAAAGGAGCTGCAGGTGTGCTGGAACTACACTGCAAGCTAGAACTGCACAGCTCTGCCCTCTCCCAGGGCTCAAGACAAGGGGGTCACATTCTTGCAAGCAGAATTAGACACTTTTATGGCCTGTCTGGGGCTAGTTTCTCTTTCTTTGGTTTTTTGGGGTTTTTTTTTTCCTTCCTCAGTGGAGACTTGCTCATTTGTAATAGGAAGGCTCATTGTTTTCCTGTCTGATATTTCTTTGATTACTTAAAAAGAAATCCCAGAGACTTGTTTTCACAAAATAGTGATTGCATAATTGATGTGATTATGATGTATTTTGCTGTGTCACTGCAGCTCGGTTGATTATTTTGAGAAGCTCTGAGCACTGTTGATGCTGCCATGTGTTGTGCATGCATGGCCTGGGCTTTCGTCCTCCTCTGCATGAGCCTTTCAAACACCCTTTTCTCCAGTGGGGACTGTGTGAGACCTTCGTCAATGCAAGGAAAGGATGCAGACCTACAAACAGTTAATGCCAATGAAATGACAAATACCATAGGGTGAACTGCAAAACTTTTTCTGATTTAAATAATGACTTGCTGGTGTGAATAATCTCCCTAAAATCAGATTTATCATGTGGGTGATATGTGTGAGACCAGCCAGGTCTGCTGGAAATAAAATTCTGCTGAGTAAAAGAAATGCAGCAAATCATTAAATGAAATTATTAATTATAACCTGAAAATGTATCAGCTATTTGCAGGTAGGAATATTTAAGACCTCACCCAGGAAAGACTGCAAAGAGGATTGCCTTCTTATTTTGGCTAGAACTTTTTAATTATTTTCAACTTGAGGCTAGAGACCATCCTAAGAGGCATTTCTTTTGTCCCAGAGAATTTTTTTTTTCATTTCTTTAATGTGTTCTCCTTTTTCTTTTTAATTCAGGGATGAAACATTGCCCTTAGTAAAGCTTCTTTGGCCAAATTTCCAGATTTCTGAACCTTTTGTTTTTCTCAACATGTGTGCAATTTTCACTATTTTTGTCCAGCATTGACCTCTGGAATTCCAGAATAATTTTCCCTCCCCTTCCTGGTGCCCTCATGTGACCCAGGAACACAAACATCTGAGAGACCTCTGGGCATCTTCACATCTGCTGGTATGTAAGATCAGAGCCATTGTGTGATGTATTTTTAACAGCAGGTGTTGAGCTTGGAGAAGGGTGTGTTGGGTTTTGAGGGGCTGGGCAGAATCTGCACTTAATTCTTAGTTCCCAGGCTATTTAGGAACAGCTTAAAAACACAGTTAATCTGTTTGTACAAATTTAACATTGTAAAACCACAGTAAGGAATTGCTAATCAAGTGCAATCTGGATTTAGTTTCAGCTTTGCATCATTGCTGTCCTAAAAGAAAAACTGAAAAACGCACCCAGACCAAAAGAAAACCACCATCAAACTTTAAAGCTGAGTCCAACATTCTAGTTTACAACTTATTTTCATGAAATACTATTGATTGATTACTTGAAGCCTGTTAATTATTATTCAGTCACAGTTTTCAATACAAACTCCTTACAGCAGCAAAACAAACAGTGCAGATGTTTTATCTTTTGCCAATTAACACAGTTTGAACATGACTTAAAATAGGCTGTTAGCTCAGGGTCTGATTTGCAACTGCATCCCTCCAGTTATGCTGCTGCAATTTGGTTGATTTCCATGGCATTGCGGGAACCTCTGTGCAAAATGAGAGAAATGCTTCTTCTAATCGACACCCTCTATCCATGTGTAGAGGAGCCCATTGCACACCATAGCCTCACACGCGACTCTTCCACAGTAGAAATTTAGCTTCTAAATTAGAGAAACAGTATAAGCAGAATGTTTTCCCCAAAATATCGTTGCAATCCTATTTTCACAGAAATCTCTCTCAAATTTTTTTATCAGACAAATCTAAAATGGTGCTTAGTGTTCAGTTATCTACCAGGTATAAGTGGCATAAATGGATGATTACTTTAAATACATCTTTTCCGAGAAGGGAGTTATGGGACCTCACAAAAGCATCAAGCTGTGACTACTTTCAGGAAATCACCTGGAAATAAATAAGATGATAAAGGTTGCTTGCAAGTCCTTAGATTCTCGTTGCCTCTTTAGGCAGATAATTGAATTCAGTATGAGCTGTAATTCCTTTCTGGTATCGCGAATAAATAAATTATTTATTATCTGGGAGAAGAGACTGAATGACCTGACAGGTCCTTTCAGTCATAGTGTCTATGATTATAAATTCTCACACCACCCATTGCAGGGGTTTATCCACACTAAAATAAAAAAGGGAGATTTCATTGGTGGTAGATTCACCAGTAACATGGTTTCACCTGTCCACTTTTCTAGGCTACATTTCAATTTTACCACATGACCTGTTGGGTTTGACCATTTCTGCGTTGTTATTTTTAATAACAGACCATGTGTGGGTACTTCTGAAATGCAAGACCCTTGCTGTGAATTGACTCAATCTGTCCTGGATTCATCCCAGGCGCTGGGCAATGAATTTGTGCGCTTTGTTTATCCTCCTTTAGTCTAAATTTTAATGCAGAAAGGCACTAAGGGGACGTATGTGGTCCTGACATCCTAGGAGCAACACAAAATGCCCTGCCTCCTCCCAGCTGCCTCCTGCTGATGCTGACACACTACTTGCTCTCTCAAAGCCAAACAAATAGCAGCCAAACAGAACTGTATGTACTCGGCTTGTTGCACTGATTGAGACCCACATCCTACCTTTCACTCACATCAGACTTCATCCAGTGAGATGTGAGATGCCAATAGTATCTGAATCCCTCTACCTTATATCCAGCAAAACATGCATTGCATAGTCAGAGATGTGGGTTTCAGATGACCAAAGCAGTTTCTTGAAGAATAGGATGCCTGCACATGAAACTTCTTTTCATTTCTTTTTTTTTTTTTAAAGTTGTGTTTATTCTGCAGTTGAGAAAATGGTGCTATTGACTGGGCATTTGTCAAGTTCTCATTCTTTGAGCTGCTGGACTTCATGGTACTGTAAATGCTGTTTCCAGTCCTGCATGCCACATTCCCAGAACGACAGAGGACAACCACGAAGTTTTCATGGAGCATTTATGAGGAGGGATGGAGGAAACAGGAGCTTTAAAAGAAAGGCAAAAGTGTTAGGATTTCTTAGCCTTAAAAACTAAGGGATGGCAAAACCTAAAACGCTGAGGGATGACAAAATTAATCTAAGTCACAGGCTGCTGCAAAGAGGAAGGGAAAGATTTGACCTGGGTATTTGTACAGGATAAAATAAGGCTCAGTGGGAACCTTCAGTAGGAAGAATTCATGATGAGTAAGGATAGCAAAGCAGCAGAGTTGGTTGTCTGAGAAAGCTATGGAGGCCTTTAAGAAGAGGTCAGTCAAACTGGATGACAGTAACAGCCCATTCTGCCTTGGGTTGGGATATCTTCAGAGATTCCTACAGGCATATATTTTTTTAGTGGTTCTAAGGAGAGTAAGAGTTTTCCCGTTCACTTTAGTGTATGCAGAATGAAAAACTAAGTATAGGAGGTCTCTGTCTCAGTAGAGGTGCTACCAAAGGTAGTGGAGGATGGGTTTGAGAAAGCTGCCCTCTAGCCCCATCTGGGGCTGTGGGGTGTTTACAGTGGATGGGACTTCACATCCTGTAATGAGATACAGCAATGGACATCTTCCCCAATATCAGACACCCATCACCATTTTGCAAATGCCACTAGATTTAATGTGGTCGGAAACACTTTCCAAACATTTCTATTCCCAGTGGACTATGTCCATAGGGTATTATGAAACCCATAGCGATTGTGAAAATTCATTTTATGCTAAGACTTGCTCCACAACTGATCTGAACTGACTTGGAATGGTTTTTAAGAAATATTAAAATAATTATGACTTGAATTTCAGGCATCAGTTCTTGTATAGCTTGGTCATTGCATCTTTCAAAGGACAATAAACTTGACCAATAAAGCAGAGAAGCTATTGGCCAGCTATTCAGTCACAGTACTGAGGAAGTCAAAACAGGCATACAGGGCCCTTTCATCTTCATTGTGATTTTTTTAAGCTCCTAGAAACTTGCTTCATTCCACTTAGAATACAATTTGTGTTAGCCTTCAGATACTGAGGATGCTTTCAAACAGTACCCAGCAACCTACATAGTTGTCTTGAAGCAACAAAGGCAGCATTTCCCCCGCCTTTCACCATTCTCAAGAGACTGGAGGCCAACCATCTCCTTCTGTCCTCTGCCAGACTTCTGCAGTTGTCAAGCATTGTCTCTCTTGCCTTTGCCCTCCAAGCAAAACAGCTAGTGCTGGTACAGCTGCGCTCACCATTGGCAGATCTAAAAAGTCACTTCTGTTTTTAGTATGAGGTGATGACAGGGGAAGGGGCAGTTAAAATCCCAAGAGCTATTAAGATAGAGTTTGAATAAAAGGTGAAGGGTGGTACCTGCAAAATAATGAGCAGGAGTTGGTAAGAGTGGATGCCTTGTGTTCCCTGTGGATAATGTTATAGAAGGTCCGCTGATGCTCAACAACCAGGTTGTTGAGACCTGACAAGCCCTACGCACATTGTCACAACAATGAAGTGTCACGGGAACACACAGTCCCATTCTTGGACACTTCAGGCCTGCCTAATGCACTGGCTAGGGCCAGTGAGTGATTTCCAGAGGTCTGTAGTGGTGTTGCCTGCTGGAACTAATGCTCTTTATATAGCGTGCTGAGGCTGTTGCAATGAAAAAAAGGAACAACAAAGAATAAGATGCTAAGCAGGTAGGAGGAAATCATGAGGACATAGAAAAGTTTAACTCTTGTCCTTCAGAAAGAGTTTACTGCACTGTCCAAGCTGGTAAACATCATATATCTAGTCTCTACAGCAGCAAGTCCTCTCTCTTTCGTACAGTTAGTGCTTATGCTGACCCTTTCAGAGAGTAAACAGCCAGAGAAAGAGTATAACTTTTGCTTCAGTTCAGTAAATCCACAGCTAGTCTTTTCATCCATACCAGTCGTGGTTGATTTCTCCTCACTTGGCCCAATGGGTACCTCCCAAATGGCCCATGCGCAGGGGCATCTTCAAGACCCCAAGTACCTTCAGCCACAGAAACTACTTGAGACTAGAGCCTGTAAGACAGAGAGGCTCCACTCACTTGAAGGGTATGAACCTGATCCCATACATGGTGTTCTGACCTCTGAACCATGGAGATTCATCACCATTTTTCATACTGAGCTTTGCATGGTGCCTGATTAGGAAGATGTGCTCTGAAAATGCATGTCAGGTCAGGCCTGGCAAGCAGGGGGAAATGCTTTGTTTGCAAATCCCAAAAGAACTTAGATGTGATTTCAGTGCTTGGAGGCTCACACTGTTAAGACCTTGGCAAGTTCTGGGCTGATATTTAGGAAATTTTTTGGCAGGGAAATAGACACCTCCAGGTGTATGCAGCAGCTCAGTGGGAATGCAAATATTGGTGCTGAGAAGTACAGTGGCAGGTAAATGGTGCTAGCGGAGTAAACCTTTTTGTGAATCTAATCAAATCCACTGTAAATAAGGATAATATCTGAAATGCTGGAACAGTGATCTGAAGGAGATGCAGACTTGAAAAGGAAGAGGCCAATAAAACCAAGATAGATCTAATGGAACAGAAAAATTCCATTTCATGAACTCCTCTAGTGAGAATTGTGTAGCAATATTTCATCCAGTGTTAAAAATCAGACCCCCTGCACTTGTAGCTCACCTTTATTTACGGAAAAGGATGGCTAGAACATGACTGGCAGAATCGGTCGTGTCCTGAGGGTGGGCTGAAATCTTACACTGTGTTTATATAAAAACACAAGTGCTTCTATGCCTCCCTCCAATCTTGATGCATAGAAGTGCTTTGAGTTGCAAGCAGGCTAATTAATCTGGTCTGTGCCTGCTTGTCAAATCTTGCTTGTGGTAGGAGCATTTCTCACTGTTTTAAGTGAAAATTATTTTTTTTTGAGAAAACTGTCTTGTGCTTCAGATTTGGCCTTATCTGACAGAAATTTGGATAAGAAAAAGGCACCCTGCTGCAGCAGGCTGCCCATTCAATGGCCAGAAGCAGTGCCTCATACACTTGTTTGGTGCAGCGCTTGCAGATGGACGTGAGCAGCAATGGCACTTTGTGGGAGCTCAGCCCTCTTCACCTCATCTCTCGTGGCATCTAGATGCTGCCTTATGGGCTGTTACAGCCTGGCTCCCCAGAGAGCATGTTTTGCATCTGCAACCTACCTTCTCTCCATCCCCCTTGCTGAGGCTTAGGCCAGTCAAGCTGGGTGCCCTTCTCAAAGATCCTTTGAGTTTTGATTCATGCAGCCAGCATCTATTTTAAGTCCTGTGGTAGGGATGTTACACTTTATACTTAGAGTTTCTGAATCCGGGCAAAATACTATCTTATCTATTACTAAGAGCTGAGCTGCTTTTATTTTTATTAGCAAAACATGTTTTTCTTCTTGGCCGTTCTTTTGTATAGCATTTACATTTTGATGTGGAGAAGATCTTTTAGCATGCAAATGCATCTAACCTCAACAGAATGGTCTGTGTTGCATGCAGTCTGTTTGTGCAGTGATGTTCTGGAAGAAAGAAGATTTTCCCTGTGATGTACAGACAAATTCACCTCAACCCCCAAAATGACTGCTATTGTTGCTTTTCTCTGCACATTGTATAGGAAACACGGGGGAAGAGCAGACATGAAATAGGTTTTTTTTAAGCAAACTCCAGACTGAGTCTCTTCAAGGTTTCGGTGTCATCAAATGTTATTGTTGACACTCTGAACATAGCAATAGTTGTTAGGCTAATTAGAGTGGTGTAGTTCTAGAAACAGGAACTGTGAAAAGACTGTCTAGAAGGTACTAATAATCTTTTGATACCTGTATTTTTGCCATTCTTTATTATTATAATGAGAGCATTAATGTGCAGGGGAGAAATCATGTGTGTCCTTAATAAAGAATGAAGTAGCACAGTTGTTATCATCTTGAGTATCATATTCATTTAAAATCAAGTAGGCAACTCAAAGGTTAAGAGGTTTAATGTTCCTGAACTGTACAATTGAAGCACTGTAGTCCAGGTTATTGTTAGCAATTATTCAAAGTGCTTGGGGGGAGGGGGTGTTTGAAACTTCATTTTCCAGAATAAAGTCCCCCACAACTTCAGCCATCAATGCAGTGTGACCATTTAACAGACAGATGCTTCTGCACAAAGTGCATCACAAGATGCTACCATGACATAATTTGCTTCCAGATATTTATATGCTGTTAGATAACCATCCTCAAACAATCTTCAGTTTCTCTTTAGTTTTCATGCCAAATATGTTTCCAGTGAGAATCAGAAAGCTTAAGCAGCTGTGTCTTTAGAGATTAATGTGATATTCCACGTGCAGTCCTCCTAACATGAGGGATGTGCCATTTATTTGCAGCTTTATTAAGCACAAGAAACAGGCTTTACTAAAACAGATACTGTACCTATTGGGCTGTGGGATATAAAACAGTAAGCAGAGGATGACTGTTATGGAGAGTAAATACTGAAAGAAACCAGCTAACTAGATTGAAGAGAGAAAGGCTGATGAGGAATTATGGATAGTGTGTTAAATGCAAGGCTAAACTCCATGACTAAAGCACAGGCAACTATAAAAGCTAATTGATATAGACATGGATGATTACTACATAGCATCCACAATTAACCTCTTAAAATACGGTTCCTATGATACACAGAGGAGGTAGTGCACATGGTGGAAAAGATGTGTATGAGTCTGAATTGGCTCAAGGAACTAAAGAATAGGAACGCTGCAAAACATAAGAAAAGTAACTGTTTACTGAAAGGCAAGGATTCAGACTTTCTTGCTTACTTTTTATGCCTTTAATCCCTCCAGGGTATTCTAGAAGCAACAAAACTGCTGGGTGTTTTGTATTACTTCTCTTCTACTTGACCAGACACAGCTGTGTTGTCTTTCTTTGGTCACTTAATAGAGACTTGTTGGCAAATACATGTAACTACAGGCTGGGTGTTCCCAGCCAGGTTCTTAAACTTGCAGCCTTCTACTCTAGTAGATAATTTACAACCTGGTGCCTACGAACGAATCAAGACCTTTCAATTGTAACTGTTTAATCTGCTAACACGATTTATGGAAGTTGCAGCTTAGACTCCATTTGAGCAGCATCAGTTTGTATTAGCTGTATCTCAACAAGCTGAATTTCTTACTAAACCATAACAAAACCCACCCGAGGGTGAATTCGTTCTTGTTTAGGGATCCTCCCACAGCACAGAAGGACATTAAGCCAAATGACATGGGTGTACTTTCTTTGTCTTTCCTGATGTGCACATCATTCCAGTTTTCTTTTATTAAGCTCAGAATTTTGAAGTTCCTTTAACATTTGCTGCAATATGTAAGACTGTGTTTGAAGGCAGGCTTTTCGTAGTGGTGTCCAACAGCCTTTCCAGATCCTTTCACACTTTTGTACAAGAAGAAGTCACCAGTACCTCCTTGCACATTGTGCCCCATATGAAGATTAAATAAACTTCATGACATAATTTGCCAGTCAACAAATCAAGGGGTTTCATGAACTGACACATAAATTTAGCTCCACAGTACAGTCTCCTCAATTTTCAACAGCACATCATGTCTCAGAATCAGTAGTCGAAGCCTCCTTGCTATTACACAAGAAGGACACTATCTGAAGCGGCTGAGGTACAGTTCCTTCAGAATGGATGAAATAAAATGCGAAGAAGAAAATGGGATAGAGCCAAGAGGTGGAACAGTAGGCATCACCTTTACCAACATTTTCCCTGATTTGCAGCTGTGCAGATGCTCCAGTGATTAAGATATGTAGGAATCCTTTAAAATTAGTTCCTAGCCTGTGTGCAGAAGTAACCTAGAAACCAAAGTACTCCTCCTGGCTCTGACTGCATCTTGCAAAAATCTCTTTCTGGGCCCTGGCACTGGTCATGCTGAGGGTGAGGATTGGAAGTCCCAGAATCCAGCAGTAATGCTGACCCATGATGGTGGGGACTGTGGTGGGAATGCCTTACTCATTCAGTCAGTGTCACAAATCACCAGCGTTAAAAAAGAGAAAACCTGAAGGAGGAAATATCTGTCTATGCTTCTTTATCTAGCTTGTTCCCCTGACTTCTGGCACGATCCTGTCCTTCTCTGGTTGACTCATAACCAGTTCTGCTTCATCCAAGCCACAGCTGCATCAAGGCACAGTAAAAGCAAATCGACCCTACCAGCTTTGTCTGTGTTTCATGACAGTTTAATCGCCGAAGACTGCCTCTGTGTTGAAATATTTCCCCTTGGGGTTTTGGATAGCAGGATTATATCAAAGCAAACAGAACTAAAACGTGAAAAAGGCATTTGACTTTATCCAAATCCTTTGGAATCAATACAAAAACACCTCTCATGTTGCCTTTGCAGTGATCATGCACACTTGTCCTGAGCCCTTCACCTTGTGGAGTCATAGTGGCTTGCAACTCAGATGAAAGATCTGCATTTTGCATTCTTCCTTTCAGTGACATCAGTGATGAGATAAGTTAGAGGATGCAGCCTAGAAGGATAGTCAATATCAACATCCATGCCAACTGAAATGGAGAAAAGGTACCAAACAGTGTGATCTGATGACAAATATATTACGCCCAGGGCCAGATTGACTTTAGCGGCAATCAGAAATTAGTACCAAAGTATTAAGAGTTAGGCTGCTCTGTATCAGGCCAAGTGAAAATAGGGTCAGAGGAACAGTTTCTATACCACCAGTGCCTGTTTCAGCTTAAGATTCTGAGTGCATAGTGTCATATTTTCCTCTGTGTTGTATTTTTATGGCATCTGATAGTATATGGCAAATGTGACACAAATTGCTGTGTTAAGATTCAAAAAAAAAGAAAAGCAAAATAGGAAGATGATAGAATCGAGTACTGAACACTGCTAACACGGGACCAGAGAGCTTTCACTCTTTGCTGGAACAACCATCCAGAGACCCTTGTTCACCCTTTTTGTTAAAAATATCTAATCAAATCAATATTACTAATGTGTACAAAAAAATTACCCTGTACACAAGTAACACTGATCTAAGGAAAACACTTTTTCCAGTGATGTTATAAAATTATAGGTCATTGCACCCACCAAAGTTATTTTAGCAGAGCTGTGTTGTTAGCACTGGAAGTAAGCCATGTTTTCATAGTCAAATGAAAGATCTTTCTAAGGTCGTACCCACTCAATACAAAGCCCACTAAGTGCTTCATTGAAAAGGCTAAATGGAATTCACACTTCTCAGGCAATCATTTTATTATGATCAGTATGAGTATTCGCAATGTAATGTTTAAAATCTTGGAAATAAACCAGGCTGGTATGTAAGAGCAGTTATATTACATATCACATTGAAAAGCTTGTAATTTCTGGCTTTCACTTCCAAAATATAACATATCATACAATGAAATTAACATTTTTTACCTTACTCTGGCCTTTCAATCATATGCTTCTGCTTTTACAGTTCTGCAGAAAAAGAATCCACTTAAAAATAATAGAAATCAAGAAATCACTTTTTCATACTGTGACCTACCAACACTCATGTAACATTATGCACCGTGTAAATGGTATAGAGCGTTAAAGAACAGACAGCAAAATGTCAGTGCATGGATTTAGGATCCTTCAGAATTCACTGCGTGTTTGTTTTTTCACACCTCCTCTAGGTAAATCTAGACCAAAACACAGTGGCTAGATTCACAAACCCAGACTTTGGTTATCCACCACAAATGAACCCTGCTAGTGTTAACCTAATTAATAGATAACCCATGGAGACATACTTCTAGGTGATGCTAGGCAAGGCCTCTGCTCTACCCATCAGCCTTTAGCTATTATCAGTGTGTCTCTGCAGGAGATGGCTTTCATGCCATTGCAATGAATGGCCACTGACATCCTCCATGAGTTTGTCTAAACCTTTTCTGAAGCACAAATACCTCAGACCTCTGTGACAGCCTGGGCAATGCATTCCTCCGCAGAGCCACACAGGTATAGAAAAGGGCAAGGAACTGTCAGTAGGCTGGGATGTTGATGTGGTCTTGCAGTGTTGCTGGGCTGGACTTCAGCCACGCTTCTGTCACCTTCATGCATGGTATGCTTGTAAGCAACTTATGGAGAAATATCAGAGGGCAGCTGCATAACTGACTGGGTACTACGCCCAGGGAAGAGTTTAGTGTTTCAATACTAAAATCACAAAGTATCTCAAATACAAACCCCTCTCCTGCTGGGTTCTGCCTTAAACACACTGCTTTTTTAACCTTTACTAAGCTGAGTGATCAAATAGAAAGTTTGCTCACTACAGCTACAGATTATATGATATTGCAGAGTTTGCTAGCAGATCGGAGAACAGGCTTGAATTCAAACTGATCTGGACAAGTCAAAGAAATAGCCTTAAAAAAAGAAAGAAAATCTAATAAAGACGTGCAAAGTGCTAAATTTAGGCAGCAGTGGTTGAACAAAAGGAAAATATGGAGAAAAAAATGGTTAGGGACCAGTTCTTCAGAAAACGAGACTGGCATTACAGTGGATCACATCCTGAGAGTGAATCAGCACTATCGTGCTGTTGCAGAGAAGTCAGACTTTGTGTTGGGTGTTTGGAGTATGTTCCTATACCGGAGCACATCTTGTGGGGCATCTGCAGTCATCCTTCTGCTCCATGAAGCACTAGTCCTGCCTCAGCTTTGCACTTTGGTTTGGCTACTGTGCAACAAGAAAAGTGAGGATCTCTCAGAGGCATCCCAGAGGAAAATGATCCAAGGTGTCCTTCAAGGAGGGACTGAGGAAATATCAAAACAGGCTAGGGACTCCAAAGGAGAACCATCTTCAAGTATATAAGAGGCCATTGCCAAGAAAAGAAACATCTGACCTTTCCTTGTACAGTGTCAAGAGGCACCAACATGCTTTAATTGTACCCAGAAAGACTCAGAATAACCACTTTAGGAAAAACCTTCCTCATACTACAGATAGTGGAGCACTGAGGTTCACTGGGTGGCAAAGCTACGTAGCAGCCATTATTAAAATTTTTATGAACCACTTGGACAAACACCTTTCAAAGGCAGCATGGATATGCTGAGTCCCTTCCAGCCTTTCCCTTTGATTATCTTGGATGTGCATCATGTCCATGGGAATTTGATGTGGAGTCTTTGCAGGACAATTTCTCAGGCTACTTGGGGAAAGTAGCTCCAACAAGTAGGCAGCGGGGTTATTCCCAGTATGTCTGACAGGGACAAAAAGCATCTCTGAGGGACAGGAGTCTTGTCATTCAGATAGGCTTCTGGTTTTGTTCATTCTTCAGGCTTAGCCCACCACTGGAATCAAGCGCCAGCTTTTCAAAGGGCTTTTGTGGTATCACAAATGAACAAAAACTCACTTTGCTTTCCTTTTTTTTTTAATACTAATTCATCCATCCTGGCACCACAATCCACAGGCTCAAATCGTATTGCATATATCAGTGCCATCTTCAGATGAAAATGTTTATCATGTAATTACTCAAAACTGTGTAGAAGCAATTGTGCTTGTTTACATCATTGCATGCCAGGGAAAGCAGGGGGCATAATTTGTAGTGTCTCCATTATTATTTATACAAATCTCAGGTTTCATGACTGAGAAGTACAGAATTTATACAGATAAATGGAAATAAGCCATCATGAAAAGATGAAAATACAGGTCTATAGTCCCTGACACTGTGTATTAAGTGCCAATGGCATATTAATTCTGACCAAGGAGGGGAAAGATAGGGTTTGCCTCCTCAAGAGGGCTTACAATTTTTTTTAGAAATCATTCAATCTAAAAAGGGTTTTCTTTCCAGCTAGATACGCCATTTTTCATTCTTGTGCACACACAGGTCAAGGGAAGGCCATCAATCCATGGCTCATAAACTAGTTTCTAAAAACTCTTTTGCTTTGGGAAGTGCTAAGATCAGGCCTCCTTTACTTTGCCTTCTTTTATTTATTTATGAATCCAAAGCCTGGGTTCTTTAGAAAAGGGGAAAAATTGCTTTCAAGTTAATTTTAGATGTAGAAGCAAACGCTGACCACAAAAATGCTTTCAAAGGGTCACAGCACTGTCTGGAAACTGAGTTGTCCTGACACTTCCTAATATTAGGGATAAGGCAAATTCCTTTTGCCTTGATGTGAGGTATTGAACTTACTCAGGGTTTTATAACTTAAAAACTCTATTCTACAAAATCAAACTTTGTGAGGACTTTTACCTTGGTTGTTCTCAGCATTTTTACACCCACATCCTCCAAGAGTGACTCTGAAGTTGTATTCATCACCGAGTTGGTTTTATCACTAGGTTCTGTACCTTTTTCCTTTTCCGGTGGTTACCTCACAGCCAGACCCACTGCAGCTTAGGCTGTGCTCTCCCTCAAAACTCTCCCTTCTGCTGTGCTGTCCTCACAGCTGTGACCACCAGGAACATTTTGGTTGTTACAAAGCAACAACGGTACCTCTGCCCTGGTGCTGCCAGGTGAAGAGCTGGCTGCTCTAAAAGCATTGCTTTAAAAAACGGGGTTCACCACATGCCCCATTTTCTGACAGTTCCCTACTTGCTTCCAGCCAGCAGCCCCCCTCTGGCTGGGAGAACTCCTGCTCACCCACACTCACACCACAACATCTCCTCCAAGGGCAGGGCCCAGAATGTTTTCATGGAAGCCTTTTAGGTCAGGCTTCCGCAAGGTTAAAAGAATATTTGTCTGTATAGGACAGGCAAGGAGGAAAAGGACGTCCGAGTTGTCTCGAACATTGGAGAACGTGAGGCTCTCAGCAGACGTTCCCAATGAAAAAAGTCTCCTGTATGGATGGATCTTCCCCCTGGGACAGCCCAGGTGCTCTATGAGCAATATCATCAAAAAAAACATCACCATTTAAACGCAACCAGTGAGCAAGAATGACAGGACTATAGCAAGGTGGGGTGACTGACACCTCCTTCAGGGCAAGAAATGCCACATGGTGTGTCAGTGTCCATGCAGAGGGTAGCTGTGGTTTCTGAAGCTTCACATGGGCACCCAAAGGTGGTGTGACTTGGCCTAGTAAAGGCTTTGATGTGTTGTGATTTGCTTGCTTGCAGCATGGAAACCCTTGTTATGGTGGTTCTATATCTTCATTTGAAGGCATATTAAACCATTTCATTTTAAAGATCTATCAAATAAATGGTAGAGCAAGCCTTTGAGCATACTGGTAATGCGTCCTTTAGGTTATTTTGTCTCTGAGTAAGGGCCAAAGCGGTTTCTGCCTGTGTGCATGTACCTATGTAATTAGCCCACAAATTCAGACACAAATAAAACTAACCAGGCAGTTAATGTAAATAATCAGGGCCATGATACACATCACTCTCAAAATGTGATTCCTGTGCATCAAGAAGACACAGGGACTAGAAAAAAGTTAGAGAAACTTCAACTTTCAGTTCAGTCTCTGGGAAGAGCTGTGGGAGAACACAGATACTTATCTAAAAAGGGAAGCAAAGCAGAACCAGGTTCCATGCACAAGCGCGTAAGACAGTAAACCCAATGGCAGAATATAGCTAGCAGTGGAGAAGAGGGGTCATGGTTTGAACAGGCTTCTGATTTGGAAGTAGCTTGCTGCTCTGGAGGACGTAGCAGGGCAGGTGGCAATTCCAGTCCTCACACCTCCTGACTTGGGCTCAACAACCAAGAGCTCAAGAAAAGCCAAGCTCAGGCCACTTGTTGTTAGAGAAGATGTTTATATTCCAGCTGCCTGGACTGCACAGTAGAGAGTCTGGAGCCACAGTCATGCATTTAGTATCCTCTCCCAGATGCTTTGAAGACAGCTTTGCCCCATAGGCTAGGCTTCAGGGTGCGTACCTCAGGTAGTGCCTGCAACACATGACATACTGGGGCCAGCCAGCCCTGTGCATGCAGAGCAGCCTCCAGGGACCTCCACCCAACATTTTTTCCCTTCTCTCAAATGTGGCATAGTCATGACCACAGATGCCACTGCAGTGGCAGGGGATGCTTTGTAAACTGATCTTCAACCTCCCTGTCCTTGTGTCACCTAGCATGAACCAGGACATGATGTGGCAGTGCAGACTCCTGCTGCCCATGGTAGCCCCTGTTTACTACCGGTGTAGTCATGCTGGCATCAGTAATGATGGAAAAATTCAAGGGGGAAGCCTGGAGGGCAGTCTCCCAAGATAATTTCTACAGATGCTTTCCCAGAGCACAACAGTGGTTTCACAATATCCAATGGCCTGTTTCTTGTCTACCCCGATACTGAGGTCAGAGGACCTGTAGGCAGCCACTGGTGGCACACCCAGGCACTGTCACGTGCTGCTGGGAGATGTGAGGGAATGGAAACACAGGGAAGTACAGCACTATCACAGAGACTTATGGCTGTAATATTTATTAGCACAATTTGTGAAGCAGACAACATCCACTACATGGTGCAAAATAAAGGAGAAATGTGTGGAAACTGTAAATCTTTTTGAGGACAATTGGTGTAAGCCCTTGTTAATTTTTAATGCAAAGAAGGACAAATGTCACGGAAATTTCAAACATCTTTTTTTACTGTTCCTAGCCTTATCTCATCTCCAAAGAGTAGGCTTGGACCCAGCAGAGAAAGGACATCCTGTAGCTTCCCCAGCTATCTCTCACTCTCCTGTTTTCATCCCCTTCCCCTTGTTTTTCACCAGGAGCTGCTGCTTCTTTTTGGATAATAAAAGGAAAGGCATATACATTTGCAAGGCAGGTAACTATTTATTAGTATGGTCACAGGTAGGGTGACAGGGAGTTGTAAAACCCGATGCCCCATCTGACACAGTGGGCCCAGCAGATCCTGTGGGAGGATGGGGCTGTGCGTTGCCTACAGGCTGGCAGCCTGGGCATCACTGATGCGATGCTTCAGCTCTAGAGAGTGCAATGGGAATACTGCTGAAATCCTCTTGCGTCCTTTGTCTGTAACAACCTGGATGCATACCTTTTTTCTGTAGGAGAAGAATAAATTGATGGGAATAGTTGAAAATAAGAATTTTGAAACAGTTCTGGGCTTTGAAACACGATTGCTTTAATTAACTGTTCTCAACGGCAATGACACTGGGTAAGCGCAGTGGTTCTTGAGGGTTACATTGAGCTGTAGTTTTGCTTGGAAGTATCACTGATGGTAAAATGGACATCTCCTACTAATTCCTGAAATTGAGAAAATTACTTGCTTTTCCTTGTGATGAACACCTACAAGCTCCAATACTGAAGGGGAAGGAAGGTTGAACAGATGAAATTAGTTGTGCCAAATGTACCCCTCCTATCTTCTGCCTCTGCCCTCTCCAACATTAGCACTCCCCAAAGAACACATAAGAGCACCCTGCAGCTTTTTTCCACACAGTAACTTGCTTCAGTAAGTATTTTGAAGCAGTCACTGTGCTTGAGGGAAAAGTTTTCAGCTAAAAGCACAGAGGAGTGCAGGGGATGCACCAAGGTCATGCACACCTGCATATGTGTGCATATAAGAGAAAGTAAGTGATGTAGAGACCATGGCACTGGTGCATAGGAAATGCTTTACAGCATCTGCAGCTGTTTGGTACTGACTGGAGATGCAGGTAGACTTTATCTCCATTTGCAGAAATCTTGTCACCTCAAAAATTACCAATCCTTTTTTTCATGCACAGCCACAAGACCTAAGTACTCTGTCTGGTTCAGAAGGGTATGTGCTCACATGTTAGAGCCATTCATAGCGCTACATGTATGCAAGTCCCAGCCTACAGTTTGTGCTGCAATATTACTTGGTATTACTTGTCACCACACCTTCTTCCCACCACTCAGGTATGTACACCTTAATTTATGAAGCATGATGAGGCATATAGATTTCTATCCTGAGACAAACACGTTGAAGGTCTCCATGTGTACTTACCACTTCACATCCATTTCTCTGATCCAGGTGGTCAGGGAAACAAGTAGTTTGATTCCCAATATGACTGGGGGTAACAGCACTTCTGAGCCTTTGTTTGCAGAGTCTCATGCAGTGTTCAGTACCCCAGGCAGGGCAAGGGAACATGAGCCATTGACATGAGCCATGTGTGGTGTGACTGGATGTGACTGGCACAAGTGATGTTGAATCACACATGCCACCAGCCGGATAGTGCACCCCTGTCTGTCTGGACCTGGGGCACAGGAGCTGCTGGCCTTGTAGGGTCTTTTATGAGTTGGTACCTGGATCTATTTCCATGGGCTCATGCCTCAGTACAGCATTGGCTGCCAATACAAAAGCAGCTTGCCACCTTTTCCCACTATCAACTACCCTACTACCATCCAACTTAGTAATGCTTACTAAGTCAAGGTTTCATGATTTAGGGTCACACAAGTTTTAACTTAGGTTCTTAGATTGTTACTGATGTTAGCAGCATCACTGACTTTAAATTATTCAAGAGGCTTTATAGATGCTAGCACCTTAATAATTGACACTTGATCATTTTAAATACTAGACATAGCATTAAGACATCATGTTAAGACTTGAGTAAGTCTTAATATCATGACAGTGACAGGGATATGTTATTGTTCAGTCCATTATAATTTAAGTAACAACAAAATTTCACCTACCCATCTTTTAAATACTTTTGAAGCAGAAATATTGACAGAAAGCTAAATATTCTCAAGTGCCACAAATTTACCCAAAGTATCTATGTACCTTTTACACTTAATTTCACAGCTGCAAATTGATTCCAAGTCAATTATCTGACCTTTTTCTACCTGTATTTGCAGAAGCCGTATGAGCTAGTGACTAGAGAAGATAAGGGCACATACTTACAAAATTTTACAAGTCTCCAGTGGGAACTCATGTCAAATTCTGTGTACCACTTTGATGTTCCACTCCTGTCAGGGACCTAGAGATGGTGCCCATAACCAAGTAGAGTTGGCTTCTGTGGCCCAGGAAGTACCTTTCCAGTCCTGCTGTCATCTGTGCTATCTGGTATATGAGAATGAGCTGAATTGATTTATTTTTCATGACTATTCAAATAATTCCAAAAGCAAAACCTCACTTTAAAGAGTACAGAAGCCCATACTGAGCTGCAGCAATAGGATATCTCATTTGGCTTAAAATTACTGACCAGGGTGCAAGCAAGGACACAACTGGGTTTCTCAAATCTGACATGCTAGTATTTGAAACTCCATTGTTGGTGTCTCAGTTCTCAGCTCCACTGGAATCATGGGGATTTTTACCACTAGTTCTAGTGGTGCAAGATTATCACTTCTAGAATGAGCTGAAATCAGTAGAATTATCCATATTTCCAGTGACATCGCTGAGATCAGAATCTGCCCTTGTTCTCTTTCTTGTTGACCTATCAGATTTAGAAGCGTGATCTTAAATTCTTCTAAAAGTTTGTTAGACTCCCATCTCCAGGCCTTGTATTCAGCATCGCCCGCTGCTCTGTTGAGCATTCCTCTTCTGCCAAAAAGGGTTTCAACTCCTAGACCTGCACCTCCAACCCTGCTGCCCCAGATCCACCCCTGAAAGGGCTACTCCCATCCAGGGTGGAATGCCTTGCCTTGTGCTGGCTGATGTGTGGTAACTCTCCACCCCTGAATATCAAAGGCAGCTGCTCGTCACAGTGTGCTGAGAGAGGCAGCAGCTTCTGCAGAACAGCTAATGAGAGGCACCTCGCCAGGAGAGATGCAAGGTACGGGAGTGCAGGCTCCCAAGGACCCCACAAGCATAGGGTACAAATTAACTACATGAAGTTCCTTGTTTCTGTGACTGGCTTTGCTGGCTTTTCCCTTTTGAGGACTCTGAAGGCAGTGTTTGCAGCATATAACGCTATGCATGTCACATAGTGCCCATGTTAAAGTACCAGCTCTTGGCCACAGAGGCGATGGCTCCTCCAGCGCACGTATGGTTGGCCACTGCAGCCAGCCATCCTCCAAGGAGCCCTCCCTCCCCAGTGACTATGCAGGACAGCTCGTCTGCCTTGCTTCATCACCCACGCTGCGTGCCTCAGATTGCATTGGGCACGTCCCCACACACACACAGGTCTCTTCTCCCCTTTCACCTCCTCCCCTCAGATCCAAATGCATCCATAAGTGCTATGGGAAGTGTACCTGATGATCTCAAAACCACAGCACCAGGCACAGAGCATCACAAAAACAGCTCTCGTGAGAGCTGGGGACTCACACAGCTAAAGCCTAACTGATCAGATATTGATACCAAGATTTTTATCCATTTTCACAGTGTTTTCCAAGTATTAGTAGTTCTTTGCTTTATGAGTTTGACAGATATTCAAATTTTGAAATGGTACATAAAAAAATTGCCTGTGATGTCATGTAATGTGTCAAAGTAAACAAAAAGCAAACAACTGGATTTTCATTAGCAAGAAGGAGAGGTTATTTACAGTTCAAAGGTTCCTTTTAATCTGCAGCTGTATCTGGCATCAATTGGAATAGAGAAGTGTAATATGACCACAGTACAGGAACATGAATTTCTGCTATCAGTGCTGTTCATGTACCATTAAAAGGGACAGAGAAACTCGGTCACAAAGGGAAAACTAAATTAAATTTTCATAAATGCCAGCAATATTTGAGTCTATGTATGGATGCATGCAGATGTATTTAAATTGGCAGAACAGATGCTCTGTTTGCAAGGAATATTCGTACTGGGCCTCACACATCAGTGAATTTCATGTGAAATTAATGTAAGAATCTACATCCATCTTACACCACTGAAAATGCATGGGAAGTATCACTGTACCGTGGCCAGTCCACCAAATCTGTGGTCAGGATTTTCTTCAGTGCTTTGTGAGGCAGGAAAAGCATTCCTTTCTATTTGTATACATTTTAAAGTAAAGCTAGAAATTATTTTTAATGATACAAATATGAGCCTATATAAGAGCAGAGCTCTCAAGATGCAGTTGAGGGCAGTAAATCCTATTTTCTACCAAGATGAACAGGTTTTGCAGGCTGAACATGCCTTAAGGCAGCAGTACTCTACACACCCAATTTTTTACACAACACAGTAAGACAGGTTCATGTCTGGTGTAATCCCTGTACCTCCAGAACATTTCCACCCTGACAAATTGGCCTTAGAAGAAAGCAGTATGCTGCAGCTTTCCACTCAAGGACCAACTTTTCTTCTATTTTCCCTAGACCACATCAGCTTCCCGGGCTTAGCCATTTCAGATGGACAGGACACTCTACGAGGTCAACTTTGAGCAGTCCAAGCAAGAAAAACGACACAAATCCTCGTTCAGTGGACAACTGTTATAAAAATCAGAGATGGGCAGGGCATCGTGGTACAGACCTTGTTAAAAGGCCATGTATGAAAGTGGTTTTGTATGGAATCTCACACAACAGCCCTTTTCCTTGTGGCTTGGAGCTCCCACGCCTTTCCATTCAAGCAGGCAATCTCTTGTGCATTGCAGGGTGATGTGAGCCAGACCTGCAGCCTCATGCTTCTTTAATGTGGCAGCCTCAGGTTTGGATTCAGTTTGGGAACTGGAGCAGTAGTTAGGAGCTAATCCATATGAAAACATGTCTGAGTTCACTGCCGCTTCCCTGTATCACAGCAGCCCTCCTTCATGGCTGAGCGTCCACCTCTCTTCTGCTACACCCATGCAAATTTTACCTCACCACAGGAAACAAGCTGGTCTAGTTCAAATTCTCCTCTCTCCCTGTCAACTTGCAGAAATGAAGACAGAAACTGCTGCCTCCGCGTTGCTCAACACACTGGGCATTTGAAAGGGCTTTTAGGTGAACATGGGGCTGAAGTGTCTGTCTCCACCCACTCTCCTTTTGCCAAAGAGGCAAAAGGGGAAAAAAAAATCATTTATATATAGCCTCTGTCACTGATTTCACTGGGTTGCTGGATGTACGTGCATGTGTCTAGGAGTTTCTGCTATAAAACACCTTCCTGTTTTGCAGGGGAAGAAGTTTTTTTCTGTGTGCACAATTGACTCGGACTGCAGGAAGAGTTGCGGGATTAACTTTGAGTACTTTGATATTTGGTGATGAAAAGCTCACACTGACATGAGGATTTGAGGAGGCTCAGTGAATTCTTCCTTCTCACATTTTACACACCTAAAAGTTGGACATGCTTGACAGATTGCAGCTTCTGTCCTGTAAATGGTCTCTTGAGGCTTAATCCAAACAGCAACAGAGATATCGTGAAACTTGGTCCTGCTCTACTGAAACATCAAGCAGCCAGCTTCAGGTATGAAATTCACAGGGCCAAGTTTGACTCTAATGATCAAATTCACAGCTGTAAAAGGCTTTGGCATGGTTAGCTGGAGCTACCAAAGACAGAGGCACACGTAAAGCAGTGTCCTTCTCCCAAGCAACCAGAAGGTACGTCTCTCAGGTGACACTCATCCTTCTGTATTGGTGCCTGGTTCAGGAATAAGGCAGAGTGACTTGGCCAGTGTACACATGTCTCTGATGACAAGAAAGGAGGAGGAACTGCTGACAGCACCAGCTGCAAGCTCATTCAGGAAGAGAACGACCTAGCCACCAGAGCTTGCTCAACCTGGGAAGATTCAGTTTCACAGCTCTGACCTGCTGTAAGATTTCTGGGGCATGTAAAGCATCTCAGGGGACTGAGCTACATAACAGACTGCATAGTGTGCTAACTTGGATATTATCTCTAACATCCAGTTTGTAACTCGTAAGTACATAGGCATGCTTTCTGCCCATATTCAGAAATTATCACAGAATCACAGAATCACTAGATTGGAAAAGACCCCCAGGATCATCAAGTCCAACCATTCCTATCAATCACTAAACCACACCCCTCAGCACCTCATCCACTCATCTTTTAAACACCTCCAGGGAAGGTGACTCAACCACCTCCCTGGGCAGCCTGTTCCAGTGCCCAACGACCCTCTCCATGAAAAATTTTTTTCCGATGTCCAGCCTGAACCTCCCCTGGCGGAGCTTGAGGCCATTGCCTCTTGTCCTGTCCCCTGTCACTTGGGAGAAGAGGCCAGCTCCCTCCTCTCCACAATTTCCTTTCAGGTAGAAATATATATATTATATATATATTATATATTATATATTATATATTATATATTATATATTATATATTATATATTATATATATTATAGAGCAAAGTTGTGGTTTTCAGACTTCCCAGCTACAAAACAAATCTCTCCTGGAGGGATAATGGGAGATGGAGTGATAATGAGGCAAAGGATACAGAGGCATAGGGCGCATTTCTTTCACATAGACAAGAAGTTGATAAAAGCATTTGTCTGTAAGTCTTCTTCACATCAGCATTCCTGATACAAATAACTTACGTTAACTACAGATAAAGTATTACTTCTTAGAAGCAGAGGGAAAAAACAAATCTTAAAAGCAGCTATTGCCTGTTGCTATTTCAAGATAAGCGTGGTTGCTACAGGATTTCTTCTCTAAATCTTCCAGTAGGACATTCACACCTCCACACATACACGGCATGAAATACCCCTGTGAAAGCATTGTCTCTGTACAGGAGCAGGGATAGTTATGATCTCTCTTTGATAGTCTCAGAAGAAAATTATTATGTACTAATCATATAACTGAGAGCTCTACTACTTATTTATCCATTATTTATTTCAGTAATGCCCTCAGCTTGGCTTTCAGTATCAAAAACTAACACTCCATTCTTAGGAAGTGTCATTCTGTTCTTCAAGATGCTGAAGGAAAACAATGTTTCTTCAGCTGTTAAACTAGTGAAAAACACAGAACTGAGCCTATCTCAAAATTAGTTTCATTTCAAAGAAACTAATCAGTGGAATGCAAAAAAAAAAGTGAATCTTCAAATTTTATTGTGAGTTATTTACATTAAACCTAGTTAAGAGGTTAGTAGCGTAATTGTCTACAAGGAGACGGGCATGCTGCAGCATCTTACATTCCTTGGTTAGTCTGGGATTTGTATCCCTTTGTAAGCTTCCCATAGCTGAGATTTGAGAAAGATTGAGCATTACAAGTCTAAGGCTGCTCTACTGTCCTACCGAGGTCCAGTGATGCTAGTAGGTCTTTAAGGGTAATGGGAAACCAGACTAACTTTAGCTAAACTTCAGTGACATCAACTGATGGTTTACTTGCCTAATTTTAGAATATGAAATGGTTTTGATGAGCTACCATTGATAGAAAACTGTCATGTTATTTTAAACTCTGCTTTGAGTTGCATCATTTCCGTGGAGTCAATGTAACGTTGACAGCTCGTAGTACAGGATGGCCCATCCTGGGTTTGGGCACAGCAGAATTCAGAAGCCTGTCCTGCTGAGGGCCGTCTTCTTCCTGAGGAAGCCATGCATTTGCCTTCAAAACAGAAACATTATGGGGAATGTGAAGGAACAGCATCTGATTTAAGATATGGTGGACTAATTAGAGTGGATAATGCTTTTTCATCAGGACTTTGCTGGATGAAAAATGCACAACTGTCAACACTGAAACTTTACAAGAATGTCTCGTTTCACCAACTTATTTTCACACACAAAACTGAGGAGAAATTCCCTGAAAATTGAAATCTTTTGTTGTAAGATTTTCAAAATTAAGGATTCGGTGTTTCTTTACAAAAAAAACCTTTTTGACTTGAGATGCCTTTCAACTTCCTTTGAAATAAAATTGGAAACATTTTTTAAAATCCTAATTTCAAAATAAAGCACTTCATCTAGGGATCAAACAGAATATTCCATTTAAGTGGTCAGAAGGGCTTTTTATTCTTTGGAGATGCTGATGAATCAGAAAAATTCTTTCTTTCTACAACTCTGATATATGCTGTGTTGAAGCTGCTTTGATATTTGATATTTATTACCTTAATCTTATTTGTGCCTAAGCATTACAGACTATAATGGCTCCATCCTTGCCTGACGTTAGAAGCTTAAATGCTGTGGGCCTGAATAGTACCGAGATGGAAACCCACTTAGGGATCACCAATACTGTTGACATAAACCAAGAAATTATGATGGGACTGCTGAGCTTGTAGATTTTTTTAAAAAAATTAAAATCTCACCTTTGCCACTCACAGTCACAAAACATGGGTGTAAATAGAGGATATAATAACTATGAAACTTAATTAGAAGAGAAATTGAATGTAGGAGAAAATCAACTTGAATGAAATGTAAAGATATTATAGCACTCAGATTAACTTTAAATCTATTTAAGAATATATCTGAGAGCTGATAAACAAATTGTCATGTTTTCAATGACTAATAAAAATAGTCTTGAGCCAGAGCTGATCTGAGTATAGGTATTTGCTTTTAGCGAATAACGTATGTTAGTGCTTTGAATACATACAGGGGAGCTGCCCACCATCTGCATTTTATGAGTACATCTTTTATTTTTAATGCAGACACTAGGGAATGTTGGTCTTTGTGTGGCTGGTTTTCAATGCATTAAGAAAAAAACTTTTTTTTGAAAAGAAAAGGAACCTTTTGCCGCCAGAAACCCAGAATTACCACATTAGGACCACCCTGGCTGGCTTCTCTGTCGAGTTTCAGCTTCAAGCGGTATGAATAAAGAAAGTTATATTTAAAGTTAGAATACTGTATAGGTTTGTACTGAAGGTTTTCTTTCTCTATTTGGCTTTAATGTAGCAGTCATTATCAAGGTAACTGAGAATCCTACAGACTTTACTCTCATTGCTTATTATCTCCCATTTTCCAAGAAAAAAAATGAGTTTAACTTGAGGAGAGACCAACCTCCCAGAGAGCAAACATTAGGAAGGGAACCAAGGTCATTGGACCTCTAGTATGCTGTGACGGTCACAAGCCTGTTCTTTCTGGCAAGCACTGTTGCAGGCGTCAGTGCTAGAAATCTGGCCTTTTCTCTGTGGGCAGTACAAGGGCAGGGCAACCCATAAGACTGACCAGCCATGAAATACCTATGCAGTTCTAGGTTTGGATCCTGAAGATACCCTTACTAAGCTTCATAATTTGGATTCAAGCATTTATTTCAGGGCTATTAATACTTACACAAAGAAATCTGAATACATACCAGCTGAGCCTTTGAACTGTATCCCTTCTTCATAGTGGTCTTGCAGTCTTTCCATGGTAAATATGTTACTGATCACTGTTAAGAGTGGGTTCAGTCAATTCCATGGAAAATACGTTACATTGAGATCTTGAAAAGCACAATACCTAAATTCAGCAGGACGTATTTTTGGAAATAGGCTTTAAGTTCTAGCTATAAGAATGGCACAAGCCTATGCTTCAGGTGGTGCAAATGATGGGGTCAGGTCATCAAGCCAGCATTTCTAGGTCAGATATCTACATGCTAATTCATACAGTCTGCTGAGGGGTCTCACAGCAAACATCCACAAGGAACAGAGAGGATATGAAAGAAGGCAAATTGTCTTCAGTTTACTCCTACTCGTGTTTGGTTTCATCACTTAGATGGCTAGAGCAACCTTGTCTTCATCTTCTTGCCAGGAGATAAGTTTATGCTCTGAAGTTCTGCCCAAATGCCTTGGTTTGCAATTGAGGTGGGCTCAGAAGAGACTTGGCTCCTTGTGGAGAACGGGCCGCATTTCGGATACATCTTCACCCATGTCTCCACACTGCTCTATACAAGCACAGAAACATCCCACATTGCTTTGTCCATGTGTGAGCTTTTAGCACTGCTACAGTGTGTTCAGTTATGTGCTTCAGAATGACCAAACACATCAAGGAAGAAGAAGGTCATCAAGGTCACCCTCTGCCAACACAGGAGTTTTCCCTGATATATTTTTCTTGTAGCATAGACAGCTCTGATCAGGCTCTCTGTGCAAGTGAAGGGGGTCATATTACAGACACTTGATTTGGAAATCTTGTCAAATTCCTCCCCACTGCTGTGAACATTGACTATTTGAAGCTATCTGGCAAATACTTTAGTCATTGTGACTAATGATCTGCCACAAGAAAAGGAAAAAGACATGTAAAAAGGAGCTGTAGTTGGGTAGCTGGCCATGCTCTGCCCCTCCAATTTTCTTGCAGGCAAACTGTGGTGGCTTTCCTTTGTGAGGAAACTCTGTGAAACCTCACATTCAAAATCTGCCATGTTCCTTGCAGTATGGTTTATACAGTGGTCATCTGAAAATGGCCTAAAGCTTTACTTGTGCCCCCCCCAACCCCAAGAGTTATGTTTAAATGCATTTTTCGGTCAAGAAGGCAACCATTACCATCAGCAGAAAAGCAATTTAGTTAGATGGTAGCTGTTTGAAAACACAATTCTGCTCTGAGTTTTTCCTGAACAAGACCAGATCGTACTAACAGAAGTCCATACACCTGGCACAGCTTTCCCATGTCGAGCCTCCAAATTCTTAAAAAGCTACCAGTCTCTTTTACAGAGCTAAACATTGAGGCACAAAGGGACTTGCCCAAGCTGAAAATGAACATGTACATGTGGAATCACTGCAGGGCTGCATGACCCACAGTTCTTTTGGAACAACCTGCTTGAATTGTGGCTTTGTTACCTACTTTTTTTTTCAATCTGTCTCTCTTTCCTTTTTCCTCTTGGATTTTGCAGCAACAATTGAGCTCCTTTGGCATGTATCTGAGAAGGGGAAACTCAATGACTAATAATTACCTTGCATGCTATTTAATGAAATTGAAGGAGCACGGTCACATCCACAATCTAACTCTTCAAGCTTGTTAAGCCCTAGTTCTGCGTATCTCCATGTGTTAATATGCAGACATAAATGGAAAAAGGTTAAAAGGATTCAGTGAATTTGTAACAAATGTGCCCTTTGTATATATGAATTCTGAGTCGTCTCTACTGGACATGGTGTATTGGTTAATCTTGCTATGAATACCAAAATTACATCCTTGTTAGCAGGACTCGTTGCTGTTATTACTGTAGCCCAGTGGAAAGGGCATTGACTTGGGTGCTCAGAGATTTCGTTACTCATTGCATCACTGCTACTTTCCTGCCATCTGTCCTAGGACAAATTCCTGCATCCATTTTTTTTCTCGTTTCCTTTCCAATCTCATGCTTTCTTGTGTATGTAGAGGTAAAACTCTTTGGGAGAAAGTACTTTCAATATACTCCACGACAGGTACAAGGGAGCCTGATATCAGCAGACATCTTAATGAAGCAGCAACAATGCCAACTGGTTAAATGTTAAACAAAAAGAAGTTCCATCCAAAATTAATGAATATACATAAAGATGAGCATACACTGTACAAAGTTTAAACCAGCTTTATCAACTACATTTTCACCAGTCTCAGGTTATCTGCTGCAGGAGATGGCACTTTCTGTAGAAGTTTCCCCTACATTTTAAATATGAAGGCCTCTAATAAGTATTGAACAAAAGCCAACACAGCTGATCCCATAGCTTTTCAGTTTTATCTTCCTTTCAGTCCTCCTGCTTTCATCCTGTCGCTTGCCATGTACAGCAGATTTTTGCACTGAAAATGAAAAATGAAGAGTCAAAGGGAGAAATTATCATGGGGGTAGACTGAGAGGTGATCAGAAGGTACCTGGAGTGAAGGTATACAAGTTCTGCAGCTGCATTGAGAGAGAGATCAACTAGAAAAGAAAAAAAAGTTGGGGAGCAGAGGAGAAAAGAAGCAGCACTTTATTTATTAAGTGCCATCAATGTTTGAGGCATGAGGCAGAAATTCCTGAACCAAGGAATTCATAGTTTAAGCGTTAAATTGTACCTTTAAGTGGAAAAAGCCCACACTGAGGCCAAGAAACCACTTACTGAGATTTCTCAGAATGTTTTCCAGTGCCGCTGAGATTTGCCTGCCTCCCACCACTCCACTGGAAAAGGAAGGTGTCTCCATAAATCACATCTCCCTTAGAGGCCCATGTCACCTACATGGATATCCTCTGCCCTCTCTGTGGCTGATGTTTCACGACCAGAGCTGCATCTCTGCAGGACTCTGCTCTCAGGAAAGAGACAAATAGCAAGAGAAATGTGGTGGAGCAAGACGCAACCAACCCAGCAAAGGAGTGAAACCAAACAAAATTCTCCCTCCCATGAAAAGGACTACAGTTGGTGGGTAGCAGATAATGCAAACATAGGGACTATTAAGGAGTTCCCATTCCCATTATCCGTATCTAAGCTGTCCTCTCTCCAGCTGGATGTGTTATGTTGGTGTACACCTTTTCATCAGAAGATGCCCACTGTTTTCTGCAGTGTTGATGCTTGAAGATTGTTCTTTGTGTTGTTTTGTTTCTTTATGTTTATGTGCTTGTCGCTAATGAATTTTGGTCACTGTTGGCTGGACCTCAGGTATGTATGGTGAAGTACAACTTTGACCTGTCTTGGCTGACCTTTGTGATCCCATCCTAGTGTGGCTGGATACCTAAGGGTTTCTCTGAAGTCCAGCAACTTACGTGCTGGGACAAAAGTGTAAGAAAGACCTTGTATTCCTGATCCACCTCACATGGGTATAGTTTTACCATGGGGGACTTACACACTGTAGGCATCGAGCTGCTCTGTACTAATACCTTGACATCTACAAAAACAGAAACAATAACAACAAATGGAAAGATTTACGTGTAACTCTCTTGCTGAGGCTGTGGGATGGAAACATGACATGTAAAACTCTGAAACATTCCCGAGTGTGGAGTTTATGTGAGACACATAATCTTGGCCTCTCCCCTCAGCACCTGAGCATGCATGAGTATTTTTCCTGTGTCATTAACCAAAAACTAATTTTTGTCATCATCTAAAAGCACTATCATGCACTGGAAACAGAAGGAGAAAATAAAAACATGACCCTGTAGGCTGAGAAAGCTGCAGAAAGATAGTGAGCCTTCCCCATGGAGCTCTTGGAGGCCTGTTCCTCTACTAGAAAAAGCAGATAAAATCTAGCTGAGGATGATCACAGTTGGCCTAATATGACTCCCAATTTAGAGTAAGTTTCAGAAAGAAATATGTGGCCCTGCAAGCACAGAAAGGTTTTAAGACATCCACCCTATGAAGGGCCATTATGTTAAAAAGGTTTCTGACTGGAGGTGGTTTTTTCTCTACCCATATTTTTCATCCCAGGAAATGTAAGACTTCTCGTTGCCTTTTCAGAAAACACCGAGGTTATAATGTCTACCATGCCCAAGTATGAAACAAAAAGAATAACAATTTGCTTCTGGTTTACAGCTGTTGTCCCAATAGTTGTATATGCACCAATAAAATATTACAATGGCCCAGAGAGACTTATTTGCCAAGCCACAAGCTCATCGTGCTCCAGAAATAAACAAGGACCAAAGAAGAAAATTCAATCCTATTGGAACTATGTTAAAAAAGCCTCCTTAGCTTGGTTTGAAAACACGTACATTACTGCCAATACTGTGATACTGTTAAACACTCGTGGTCCACCCCAAAACTATCAAATTAAATATATATGCATTAGATTTGGGAGGGGGCTTGCCTTCTGCAGGCCTCAAAGGTCCAAATGTAGAATCTTCTCCCTGCCATGACAAGGACCTAGTGCATTTCTTTTATGCAAAGGCTGAGATTATCATGTAAATAAGTGGCTCTGGGCACTGTGCCTAAAAAAAATACCCCTTCAAGGATCTGTTTCAAACAATGAAAGATGGTAGTACTGTAGTGAGAGAACTGACAGAAAAGTGGGGTGAGGAGATCAGTGCAAAGGCTAAGGTGAGAGTGGCTGAGCAAAACTGAAGACAGTCGTAGCTAACACAGCAAGCACTGTCTGTCCCAGGACCCCATGGAGGAGAGCAGCCAATGCAAAAGCCTCCAGCCTTGGCATTTTTCTGCAGCTCTGCTGTTCTTGATCTGCAATTCCTCTGGGAAATCCCACTGAGATTTTTGGCTGAGGCTTTGGAACAACTGGAGAGGAAACTTCATCGAGCCCTCCGCCTGTTTGGAGAGCACTTTATAAGTTTATGCTGTGCTGGCTGAACACTTCTGCAGTGCAAACACCAGCCATTAGACTCCTAGCTTATACAGTCAAGGTAGTCAAGGTTTGCAGAAGGGCTGCCAGTAAAAGACATTCTAGCGAGCTTGGGTGCAAAGCAGCTTTTCTTGGCCCGAGCTTCAGCGAATCTTATTCTTTCACTCTGCAGCTGAGACGTGGTAGTTCCCTGATGGGTAGATGGAATCTGTTGTTTTCTCTCAAGAGAGTTACTAATCTTTTCAGCTACATAAATACACTTCTATTATTGTCTGAGTAAATTGCCTTAGAAAACTGTTTCTTCAGGAAAAAAATGCTGAAATATTTTAAAAGGAAAGTGTCGGTATATTTTTCATAATTATTTCAGTAGTTTTTTCTACCAGTGTTTATGGTAAAATCTCATTCGTTAGGAACTAGCATATAAACTGACATTATCATACCTGCTTAAGAATCTAAGCTTATCCACTCACAAACAGAAAGAAAGACTTGTGCATCTCAATCTCCATTGCTCCTCTGCAAATCTCACCTATATTTCTTCCCAAATTAACACTTGCCTACATTTGTTTGTTATTACACCATTTCTCTAAGATGGCAAAGAGTTCTGAAAAGAAAAAAATTACATGACCCCACCATTGGCATCTCACTTCAGTGCTCACATCCAGCCCTTTCCAGAAAGATTCCAGTTCAGCATGATATTTATCCAAATGCTTAATTCTGCATGCAATGGTCTGCGCTCACTCTGCCCGCTCCAGCATTAAGATGTAGGGTTTGCTCTGGCAGCTGGAGAAATGAGGCAGGGTCTAACAAATCCAGATATCAAGTGGACTGAACTGCCTCAAAAATGAGGGCAGAGGCCAGAAGAGGGATCTGCCCTGTTATATACACAGCATTAGGTGTTTGTGATGATATTACTGGAATTATTAGTTCTTTCAATAATTAAAACTAGACAGTCTTTTGAATCATTTCTTTTGTAAAAAAAGAAGAAACTATACAACAGGAACTACCTACATGTAATTTCCAAACAAATCTGCACAGCGATTTCACCAGAGAAGGCAGACAAGTCCAGAGCAGACTGATTGAGATGCCTATGGATGTCTGTTGAATCTGCCTTTATAGTATAATAAAATATTTGGTCAGAAAAGAACCCAAAACCTAAGCAGAGTGCTCTGGAAAAAACTTAGGCAAACTACTACCTTATTCATATTATTAATTTTATTATCTGGACTTACTCTTGAAGAATAATATGGACACTTGTTGAACACAGTGAATAGATGCAGCTTAGATCTGTTCTCAATAAGCTTGTTTATTTGTTATCAGAAGGCTAATATTCCAACAGCGATTTCCATCAAAAACTCCTACCTCTAGTTCCAGTTATTCAAACCATAGTAGTGGAAGAAACTAATAATTTTTGAGTCTGAACCTGAAATCACCTGCCCAAACAGCAGTTTTACATACCAGAACCCATTTACATCTGCAGGGCTGGGATCCTGCATGGAATTTAAGCAGTTCATATAATTGCCAAATTGCAGCTGGATGTGAACATTTTGACCAGTCTGTAAGCCTCCATACGCTGAAGCCTGAAGATTTTGTCACAAGTCTTGGGATAGTTTGCCCCATCAAAATCCCAGGTCTTGGCAGAAACAGCTTGACAGAATATCAGATTTCCTTTGTTTATTTTTTGAAGCCTCAAATCTTCGTGGTCGTAGAGCAAAGCTCAGACATGTAAGCTTCTAGGTGCCCAAGACCTGTAAATCGGACAAAATCAAGTCCCTGTTTCCTAGATCTAAAAAACTCCTTTTTTTTTTTTTAAGCTGAGCTCATTATACCAGGGGTCTCAGTGCAGGTTTTTAAATAACTGGGGTGGCAATACTGATTAAGGTGTTCCTGGTCTGACCTGACATCAATGATTTCTTTATCACAGAGTTCATAAAAAATACTTTTCACCTGCCAGCATGAGCAAGAGGCAAAAGGAAGAAAAGCAGGTGTTGTGTTTTCCAAGAGAGGACTGTGCTTATTCACTTTATAATAGAATGTTTTAAATTTCACATAAAGCTGTCACAAAGCCATTTAGTAAATAGTGGAGGGAGCAGCACATCTCAGGCAGACAGCAGCTGCTATAGCACTGGCAGCTTCTGACCAGAGGCCACTTACTGTACACAGACCTGCAGTCCTGTGGCTATGGAGACCTGTCAGCTTCTTATCTGCAGTGTAAGGAAACCACTATTGCCCCGCTGACCTAATAAAAGGAAAATGTTAAAAAATAAAGGCTTTATTTACATTCCCCAGTCAGTGTTTCACTGCAGTAAAAGGTGCCTGGGAGGGCTGGGGGTGTCTGAGCCTTGACAGTCCTGTATACACTTGCATGCACAGCCTGGGTTTCTCATCCAGTGTGGCTGGAAGAGCTTCACACTGCTTCTTTGCAAATGCTGCACCCCAGCACGTGGAAGTCTCCAGCAGCTGCTGACCCATTACGTCTGTGTGAGCTTTCACCCCATTGGAAAAACAGAGCGCACAAGGATTGGCAGTTTCCGAATTGGTGCAACCCCCAAACAGGGAGCAGCACAGAGGTGTTGCAGGGGGGTTGCTACCCTCCCACCCTCCTTCTGTATGGTCTCAGCACGTTCTGGGTGTTCCCTCCCATTCCTGAAAGAAAAAGAAAACTTTTGTCATGATCACGAGGATCTTCTTCCTGGGCCAATTATTGCACCTTTTTAGTCAAGGTTTAAGACAGCAAAGTGACTCCAAGGTGCACGGTGCCTGTGAGAAGAGGAGGCCCCGGTCCCCTTCACAGGAAGGGCACAGGGGGCAGAAACAGCAAAAGCAGCACAAGATTGAGCCCTTCTGACTTTCTTCCAAAAAAAATACTTGCAAAGAAACCTGGAATTATGTATAAGTAAAGTTGCCCTTTGATATTACCACATAATTTCCACTTCTGGCAAAGAGATTTTTGCCCGGGCTAATTTGAAGACATTTCCCTTCACCACATTGGCACTGCCGTGTCATTTTTGATAGAAGTCTCATTCATCGGGAAAGCTGGGCAACCTGCTTGCCTCTCGTTCCTGCAAACAGGGCTGTTTGTTGAGTCTCTTGAAAGACTGTGCGAACAGATAAACATGCTACACATGAAGTACATTAGGTGGAGGTGAAATACAGATGATTATATTTAAGGGTTTACAATAGTCGTTAAGAGCTTCTAACCACAGGCCCTGGCAGGGCTGGTTCTCAGCTTCAGTGCATGTTTTGGCTACATCCTCAACCAACTTTCTGTTTCTCCCCCTTGAAACAAGGCCAATCTTGTCAGTCTGGTGGCAATTAAAAAAAATTAAAAAAGAAAAAGAAAGAAAAAAATTAACTCTGTTAATAGGATTATAAGATTTGGGGAATATAACGTTGTTGCAGATCATTTATTTTGAAAGCTGATTTCGTTTTAGTGAAAACAAGCTCAACCCTGCACACTGGGGGTTTGCAGCCATTATGCCAAACACAATCATTGCTGGCTTGAAAGATGTGATTGCTTTTTAATGTGGAAATTTCACAAGGTTACAAAAGAGGAAAAAATTAAACTCCTTTCTTATAACAAAGTCACTCTAGGATATGTGCTACAATGCCCTGACAATGTCCAGATACTCTGACCACATTACACATCAGAAAGGTAGATGAGTGTGATTTACACCATTTTGCAGTTGGGGTTTTTTTTCACACAGCTGAAAAAGCCAGAGAATTTTGAACAAAAATAAAAACAGTGCTCTATAAAATGCATTCAGAATTGCACAAACACAGCCCAGGGGTCAAGGAAGTAGAGAGTGGATGAGCCCAGAGGGATAAATGAGGAGATAGTGCGATCTCCCCCTGTATTCCTGACAGCTCTGGACCTACAGTGGCAGCCTGCTTGGCGTATTGAAAACTAAGATCATCCTCAGGGCAGCAGACAATATTTATATTTGCTAGACATCAGAATAAAAAACGATAATCAGCATCCCTGGCATTTTCAATAGTAACCTCCCAAAGGAGTTAAATATATTCTAGAAATAACGGCTAAGCCCTATTTTCCTGGGTGTTAGAAGACGTTCTGTCACCATCTCAGAAGAACCATTGTTGTCACAAAAGCCTGATGGCACAGCCTGGACAGCACTGAGCAGGGAAACAGGCACTAGCAGGAATGCCCCAGTTAGAGGAATTCATCGGGAGGAACAAAAAGAAATGTTTTTTTCCAATGTGCTCTTAAAAGAGTGATGAAGGGGGGAAGATGGCTGCCCCTTTTTGAGGCTGGGGGGACATGGTACAGATCCATGGGCTCTCTTCTGCTTTGTAGTGAAGATGCTGCTTTTGATCTACAGCGCAGGCAGAGCTTTCCCCAAAGGCAGGGGTGAGGGAGGGGGTAGGTCTGGAAGGAGACACAAAGGATGGAGCTGAAGCAGTGCCTCGTAGCTGGGAATTGAAATGACATGTGCACCACGGAACCTTTTTCTTTTCAAAGCAATTTACTATCATTATATTGCCCGTGCATTTCCAATACATGTCAGCCTGTTCTCTTTTAACTTGGCGGGTGGGGAAGGTGCTTTTATTGCAGGGTTCCTTGCAGAAGCTCACCAGACATTGCTATTATTACATCTGCCGGGCACAGCACAGAATGATGCATGTTCGTTAAAGGAATGGGGTTAGAGTAAAGCAGATTCGTTCAGTCCCTATTAGAGAATGCCTGAGTGGGCTTAGAGGATTTCAGATACAGAAATATTCAAAATTTTAAAATTAGGGTCGTTTCTAAGCCTGTGACTTCAGTTCAGCTTCTGGCTCACGTTACCAAAATCATTTAGCTTTCCTTGCCTGGATCCTGTCAGTGGTGAAAATCCAGGAAACTGCTAGAACAATAATTATTAAGGATTTCATAAAGTTGTAAATTACAGGATTCCCATTAACTATTTATGTTGGGATGCCTCTTCTGCTTGAACACACATGCTTCTCTAACTGTTGGGAGACAGTGGGTAGTTATATATCTGCATGCATGGGAGCAGAGGTTGGGCAAGGTTTGAAACAAAAATAGAGATTTCGCTTCTTCAACCAGATGCTCTGTAACTCACGTGCCAAGGGATAGGGCTCAGAATCGCTCCGTGTGGCAGCATGCTTGGGCTGATGCACTCTGAGGCTTACCACTGATGGGCAGCACACAGCGGTTAATTTAGCCTCCATTTCTGCATTTCCAGCTATTAGTACAAGAAAGGCTACAGGGAACAAAACAACATCATTTTGATTCTCTCATCTATTTCACCATGGTGTTGTCTCAACCCCAAACAGTCCTTCCTCCAAACTTCTTTTCCTTCTGTACTTGTAGGGGAAGTTGGTAGCTGGAAAGGTCTTTTTGGTGGGAGGTCAGCGAAAACCAGACACCTCTGGCTGTTTATCTTTGGAGTCACGATTCCTAACAGTGCAGGGAGGCTCTGCAGATTCTTTGGTTACTTCTGCAGTATTGTGCGGATGACATCAGTCGCCTCCTCCAAAGATGGCAAAGACTGCAGAACAGTAAAACTCCCATCCACTCAGACCCACAACCAGCAAGCAGAATAAAGCACCAATAACTATATTGGGACTTCATAATGCAATTACTTAAAATCATCCTGCAAAACATGGTGAAGGAGCTGATTTCAGAAAGAAGCAGCAACAATAGGATGCCGCTGAAAAACACCTGCATTTTCATCTCTTGAAGCTACTGACTAGGCACTTGAAGAGGAAGGTGGTGCTGCAGGGTCTCAGGTTACAACGCCTGCGATGCCTCTCTGTAATAACAGCCTCATAAAGTGCTTTAGAAAGACTTCTGCAGCCAGTCCAAGAGTTGTGTTTGGGAGATAGAGTACCAGAATTTGCCCCGAGGTTCATCATGGTCTCCTGAAGGAGTGTCGAACCGTGAGGAGCTTCTCTCTTGCTCACTCTCTTTTTTTTTTTTTTTTTTGCACAGAAGCCTGACTAACAAAATGAAAGCGCAGCTTGAAATGAGCCCAGGATTTCTCCTGGCATGACAGGCTATCGTAGCCTTAATGGTAGGCTGCTAGACTAGAAGCAGTCTTTCATTGAGTTTGTCTTACTGAGAGGAAAAACTGCTTTGTGTAATAACTTTATGGTAAATGTTGGCAAAAGATTTGCACTGAATACTGAAAGAGAGACATTTCTGACCACAGCTCATGAACCGCATTTATTTACTCTGGCATTTGTCCATTATTTGTTCATAGGCTTTCTGTCTCTGCTAAATGTGTTCCAATTTTGGGAGCTAAATCATTGCCAGTAGTTTCCAGGACATTCCACTAGGCTAAGCAAAATTGCCCTAAGCAGTTGTCAGAAACCACTGGAGTAGTATTTTAAATACAGAGTATCTGAAGAAAATAAAAGATACCACCGAGTCCAATCTGTCTGGATCCTGGATCCTGTGTGTTGTTGTAAAGTGTTAGGGAACATGGGGAGAGGGCTTAAAGCAATGCCTGTCTTGCCTGAGCCATTTTCCATCATTTAATGAACCAATCTGATTTTAAAATGGGATATTAATTAAAAGATACTCGTATTTATCAGTCTGGAAAATCCTATTTATTTACTTCTTAATAAAAATTAGTTACAAAATACAGGAGGAAAGCCATACCTGTTAAATGTGGCACTCAATTGCTATCAGATGACCTTACAAAAATGCATATTTATAGCTTAGGCAGGATAATAATATAGGAATTGCTTTCCTGGACCAGCCCCTAATCCACCTGTTCACTGTCCTGTATCTGATGGAGTTCACAATAACCTGATATACTACCTGCCCTGATAGGGGTCTAATGAAGATGGCAGAATAATCCCTGAGACAGTGAGTGGTTGGCTTGAAGTATGAGTTCCTATATTTTTCTCTAATGTTATTTTTTCTTGGCATTAATTGTCATAATTACAGATAGCCTTACTATCCAAAAGAAAGCTCACTGCTTCTTCAGACTTTGTTGAATTTCTGGCCTGCATGGTATCCTCTGGCAAAGCAGTCCAGAGTTAGAGTCAGTCCCCAGTGAGCAGGAAACTTGTCAGCTAGAGCTGTGGAATTAGCTGCCTTTCATTTTTGTCCGGTGTCCACTTTTTGCTTTGTGTGATTATTTTCTCTCATTTAATTATGTCCCTTTCATTTTCTCTCCATTTCAAAGAGAAACAAATCCCAGCTTTCCAGTTTCTCCACCAGTGAGTCAGAGCCATTTCTAAGCTCCTTTCCAAACCCCTTCTCTTTCTGCAGATGGAACAACCAGTCCCACCTATGCCGTGCTGGGGGAAGTGGTAGCAGTGATTTTGTGTAGCAGCATTCACAGGAGAATGTTCCTTATCCATCCCGTTGAATCCCATCCAAGCTTTTAATCCACAGCTTCATGTTAATAGCACATTCTCAATCAACTGCTAACTAGGATTCCCCTCTAAATCAGTGCTTAAATTTTAGGTCTCTTTGGAAAAAGAGAGCTTTTTCCTTCTACGTGCATATATAAATATATTAGCAATACAGAATTTCAGCTGTCATTTTATTACTCATTATTCTGTTTGTAGCCACGTAAACCTTCTCAAAATGCTTTTTCCACACGGTGAAAAAAAATAATGCTGTGTCCTCTGTTTATTTTTCATCATACTGCCCACTTGTATAGTAAACACAGTAGTAATAGTAATATAGTAATAGCAGTATAGTAAGTAATGACACTGATCCTAGTAAATGGAGCATCTCATTGGTAAACCTTTTACTCTGACAAAAGGCAGCCATTTAATCCCTATGTGAGTAATTGTTTATTCACTAGGTATAAAGAGTACTTTGCTTCTTATGTCCTAGCTGGTTTTGATTGATGGAAATATTCAGCTTAACTTGCATGATGTATTTATTTTATTAAGGTTTTATTCCTTAGCTTTGTGCATGCATTTTGTTAGAGGCTTCCTGGAATTCTAGAAGGGTGGTTGGCTGGTTGACATCTGTACCCTCCTGTGGGCATGGGCAAAGATTCAGAAAAATTAGAGAGGTAAGATTTGACAAAGTCCATGTCAAACCCTATCTGTTCCCATGTTCCTGTTACTATTTTATTTTTGCTTGCCATTTGATGAATTTAATGGGTGCAGATAAGAATCCCATTGATCCATGGATCCCAAATTACCCCTGTATTTTTAAATAGCAGCAGTCTAAGCACTATCCCAATGCTTTAAATATTATATCTTCTATCTCCTAGAATTTTTCCTATTCCTGTCATTAATAAGGCAATGTAAATGTTATCTTATCACTTGACTGTGGTAAATTTATACTGTATGATAATTCATTTGCCTTTAATTTACCGGTTTGCTTCAGTCACACCTTTGTTTCACATTCTGTACCTTTGCTACTACTAGGAAAGAATAGATGGAGAATAGATAATGTTTCAAAATCTCATGTAATAAAAATCTTCCTTAGCTCCCCCTTTAATTCCTGTCTGCTCAAGCAATGCTGCAATGCCCTTGAAGCCCTCAAGCTTCTGATTTATTCAAACAAAACATTCTTATTCTGTTTGAGACATTCAGCTTCTTGAACCTGTGAAAAGCTATCTTAACTTCCTACTTTTCCTCTGTCTTGTTCTCTGGTAAAAGGCAGCACCGTTATCACTCACTCATGCATTAGAGTCTATTTCCTTACAAAAAAAAAAGAATAAGACGACAGTAAGAAAGCAACGGTATCTGGAAAAATCAAACAATGTGAATTAATACATTCTCTATGAGCGAGAGGAAGCAATGGAGTCAGGGAAGGCCTTGGGATGTTATGTTTTACAATACCTCTGGAGGCCCAAGCCCCACTGTAGTCTGTTTTCTTCCTGCCTTTGGACAAGCTGAAATTAACTGGTAATAACACACAATTAAAAGCGCAAGTGTGTGCCTGTGAGGGTGTGTGTGTCTTTGCTTTAATTCCACTTCTTCTGTGCATTTTAACTTTCAAACTGAGACAGCAGTGAAGAGGAGACAGACAGGTATACATAGCAGCCACATCAAAATCTTGGTTGGGCAGGGGGAACATTTGACACCTCCTTGTTTCAATGCCCCCTGTCTGTTTTTAATTTCACTAAATCGCTCCCGTCTGGGGATTGTATATTTTCAGTGGCCTCTCCCAGCAATGCAGAGGTAGAACATTAGTGTGCCAAACCCCAGCTATGCTCTAGCATGGGGCTGCAGCTTTACAGGAGGCAAGAGGAGAGTCAGCTCTCAAGACCAGTCATTCGTCGAACTTATGAACTTAATTCAGGACTGAAAGCAGTGCCAAGAAATCTCAATTGCCCTTTTCCCTTTACAGCCATCTTACGAGGGAAGAGGTGGACAACCTGAGAAATAAATTGGCTAATAGATATTTTACATCACTGCTTTGAAAGTATCATCGAGGCCTGAGTGTCTGAAAGGTCCCTCACTAGCGAGAGGGTGTTGTACTGCAGTTGCTGCTCAGGACATTGAAGACTTTGTTGCCTTGGGTAGAAGGTTTGCTTGGTTTTAAGAGGAGTTCATGATCTGGTCTTGAGTACCTCCAGGGAAAGGGATGACTTGGAAGGGCAATTTGAGGTGGACTTCACTGGACAGCTTTAGGCACAGTGAAGCCTGGGCTCCCATCCCTTGTCTCTGAGGCTAGTGGAGGTTTTTCTGCTGATTATGCTGAGAGAAAAGTTCAGGCCCAACAAGAAAGCTTGCCTATTCTTGGAAGGAGTCACCTCATAGCAAGGAAAGTAAGCAACAAGAAAACATTAAAGAGAAAACAAGAAGAGTTCGTCAGTCAGCAGCTCCAAGGGCATTACCCTGCATCCCCTCCTCCTTTTAGCATCTCAGCAGAAAGAATCCCCTCAGGAGCACTGAGTAATGAGCAGCAATTTCAGATACTTATGCCTGAACAAAAGTCTTTCTTCACATGTGGAGATGTTAAGATGTAAAGCAAAGCCATTGCCCCTGATATTCATCTAGGCAACTCCTGGACTCTCATCTGCTTGTGCTTGGATAGGGGAACGAGACAAGGCCAGAGTGAAGCACTGGGCATACTTCAGGCATGTGTGGCTGCTGGGAGGTTGCAGAGCTCTGCCTCTAGGAGCCAGGGGGGCTAAAATAGCTTTCAAGATAAAGCCAGCCAAGAGACACCTTTAATCACTCTGGCCCACTGTAGCACCTCTTGCAAGGAGCAGGATCTGGCCTCAATATAGCAAGGAGGCTGAGGTGGTAATAGGGTGTTTTGAGAAATCATGTTGTGCCATTGCATGGCTCTGAAAATGCAATGAATGACTTACGCAATAGGCTAGTGAGGATATGAAAAGATAAGATACCTGACCCTATCCCACTAGAACTTCATTACATGAAAGCACAACTTTTTGAGATCCAAAGGATGTTTTTTTCCTCCCCTGCCCTATGGAATTCTCTGTGAATTGAGCATTACAGTGGCTTTGATTGTAACCATTATAGCCATTTTCCAGTGCTAATGTTGTGGTTTTAATGAAAGGAAACAGCAAATGGGGTATCGACTCATATACACAAATCTGCACTTCATTTGCACAAAATAGCTTCTGGATGGCTTTCCTCCATGGTTTTGGTCAACACCACACTTTTTGAGAAGTGATCAATGTCTACAACTGTTTGCTCTTCCACAGATAAAGCAGATGCTATTCATTACTGCCTTTGCCATGCATATATTGCTACTTTCCCCAAAGCAGCCGCAGCGGGTCATGTGTTTATTTTTCTTTAAATCCTTTTGTTCTCAAATCACTCCACTTTTGCTTTCAGGATATGATGAATGATTAATGCTGTAGTAGCAGCATTATTGAATTAAGAAAGTCACTGTCAGCTTCCAAAATCATTGAGACAGCCAACAAATAAATACAAACCACTTCTTTAGAGTTAGATATGGTGAAGCATTGTGATGATGTTGAGATAAGGAGAGGTGATGCTGATGTGAGCACTAAAGGTTTAGGACAGACTTGCAATTACTGACACGTAAATCATAGCAGCTTTAATAACAACGGGGATGTTTTAAACAATCTTGCATTGAAGTAATGTAACTTCAATAAAAACAGTGTTAAGGCAAACTCAGAACTGGCATGAGCATTTGTAGGGAATTTTTCTCTCTAGGAAGCTATATGATAAGAAAAATAATTATTCATGGGTTTATGGCTTGGGTTTATTTAAAGAATAGAGATTTGGAGTGGGATACTGAAAGGTAGATGTTTGGCACTTCCCAGGGTTTAGAACAAACAGCATGAGCAGCAACTCATCAGGAAAGGGAAGCGATTATGGATTTCTGGAGTAACCCTTTGCATCCACCACTGGAATACCTGTCTTGTTTGCATGTAGAGGTACCCTACTGTTTATAGCGATGCTAGAGAATGTACTAAGGTAAAACTCCAGTTAAAGGGAAGCTTACATGAAACAGGAAAGCAAGATTAAGGGCTTTATTCCTACATTCATGCACAGAAAGTTCTCTATGGTCGTCTTAATGAAGCCCATCAGGTTTCAATGTGGCCCTGTCCCTCATGTATTTCATCACACCACCCTGGCAGGGAGCAGAGATAGAGGGGTCAAGTAACTGCTTACACCACTGAGCCTTTAAAACTCCTTTATGCAAAAATAAAGGACTGAAAAGGCTATGGGATGGTGAGGAATAAACTCTAGCATCTCCAGCTTTCTGGGTTTGCAATATGAAGGTAAGGACCTCTACGGGTATGGCACTGCGTACTGTTTGACAGAAGTAACAATCACCCCCATCTGAGGCTGCTCCCAAGCATGCTACAGAACCTTCTCCTTGAATAATTCTTCTCCCTGTAGCTTTGTTTAGCATTTCTACAGGTATCGAGAGACTTATATTAGTTACTTCAGAATAATCCTGAAAGTAAAGGGCCTCTTTATTAAGTGCTATGTACTTTCCTGGCCTTAAAATCTGTTTTTATTTTTCAATTGCTTCTTCCATATTAGAGCTGGGTAGGAAAAATGGTTTCCCTGCAGAGTGAAAGATCTCACAGTTTCAAGAAGCTCCCTGCTACTGTTCTATTTCAGAATGCTACCAAGACATTTCAAACAGGGTTTGCTCAGACCAGTTAACAGCCAGGGGTTAAAATTCTCACTGGAGCTGCTGGAGAACTTAGTAAAAAACATTTCATTCTAGAAAGAGCAATAGAAGTCTGCTGTAGTCCAGGATCAGCTCAGTCTGTTGGAGGAGAGTGGAGTGCTTTCGTTTGTTGCCCTGGCTGAAGCTGTTTCACTTTGTACAAATGATGACACACAAGTCTGGGAAGAGACCTGGGCTTTCATCTGCTACTCCCAGCACAGTGATATAATTCCTGAACTACGAGCTCAAACTCTTGCACTCTCTTGCCCAAGCTGACCAGGGAAGTTGTAGATGCCCCCTCCCTGGAACTGTTTAAGGCTAGGCTGGATGGGGCCTTGAGCAGCCTGATCTAATATAAGGTGTCCCTGCCTGGTGTTGAAATGAGATGATCTTTAAGGCCCCTTCCAACTCAAACCATTCTGTGATTCTAATGATTGTCTTGGCTTTGATGCAGACTGGACCATCTCCAACTGGAGAAATTCTAATTTTGAAGCAATCAGCAGCCTAGAACCTGTGCAGGTTCTGTAGTGCTGACTTTCGTGTCCCTGGGTCAACTCAAAGCACCTATAGCCCTACATGTGGTCCGTTGTTTTGTATCTGAATATCCTGCCCATGGACTTCTGGCTGCCCTGAAGCGTCAAATGAAGCTCTTGTACATCTACCAGAAACTCACTGAACCAGTGAACATCTTCCCATTGAAAGTTCAGAGTTTGATAAATCAGCACTTTCTGATTTGAGGACATCATTTCAGAAAGCTCCCACCCATTTTTGTTCCCTATCACTTTTACCTGTAAGTATATGTTACATCTCACCAGCTGAGCAGGGGTACCTGAGATATTATGGGGAGAAACAGGAGGTACCTTAATCTGCCCCATCTGATTAAATGAATCCTAGATGTGCACGGAGGGTGGGGACTGTCATGGGCAGAGGTGAAGAATGGCCCTGCCCCCTTGAAAACCACAAAACCTATACAAATATCAATCAAAATCTTGCCCTATAGCTCATCTGTCCACCTTTCCCTTCTTATTCCTCTCACATAGTGAAGCTTTCACCAAGAGGAGGGCTGCTATAGAGCCAGCAGAGTTCAACCACGTTTCCTCCTCTTCAGGCTCACTGCTCTTTTGATGCTCCAGCTAAAGAAATTCTACGCAGGTTTTTTTTGTCCTTGGAATGAAGCTTCCCACTGCTAGCCCTGAGAGACACAGAACATCCTGGCTGGGCAAGAGCACTTTATGGATATTTCTAGTGCTCAGACAGAGAAGCAAGGAGAGGGGGAAAAAAAGCAACAAAATGCAGCAAGTTTACAGTAATTGCTTTAATGAGGCGAAGTCCTTTAGAATGCAAACATGCTCAACAATGCACAAAGAAACAATAAAAAAAGTGTTTTATACAGGCTGTTTTATAAGAAAGTAATAAAAACAATTGTATGGCACATTCAGTTGCATAAACAGGCTCACCATGGAAGGTGTTTTTGTGAGAGCACAAATATGAATACTTAATTGCTTCCATTATTCTTATTTTCAGTACAAAATACTGCAATCAAAACTTAATCTGCAGCTTGATTTTTAAATAAAAAGGTTGCATTCCTGTTCAATTCTTGTAAATATAATAAAACACAGCCTTTCTGTTAAATGCTACTTCATTTCTTGCTACTCATAAGGAGGTATAACAGTAATTAATATCTACATCCCTGGCAATTTCAAAACCTTTTTCAAAGACAGGATCATAATTTTTCTTCATACGGAATGTAGAAGACCAAGATATTCAAAAAGTCTTCATTAATGACATGACTAGAAGTTAAGGAAGCCTTTGGTGAGCTCTTTCTGTGGCTGCCAATCCCCTCTGAAGACAGCATAATGCTATCAGGAATCAAGCAGGTACCATTAAATGCTTCCTGCTCACAATTTCATTGTCACATTTTAATATGTTGCATCACTAATGCCCAAAAAATGTTCACATGAAGCAAATAAATTCTGTAAGGCAGAAGCTCTCATTCCCCTCATCTGTGAGAAAATAACTAATTTTAACGCCTTCCATCTCACTACAATAGAACTACTGGCCAGGAAAGCAAAGGACATATAACAAGGTTGATGACTATTTTAAACTGCATATGACTTGCATGAAAATTCTAAGCCTTCCTATAGTCAAACTCTGGTCAGTTCACAAGCCTTATGGCAATATCAGCCTTTCCAGGGACTTATTTTTAGAGGATCTGGGGCGCCAAGAACTCCCAAACACCAACTATTGATCTTTCAGCAATGGATCTTACCCTCTTATTAGATGACAAAACCAGATTGTTTACTGGCATCCATCAATCTTCAGCAACTAAAGGCAAGAGGATGTATTGAGGAGGAACATGTGTATGTGTATATATATATGAAGGAATTCTACACATTTAAGGAAGAATCATACAAATTTTATCCAAATAATATATATAAGGAATGCATGCATATTAGGATGAATGCCTACACGTATTTTAAGAATATGTATATGTATGTATGTGTGTGTGCGCGTGCATATCTGCTGGCCAATACAGCTTTGATAACTTAAAGCAAATATCTCCATATAATAACAACTTATTTTAAGGCAGGCAAATTATGGTTTCTAACTTTCCAGTATATGTATCTCCATGATTTAATTGTGTCCTGGTTTTGTCTGGGGTAGAGTTAATTTTTGTCCTGGTGATGTGTTTTGAATTTGTTATGAGAATAGTGTTGATAACACAGAAATATGTTAGTTGTTGTTAGGCAGTGCTTACACTTAGTCAAGGACTTATCAGCTTCCCATGCCCTGCCAGCGAGAAGGTACACAAGAAGCTGGGAGGTGGTACAGCTAGGACAGCTGACCCAAAATGGCCAAAGGGAATATTCCATAGTGTATGACATCATGCTCAGTACATAAACTGGGGGGACTTGGCCAGGCAGAGGTGATTGCTGCTCGGGTACAGGCTGGGCATTGGTCAGCAGGTGTTGAGCAATTGAAACGTGCATCATTAATTTTTTATACCATTGTTGTTGTTATTTCTTCCTTTGCCATCCTATTAAACTGTTTTTATCTCAATCCATCAGTTTTATTTTTTCTCAATTCTCCTTCCATCCCACCAAGGTAGGAGTGTTGAGTGAGCACCTGCATCGTGCTTAGTTGCCAGCTGCAGTTTAACCACTATATCATGAACAGAACTGATTGCCAAACAAAGATTATAGGCATACCATGGTCCCGTTTATCTCATTTCTCCCAACAAACATCTTGCCTGCAAAGTAAATGGGTTTCTAGGTTTGGATTACATATTATACAGAAAGATCTAGCACGTTAATCTGAAATTTTCAGAAGGAATCCAGAGAACACTTTCTTCTTAGTGTCAAATTCTTCAAGGTTCAGAAAGTAAGTCTGCAATCAGAAATACAAACACACCAAGGCGATCTATAATATGCTATAAAAGTGGAATTGAAAAGACAAGTCATTCAGTCTGATGAGGTAGATGGGTGTCTGGAAGCATGCTGAATGACATCTGCTAACAACAGCCATCAAGATCAAGGAGTCTAGCAGGGCCAGACTGAATTGATTCCGAAGTTACTCATGAGCTAGCACTTGCTTACAAGGACATGTGAAGAACAGTCAGGAACCAGTAGCAAGGAACACCCTATAAAGAGGTGTGATATTAACCAGCTCCCTAAACTAGTCAGAGGCTTGGTGAGATGCCACTATACAATTATCATCTGACTGATCCTAAATGTGGTGGCTGTAAGGTCCTAAAGCAGAGCTTTGCCAATGAATGTTTGCTGTCATAAGGGACTTGTCAAGTTTTCTTCTTCAATGCTTCGCCAGAGGCCCCCTGTTACAGAAATCAAGCTGCAGTGAAGGCAGTCCAAGATAAATCATACACTGCTTCTCTGACCCCTTCTTCCTTTGGTTTCTCCTTCTCTGAGGAAATTGTGTTTGGAGCTCCGTTGAGTTCCTCCACTGGCCTGTCTACATCTACAGAATATCGACCTGAGTCACCTAACAATGCTTTATTACTGCCTTGGGGAAGCCTTCATCTCTCCAAGTTAGTTAACACCTTCACAGTGACACTCACCAGTGACAGCTCCCTCTGCCCCTGCAACATGTTTACATGGTGTGAAGACACAGCACTGAAAAAGAAGCAAGTGACTGCCACATGCAGGCATATTGATTTGGTTACTCACTTCAGGCAGAAGCCTGCAATGGTGCTGCATTCTATTAAAGGCCTCAAAATAGCAAGAAACAAAATGCACTGAGCTTGGGCTTGTTTTGCATTGCTGATTATGTTTGTCAGATAGTAGGAAAAAATATCACTTTCTGGATGTGAACCTGCAGTCAAAATAGGAAGCCTCATTTGTCCCTATGTGAAATAACATGTTAGTGACTACATGTCGATCACATATAATACCTCTCGTACCCACTGAAAGAGTCTGCACACAGCAATCCAAGTCTTTGGAAGGTGTCAATGGGCAAGTAGCTGTAGTCAATCCCCATTTCTAACAGCTTTCCCTCCTTACCTCTGTTTTTATTGCACTTGTATTGGTGAAGTTTAGGGAAATAAAAAAGGCTGCTGCCTTAGAAGAAATGTTGCCCAAGAGCAGTTTACATCATATGCTATCTGGGCAGTATTCTGTGAAACATCGTAATAATTGCTTTTCCTGGCCTGAAACACTTGGTAGTAGCAGATAAAGTTAACAGATTGGAAGACTGCCTGAAGATGATGGATGGGTTTTCTCAGATTGTAGATTTCTGGTCATTTTCCATGGCAGCTGTAAATTTAAAAATAGTATAAAGTTAAGCAGTGGTAGAATAGAAGTCACAAATATTACACAGTTACTGACTTGATCATTAATCATCCTCAATTAATGTTAAAGTGTTACATATTATGAGCCTGATGCTTTTGCCCTGGAGTGTTTACAGAAGGTTCTCATTGATTACGAATGGGAAATGGCACATGTATGTGAATGCAGAATTCTGTCAATTACATGTTTATTTTGCTGGTGTTTTTAACAATTGTTTGAGAGAGGTGGACATGTTTGCATTTATCAATTTCCTTTCACAGGAGTGATCTGCAAGAAAATTATCAAGACCCATGATCCAATTTGTAGCCAATATCCCAAGTTATTGCAACAACACTCCTACTCATTTTCAAAGCTGAGGAGCTTCAATGAGTCCAGGAGTCATTTCATCTGTCTGATGTCCACCTTAGTGGTTACCACAGTCAAAAAAGGATTTGTTATTGGACGGTATGAAGATTTTTATCCACAACTGTAATTCCTTCTGGGCTAAACCACAATTTTTCCTAGACTGTGTTTTAATTTGCCCTGTTATTTTTTGATGAAATCCCATTTTCTTCAGATAAGTAACTAGAAATGAGCTGCTAGTGATACACATGTAAAAAAACAAACCCAAACCAATACAATCCTCTTCTCCTTGCCCAATAAATCAGGTCTGATTCAGATGAAGAAGTCTTGCACTCAGAAATACGATAATGATTCCTCAACTGGTCTGCAGAATCTGGCAGTCATAAAATCTGTAATAGCTTCAACAAGGTCATGGAGATACACAGACATTTGTCTTGTGAACATCTAACTCCTCTCAGCTCCTTTTGCACTTCCCTAATACTCTTATGCTAGTTACATATTAGCTATGCTGCATTTAGGCATACTTATGTTATACATGCTGTTAGTATTAATATGTATTAGCTACAGGTCAGAGGTTTTGGGCATTATTTAGTCTTGCATTTAATGTCTTCCAGAATCTTGGGACTTAGAGTACACTAAAACCAAGTTTTTTGAATACTAACTACAGAATACTGTTATCAGCAGCTTTTCTCAGGGCCAATTTACTTCTTTTATCTGCAGGGTTTAGTAATAAATACGTGTATTTTGAAGTTCTATGTACATTAAATGCACTGAAAAGTCAAAGCTAGCAGAAGCTGAATAGTCAAACGTAGTAGAAACTAATTTCCCTGTCATTGCATTATAGTTAAACTGGTTACACAGTCCTCATTTAATTATGTAGCTTGAAGAATACCAACAACACAGGTTCCTGATTTCAATGGTATATATGCTGGTTTTTAGCACTTACAATGGATCAGCTCTTAGCATGAGACATCAAACTCATCATGCTTTGAAATCTGGAGCTCCAGCTTCAAATGAAATGTTGTCGTTGTTTGTGTGTGCCATTAATGGCTTTTCTTTTTATACATCCTGCATGTGTACTACAATATTTTGTTCAAATCAAAGTGAAGACTGGAAGTTAAATTACAATTAATATATAGAGTTAAGCGTTTATACCGTTAGATCAACTGTTGATATCAGCTTAGTCAAGCAGGTATTCAACCAGTAAGAAAATGTGCACAACAGTCAAATAAACTATTTGTTGTTAAATACTGAAGTAGTGAAAGTGCCAGGTGCAAGTCTCTCCAATGGGACTTCTTCAATGGTATTTATTCTATGTGGAACATGCTCAGCTACTGCATTAGTACAGAAGGAACAAGGAGAAATTAAGGGTTAAATTAATAACCATAGAAATTGACATGCTATTATGATTTTAGCATTGTGTAATAGAAATAAAACACATACTAAATGGATTAAAAAATGGCTGACATATCTCAAAATCTAGGCATCAGCTGGGATTTGTGATTGAATGAATGTTTCCAGTGTTCCCTTGAGATCTGTACAAGGCTTACTATTCTTTAGCAATTTCACCAATGGTCATGTAAATATATCCCTAAATATAATCTGTGAATGATGTGAGTTTGGCAGGATGGTATACAATGATGAAGACTGGGCAGTCAAACAGAAATTGGAAACAGTACAGGAAATAATCACAGAATTATTCAAAGGAGTATTCCTCACAGTTGTAAAAATAAATAAAAAATAAAAAAAAAGAAAAGACAAAGTCCTCCATCTATTTATTTTATCATAAAGAAGATGGGAAAGGGCAAGTTATACACCTAAATAATTCACAGAGGGGAAATACCGAGTAAGAACAGTCTTCTATCCAGCAGGAGAACCATAGGCTGGAAACTTAAGCCACATAGACTGAAGGTGAGGTGCCTTCTTAACGATAAAGATGCTTATCTTTACTTTCCAGGGGTATATTAGACACATTTTGTGACCTCTTAATTGCTTTAGCCAAAACCCATGGTTGTTTTTTAACATAAGAATAGTGTAAAGACATATAAGTAGACAAATTGATCGTGTAATATAAGTATGGATGTACACAAATCTACCAGAACTAGCATTTCCTCATGGGCCTGTGGTATGTCTCATTAAGACAATTGCTTAATACGAAATATCTTCTAAGGACATGGTTTTTCATTGTTCAATCTTACCTTAAGAAAATAAAACTTCATCAAGCATTCAGAAAGTGCAATAAAGTCTGCAATACAGCTTGTCTTGCAACAAAACAAGTTGCTGGATGTAACAGCCTTTATTTGTGACACACAAACCTGGGGTAAAATCAAGTGAAGAAATGGAACTTATATTAGCTTAGCAAATATTAATACACATCATGAAAATACTGCCATCACATATACTTTGAACTATTTGGTGGCATTTAAGTGTGCCTCAGTGTTATTTTTAAAATAATTAGAACTACAATATATATTCATTTACTATCTCCTTCTATCAAATAACAATAACTAGTAACTGTTAGCATCCTCTCCCTTCTTCCATTTTTGTAGCATATTAAATCTCCTGGAAACTTGCTGAACCAGTTATATTAGAAAAACCCGAGAGTAAATCCATTCAAAACAATGTGACTAAATGCAGAATCTGTCTATTTGATTTTGCATGGTTAGAACAAAAGGTTCCATTGCTGCTTTTACAGCTAAATAGCATTTTATAATGAGCTCTGAAATGCTGGGGAAAGTCAGATTAGAATGTTGGTTTAACATCAGACACTGTTGTTTAGATGTAGGATCACTGTGATGTCCAGTCTCTGAAAACTTTAGTTTTTCTTTTGATATTAAAAAGACTGCTGAAGTAATCCACAAAGAGTTTGGGTCTCAGGCAAGAAGTCTGGAAACCAAACACTGTTAAAGATTGGTCAGACACGATTATATGGCTGACAATTACAGATGATAACAATTAAAATTATCTGGTTCCAACCACATGGCATCTTAATACAGCAGATCTCCAAGCAAATAATATGTCACGAAATATGTTTTGATTGATGTTGTCGGCAACCTTTTGAAAGTCACAGATACCTTCCCATCAATGCCTCAGAAATTTACTACTGACCTCATTTTAAACTGAAACTATTTGCATATACTCTAGTTCGAACTGCTCAGTAACCTAAAATTCTTGTTTTACTAGATGATTAGATGCATGTGTACATAGTCTCCAGTTGCTTGCTTCCAGTTGTAAATAACTTAGCTAGTATATACATTAGTGGCTTTAATGAAAACCTTACACGTGTTCTGAAAGGTCTTTCAGTTACCTGCTAGTACAGGGAAGATATGTCTGATTATGAGCTAGCTGAAGAACTCCAAACAATTGCTGGAGTCCATGTGTTGGTTGGCATAGAGGACCTAACCAGAGAGCATAGGGAGCTGTCAAGGAGCTGCCACTGAGCAGCGTGAGCCGACTCTACTGCCAACTTTAATTTGTGTTAAAAAAGAAATAGGGATGAGTTAATGATTACTAAACCAACAAATCTTCTGCCCATTGGAGGAGCCCCAGAGGACATTCTGTCTCCAGTGGTGATATAATCAGTAAACAAACACATTGTCACATTGCCTAGATTGGGCATAAAAAAGCAGAGGGGATTGGACCAGGAATTCGGAGTACTTTCTTGGTGCCAGTCACCAAGTCTCCACACATGTTCTTGGCTTAGCCTCCTGATCCTTATTTTCCTTTAGACCAGCATGAAGACACAGCCCAAAAACTACTCTTCAGATCTGTGATGCAAGTTTTATTGTTTCCTTCTGCATACTGTTGAGTAAGAAGAGAAACATAACATCTTAAAAATGAATTGAGGAATAATACCATACATTTGTTAGAAGGACAGGTTTTGCTACCATTGTTGTTTTTCAAACAACAACAACTTCTTCTGCTTTGGCATCTAAATCAGGATTGCAACATTGCAGCTGGTAAAACAGCTGTCTCTTCTAACTGTGGCTGCCATGAACACAGCTTTCCCACTCTAGGCTGTGGAGTCAGCAGCACATTGAGAATGAAAGTTCAGTTAAGATATTGCAAGAGTTTTCTCAGTGTTGTTGAAGATGAGCAAAAATCTTATGCGTTATTCACATCAGTTTCACTGATCTGTCAGAGTACCTTACCTAGGCACAATGCAAGATCTCACCTGTGTTATAAATGCATGGGGGGGTTAACCAATGTGTTGTAATTTTCCTATTCTTTATAATATGTCATGCTAAGGATCAAGAAAAATGTGAAGCAATGAAACTCGCAAACAGACATGCAACTCAGCAGTTACTCTTGAAAGCTGAGCCATAAATGTGCTTGTCCTGAGTTAACAATGTGCACCACAGCTTTATCTAAACGGCCTCTCCAGTAAGCAATAGTCATTTGGCTGCATGATGGATGTCATCTTACTGTAAAGGAAATATATTGGTTCTCAAGTAGGATAAGAATTATCATGAAGGTCCATGTTAAATTAGAACCACATGTTGCTTCCATACAAGAAAAATTAAATTTGTTGTAGTGATGCACCAAAATTGTTGGCATCCCATGTGAGCAAGTTCTCCAGCAAAACAGCAAAGCACCAGCTCATTGCAGTACACCACCCAGGATGAGAAGTCTCTGTACCCGTATAGCTCTAAACTTTCAGCACCAATCAGACAATCACATCCCTTGTCCTGGACTGCAGAGAACTGTCTCCTAAAAAACAAGTCATGTGACCCTTGAACTTTTACAGAGACAAGATCTCAATGTTGTGCAAGAATACATTAGACAAAATGTCCAAGTCATTAAAGATCCATCAGTAGATCAATGAACAGAGTTTGTAGACAAGTCAGATTACACAAAACCAGATGCAGCCATGCATCTGAACAGACGTAGTTATAGCCATATTCTCCAAATAACTGGGTGAACAGTACTACAAGCTAATCCAGTTGATATTATTTTCCATCTCAGATGTCCAACACTATACATTCAGAAGCTTCTTCATGAGCAAAATGTTTGTGTGGCTGCAGTATGAGCAGAGACCATTAGCATGAGAGCAGGGCCGCTCATTTTCTTCATGCAGAGTCTGATACAAAGGGATTTTGATCTTTAGGGGGGATCTCTAACACAATGAAAAATAATAATTATGATAACACAACAGTAGTAATAGGTAGAGATAGCAACACTGAACCTTGAACATGTATCTGTAATAAACACACTAAATATATAGTTGCCTACTACAAGAACACAGATTACAGACTCTTTAGCTTCATTTCTGCCCTACACAGCCAAAAGTAGGCAGAAAAATTATTGAAATGCATTTATTAGCTGGTAAACAGTGACACTACAAGAATTTGAGGAGTTGGACTCCTAATGTGTATCTGAGAGTCTGTATAATATAAGAAGCAAACAGAATATTTAAGGTGCAGAAGAATCTACAAAAATAGCCAAAACAGCAGAGACTTTCTTTAAAAAGCAGACAGAAGAGGTTGTGACACACATCTAAATTACTTCCAGAGTTTTGAAAAACTTAGTATCTACCTACAAATGAATGGGGGCCTTGATTTATTATTCTGTTGATTCAAAATATGACAGGTTGGTTGGTTGGTTGGTTGGTTTAATAAAGCAGAAATGCCCAATCTACGGCCTTCAGGCCAGCTTCCAAAGGCCATCATAACTTATCCAACCAATAGCTGCACTTTGCTGTCATATCCTTCATGAAGCCTTCAGTCGTGGGAAAGCAATGAATTTCAAGCTGCTAAATTGGCAAAAAGGTGGCCAGAAGCTTGATCTTAGCATCAGTTTTGCCCAAGGCCCTGCAGCATCTACATCATTACAAATCAGGAATTGCTTCTGTCCTAATTCGGACATGACCCCATCACACAATGAATGGGTGATGTGGACAGCCCTGTGACAAAAGTACCAGCGAATCTCAGTCTTGAGACAGGCACTACTTAAACCTCCTCATCTATTACTAAAACAAGCATTTTCTGAAGAAGCACTTGCATTTTGGTTTTCTAATGGATATGCCTCTTATCAAATCAGAGGTTAGAGCATAGGAATATTTCCTTAAAAATTATACTTCCAGACCAAAAGACTGAGATTGACACAAGGTACGTGGAGTACACATTTATGGAGTAAACACAAGTATTATTTGTTGCACCAGAACTTGGCTTTAGACATATGTAGCAACAGTTTAACATTTTTCTGAAGTTTTTCTGTCACAATAATGCATACATGATGATGAAAGCATATCTATGTTTCAGATGAACACAGAAAAAGAGCATCCCTGCTTTGGGAAATCAACACTTCAAGAACACAGGGGCAAAAAAAGACTGAGAGAGTAAAACATTCAGAAGGTCATCGACAGTGAGATTTTCTGCAGATTATTATAGGAAGGGAATAGGTATATTGAAAGTGGAAAAGGTAGTGCCTGGTGAAAGAATTCAGGGAGACTGAACAATACCAGTGGGGGTGCATGGAAGAAGCCAAATATCTCTGTTATTTTCTGATCAAAAGGAAGCTCTTGAACTCCAAACTCGCTGAAAAGTGATGAGCTAGTGCTTCAGAGAGGGGTTGAAAACAGGGAGGTGGGGCTGCTTGGATAGTTTTGCTTGGCATAATTTCATTGTTCACAAAAATGAGATGAAAAAACAATATTCTAAAACTCTTCTCAGGCAGTTATTAATTATTTCTCTCCCTTGAATTACAACACACACACATAAACAACCCTTCTGATTATGTTGGTCTAGAGTCCTATCCAGGCTTTCCGTGTGGAGTTTATAAGGAGCTGTCCCACTGCGTGCATGTTGAAAGTCTCTCCCTTTGGAAATGCATTTGGGCTGGTGCCTTGGAGTGACATTTGAAACTTGCCCATGCTTCCTGCTTTTTTTCCCCTTCTTGTTGTCAGGCTCATCATGCTGAGTCATATCTGCAGCTAGATCATAATGATTATCCTGAAATGTCAGCAGCTGCTCTTTTCACCCCCATATGGTGCCAGATTTAGGATGAGGTTTCCCTAATGCATGAACAATGACTATAATTGTGGTTTTTGACAACCAAGGTATCACAGAGATGTTATTCTGTTGTGGAGAAACTGCATTTCCAGAGCTGTAATGAAGGGGTGGGTCATACTGACCCATATGTTTCTTTGTATTTCACCCCAGAGAAAGTCTATGACATAAGTGAATCCCTGTCAGTGTGGCTGCTGGATATAGGATGTTGTTTGGCAGAGGAAAAAGCTAAAAGCTTTAGCAGTTAATATCTTCCTAACTGTGAGAGCATTATTTGCCTAATTCCAGAGATGATTGCTTCACAGATAAAAAACTGTCTCTACCTTCTAGTCTCTTAATTTGTATGTAATTTCCCTGTAGTCCTCAGATAGCTCTGCCTTCTCCCTTAGTGCTGCTTAAAGTTACCAGCTCTCTTTGAAAGTCAGCTGAAAAATGGCGGAGGTACCCCAGAAATAAAAAAAATAAAAGCCAACAAACAAACAAAAAACCCACAATCTAGTAGCAGTTCATAAAAGTAATGAAAAAACAAGGATCTGTATCTTCTTTCATTTATAGATGTGCATCAAAAGTATCTCCGCTATCTAGTATGTGTGGAGACAGAAGATTATGGAACTGTCAAAGAGAGGGGAATCTAGCCCTGGAACCTCCATTCTGTATTTTAATGTCAAAGCAATACAGAGATAAATGAAAGATAAGCAAGTCAAAAATCCTGTAAGGACAAAGTCAGGGTGAACATGATGTACTATTGTGGAGGACTGGGAGAATAGTCACTGAAGCTGATGGACATAACCACCACCCTTCATTTGAGATAACAGAACCAAGTAAGTTCTTTGATGAGGTAATACAGGTTTCCAAGACAAGGTACACCCTCGATCTTGAATAAAGTGGGCAAATGCTTTGGATAAGGGTGTGTTTGTGTGTATGCACGTACAAGAAAACAAGCTAGCTGAAACAGAGAGAGAAATAAGCTCTAAACACAGCAGCTAACAGGAAACTAGGCATGAACGCCTAAAGGAAGAGCTTATCAGAGATACTGAACAAAAAAAAATGTGATGCTATAGGCAAAGATACTGTCTTTCGTGGTTTGATTGCATCTGCAGTGAAAGAAAGGGGAGTTTGCACGTTCTTTATAAACAGGTAGAACTGCATCCAAAAAAGGCCTGACTGCACTAATGGTTTAGCTTCCCAACCAGAACAAGCTCTGATTTGTAGCAATCTGTGTCGAAGGAGGGAGTATTGCAGGTAATGAAACAGACTAAGGGGAAAACTACAGTCAAGCCTACATTGTATTGAGAAAGCTAAGGATGTTGTAATGAAATCTTATTGTAATTAATTAATTCCATTACATTGTAATGCATCAAAAGCCACATGTACAGAAATTACTGAAAACACAGAATGCTTTAACAGATAGAAACACTGACAGTAACCATTTTTCACTAAAAGAAACTCTCCTGAAACTTAAACTAACCCTCAGGAATGAGCCTAAGATACTAGTGTTCTGTAGGACAAGATGTTCTGGTTCATTGAGACTGAAGTGGCAAGTGAGTTCTACAAATGCCCTTCTAAGAGAACAAAGACCATCCAGACTCGATACATAGGTTCTTAGGCTCCATCCTCAAAGCTAGCTTAGACAGCTAAGCTCTACTTAGCTGCCTAAGATCCCATCACCCCATCCCCCCAAAACAATTAATGAAATCAAATATTATATACCCAATGGCATAAAGATGGCAAATGAGTCTACCTATTTTGCCAGTTTCAACCCTGCCTACACAAGCCTTTCTGCTGAAGCTGTCAGAAGATATAAAAATGAGTTGGAGAGATGAGCACAGGGATGACCTCTGCTGTAACCTGCAGTGTACCTGTTCTACATTTCCCATGGCATCAAGCAGTGCACGTCACCCTCCAGAACAGCAGTTATTTTGGATCTCTAGTGCTAAAACCATACAGCACTTCCACAGCTATAACTGAAAAGTAAAACTCTTCTGACTGGAAGCTATTCTGTTCCTTCATAAATGAGACACAGAAGAAAAGCTGTAGAATGCCAAACATCCAGTTGCAGTTGGATTTTTGTACACACCACTACTTTCCCTGTGTAGCTGTTCTCTGGGTGTCTTGTTTCATCCACTTAGATCATCTTAGATTCATTCACGCCCTTGGATTTAGCTGTCTAAGGGTTGGACATCTAGGATAACTCATTGCCTATGCCTCCTTTATAGTTAAGGAGGTAGATGTTCACTTCAAGAAACACATCACTATGCCTTAACAAAGAAATCTAAGTCAGATATCTGTGAACAACAGTACAGTCTGTCTTTTTCCATTGACTGAGGTGGGAGTCTAAAGAACTAGTCATCCTAAGCAAGTGTTCAAGGCCAGGTTGAATGGAGTCTAGGTAGTGACTTTTCGACAGCAGAAGTCAAGTGTCAGAAACATTAGTTCTTGTGTATTGAGACATGGTGCATTGTCAAATCATTCTCAAGGGCAGCTGTGGTTATTCATGTAACCTTTCTTGTGTGTGTCAAAAATTAAACTGTCAAATGGAGTGAACTTATGAGAATACAAGATCTGAGAAGAGCTCTCAGAAAAAAGAGCCATTGGGAAGGCTGTTTGAGTGTCTTACCTGATGAACAAACCTCATGTGGCTTCTTCCCATGAAGGAGGACTACTTATCATTCAGTATTCCTCTCTCATAAAAAGTTGCATGTGGTGGAAAAAAAAAAAGAGTACCTGGAGTACCTGTCTACCTGTCTCAAAAAGATGTGGCTTGTTTAGGAGGTTAGACTTGAGCACCATGGTTGTCTGAATGAAGAGGAGTAAAACGAGAGAATTCTGATCTGTCTGCCACTCTGTAAGGGGTAATAAGAGGTTGTTTTATTGTTCCTCCAGCATAACATACAAGAATGATTTGTGATGAGGCAGAATCTAAGGTAAATATCTCTTGCTACAGTACTTTGCCTTCAGATATCTTAAGAGGTAATTTGTGGTGAGTATGCTTGCTGTAAATCAGAGGCTATGTCTTTGCATTTGGAAGTCACTATTATTATGCTAAAGGGTGTATGCTTACATAGTTCAAGTATGACATTTGGAAAGAAATAGTTTCACCTCAGAGTAGAAGTTTCCCTGGGGCACAAATCTTCAATAGGGAAATTTTGTATGTGTACTTTGACAAACGCATGCCCAATGGGCATGTGCCAAATTATGCCTTTGAAGCCATGGAAGCCTGGCTGTGGGAACTTAGAATCTTCAAGAGTTTCTCAAGGGAGAGGAAGCACAGCCAGCTGGACTCACTTTCTATAGACAGGAATTTAATTGCTCACTAGTAGCTACTACATTAGAGGAGACATCATTTCAGAGAAGTAGAACATGCTGGTGTGAAGCCCTTGTTGCAGGAGTTGGGTGGCAGCCTGACTGTGGCCCACCCAGATCCCTCTCTATGCACATTCTTTTCAACTCCAATATTTACTGTGGCAGTAAAATGTGATCATAATTATCAGAACCAACACATAGATGTCATTGCTTAGCACTTATGAAGAAACTGTAAATACTCTACTTTTGAGTGTAAATCAGCTGAGCAAAGAACAGTTTCTGTAGAGCTAAGGCATATCAGTTCAATGGACTTACAGACATGAAACTAAATCTGTGTGGTTAAATGGATGTACGGCCTCTTCTGTGAAAAACAGCTTATTCTCACAACCCAGTGATGGCTGAGGTCCGTCTTCCTCATTCTCTGAGACATAATCTTGCAGCCCCAAGGGGCAGGCTCCTCTTTGCAGCAGCAGATACATGTCTTCTGCTCCATGAGCTCTTTTTTAGCTTCATCCTTCTCCAATGCTCTCAAGTGGGTCCTACATCATCCTTAACTCACACAGACAAATACACATGTATTATTTTGCCTGTCCACAAAAGAGACAGAAAACTGGACTAAAACGTTGCCCTAACAGTGGGAAGAGTGCGTGTAGTATGAAATAATCACAGAATCATAGAATACTTTGGATTGGAAGGAACCTTAAAGATTACCCAGTTCTAACCCCGCTGCCATGGGCAGGGACACATGCACCACTGGACCAGGCTGCCCAAGGTCCCATCCAACCTGTCCTTGAACACTTCCAGGGTGTGGGCAGCCACAGCTTCTCTGGGCAATCTGCTCCAGTGTCTCACCACCCTCATTGTAAAGAATTTCTTCATAATGTCTAATCTAAATCTTCCCCCTCCCAATGTAAAGCCATTCCCCCTCATCCTATCATTACAGGCCCTTGTAAAAAGTCCCTCCTCAGCTCTCCTGTAGCCCCTTCAGGAGCTGGAAGGTCACTATAAGTTCTCACTAGAGCCTTCTCTCCTCCAGGCTGAACAAGTCCAACTCTACCAGCCTGTCTTCCTATAGGAGGTGCTCCAGCCCTCTGATCGCCTTTGTAGCCTCCCCTGGCCTCATTCCAACAGTTCCATATCCTTCTTGTGCTGGGGACTCCAGAACTGGACACAATACTCCAGGTGGGGTCACATGAGAGCGGAGTAGAGGGGCAGAATCACCTCCCTCAACCTGCTGGCCCCTCTTCTTTTGATGCAGCCCAGGTTATGGTTGGCCTTCTGGGCTGCAAGTGCATATTGCCAGCTCATGTCGAGTTTCTCATTGTAAATCACATGTTACTGATTACAATACTGTTTCTCAATCAAAGTCTTTGCTTTATAAAAATAGCTCTTCAGATAATAATGAAAAGCTATACTGAGGGGAATGACCTAGTGAAAGGACTCATTTTCTATAGGCAGGAATTTAATTGCTCACTAGTAGCTACTACATTAGAGGAGACATCATTTCAGAGATATACCTTTATCACTGCTCTGAGGTCTGAATTAATTGGCAGGCAACAAAGCTTACAAACCCAAAAGTTGATTGCTGCCTTCTGTTTTTCTCCACTGACAGATGAGCACGCTTCTCCCTCTGTTACTCTTGTGATTTATTTTTACCTGTACACAGACCTCAGATAAGATCAGCCCATCATCGTGTTGGACTCTGTACCAACTCCACTACACACCATAAGATCTGGACAGAGAAGGAAGAAAAGAAAGATAAAGCTTCCTCCCTCTTTACACGGGGAACAAATGCTCTGATGCACAGAGATATTTAGGTGCTTTGGATCTAATGGGTCAGACTCATAACAACATGAAAATATCTTCAAGTACCAGCTAGTCTGCTGTCTCCATGCACATCTCTCACTGCACAGTAAAGGTGAAGTAACTAGATCTGTTTCACTATAGGTTAAATCAGCTCTGCCATTGTATCCCAAACATCTCTACCAAAAATGCGGTCCTGCGGAGTGACCTGCACGGGGGAACTGGTGAAGACTGAAAACAACCCAGAGGGAAAAAAAAAATAAAATTATGCAATCTCTCATATTCAAAATCAGATGAGTTACCTTCTCAAGGATACAATCTTATGGCAATGGAGTTGGTTGCACTGGCTCAGTTCGCTCATATAACTACGCTTTGGATCACATCAGCCTGTGTATGCCCTGGGTAAGAGTGCACACAAGGACAGTCCCTGCTCTTCAACTGAGACACAATAGCCTGTTAAATTGTCATAAACTGATCATAAGTCTGAGTCCCAAATGGCTTACCCGAGGTCACCCAGCAGTCTGAGACACACCCAGCAACAGAACAACATCCCCAGAGTCCAGCCTAGTGTCAAATACAATGGCACTTTTCCTCCTTAACTGTGACCAATTGTCACTGTCTTCTGGTGGGTATAACCAGGAGAAAATGGACATGGGAATGAACTGGGACTGAACAGTGAGCCCTTTCAGTTTCAGCTGAGGCATGTTGGCAAGGCTTCATCAGGAAATCTCCACAGTTCCACCAGGTCCTGCCTCTCCAAAGACAACAATTAGACACCACTGAGCAACTGAGAGAAAAGTTCTTGTGATACATGAAGGTGTTGCTGCCTGATAGCACTTTTCAGGGAGAGTGGGTATCAGCTGCAGAAATAAAAAGCATTTTTTACCCCACAGAATCTTGTTAAATTCAATGCCTTTCTTTCCTGTGCATCAGAGTGGTGGAGTGCTATGGTTAGTCTACACAGTGCATAGTTTATTAGCATTATATTGATCTGAAAAGCAACTAACACGGGAGATGAAAAAATTAAATAGTGGGGCAGAGGGATCCAGTGTTGGAGGAATGTTGCTTTCCACAAGTCATGTAAACCCTAATTATTAGACAAAGGGCTCTATTCTTCCCTTGCATCTAAATCCCCTCCTCTTGCTTCTCTTTCCTTTAACTGTACTCCTTTCCACCCTCCAGTTTGCGGTAGCATATACACGCCCTGACGAAAGCCCACACAAATCAATGGCAATTGACTTCAATGGGCTTTGTCACAGGCAAAGAAAGAAGAGAAAAGGTGATTATTTTTCCTTTCCAAATGACAAGCCCCCCCACTAAAACAATCCATACAGTAGTCATAAGTGTTTCATATTGTGCAGTGCATGGGCATAATCACTCCAACCCTCTAAACAGCTAGCAGCAGTTGGTCGTTCTAATGCTTGGAAAATTATTTTAAATAGACTTCATATCTACAAAACAGGATTTTTTTAGATTGTAAATACCCACAGTCAGATCTCAGCAGTTGATACCAGCATATCTGCACTGACTTCAACAAGGATAGTCAATTTGCACATATAGAACTGGCCCAAACCAGCACCTGCTGCACAGTCAAAATTATTTTAATATCCATGAGCTGTTCTCTCAAAGCCATAAATGTAGGGTCAGTCCTGCTATTGCCCTTCAGCCATTTATCTAGGCATGATCTTGATTAATGGCTTGCCTAGCTTTTCTTCAAATTCAATCAGACTGTCATTCTATATCTCTACAACGTCTCCATCTATCTTTCCTACTCTACAGTAGAGCATGAAAAGATTCCTCCACTTCTTCCCCTAGATTCATTGGTGCAAGGATTTAACTGTGAAGAGTAAATATCCAAGATGTACTTAAAAAGTTATCTTCTTCACTTAACTTAAAAAGTTATCCTCATCACTGCCTGCGAGTTTGTCTGCTTAACAATGGGCCATGATATGGAGAGGGTAAAGTCTGTCATTAATTCAGTGCATCAGCATGCCCTGGATATCTAAAACTTTTGTTCTGAAGAGCAGAACAGAATTTTGTTCTGGACACAAATAATGAAACAGTATTAAAGTTTAGATCATATGCGAATACTTTTATTGGGAATAGTGTTTGGAATACTCTCTTTCTAAGTCTTCCACTAAAATATGATTTGTGGCTGTTCTTCACAACGTCTGTCTGATTAAACATCCTTGAAAAAAAAAACATGGATGGGATTGTAATAAAGAAAAAGAAAAAGGTTTCTTTTCATCAATAATTAAGTAGCAATTAAGCATAATTATTACAATTTGTATCTAATTTATAGTATCTGTAGAATGAACAGATGCAATTTATCCTCCGATAATCAACAGTGTTTGGCTTAAGCAAAACCATCTTACACTTCCCTTCACGTTTATGACAGAGGAGGACACTATGGATGGTGAGTGTGTCTTTGCCAAGGGGTGGGAACATTCAGCTGTGGTGAGTAACTGCTCAGTCATCTGGAAGCACGTGAAAACACCTGTACAAACAACATAAGCTTTTGCTACTGTCTTTAGCAGAGGAATCTTCCCGTTAAGTCAAGTGATAAAAATCTTGAGGTTTTTAACCTCAAATATGAAGAGCTCTAATTTTTGGGTAGCTGGTATAGTAACTCCGTTCTGTGTTACAAAAATGTACCCATGTGCTTTTTACTATAAAATATGATTTAAATTGCTCAAGTGATTTTCATAGTGGTGGCTGGAGGGAGTTCCTCATTAACAGGCTAGGAAAAATTACTTAGTTTACTGAGCTACTGGGTAACCCACAGAGAAAAAAAAAATATTTCATTACAAACTCTGTGTTAATTTTCTTTAACTCCACAGTTTTTAAATACTTGGGAAACACAGACATGATCTTGGACTGTCTGGAGGCAGCTCATCTCACTACTTTCTGCTATGGATGCTTTAAAATAAAACCGTTGTGAAATTTTCTTTGTTGTCTGGCCTTGCTTAAGGTCCATCAGAACCATACATGACTTGGTTATAAAAAAACAGTCTTGCATACAGCTGATTACCACAGAGCTATGTTCAGAAAATTAAATGATGGGTGGCCATAAAAGCACCTCAGAAAGTTCTCTGAAGGTGAAAGCTGGGTGGAAGTGTCGATCTGCTGGAGGGTCGGGAGGCTCTGCAAAGGGATCTGAACAGGCTGGACCGCTGGGCAGAGTCCAATGGCATGAGGTTTAACAAGGCCAAATGCCGGGTCCTGCACTTGGGGCACAACAACCCTATGCAGTGCTACAGACTGGGAGAAGTCTGTCTAGAAAGCTGCCTGGAGGAGAGGGACCTGGGGGTGTTGGTTGACAGCCGACTGAATATGAGCCAGCAGTGTGCCCAGGTGGCCAAGAAGGCCAATGGCATCTTGGCTTGTATCAGAAACGGCGTGACCAGCAGGTCCAGGGAGGTTATCCTCCCTCTGTACTCGGCACTGGTGAGACCGCTCCTCGAATACTGTGTTCAGTTCTGGGCCCCTCACCACAAGAAGGATGTTGAGGCTCTGGAGAGAGTACAGAGAAGAGCAACAAAGCTGGTGAAAGGGCTGGAGAACAGGCCTTATGAGGAGCGGCTGAGAGAGCTGGGGTTGTTTAGCCTGGAGAAGAGGAGGCTGAGGGGTGACCTCATTGCTCTCTACAACTACCTGAAAGGACGTTGTAGAGAGGAGGGTGCTGGCCTCTTCTCCCAAGTGACAGGGGACAGGACAAGAGGGAATGGCCTCAAGCTCCGACAGGGGAGGTTTAGGCTAGACGTTAGGAAAAAATTCTTTACAGAAAGGGTCATTGGGCACTGGAACAGGCTGCCCAGGGAGGTGGTTGAGTCACCTTCCCTGGAGGTGTTTAAGGCACGGGTGGACGAGGTGCTGAGGGATATGGTTTAGTGTTTGGTAGGAACGGTTGGACTCGGTGATCCGGTGGGTCTCTTCCAACCTGGTTATTCTGTGATTCTGTGATTCTGTGAAATCAGTATAAACCAGAGACATTTACAGATAAGAAGTTTTACCATTTGTGAAGCACTAGTAAATTCATACAACAGGCCTCCTGAAAAGTGACCTTAGGAATCGGGTTCAAGGAGAAGTAAAAACCATACATTTGATGGACCCAGAATATCCTTCAAGTTCACAAGGCTGTATGCACATGCCCTGCCCTTATAGTGTTGCTGTACTAGGCTAGGAGTTGATCTACCAAGCATTCCTGCTGCTTGGGGAAGAAGGTGCCTTAAGGGAGCTGCAAACACACACAGAAGGAGCCGCTTCTTATTAGTGTACTAGTATTAGATGTGATTAGTGTACTAGTATTAGATGTGAGCAAACTGAATCTAGAATTGCTTGGGACTTGAAAAGGTGAAAGGACCCATTGAGATATATTAGAATCTAGCTTGTTCAAGCCAGTGTTACTCTGGAGAACCAAACTGTAGCTGGTCTATAGCTTCCTTGGTGACAGAAGTCTCTCATAGTTTTGGGGAGCTGTAAAGTAAAGATTTCAGGGATTTCTTAGCCCTTGTAGGAACAATGTAAACCTGTTCAAAAGACAGTTATGGAGCAAAAGCTTTATGATTTTAACCTGAAGTTGATGGTTTCCTGATGGAATGTACCATTAAAATCTAGCTATTTGAAAGTGGTATTAAGGAGACAGATGCATATTCAAATGTTTATCTCTTTAATTTTCCAACACCTAAGCTGTTAAATGAGTGTAATCAGTAAAGAGGCATTCTAATTCTTTTGTGGGGAAGAGAAGGCACCAGAGATCAAGAGATAACCAGGCTGTGTCTCAAGCCATTCTCATGAGACTTCGGCTGTGTTTGAATCCAAATTGGAGAGAAGAGGGGTTTTTAGGCACCGTGTTTGCCAGAATTCAAACAGTAGACACAATTCTGCTCTCATGGCACAAATCTAAACTATGGAAAACCTCATTTTTGAAAAAAAAAAAAACATTTTAAAAAAAGTCATGCCTGCTTATTTTGCCTTGTTTTACATAAAGGTCTTTCTCACGCACATATACCTTGAGGTTGAAAGAACAATAAGTTTGTGAAGTTAGTCACTCAAAAGGTAGAAAGTGCCAGATGTGAGATTACATATGCAACCCAAATTCAGTTCCTTATGTGAACTCATGATTAAACATGCTTTAATTACATGGCCACGAACACTTTTTTCCACAGGACAAAGACAGTGTAAGCTTGACTTCTCAGAGGAGGAAAGAGTAAGATCTGGACAGTCCTGAAGAAAAACAGAATTACCAGGTCTGTGTGGCAAGAAATGGGTTGAACTACCCAGCTCTGCCCTGGATGGTGGACGTGGGAGGCTGTGAAATGCCCTGATGCCATGTCAACAGCTTCTTTCTTGCCACCGTGCCAGTAACCTCCCACACAGATGTGTGAGGAGAAAGGGAGGCAGCCAGCTAGGACTGCAGTGACATGGCATGCTACACACCATTGAGGGAACCGCTGACAAAACAGGGGCTGACTGCAGCCACAGTTGCTCTCTAGCCTATGACCCGTTTTGTTTTCCATGGCAATCTGGTTCACATTACAAGTACAGTACTGACAAAGTTGGGGTAGTGGGGGTTTTTTCAGCTGTTCTGGCATTTGCTGGCAGTTCTGTGGGTTTTGTCACCTCTTCTCTAAATATTTCTTTGTTCAGCCTCAACCCTTTGAAACTTTATTCCCAGGTCTAGTTATCTTTGCTTTTCCAGCCCTCCAAAGAAAGTAGTCTCAATCTCATAAGCAACTGTGGGCTCATCTAGGCCTGAAGTTTTCTTAAACAAAAGACCCCCAAATAATTGTTACAAGTCCAATCATCTGCTGCCTGAAAACACCTCTGAGCTGTGGCGGGTGTCACAGATATTTGGGTTGACTTCCGAAATCGCTTCAACATGCAGGCACTGGCTTCCTTGAGCCCAAGTGAAACCTCTGCATTAAGGACGGCAGGGTGGGAAGCCCAGAGGAGGCCCTCATTTCCTGGATAATGGCAAGAAATTGAGCCAGAGGGTCTTCAGTCTCGCCTGTCACATCATAATTTGTCCCTCTCTGTTGCCAGTGAGTCACTCGGTGAGGGTTGCCTGGGCTCCTCCAACGGAGCTTCCCTGCAAAGCACTTGTTTGACTTGCCGGACCCCCCGGTTTTTGCTGGGATGCCTCCTGTGGAAGGCACCCCCGGGACCCCCAAGACCCCTGGCTTGGCTGCTACATCCCCCACAGTGGGCACAGCCGGAGCCCCACATCTCCGCTTTCAGCCCCTCTGATCAAGCCCCATTGTTGTTTGCAAGCTGCTCTTTTCGGCTGAAGGGAGATTTAAAAATCAATAGTAAAGTCTTATGCCTGACTGCTTGGGCACTCATGGAAAAGCTGTTGGCCAAGGCCGATAAATCAATCCTCCTTTTTCTTTCTCTGTCCTGTTTCTTTCTTTTCCACCTCCAGAATTTTCTTCCTTGCAGAAGGGAGCCACATCTAAGAAGGTGCCACTTGGAAATACATCGTGCTTGAAGCCAAAGTGCTAATTATAGATTAATAAGAGGTAAAACTCACTTGAAATGACACAGTGAAAAACATCCAAGCTGATCAAATTTAGCATGTCATCAAATATATTATGGTTGCTTATTATAGTCGTGTGTTTAAGAGGACGCTGTGTAATCTTCTTCTAAACCCCATGACTCACTGCCATTGGCTTTTACTCAGAGAAGTGAAGTTAGAATTCGTGTAAAGTTGTTTTGCGGTAGTCGGGCTCTCAGACCTCTAAGAGTTTTTGCAATCCCAGTCTAGGTAGACACATATTTGCAGACTGACACAGCAGCAGCCTGCAGACGGAACGAGCAAATGAAATATAAGTGTTTAACAGGCTTCACACATTTCATTTATTTGGATTTGAACTGAGGAGCTGAGCTGAGCCTTGAATCACCAGCGAAGGAACAGCATAATTACTTGTCATTATATTCATTCCAATTTATAAATAATGTTTCTGGCTTTACTTTATTCAATGCTTAATTTAAAAATAATGATTAAAAATTAGCCCTTGGGCTATGTGCTGGATTATAGCCAGATGCGTTATTACTTTCTCCTTGGGACTCCGGAAACATCTAAATGGACTGGGAGGGAAAATGAAGATTTCCCGCTCAGTGAGTTATGACGGAAGGACAGTACTTTGGCTTAGGCATTTCAGATTTTAATTGTTTTGAAACGACAAGGTTTTTCCCTAGAATCAATACGTAAATGTGGGAGAAATCACACTTGCTGAAGGGTGAGTGCCTTTGGGATCCTCCCCGCCTGGCACACAGCTCTGCCTTTCTGTCTGCACACACACACACAGAGTAAGGAAATTGTAGGTGGCTACATATCTGCACACACGCATAAATTTTTCTAATATGTTTATATGTTCAGTGGCTGGAACAGCAGCAAAACAAGTGTTCCCTGATTTAGAGAGCTTCTCAGCTACTGCAAACACTGATGAACCAGAATCCTTATGTCCAAATGAATAGTTCCCTCAAGCATACACACACCCACCCCAAAATAAGGAGAAAGGAAGAAAAAGAGAGACAGAAAGAAAGGAGAGGAAAGGGAAACTCGATTTATTCTCATTTGTTTATCTCTAGATTTTTTTCCCCCTTTCTGCAAATTCATTTGAATAGCTTTCAAGCTGCAAAATGGAAATGTGGCTCCTGCCCTCTATTTCAGCAGCAGCGTCCTGGCAACAGAGCAATTTTCTATCATCAAGGATAAATGGCATCGAACAGAACATTCTGATAAAAAAGAAAAAAGCTTTAGCCCAAGAAGCCCATGATTGCTGCCCTTCCTGTCTGTCATCCCTTTACAAAATCCTCTCCTCCAAACCTGAGCTGCATGCTGTCAGAGCTAATAACGTCTTCTAAAGAAAAGGGGAAGAAACAGCATTCATGCACAATGTTCCCATTTATTACATAGAGTGCTTATTTAAAAAATTGCAAATATCTTTGTTTGGTTCACTGCAAATTAAAACCAAGATGTAGGGAGTTACACGATGCAACAATTATTCATGTCACAGCAGAACATCAAACCCCCATATCTCGCTTTTCTATTGGTTAATATGTGTGTGTGTGTGTGTGTGTGTGTCTGCACGCCATGTGTGTAACGCAGGGAATATCCCTTGTTGTGAAAATAAAAACCACTTCAGGTAAGTCTGTGTTGTGTTGTTTTAGAGCAAGTGGGGGGAGTCGCTGCCGGGGCGCAGCCGGAGGAGGCCGTGCATGTGCCGGCTTAGGGCTCCGCTGTGGGTTAAACCCACGGGCAGCCTGTTCGGAAGGCTGCCCCGGGCACGGGGGCGGCTCTCGGTGCGCCCCGGCTGCCGCTCCCCGCCCCGCAGCCGCGGTGATGGGCGCGGGGTGGCAGCGCCGGGGATGGCGGGGGGAGGGAGGGTGGCGTTCTCCGGCTCTGGAAGGACCCTGAGAACCGAGAGCGCTTCGCCAACGTTCGAGATTGTTAGCAGGGAGGCTCGCTGTGCGGGGACGGGCGCACCGCGAGGTGACACCGACCGGGAGCGGCGGGACCCTCCCGTCTAAGCGGCAGCGGGTGGGAACGGCTCGACCGGGAGCGCTAAAAGCGACCCGCGGGGCGGAGTGACTTCTCGGGGAGCTTCGCCGAAACGGCGGAGCGTGGACACGCGGCGCCCGGACGGGCTGGGGCGGGATGCCAGGGGGATCCCGAGGCTCCCGGTCGGGCCCGGCGACGCCGGCGGGTCCCGGCGCCGCGCATGCCTCGCACCGCGGTCACGTGCCGCCCGCTCCCCCGACGGCGGCGCCTCCCCGCGAGGCAGCGGAGGGAGGGGACCCCGCTCCCCCCAGCGTCCCCCCGGCATCTCCCGTGCCCTCGGCGGCCTTCGCGGCTCTGCTGCCCTCGGGGGAGCGGCTCGGGCGCTTGCCGGTGCTCTGCGAGCAGCCTTCCAGAAACCGTCAAAAAAAAAAAAAAAAGCCCCAAATCACCCGTTTCGAACGCCGGGGTCGGGTCTCGCGCCGGCCGCCTGATTTTCGTAGAATCCCCGGGCTGGGAAAGACCTTTGAGGTCATGGAGCCCAGCCGTACCTGTCCGCTGCTAAGTCACATCCCTAATTTTCCTGGGTTCCTCTTCCTCACGCACAAGGGCTGCCCCGCCGCCGGCCCTTGCCCTGCACCGTGAGAGAGGCAGCGCGAACAATCCTGACCCGGTTAGTGAGAACTCTCCAAGTTCAGATCAGAGTCCCGGAAACTTGTATAAAAGTTATTTTATCCACCAGCCACCTGACGAAAAGGAATCCGAAGACACCACGCGTGAATCTTTCTCCTCGGATTTTGTATATATGCGTAAATACAAGCAGACGAACCCTTTAAACTCTGTGTTAAATGGGAAGAAGTCCATGAAAGGCTTCTTGCCCTTTCCTGGCTGAGGTCTGCATGCAGAGGATTTGATTTATTCCCATTTTTTCGAAAGAATGGAGAAAGTCTCTCGATTAGTAGTGGTGTTATTATAATCTCCATTCTTAAAGCTTGAAAGACCTTTATAAACAATCGGCTCCTTCTCCCAGCCCGGTTCCCGCTGCCGCTTAGCAATGTCTGGAAGATTAATGGGGCTTTTTTAGCAACACCTGTCTTTTTGAGCTGTCGACACAACCAATTAATACTTTTAATTATCACTACAAGGAAACTATCCAGAACCTTTCTGATTTGATTTGGTCGCTGAATTTTATCCCCTCTGAAACGAAGCACCCCCGACGCGAGGCAGGGCGAGGGGGGGACGAATGGTTTCGCTTCGAGTATATTTTGCCTGGGGCAGGATGGGGGATTATTTGTTCCGGAGGGAAAATTTGTTTTCAGTTTCTTTCGCTTCGCTTTACCCTGCGCCTTTTGAAGTCTTCTGCCAACCCTTCCGATAAGGGGAAAATAAAAGCGTTCGGTGACGATGACCCCGAAGCGCACGGGTTCCCCGCAAGGGTTCCCCGGATCCCCGAAATCCAGCCTCTCGCACCGGCGGGCGCCGGAATGAAGGGGGAGCTAGGAGCCGCTTAAACCAAAGTTACCACAGAGAGAATCGGTGTGGGACGAGTTCAGGGCAGTTTTTACGAGTTATTTCAACGAAAGAGCCGGGAAAGCCCGGGGCACCCGAGCCCCGCAGGCAGCGGGACGGCGAGCTGGACGCCGAGGGGAGCTCGACTCTCCCCTCGAGGCTGGGCTGTTCCTTTACTGCAGCCCCATTTCCTCCGGGGTCCCTGATCTGCGTTGGAATAACCAAATGACCGGGCAGGAGATGGGGCAATACACTCGAACGTAAAGGGTGTTTTTCCCTCAAACGGCACGGGACCGATTAGAAGTTCACAGTCGCCCGCGAACGTCCCCTCCTTGTCCGAAGTTCCCCGTTTAACTACAGGGTGTGTGGGTCTGCGTGCCCCCTTCCAGACCTACCCAAAGTGGTAGGAAATGGGGCTGCCAAGGGACCCCCGATCTTCTCCTGGGGGGATTGCAAAGGACGGGATCAAATCTTGTCCCCACGCCCGTGTTTCCCAGGGCAGCGTGGAGCGGGCAGCAGCGTGCGGAAACGAAGCGGGAGCCCCCAGCTCGGGACGCTTCACCTCGGCCCACCCTCCATGAGCTTTCGCCTCTCCTCCCAGCCCCCAGCTACCGCACGTGCGTGTCTGGGAGCTTCTCCGATCGAAAACGGGGACCTGGGAAGCAGAAAGCCGTGGTCTTTTGGTTAAACAGACACCTCTCCCCCGGTAAAAGCTCCCCGTCTGTTCCTGGTTTGTTCTCCTTTGTGTTATCTCTCACACTGCCCAGGCCTCGCAGAGTTGTGCCGTAGAGGCGATGTCCCACATTAAAACAATATGAATTCGAGGACGGATCCTGAATATGAATGAGGTATGTGGTCGTATGACTGCTTTTAAGCTGTACTACCCCGAATATGGCTTTAATTAAATGCCTTCCGGCTCTAAAAGATTACATGTTGTGCAAAATATATCCTAGCATGAAATTTACTTCCACGATACAAAATTAGGTTACTTATAAATGTCTTCATTTAAAAAAGGAAAATAGTTTTTCCTCGTTCAGGTTTCTGTTTTGTTGAAGAGAGAACTCCAGCGAGGGAGGAGGGTTGGGGTAATATATTTATAGAGGCACGTGTAACAAAACCTGCCAGAAACGGAGTGGGTGAGGACTGCTTGCACAAATTCAGACAATTCACAAAACCGGCAAGTTAATCCAGATATGATTTGTTTCAGATCCAGCTGTCAGAACCCCGGGATACCTCCCGCGACTCATGCTGCAGCTACCTAATGTGCTTTTACCGCCTCCCCCACCCTGTCCCTTCCTAGTACATTTATTCCCTGGGAAGGACGCTCGGCGGGGGAGCGCGGGGAGAAGGGTCGGGGCAAACGGGTGGAGAAAGGGGACGATCTCCACTCGTGAAAAAATAAAAACAATTCTTGGCTGGGACCAGTTAATAGGGCAAAACAGTTTCACTCCGCCAGTGATACCGCACTCGGTGTCAAAAGCTTTCCGGCTCCGGACGGTGGACGCAGGCGGAATTCATGTTGCTGGAGGCGATGCTCCGTTTTTCTGTTTCTTTTTATTTCCTCAGATACAGGAGTTCGCCTAGCTGAGTTTCTATAGAGAGATCAGATAATGGATCCCTCCGGATTACCGTTCTAAATTAACTTTTAGATTTGTTTTTATAGTCCGCTGAGACCCCAACAAAAGAGGCTGTAGCTAGATACAGATACGAGATAAACATATAAAGCAATCTCATTACATGGGAATGAGCGAGGAATTCTCTTTGCAATCGACTCTAGATAACGAGGCTGCCTGAAGAAACAAGTAAAGCCGAGGTATTTACCTCTTTTCCTATTAAATAAACCTCAATAACTGCATTGACTTTGCGCTGTGTTTACTACATTTCCATTCAATGCTTGGGTAAATGCATCCCTAAAGGTAGAGTAAATAATTGCACTGATCTCAACAAGGGAAATGTGTAGGCACGTGAAGTGTACTAAAAATAAACGAAGGCGAAACACACTGAAGGGAGAGGACATCGCGCAATTAAAGCCTCTGCTTTCTCTCTAGACATTCCGAGGGTTCCCGAAGGCGGCCGGGGAGCCAGCGGGACGGGACCGAGCTCTGCTCGGCCCGGCTCGGCGTTTGGCTCGGGGCAGAAACCGGCTGCTGCCTCGGGAGAAATTGTAGCCTCTCTGCTGACTTGAGAGAGCTTCGAGTTTCCATTCGCCTCTGAGCCCTTCCAGGATGGGCGCTCAACAGCGGTGGGTTGTTTTTTTTTTTTAAAAAAAAAAAAAAGTGGATGGCTTCTTCTTCTGCCAGAAGAAGGATAGGTTTTTGCGTTTTGGTTTTGGGGTTTTTTAATTGTCGTTGTTTGTTCTTTCATTCGAACAGAAAACAAAACAACGGAAGTCCCCGCTAAAATCAACATTTCAGCAGCGCCCGGGGACACCTGCCAAGTGAAAGCCTCCCAGGCGGGGGTCTGTTAACCTGCGGCTGCGTTCGGGGAGGCTCCCCCCGACCCCCAGCGGGGAAGGTTCCCCCCATTCTCGCTCTCCCACGTACGGCTCCCAGCGCAGGGCCGGGGGAGGCTCCGCGCGGGGATGCCGCACGCCTTGGGGGGCGGAACGGGAGACACCCGTGCCCGGGATTTCTGTTGAGGCGGTGATGATGCACACCTGGCCAGGTGCGGCAGAGGCGGCCAGGCCCTCCGCGAGGGTCCCGTCCCCAAGCTGGGCAGCCACCCGCCTGAAGCCTAGTTCCGTTTTAAAGCAAATGTTCACACACGCTGCCGCACAAACGAGACCTTCACTCCCCTCACCAGGGAAAACGACCAACGACAATAACGCGACAAAACACTAAGCAAACAAAAAGCCCCAATCCCCGACCCTCTGCAGAGCCACACGTTGAATGAATCTGGTTGTAAGGTTTTAATTACAGCTAAGGCTTCTCTACAAATCTGTACAAGAGACAGTGGCTGGTTCCCTCTGGCTCTTTCCCCTTCTGACTCCTATTATTTTGACCCAGGCTTCAACATAGAGAACGGCGTGTGTGATCCAGCTGCGAGGCTGGGCTGGGATTTATCCCTCTCCCCGGCGCTTCGTTCACACTCGCGGCATGGAAAGCCATTGACGCCTGCCTGTCTGTAATAATCTAAGTGGGTAGAAATCCAGAGGAGCCTCCGCTTCCCTCTCGCTCTAGCACTGGAAGCGCTCGAATGCCCCAGTCTCTCCTTAAAACAGCTCTCTTCCAGCTGGAGAAGGTGACCTCCTTCTGCGGGAGCCTTTGCTCCCCGCTCGGCTGGTATTAAGACGGCGACAATACGACGAGGCCGTGTGGTTTGGGGCAAACAGGCTCGAGAGACCGGGGCGGGGGAATGTCATCGGCAGACAGAAGGCGAGACATTTTGTTGTAGCGCCCTTGGGGGCTGTGGATGCTGCTGCTCTGCCAGGGCAGGGCGGTGCCGCAGCCGCCCCCCAGCCGAGGGAGGGTCCTGGTGCCACTGCCGAGGGACCCTCTCCGCAAAAATGCGTCTGGAGAGGATCGCCACCAGTTGGAATATTCTCCCGCTTTCCACTTCTCTCGAGATTTTCCCACCACCACTCTGCGGGAGACTCCCACTCTCTCCCGAGAGCTTTGTGCATTCCCTTCTGTTGCTAAAAAAAAAAAACCAAAACCAAACAGGGGATCCCGCACTAACCCTTGCCTCCTCCAGCCTCCGCCCTCCCGAATTTCTCTGCCCCTTTAAAAAATCCTATTGCAGTATCCGCTTTGTGCAAGTACACGGGCTTCCCGCGGGAGAAAAACCAGTACGCAGTAGCATCATTCCTGAAATAAGCCTTTCCCGGACTTTTCCAGCCACCCTGGCCGGGGTGGGACAAAAAACACTCTCCCAGACTCTGCTGGGAATTGGGGAGGAGGGATTTATACTCCCAGAGAGCAGCCCTCGGCCCCTGCGCCCTCCTGCGGGCAGGACACCGCCCCCCCCCCCGACAGAGCATCCCGAAGGAGTCTCTCCTGGCGAACGCCACCAGCTGTCACACCCCCCTCAACAAACCCACGAACAGGCAAAGCCTCCCGAAAGAGGTCTCCGCTTGAAGAGCCCACCCGTGCAAACACCAGGCCAGGACTTCCCGGGAAGGAAGGGATGAGAAATGAAACTGGAATGTTTGTTTTCCCCTGTTATTATTGTCGAACGCATGAATGAATGAATGAATGAATGAATGAATGGAACAGAGGGTGCTCGGAGGCATATAGGAAGGCTCTGGCCGCTTATATTAACTTCCTATTATACCCTAAAAATAGAACCCCGTTTCCTGTTGTTCGTCAGCTCCTTCTAACTGTTGTGTCTGTTGTGTGACATCTTTCGGTTCACAAATGTGACTTTAAGCCACGCACACGCTCGTCGGTCTTTTGGAAGTATTACCCGCGAACATCATTAAAGCGACGCGGTTTAAGGTGACACGGAGGTCCGATGGCACGAAGTCACCTGGTCCTGGGGCACAGGGAGCCCGGTGCGCGGGGACCCACTTTCCTTCCTTCCCCAGGGCAGGGAGCGGGGGGACACGATTCGGGAGGCGAAGCTGCCCCGTCGGCTCTCGACCAGCCCGGGGGAGAAGAAGGCCTGGCCCTAATCCCCCTCAGGGTGCACACCCCGCGGAAGATTCAAATGCGAGAGCCGGGGATGCGCGGAGCAAGGTGCAGGGCGAATCCTTATCGTCCTCAGCCAGGGCCGCAGCATCCGTCTCCGGGAGCTCGGGTTTGGAGCGGAGAAGCCAGGCGGGAGTGGAGGGGGGGTCGCAGGCGATAAGATCCTGCTGCCTTTCCCCGGGCAGAGGCGGGTGCTCCCGCCCCACAGCAGCCCCCGGCCCCCTAACTCGCCCCTCGCCCCAGCCCGCCCTGCCCCGCCGGCTCCCCAGCGGCTCGGTCGAAGCCAGCAGCATCCCCCGCGATCCCCGCCTCCGCGGCTCCGCTCCCCACTCGTGACTGCTGCCTGATCGCTTTCGGAGGCACCGCGGTGCGAGAGCGAGAGCAGGCGCGGGCTGTCCGCCCCCTCTCCCTTCTCTTGAGTCACCCACCCTGGGAACGAGCATCCCACTGCTCCCAGAGCTTCTGATTCAGGTGTTATTTCCTCAGAAGAAGCCCGGTAACGGAGCTGGGCTGCGAGCAAGCCGGAGCGGGGGAGGGCAGGTGCCCCAGAGCCAGACCGTGGGCCCGGGGTCTGCCTGCCCTTCAGAGGAGAAACACCCCTGCGGCCGCCTCTACCAGGACAACGCTCGGGCCCCTATTGCCCCCGCGCTGCCACCCCGGCCCCCTTTGCCCTCGGTGCGGACAACGGGAGGAGGGACAGGGTGGCGGGGCAAGGGGCATCTCCGCCGAGCGGCCCTGCCGCGCTCCCCTCCCCGCAGGCGCTGATCTTTCGTGCCAGAGGCCACGGGGAAAAGGAGGACTGGTGGGGGGAAGAAAAAGTAAAGAAAACAATAAATATTGACAAGCAGCGTGACTCCTTGCAGCCGAGTCGTTAACATGGACCAATCGCCGGCAGCTCCGTAGCGGGAGATTTGCGTAATGAAATTGGGGAAAATTATCGGTGTGAGGCTGGATGGAGCCGACTGTCGTGACGACAGACGAGGACGCCTGAGCGCGGCCGGGAAGAGCCACGCCGGGAGCACAGCGCTTCCCCCCGACGGCGCCCACCGAGGGACGGACACCCGCTCGCCGCACGGCGGCTCGGCCGTCAGCTGCGAGGGGCCAGGGATGCACATGTGCTTTTGCTGCCTATAGAAAGAGCACCTCCCGCAGACTCTCCCCGCCTTTCCTCCTTCTCCTTTTTGTTTCACGTTGCCTGACTCAGACGCCTTATTCCCTTCGCTAAGGTGGCAGCGAGATATTATTTCAAACCGGTCTCCTCTCCCGCCCAACTCTCCCCCGTGCCCGGGTTAGCATCCATCATGAGGCAGGAATTATTTCGAAATAAGAAAGTAACGTGTTGCAAACGCTCCTCAGCCCATTTTCTGACACGTTTTGTTATGCATGCTCTTGCTGCTGGAGAAAATGCCAGTATGTGCACCTGCGAAATAAACACCTTCGCGATGTTAACAGCGAGCTGGAGGGTATGAAGCAATAAAACTGCCCAATGTTCCTATTATGCACATTACCTACTCCTATGACTTAAGAGTTCCAGTAGGAATTCTTTCCCTTCTCTTCCCCTTTCTCTATATTTTTATTCATTGTAGGTTTGTAAACGCCTGGATCGGGTTACCCTTTCGCGTGTTAAAGTGGAACTCTTGTTAAAAGCAGGAGAACAAGGCAAGACACTTACAACTGCATTCAGAGTTACTGAACCGACTCCAAGGGCTCAAAAAGTGAAACAGCGGTGAGAGGGTGGGTAAGGGGGGCACAAAACATCCCAGCCGCCCAGGAAAAAAAAAAAAAAAGACGCTCTCCCAAACAACCCTGAAATAAGCCAGCTGAACTATAAGCACCGAGAAACGCTGTGTTACGCCCCGCCACAGACCGAGCATCGCTTCGCATCTCCCTTCCTTCCCTCCCACCCCTCATGGCCGATGCGGGATGCAAAGAGGGGGCTCGCATCCCCCAGCTTCCCAGAACTAAAAACCCGGCCGTGGAGAAACAAAACCCAAGAAAAAACGAAGAAAGGGAAAAGAGAGGGTGGGGGTGGATCTCAAGAAGATAAATCAAACCCCGCTAAATATATCCAAAAGCGACGATTTAAAAGAAAATCTGCAAAATCTAGAAACCAATCCTCAGGCAATGTCCCTGGGAGAGGCAGTGTCGGAACCTGTGCTCGGTCTGGGGGTATCTCTGGGCTGTTCGGGGTTTTGCAAGCGGCGTCTGTTGGTGCCGGTGCTGGTTTTTAAATCTCGAAGCCTCCAGCCCGTTTCCCTATCTAGAGCAACTTTCGGATTTCTCGAGGCTTAGCGAGTTCCGCCGGGTCCTTCCTACCTCAGTCCTTTCCGGCGAGGTCTGTCTCTGGAGTTCATGCTTAGCTGGACGCGAGGAGATTTAAGCGAGGGAAAGAGGGAGGAAAAAAGAGAGAGGGAGTGAGAGAGTGAGAGGGGAGAGAGAGAAGAGGGGAGAGAGAGAGATCCTCCGCCGCGCTGGATCAAACTTAATGTCTTTCCCCAGTCCATCTTTGAAAGAGAAGTGGTAATACCACCTGGATGTTCGGATATAAATCCCCTCGCAAATAATAAATGGATTAATAATAACAAGGTATGAAGTTCTTTTTATAGAAAAAAGGAGAGAATTGAAACTAAATGCGGCAGTTAGACAACCATTTTGATAAGAGGATAATTGAGGCGACACTGGTGTATAATTAGAGGATAATTTATGCTATATCCACTTTTATTCCACCTCCCAAAATAAACCCAGTCCATAATCATTACAGGCAAATTGTTCTGAATTTTATAGCAGCAATTTGAACAAAGTACTGCAGTTAATCATGGGAGATTTTTGTGTATTCCTGATTAGAAGTCTAATTGCCTCCTTCCAGAAAGTAAAAATAACTGTAAAACGACTCTATTTTTATCATTAACAATGTTGACAATAAAATAAAATCAACTGGAATTGTAATCTAAAGACAAATTTAGGGCGCAGGCACTTTCTTTTTTTTTTTTTTAATCCTTGGGTCGTTTATATCCTAATCAAGCTTTTGCCAAAACCGCCAACCGCACGTAGCCATTTGCATATATTTGAAAGCGATTACGGGAGCTGCTGCTGCTTCTTTCAGCACGGAAAAAAGCGCTGCGCGTTGCTTCGCCGCACTGAAAATACCGCGCAAAGGGGGAACGGGGTGGAGGGGGTCGTGTGAGTGGGGGGATGCGTGAGTTTGGAAAGCGGGGGATGAAGGAGGATGGGGTAAGGGCTTCCTTTTCCCCCACCGACGCGCGGGGCCGCTTTAAGCGCGCTCCGCGGCCCCGCGCGTCGGTGGGGGAAAAGTGGGGGGTGGAAAAAAGGGGGGCGGGCACGGCGGGGTGGTGACGTCAAGGGGGTGAGTGACCAATGAGGGAGGCGCTGCCCTCCGGAGACGAACCATTCGACTTGTGCGCGTCCCTGCCCTTCAAGTCGTAGCGCCGGAGCCCCCAACTTTCCCGGCACCCCACCGCCAAAAAAAAAAAAAAAAAACAACAACTAAAAAACCCACCCCACGCGGAGGAGGAGGAGGAAGGGGGGATGAAGGGAAAGAGCGGCGTAAAAAAGCGGCGGGAGTAGCCCGCCCTCCCCCTCCACACACCCCGCAACACCGCCCTCCCCTTCCTCCCCTCCCTCAGTGAACGAGGCCCCTCGCACAACGGCTTCTTGGAGAGGAAGGGGGGGGGAAGGAGGAAAAAAAAAAGGCGGAAAAAAAAAAAAAGAAAAGAAATTAAATTAAATCACCGCCGCCTCTCCAGCGGTGCCGCGGCGGGTAAGGGGAGCGGCGGTGGCTGGGCAGAGAGCAGGCAGAGCGCGGGGGGCGAGCCGGGGAGCGCCGCGCTCTCCCTCCCAAACTTTGATGATGACCATGACTACGATGGCTGACGGGCTGGACGCGCAAGACTCCTCCAAATCCGCCTTCATGGAGTTCGGGCAGCAGCAGCCGCCACAGCCGCCGCCGCCGCCTCCCCACTCCCAGCAGAGCTCGCCGGCCATGGCCGGCGCCCACTACCCGCTGCACTGCCTGCACTCCGCCGCCGGCTCGCACCCGCACCACCAGCATCACCACCACGGCTCGCCCTACTCCGGCACCGCCGGCTCCTACAACCACCGCTCGCTGGCCGCCTACCCCTACGTGAGCCATTCGCAGCACAGCCCTTACCTCCAGTCCTACCACAACAGCGGCGCGGCCGGCCAGACGCGGGCGGACGACGCAGGTGAGCCCGCTCCGCTCCCCCCACCCCGGGGCGGCCGCGCCGGCACCCCCCGCCCCGGAGGCGCGGGCTGCGGCCGCGACCCCCGCCGCGACCCCCGCCGCCGCGGCACCGGAGCCTCCCGCGAGTCCCGCTCCGCCGGCCTTTGTTACGGCGGGACCGGCTCCCGGCAAAATTCCTTCTAATACCTGAGGAGTGAAAGTTTCCAGGCGAGCGGCTCGCATTCCGCTCGGGTGCCGCCTGATTTATGTATATAATTTCTTTTTTTATCGTTTGTCCGGAGGGGCGCGGGGCAGGGGGTGGGGGAAAGCATTGTTAAAATCTCGAACTGGTGATTCACTGACCGCCAAACCGGCGACGCGAAGTCAATTAGCTGGATAAAACCTGGATGGCCCTTGAACCCGGCATCCCTTCGTCCAGCCAGCGCTGCGCTGTATTTCGGGGGTTTAATACTACGTTTCCCGCCACTTCCCGGGATGGCAGTGTGCCCACCGCTCCCGGGCAGCTTTTGCCCCCCGGGAGCTGCCAGGCTGCGTCTCGGGGCGCTTTTAGAGCCGGATCCCGTGTGTACGCGGCGGTGCCGAACAGGCATCGCTGCTGGGGATTCGGGAGCCGTGGCAGCCGAAACGGCCGCGTTTCGATAGCTAAGGAGGGGGATGTTTCAGCTGTGCTGTTTTGCTTGCAGATCAGCAAAAAACCACAGTGATTGAAAACGGTGAAATCAGATTCAACGGAAAAGGGAAAAAGATTCGGAAGCCTCGAACCATATACTCTAGTCTACAACTCCAGGCTTTAAATCATCGCTTTCAGCAGACTCAGTACCTGGCACTTCCAGAGAGAGCTGAACTGGCAGCTTCATTAGGACTTACCCAGACACAGGTAATTACTGGGAATCCCAAATCACTGAAATCCTGCTCGAGCAATTAAAGGCCAAGCGCGCGACGATGCTCCCTAAAGGTTTTGGCCTCTGTACGGGAACGGTGCACAAGGTAACGCGCTGGGTGCCGTCTGTGTGTGACAGCACTTCTCTAGCGCACCGCAGAGAGGTCGTTCTGCCGCAGAAGGAGCTGAATGTGCCCTTCCCGCAGCCTCTCGTTTTAAAATTGCCTGCATTTTCGGACAATTCCGGCACCGAGATGTGATTGCCCAGCTGTGAAAAGGAGGACAAAACAAAGGCAAGGAACGGCTGGGCCTGAAGTAGAGCTAAAACCAGAGCAAAGCTGCTTAACTGCCACATATAGGTAGAGGAGAAGCAGGAACACGTTAGGAAATACCTGTAAAATCAATAGTTAATTCACCCTGAATGACTAACGCAAATGCAGCGGTTACCCTTGGGCAAAATGTACAAAAGGTGATAATAGATCTGGAGATCAAAGACAGCCGTGTACAAAATTACAGCAGGTTAAGCCATAGTTAAGTGTGGTTGGAGTAGCTGTGCCATTCTGCTAATTTAAGCTTGAAAGACATATGAGTTGTTACAGGCTTCCCAGGCGGGGTTTTGCGGAGAAGTGCAGGGATAGATGGGATCAATTCGGGTAAAAGGTAATCATGTCAATTTATAAGCTTAACAAATAACTTCAGGATTTTATCATTGTCACAGATAACAGTCGCTTCCAGCCGGTGATTTTTCAAATACTCAGCAAACATTAATCATGGGAATAGAACTGATGGTTTTACATATGGGATTTTAGTACCCTTCGCTTGAGCGTTGTCTCTCCTTTGCAATCTCGCTTTCTCTCTCTCGCACGGGTAGATTTAGGGGCCCGATCCCGAGCATGTAGCTGGACAAGCATGCCCTAACATCACATCTGCAAAGTTTCCGAGGTCAAATGCGCAAGTGGGAGTATTTTTCTTTGCTTTATTTTAAGAAATACGTGCAGGTGTATGTCTTACACGTATATCACGTATATAATAATTCTGATCTGCCAGTGTGGGCTCGACCCTTGCACACCTCATCGACGGCAGTGCTCCTCCTCGGGAGTTCTGCTGGATTAGGGGCAGGATGAGACCCTAAGAAATTCTAATAACCAATTACGCGCTGAGAAAAGAGAATTTTGCTTTCTTTAAGAACAACTTTTAAAATAAAGCCACAATCCTGGTCCCTTCTGCCTCCTCCCCTGTCATATCACCAGAGACTGCTTGATCATGCATGTTTTTGGATGCGCGATTTCTTTGTAAGGTGCCTTTTGTCTATTGGCTCCCGTCTCCTGGCACAAAACCATATGATTGCCCGTCTTTGACAACAGTTTGCCCAAATGATCAAATGACCTCCAAAATTCTGAACGAGGCGTTAAAGCGGGACAGCTCAGAGCCTGTACTCTTGTTGCAGATGAATCAATACGGCCTGCCCAGGGAATATAACGTTCCAGGTTAAAGCCTCCATCTCTCTCGACTTCCAGCTCCGCTCTGCCTCTCCTGTTCCCTGCAGTAATATCCAGAGCCCCAGAGCAGAGGTAGCTGCCTCTCCTTCCCTTCTCCCCGTTTCCAGCTTCACACCCGACTGGTGGGGGCTTTCAAGACCTTCCCTAGAGCAAAACCTTGGTGCCCGGGATCCTCCCTGCCGTGCCCCGGACGCTGTCGGCAGCCTAATATCTGCTACGTTTTGGTTTACAGGTGAAGATCTGGTTCCAGAACAAACGCTCCAAATTCAAGAAGCTGCTGAAGCAGGGCAGCAACCCCCACGAGAGTGACCCTCTGCCCGGCTCTGCCGCCCTCTCCCCTCGCTCTCCGGCTCTGCCTCCAGTCTGGGACGTTTCAGCTTCTGCCAAGGGAGTCAATATGCCTCCCAATAGCTACATGCCTGGCTATTCTCACTGGTATTCTTCTCCACATCAAGACACAATGCAGAGACCACAAATGATGTGAATTGTCCCAGAGAAATAATCTCCCAAGAACGCCTCGTCTCGACATGGCAAGAAGTTCCCCTGCTTTGCCACGCCGTGCCAGCCAGCAGGCTCTGTGTGAACTTGTAGATGCGGCAGAGACAGAGTGGCTTTATTTTATTTTATTTTTTTTTTAAGTAACCTCAGCGATTGATCTTGAACGGAAAGACACAATTTTCACTCTGGCGCACAGAAGACACTTCTCTTTAGGATATTTTCCTTTGGACTCCAAGGCACCAGCCTCTTTCTCTGTGGAGTACACGTCAAAACAAACTTTTTACAGACTTTGCCCACAAGAAGAACCTGAATCTACCATGGCAGCCGTTTTTACTTGTTTAATGACCTAAAGACATTCCATGATGAAAGAGAGACTAATCAAAGCTCCTTCATTTTTATTCACCGAATCCGGACTGGGGGGGAGGGGGGAAAATTAAAAGAGAGAAGAAGGGATTAAAAAGAAAGAAAGAAATAAATTTTTTTAAAAAAGGAAAAAAATGGGGAAAAAAAAAGGAGACTGGTTGAAAAATGAAAATATACTGTAAGATTGGAACATTACCACGAAGCAAAACCTGCATGCTTTCTCAAAATGCAATGGGCTGCGGCTCAGAAGTACCCACCATCTCCCGCTAAGAGCACCCGCACACGCCCGCACACAGCCGGATACGCTCCCGGAGACGAGAAGGAAGGATGGAGCGAGGGACCCGCGGCAGGACCCGCCGCCGCGGTCCGGGACAGGAAGATTCGGCGCTACCTGGCGGTGGTTTCACCCACCGAGCGAGAGGGACCTTCCCCCCGAGCAACGTTTCTGTATATATTGTTGAATTTTAGTTGTATATATACTTTGTATGGTTTTGTCTTCTTTCATATAGAGAGTAAAAGCCACAAAACGCCCGCCTGGCTCCTCTTTCCCTCCGCCCTGTCCCCCCGCTGCCCGCACGCACGGACACCGCTCCCGGAGCATCCATCCGCCCGCAAAGACAGAAAAGGGGGGAGGGGGGAGCGGTGGGGTTAACTTGTAAGGCTACGGTTAAGACAGGAGATCTCGAGACCGCAAAGATAAGCCCAGAAGACGTTTCTAATCACCCGGCCATTTCTGCTGCGATTTCACTGCTCCGCGGCTCAGCTGAGCTTTCTCGCCAAGGCTGAGCTCAGAGCCCAGCTTTTCTTCTCAAAGGTTGGAGGCTCCAAATTATTAAGAAAGGAGGCGCCCTCCTTTGTTTTTTAAGAGCAGACAATGCGAGCTGAGGAATGTTTTGCGGAGCCCTGAGAGGTGCCCAGGCACACAACACGCTGTCCAGCCAGCTCCAGCCTCGCCAAGTTGTGGAAAGCACAGCAACTACTGCAAATGAAAAGCCCTTTCCTCATCCAAGCTGGGTGCCCCATACTGCGAGAATTAATGGCTAGAGACCTGGGCATCCTTCAAATTATGAACCTTGAAACCACTGAGCCATTTATCAGAAGTCAATAGAGATCCTCAGAGTGCTCCATATAATGACAGCTACATACAGTCGTGCAAAAGGACAGTCACTATAATTAGACACAAAGCAAAGACTACTTACCAATATACCAGTTTTTTGGGGGGTGTTTTTTGGGGTTTTTTTTTGAGCAACTTCCACGCTCAGTCAGTCTTCAGAGTGGTTTAAAACCGATCAGTCTTGTCATTTTCTACCATTCGTATTGTTACATTAGGAAAAATGTTTTCTTTTCTTTTTTTCCCCTTCCCACTGTGAAACTTTGGGTTCAGAGCTCCCCAGGATCAATTCTGAACAAAGCCTCCAGCTGCAGTGCCATCCAATTTGAAGCAGACATTGGGGACAATTTAAGGTTTTTATCCACAAGAAGGTTTTTTTCCATTCTCTTAAATGCAGCCATAATTAGAGTAATTTTTCATGTAGCCCGCTGATTACAGCGTTTTTACCGTCAAAGATAATTACCTGTAATTTTCTTCCACTTTTAATACTAAAAAGCCATCTTTATTTAGATTCAGGAACAGGAAAGGCGAAACAAAAGAGGAAAATTATTCTGTTATTCATACACAAATTGCAGAGACGTAGGGCCTAAAATTGAAAATTAACCAAAATTATAATGCTGAAAAGAATGGAAGAGGCTTCAGAAGTACAGCTGGTAGTGGGGCTCACTGAATTATTCAAATGACACTGGAGAGAAAGCTACCATACATTTAAACCAACAGCGTTCGCGCGTGTGTGTGAGTGTGAGTGTGAGTGTGCGCATCTTCCAGAATCCCCCGCTCGACACCCTCCGTGCTCAACCCGCGGGAGGACGCCCCGGGGAGCCCGGCCCAGCCGAGCCCAGCCTAGTCAAGCTCAGCCCGGCAGGTCCCGGTCCCCACGGTCCCCGCCGCCGCTTTAACCCTTTCGCTGCAGCCCCCGAGTGGGGACGGCGGCGGGCGGTCCCTCCTCCGCTGGCGGGCTGGGGGGCGGGGGGACGGGGCTTGAGAGGGGGTCTCCCCGCTCCTCGTGGGCTTTCGGGGGGCTCGTCCTTGCACCTCGCCGGTGCCAGCGTGGGTGTCGGCGCGGAAAGCACCTCAGCGCGTCGTGCCCTCCTCCCCCGCGCGTGATTTCTCAGGTAGGCTTAAATAAAGCGCAGGCAACAAGCAAACGAACAAATGATGATGATGATAATAATAATAATTTAAAAAAAAAGCCCGGTGAGCTTAACAGAGTGGGAGATAGGCGAGGGAGGCCGGCCTTCCCGAGAGCGGGGTGGGAGCGAATGGCAGCAGCGCCGGCTCCCACTCGCGCGGCTGCCGCCCCGGGAGACTCTCGTGAAACAGCGGCATCTATGGATGGAGAGGCGGCAGCTCCCCGCGCCCGCCTCCAAACCTGCCGCCGCCGGGCTGCCAGCGCCGGCCCCGCCACCGCCCGCCGGCCCCCGCCGCCCCGGGGCCGCGGGGATGGGCGCGGAGGGGCGCGCTGCCGACGCCGCGCACCCGGGGCTCGCGGGGTTTCTCCGCCGGTCGCCGAGCCCTGTGCAGCCTCTCCGGAAGCCCGGCGGCCCCCCCCACCACAACCGCCCGGCCGTGTGCGGGGGGACGCCGGGGTCCCGGAGGAGGGGGGTGGGAAAGGGGGCGCGGAGCTGTCGGGGTCCGGCCCGGAGAGGGAAATTACCGGCGTGAGTGACCGCGACACTGAGGGAACGAGCAAAGACGGAGCGAGCCTCCTTCGAAGGCGCGGAGCAGGCACAAACCGACCCCAAACCCAAGCGACCCCCAAAACTTACCCCCTCTGAAAATCTGCTAAGCAAGGATCAGGGTCTAGAAATGTATACTGAACAGAAGCAGTGGAGAATATTTTTCTGAGTCTCAGGGCAGAAGCTCTTTCTCTATATTCTTGGTTGAGTGAGCACATCCAGGTGTGAAATTGTTTGCACACCCCAGCACCTCTTATATTGCCAGCAAAATTAGCTGTTATTACTGTCACTGTTTAGTGATGGTTAGCTTGATAAAAAAAACTGCTGTAATCAAGACCTGGAGCATCTTTGCAAATTACAGATAATTGTAAACGTCCAGATTATGATAATAGCATCCTAATCCAGCCTGCAATATAATTATTACAGAGTGTTACATCTGAAACTGTCCAGTAGGGCTAATTCAGCCATTATTTAGACCCTATTTTTGCACTGCAAATGGGTTGCTGAGTTGAAAATGTACGATTGTAATTTCACGGGGCACTCAATGAGTAATGGTATAGGGAGAGAAAAATACAAAAGTGAAATGTGAACAGTAGCGATCAAATCAAACTCTGAAGGACAAAAGGCTGTTTGATTCATAGGGAATGAGAAGAGCGGGAATTAAGAAAATAGCAAATCAGTGGTCTGCAGCGTTACGTGTCCAAATCTCGAGGAGGGCGAGCCTGTTGTGCAGGCGGGGGCTGATGCTTCGGGCTCCTGGCTGCATTATTCCGCCTCCAGGCTTGGCTCTTCCCGGCAGTCTCTCCCAGGTACCCGGACGATCCCCGGGCTCCCCCCATCCCCAAAAGCCGGCTCGCCTTTGTCGGGTGCCGCCCTTCAGGTCATTTTCGGGCACGAAGCCCCGGGAGCCCCGTAACGGGGCTGGATGCGGGGCGCGAGCTGAGAGATGCGGGGTGCGGGGGGCCGAGCATCCTCCGCGGGAGGTGGCGGAACCCGCGGCCTTTCGCGCTTCCGCGCCCCTCCGGGACCAGTCGTCAGGGGTCCTTAAGGAAATTACCACAGAACCGACTCAATTGTAATTAATTAACCGAAAGAGCCCGGCTAACAGGACTACCTGCAGCTAGCGAGGTTAACTCATTGGGCTAGTTCGCTTTCGACTTCTGATTAGCTTTTATTAGCTTTTATTAACCCTGAACGTGAAATATACAAACCTGCCCCGTTTATAATGGCCCCGCCGGCAGGTACCTGAGGGTACAGGAGGGGCGCCGGTACCGATCCTTGCCGGCTCCCCCGGGCTGCTCCCGGCAGCCCGCAGCCTTCCTCTGCGCGCTTGTTTTGTTTTTTTTTTTCTCCACTGTAATTAAGACAAATAAGGCGAAGAAAGGGAAGGAAATGGTGTTGGACACCGCGAGGTGAAAGCCCTATAAAACGCATTATATGGTGCATATCGAGGAGGCTGTAAAGATTTCCTGGGGTGGAGGGCCGGCTCCGCAGCCAGGCAGACGATGCCGCTGCAAAGCACGGAGCCAGGTCAGGATCTGGCCCGGCGACGCTCGCTGATCCCTGCTGCAAAACCCAGGCTGAGGTTTAGGCAACCTCTCCGTGACTGCCAAAGGGCAGGCAGCAGCGGGAGGAGAGCGAGGAACCATCCCCAGGCTCCTCCTTGCCAAGTGCTGAATCAGTTGCAGCTTCTGGCCGAGCTTGGCTCCCCGAACCTCACCTAAACGGGGAAAAAAAGGAGGTGAGGGTGCCTGTGAGCTTTTCCCGTGGCCTTGGAGGTCGTGTCCGTGGACACCCGGAGCGTGAGTGGGTGTCGGGATTTATCGGGTCTGTATTTCTGGCAGACAAACCATTGCTCGTCCTCCCAAATCGAGCGTAAATAGACGCACCGCCGAACAAAGAGCAGAAACATTTAATTGATGTAACAGATTCTCCCTGAAAGAGAGAGAGAGAGATGGAGGCTTAATTTCAGGGCTATTGTCTGACCTATAAAGCAGGTTGTTGCGCTACTGCAGGCAACCGCTCAAATAACTGAAAGCAAGAAGAGTGGCTTCTCCCCACCCCATCCCACCCCACTCTGACTTTCTTGAAGCAATAGATCGCCTTTCCCTAAGCCACAACCGAACCCCCTAAAGTCTGTCAGTCGCAAAATTGCGTGGTACAATCTTTAATCGATGCCACATGTGCGGTGCCCCTTCGGGACGCGGCGCTGCGGGCGGCGGGGCGGGAGCGCCCGCAGGGGAACGGCGGATTCACGGGGAAGTCCGAGGGGAGCGAGAGGGCGACGGGAATGCCTGACGAGCGCCTTGACGCGGTGACAGGTTGGAGGGGGTGGACTTCTTTTTCCCTAGGGAGGAGCGGGTGGGAAACCGAGTCGCTTGGCGAGGAGGCAGCGCTCCCCAGGATAGAAGCTCTTCCCCTCCGAGCGATGCGAAGATGCCCGGGCAGGGGGCAGCGGGGGCTCTTTGCGGGGACAGGGGAAGGTGTTTCCCCGGTGTCCGTAGCTGGGGGAGGCGAACAGTCAGTTGTGTGTGTCGGGGGGTAGATTTTGAGTGTGTGAGCCCCGTTCGGGGGCGAATGGATGGGAGGTAAATGTATCTGTGGGTGAGAGAGCCTTAGAGGTGCAGGCAGTGTCAGGAGCTCTCGAGGTGGGGCAGCTGGGGCTGCGGGCCGATCTGTGTGTCTGTCTGTCTGTGTCAGGCCCTGTGGCTTAGCCCTGGAGCCGCTCGGCACCCACAGGAATGTGGCTCCTCTCGGCTCCCCGGGCTGCCCCGGCTCCACATGGAAGTGGCCGCCAGGAAAAGAGAAGGGAGGGGAAAAAGCTCGCGGGTGTGTGTGGGTGTGTGTGTGTGTGTGTGTGGAAGGTGGAGAAGAAGAAGAGGAAGAAAAAAAAAAAAGCCCCGAGCCAGCAATCCACTGAGCCCAAACCCAGCGTCAGACAAAGGACAGTTCATCCCATCCCTTTCCCAGGGAGGCAAGGAGGGACGCCCGGACAAGCCAGGCTCCCTCTGGCCGCCGCCGGAGCCCCGAGGGTGCGCCCGGGCGGGGAGAGGCGCCGGGCTGTGCCTGCCCGGGCCGGGACAGGGCGACAGGAGCATTCCCGTCGGGCCCAGGCTCTCACGCAGGGGTGGGCGGCTGTAGACCTCGAGGGTGCCCCGGGGCCGGGGCCGCGGCGACGGGAAGCCACGACGAGGGGCATTTCCTAACCGGTTCTGGCTACCCTCTCCTAGGAAGGAGTGCCAGGATCTCTCCGACCTGCCCAACACCACCACGAGCTGGGAGAAAGAGAAGTTAAGCAAGGAGAGGGACCGCCATGGAAACCGACCCGAGCTGACACGGTTGGCTCGGGGAGGGGGACGCTCGCCAGAGCCCAGGCTGCCCGGCATCCCGCCTGCCAGCATCCCGCCCGCCCCGAGCGGGTCACCGGGACCGCAGGGACCCGCAGCATCTCCTCAAAGGGAAGGGTGGGTGGACGGACCGGCCTGGGAAACAGGCTTCCACTTCTCGCGTGCAAGCATTTCTGGAAATGGAAGGGACCATTGGAAGGGGAGAATCTCTTACTGCGCTTTGAAAAATAAAAGAATGCTTGGCTAGAGGGAGACGAGGAAAAGAACGGAAGAAAATGAAAAAGTCGAGTATATATATTTTTTTTTTTCAGGGAGTGAAAGTTAGCAGAAGAAACAAAGCCAAGGTTTTCGGCTGCCCGCTCTCCGGCAGCGGGTGGGCAGGCGGCAGCTCCCACCGCCCTGTCTCCGGCACCCACGCATCCCTCCCCGGCGAGCAGGGAGCAGCTTTACCGAACAAACTGCTCTATTGTACTTCAAGCCATTTACCCCCAAACCTGTTACAAAAGAGCAACCCCGGGCTTCTTTCTTTGGGGAGAAAACACGCACACGCGCGCCGACACACGCACTCACACTAACGTACAAAACGTGGCAGGAGAGGAGGGAGAAGAAAGGAGGGGGACAAGGAAAGAGGGGGAGGGCAGTGGGGAGGAAGACGAGACAGGTAATTGCGCCCCAGGGCAGGAGCCTGCCTTTTCAGGCCTCCTCTCCCGGCCGTGCCAGCGCTCTCCCTGCCATCCTCGGGTGACAGGGGGTAATTTTTCATCTCGGCGATCCTTCAAGAGACGCCTTTGTCTCATGCATTGCCGGCGCCTTACCCCGCACGGCCGCGAATTCCCAGCGGGGCTCCCCCCGCCTCGACGGCCGGTGCCCCCGTCTCCCGGTGCACCGGACAGCCCTGGCCGTGGCCCGCCGCCCGGCTTTTTCCTTAAATCATGTAGATGAAGATAAAAAAAAAAAAAAAAAAAGGAAATACCTCGGCAGAGTCCCTTTTTCAGCCGGAGCCGCCGCAGGCTTTTTATCAGGAGCGAGGGGAGCGGGGCCCTCATTTTATCCTTTTCTCATATTTAGTGGCTCCCTTTGACGGAAACGTAATTTGTATAATTAGCCGAGCGCACACGGGCGACTGATGGGCTGTGGAGTGTGCAGCTCTCGATGCTAATTGCTCTCAGGAAAGGATTCAGGGTGACTTAAGGCGAGAGAGTTGCTTTCTAGCGTTAGGACGGGCAGCTTTTCGCTTCTACTCTGCGTTAAGGCGTAGGCGGGTCTTGCAAAAGCCCCTTTTGCAGCCCCTCAGCTCGCCCGGGGGGACCTACAGGGCTCAGATCCTGCCAACACGCCTGGAATACGATGGCACAGCACGACACGGCGATCGGATGGGAGCGCCCAGGGTCGGGATCCTCAGAATCCCACCTTCCTCGCTCGTTCTCTGCAAGCAAATTGGCATTATTATTATCATCATCATTATTATTGTTATTATTATTATTTCCTCTTACTAATAGAAGAAGGGGTAATTTGGAAACGTTTCTCGTGGTCGAAATAATTTTATTTTATTCAGAATATACAGTTTAATTCCTCTATCTACACTTATTTACAGGGTTAAAATAATATTGAAAAAAAGTCTCTGGAAAAGTTGAGGTCATAGATTTCAAGGCACCATTCATAGTGTCCACAGCTGAGCCAAAAAATGTCCGTTTCATATAAAAAAGGGTTTTCTTTGAAATGCAATAAGTTACATGCACAAGCTTTACACATTTTAATCTTTTTGTTTGTTTCTTTTCCCTTTTAAAAATTCCCCATATGCATTCCTTTCATTATTATTCCTTAACAGTAAAACACAGGAGTCCAAGGAACAACAAAACCAAAAAAATAATAAAAAGTAAAATAGTAAGGGTGAGACTCTTAATAAATTGTCCCAGAGGCCAGCGCTAACGGGTGCTGTAGGGAGCCGTGGGGTTGGAGGTGGGAGTTGATGGAGTTGGCGGCGGGGTACCAGGAAGCGGAGTTCTCCAGGTAGCTGGATGCGGGGGACGGGTTGGAGTTCGAGGGGTGACCGTGTGCGTGGCCGTGGTGGCTGAGGGAGCGGGACGAGCCCTGAGGTTCCCACACCGCAGGCGATTGTGGGGAGTTGCAGGCCATGGGGTCGCTGGAGCTGGGGCTGTGCTCCGGGGGCATCTCCCCGTTCTTCATGATCTTCTTGATCTTGGATCTTTTATTCTGAAACCAAATTTTCACCTGGGAGGAGAGGAGAGGGGAGGAAAGAGGGAGGAGGGGAAGGGAAACAGGCACCGTGAACGCCCGCCCGGCGAAGCCGGCGCCCCGCGGCTGCGAGGGACGCGCTCCCCGCCGCCCCCGGCCCCTTCCCTTCCCTTTCTCCCGGGGGAACCTGAGCTCCGGAGCGGTACCTGCGTCTGCGTGAGCCCCAGGGAGGCGGCCAGCTCGGCGCGCTCGGGCAGGGCGAGGTACTGGGTCTTCTGAAACCTCCTCTGCAACGCCGCCAGCTGAAAGCTGGAATAAATAGTCCGGGGTTTGCGCACTTTCTTTGGTTTGCCGTTCACCATCCTCACCTCGGGCTCCGCCGCCTCCTTCTCTGCACGGGCGCAAGGGCGGGAGAAAGACACAGACGTTAGGACGCGGCTCCGCTGCGCGCCGGGCAGCGTCCCGCCCGCGGGCCGGGCAGGGCGGCGGCGCCGGCCCGGCGGGGCCCCGCGGCTCCCCCCGGGGAAAGGGGGGGGACCCGCTCCCTCCCCGGCCCCCCGCAGCCGCCCCGGGAGGGCGGGGGCGCTCCGCCACGGGAATAAGCAGGATTCCCGGTGCCCTGCCGGGAAGAAGCTGGCCCGGAGCGGAGACCTCCCCGGCGCGCCGACCGCCGCCCCCGCGCCCTTCTCCCCGGCCGAGACCCGGCCGCTCGGCTTGGCTCTGGGCTCCCTTTGTACCCCCCCGGCCCCGTCCTCCTCTTCTCCCTTTTTTTCGGCTTACAGGGAAGTAAACGGAAAGCGCTAAAAACGCGTCGTTTTCTGGTAAAAAGCCTTCTCGGCTCCGCAGCCCGTCTGAGCTCCCCCTCCCAGTCTCCTCCCCCTCCCCTCCAGCACTGGGGGAAGGAAACTTTCTTTGCCACCGCGAACCTGAGTTTGAGACACGCAACAAGGCTCGGCTATTTTCCCCTCTCTTCCTGCGGGGGGAAGGAGGAGGGAGGCAGCCGCGGGGGCCCGGGGGCAGCGGACCGCCGTTTCTTTCTCTAAAGCACAGCTCCTAGGATTTGTGTTTCAGTCAGGAAAACTAAAGCCAGGTTTCTAATTTTTTTTTTAAAAAAAAACTTTCTTTAATTTTCCTTCTCTATTTTATTTATTTAGTTAGTTATTTGTTTTGTTTGGTTTTTTTTCCCTAAAACTTTCATTTCTCCCTGAGGTTCAGCGAAAGCCGCATCTCCGCGGTCCCCGGGGTGGGGAAAGGGGCTTCGCCGGGTGTTCTCTCCCAGTCCCCCCGCTCGCCCCCGGCTCTCACCTGGCTGGCTGGAGGAGCTCTGGACGCGGTTGTAAGCGCCGCCGTACTGGTGGTAGGGGCTGGCGTAGCTGTAGTCTGCATAGGCTTTGGCAGGATAGTTACCAGCAGATCCGTTCATGCCGTGGTACTGATACTGGTAAGGGTTGAGGGCTTTGCCGTAGGAAGCCGAGGTAGGCGAGCAGTAGCCGTGCGGGGCTCCCCCCGCCGGGCTGTAGTAGTCGGAATCCGTAGCCGAGGACTCGGGTAAAGTGGGAGATTCCTGGGACGGGTGGTGCATGGCTGCGGCCGTCTGGAAAGGAGCCTGGAAGTCGCCGGATCTGATGTTGGGGACCCTTCTGTCAAATACTCCTGTCATAGCTCGGAGCCGGCGGCTGGCTGGGGCTGCTGGGCTCTAAGCAGACATGTCTGGGGGAGGAGGCTGCGGCGCTGTGTCTGTCTCCGGCAGACTGCTGGCTGGGGCGCAGCATAGGCTTGGTTAAATCCTTAATTGCGCTCTTACGCACAGCAGGGTGGATCGGGTTCCATTGGCCAGAGCAATCGGGAGCAGCGACACCCTAACTCGTCCAACTAGTTTAGCACAACAAAGCTTTGGCTTTTTTTTTTAAAAAGCGGGGCGGGGGGGAGAAGAAAAAAAAAAAGTCCCATTCAAGCTCTGTTAAAGTGAATACCAACACGGGAGCTCGGCCAGTGCCGATGCCCCGCACCTCCATCCCGCACCTCCCTCCCGCAGCGCCCCGGGGGACAGCAGCAGCCACGCCGCTCGGATTTTGCCGCTACTTCGATGGCTTGGGAACAACGCACCGGGTTCTCCTGGTTCCCAACACGATTTCTCCTCTGGTGGCGGAGACCATCGGCGTCCAGCTGGGGCTGCTTCGCTCGGGTAGTTCTCCGTCTCCGGGGCGACGCCGACCGGGACCTCTGCGTCAAAGAAAGTAAATCAGTGACACCCCAAAATCTTCAGTTTTAGTTACATCATTTCCTGCGTCGAAGACCCCAGCACGGCCCGGAGCCGGGCGGGAGCCTCTCGCAGGACGTCCTGCCGTGGGGACGCGGGGGAGCTGCTGGGGGCACTGGTGGCGCCACCCGGCCCCGTGGGTTTCTCGAAAGGAGACCTGGCAGTGGCACGATGCTCGCGGGCGGAGAAACCCCGGCCCCCTTCCAGGTGACCCGTGCCCGCTCACCGCCCCGTGGAGATGCTCAGCATCCAGCCTGGTGATTCTATGATTATCTGCTCCGGCCCCAGCCCAGATGCTGGTCATGGGGAGAGCTCAGATCGCCCTCACGCGTGGGCAGGACCACTGGGAGGCCGCCGCGGGGCTTCTCCCCTTGGACGTCGTGGGAAGAGCCCACTCGCCGGGTGACAGCCCCCTCAGAACTGTCCCCCCGGCAGCACCCTCCTTCACCAGCACCTGGTTTTCCACCCCTGTCTGCGGACCCAGGTCCCGGGTGATGGGCTCCGCGGCCGGGCCAGGGTGAGCTACGGGCCAGTGATGCCCGTACCCGGTGATTTTACAGCAGCGTTGCAAAAAAATGGATCAGATTTTACTAGACATTAAGGAAAACAAATAAAAGGCTGTTTTCAGTGGCCTGGAGTTGTAGGTTTTTCTGAAGTTGTTTACTCTCCACATTTAGCCTGTTTGCTCACTGAAGATTTCCTAGCCAGCTGGGTAACACTTGTAACACGACCATGCATGTTGTACTTGAACTTATTGTTTGCTTTGGAAATGTCCACAGCTCATATAAAATCACATTAAACAAATCCCTAAGCATTTCATTATATGAATCACTTAAAGACATTGGAAATATCTCTCCCTCTCCCCACCTCCCTTAGTTTTTTTCGGAGGAGAGGAACCGGAGAGGGACGTATGTTTACGATTTGGGAGGAGGGGGGAGGTCAGTTTATTAACACTCCAAATTTGCATCCAGTCGGAAGGGACGGTGCGAGGTCTTAAAGAGATGAAGAGGGGGAGGCGGTGGTGGTGGGAAAGCCCATTTGTGCTGTAAATTCCAGGGCACCGCACTTCCAACCCGTCCGGGCAGGAAGGTGCCGTTTGAAGGGGTAAAACCGGCGAGGCCCGTGCTCGTCGCCCCCCGGGCTCGTCGCCCCCCGCCCCGCGGCTCCCGCCGCCCGGAGCCGGGCCGCTCTCGCGCAGCAGAGAAAGTTTGCTCTTGTTTTATTCAGAGGCAAGGCAGGGAAAGGAAATAAAGAAAAGTTTTAATATTAAAGGAGAGGGGGAAGGAATGTCAGAAACCCCCCAGATGCCACCGCAACCCCCCCGCACCGACTCGTTTTCCGAAGGCGCCGGCAGCCGCCGCAGCCCGCGCGGATCCCGAGGGCGCCCAAACCTTTCCTGACCCCCCCCAAGTCGATTTTCTCGACTTTCCGCTGTTTCCTCCCCCCCAGCGGTTTTTTATTGAACGCATCCGGCGGGGAGCGAGCTCTCCGGAGCCCGTTCTCTCCCCACAAGGCGGTCATTGTTCGTGGCACATGCCCGCCGGGCCGGCCGCCCCCGCGCCCCGCTCGCCCGCCGGGGAGGCCGCGGGGGGCGCCGCCGCCGCCGTGCCCGTGCCGACAACGCCGCGCCGCGGCCGCGCGGGGAACTGCGCCGCAGCGCTACCTGCGCGCCGCCCCGCCGCCGCCGGGGCCAGACTGAGCGGCGGCGGCCCCGCCAGCGCCCGCCCCGTCCCGCCCGGGGCCGCGGGCTCCGCGGGGCGCAGGGGGGCGCCCGCCACAACGCCGCGATTGTTCCCGCCCGCCGGGGCAGCGCCGGGGCCCCCGGGGACGGGGAGCTGCGGCCCGGCCCGGGTCTGCCCCGGCCCGGGGCTTCGATGCTCCGCGGCGCTCTGTGCCCGCCCCCACGGGCAAAATATTTGGGATGAAGCCTCCCGGATTTTTTTTGGATGAAATCTTGCAATTGTTCAGACAAAAATCTTTCTGGGTAAAATGTTCTCGTGTGGGCACCGAGTTTTCGCTGGAAACTCTTATTTCCATGGAAATTGCTGGCAAAGAATGAAAGGAATTTTTTCCCTTCTTTTTTTTTTAAAAAAACCCCAAAACAACAAACCCAAACAGCTCTCAGCAGTGGAAACATGGATTAACTCTTGTTTTACAGCATCAGAAAATGCTGATTTTTCAAACGAACCTGGCAACCGAGGGCTTGTCTGGAGCATCATCTTAGGCTTGTTTACCTAGGGGAGCATTTTCAGAATGAAGAGACAGAGGGACTGGAAGTCCTTGTATTCTCACCTGAGGCCTGGCAAAAAAGGAAACATTACATCTGCTTCAAAGTAAAAATATTGTCATGTTTAGCACGGGCAAAAGCTAGTAGGAATCCAGTGGAGAAGGCCAGTGAGCTGCCTAGAAAGATGTCCACAAAGCAGTGATAACAGGGAAAAATGCTGGAAGGATTTGGAAAAAAACAATTGGGAGCAGGGGAGGAGGAAAAAACAGGCAGAAACTCCAAGGAAAATGTCTAGGACTTTTTTTTCAGTAGCTTCCCACAGAGCCTCCGGCTACGGCTCATTGAGGGAGGAGGGAATGCGCATTTCTCCACCTAGTCATGACATGCTCTGCTTTGGAGACCTGACATCCCTCCAAAAGAAAAGGAGGTTTGTGTTCTTGTGAAGGTCACCATTTGTGTTCATGGAAAGATGCAGACGTGACCTTGGCATGGAAGCCTACCTGGTATCTCGAGCACTGGGGTAGGTGTTGTTTTTGTCCTCCATCCCAAAGTGTTCACTAGATCTGATTGTCTCCTGCTCCTGGAAAAGTATTTTCTCTTCCAGTTGCTTGTGCGTGCCCTGGAAACGCCAGGCCTCTAGTTAACGAAACGAACCTGTCACTTTGGCATTTCTATGGCTGATGGACTCACTGCTGGGGTTGGCTGCAGCCTGGGCTCTGCTGGCCTCGCTCATCTGGCCTGTAAATTACGCTGCACATAAAACCCATGACGTACAATGTTAAGAATTAGAATTTACTTTTAAGGGCAAATTTTGTCTGTCTCTTTTACTTGCCAAAGAGCTGACATGAGGAGCTTACACTTGCACCTATTTCCCCCAAATTGCACCAGCATGACTGAAGGCAGGAGCCAAGGTTCGCTGTTAGCGTCAGCTGTAGTGGACTGAGCCAAAGATGCGGGGCAAGATTATACTTAGAGATGACTGGAGATGCAGGACTCCTGCCTGAAGCCCCCCTTCCCTCCTCTCTTGGGGTGTGCCTGCCAGGGTCACCAATGGGTTGTTTAAATGTGTCTTGATGCATCACAACCTTTCCAAAGGAAGTCATTGCTTGGATTCACCGGGCAGTCACGGCCTGCTCCTCTAGAATGGGAAATGCTTAATGAACTCACCCATTCCCTTCCCTTTTGGACCTCCGTTCACATGAGACAGACTAGGAGTTCCCAACTGAGCTGTCCGTCTACCTGCCTTTTCCTGGGATAGGTGGGTGTTACTATCCCGGGATCTGCAGGTACTTTGATTGATGTGACGCTTGTTGGTTTCCAGGAAAGATGACACAAACCAGATGGAGCCATTTTCAGATCAACAGTTTTGATTAACGGTGAGAGCTGCAGGAACGCGACTCCCTGCACAGTTACTTGAGGTTTTCACAACAGATGTTTGAGCGTGGACATGGAGCTGCGTAGGCAAAACTGCTGCCGGAGGTGCTGCTCTGATGCAGAGCATGAGCCGGCACTGCTGGAGAGCTGGGCGTAAGAGATTTCTTTGCCAGAAATGCTCCAGAGAAAATATTTGCACTTGCTGCTGCAGAGGTCTGGCACAGCAGCTGGAGCAGTGGTGGTGTTGGCACAGGAAAAAGGCCTCTGACCAAAAGCAGAGGAGGAAAGGACCTCAGCCATGGAGGCAGGAAGGCCAGGAGGGAACAACTTCAGGAAATCCAGTGTTCTTGATGAGCAGGCAGCTGGGCTGGATGGCTGTAATGATCTTTTCAGGCCTTAAAATTTATTACTGCAGCTTTTAGCTCTGAGTAGCCACAGGCAATTGCTCCTCAAGGAAGAGGGTTGATTCATTTCGAGTAGAGCCGTTCCCTCTGCTTATTCTCTCCCACCTGTCACATCTCCTTCAGCCATAACTCACTTCTCAGCCTCTCAGATAGGAGCAGGGCTGCTGCCTCTCTGCAGGACTTCAGATGTGAGATAAATCCCTTTGCATCCCAATGCCACAGGAATGCTTTCCCAGATCTCTGACATCCGTGTTAAAAGATGACCGATCAAAGAATTTGAGGCGGAGGTCTTCAGGCCCTTCAGTGTGTTTTCAGCAGAGTGGGGCAGGGCAGGGCTCATGGCAGAGGGGCTCCGGGAAGCTCGCCCATGGGGGCCCTTGTGAAACACGGATTTTCCCCAACAAACCTTGTGAATTAAGCTTGTGATTTTCCCTTTGGTTTTGTAATAATGACCTAATGTGTTGTTATCCTACAGAGGTCAGTCAAATTTAAGACCTTGAAGGATTTGCAGATGATGGCAGCATTGGGAAAAACTCTCAGAAACTCCTGTTTAGCTAATGCTAAGTTAGCGTGAGTTTAGCATGCCTGTGCAATTGGCTCAAATAAGGCAGCATTAAACCATACAAATCAATGCAGAAACAAACCACAACGATCAGGCTGCTTCAGCAGTGAATAAGAGAAGTGACAATCACCAAGGGGCCAAGTGCTTTAAAGATCGAAATAGCAGAAGCACATATTGTTTTGTCCTTATTACTTAGGTTACTTGGCCTATCTGGCCTCGCCCATTAAGTTTACCAATATGTGCTCACTGATGGAGTATACGTTATAGGTAATACCTACGAACAATAACTTGCATTTGTCATAAAACCAGCTTCACATTCAGTTTCCCAGTTACAGATCAGCCTTATTATTATTATTTTTTAAGTAAGTGTATGCTGAACTTTCCCCATTACTACAATTCCAGGACTATAATATTCTATTTAGTCTTTTGCCATAGCTTTTACATCCTTCACTAAATAGTATGCTGCCATAATGCAAACTTGGTCACCTAAAACTTTCCTGTGCAGCAAAAGCGAACCTTCTCTTCCTTCATCTTTTTCAATTCAGCCTGCGGTGGTGAGCAGCCCTGCAGGGAAGCTGTGTGTCACTGGCTGTGTTGTCAGTGCTGCCTCTTCGAGGGGCTCTGTAAGGTCACAATCATATTCATAAGCATAGAGGAAAATACTTTTCTTCTTTTTCTTGTCTCCATGTTTGAATTACATCTTTGTCCATGAAAGAGGCCCTGCTGCAAGACACATCAGGATGCTCAGCTTTAAGACTCATTTTACATTCCTGTGAAGATCTTCATTTATTGGAAAAATGGAGGTTATTTTCTTCTTCAGCTCAGATTTCTTCATCACAATGTTTCCTAGTCAGTGACTGAAAATATACCTTGTAGGGCTGTGTCATTTGTGCTTCTGTGAGCCTGCTAGTTCTTTTATTATTAGGAAAATGGCTTGGTTTGCAAATGAGAAATAAAATGTTTTTCTTAAGAGACTGTGAAGCAGGCACGTATTTTGAAGTAAAGAACCATGTGGGTGAATACTTACAGAAGGAAAAGAATTTTCATTAAAGGTACTTAGTTGCAAATAAATTTGGATTAGACATAAGACTTCCTATCTTTTGTTTTTTCTTTCTTCTTCAAGGTAATTCAACCTTTGGAAGAAAAACCCAAAAGGGCTATGATGGCTTCTGCATGATTTGTACTTTTTCATGAAAATACCTCCCTTTCCAAGTGAGATCTTTGGATCAAGTAGAGGATGAAAGAATGATGCAGACATGACAAAACGAGGCTATATGGCTTGTGTTGTGCCAGAAGTCAGAGCAAATGATTGTTGCGGTCCCTTCCGGCCTTCAAATTTGTGTACTTTCACTAATCTTGTCAATTTCATAAAAAAATTCCCCTTTTTCCTCACGCACTGCCAAATAAAGTGTTCATGGTTAATGTGCCATCACCCTGATTTCAGAATCCCTTTTTATTAGAAATGGTGGATGATGCTTGGGTATGGATTTAGGGCTTTTCATCACTTGAAGGACCAGCAGTTAACCCCAGAGCTCTTTAAAATAAGGTGCATGTGGCTGCCTCTTCCTTTCGCTGATCTCCATGGGGAACCCATGTGATACAAACCACCAACATGATCCAGGTCCCATTAAAACAAATGGAAAGGGTTTCCTTTTGGATTCAGTGGGGGGAGATGGATGTTTTATGTGACCGCGTTCCCTCTCCCGGTTCACTACTTGGAACCACAGAGCTGTCGCTTCTGCCTTGTCCTACTAATTTTCATTTCTCTGCTTCAGAGGCTTTCACTTGCCCTCTTTCTTCTCCATCGTGCTTTGCTGGAGGACTCTGCTATGACTGGTTGGACATAAAATCTTTTCTTTCTCTGGCACTTGTTGCTGATTTTAGGCAGATGAGAAATCCTCATCAAGTTTGCTATTGCTCTTTGCCTCAACACACTTACAGTCTGGGGATGGATAGACAGGACAGCAGAGAAAGCTATTGCCCTGAAGCCTGTCCTCGGCCTTTTTTCTGTGTTTTACAAGAGATGACAATTATCCTCTCTGGCTTTGGAATAGAAGCTAGATAAAATGCAGAGATTATGAAGGGAGGCAGTCATATTACAGCAATTCTGGGCAATGAAATAATAGTTGTGGATGGAGTGAAAGGATGGTACAGTGTGATCCAAAGGCGTGCTGGTGCCAATGAGAGTCTTTCCAGCCACAGTCAAAAGAACTTTATGCAGCCCTTTGTGTGCTTACATATTGTCATACAAAAGGCAAAATCTTCCATAGACCAAAGCGGCCAGGATGTTGTTAGTGTTATCTTACATAGGATTTCAGAGGAGATGGCTTTGGGCATTTGTGGTCAGAGTTTGGACTGAGGATCCCTATTAAGATCTGGTTCTTCTTTTGGTTAAAGGATAACTGATGGAGAACAGTTGCAGCTTGAAGGGAGCAGAGCACCTTATTGAGGGCTTCGTGTTTAATCTTTTCCCATTAGGACTTCAGAAAGCAGTCCAGTGCTGAGAAAAAAGTGACAATCACATATTTCTGCACATTTTTTTTATAATTGTAATATTATGGTGCTGTTTACTCAACCAATCTAAGCCTGGTGCTCTTGGCAAATACTTACAATGTGTGTGCTCCAAATTTATTCTTTGCAATGCAGACTTTACACACCACAGATGAAAACACTTCAGCCTCATTTAAATAGGAAATAAAAGGGATTGCATTACTCTATTTCTTTGCAAGCTGGGGAAAAAAAAAAGGCATTGTCCTCTTTCAGAGTTCAGATTTCATTTTCTTCAAATGAAGTTGTGGTGGTTAGATTTACAAAACCTCTATTCTTTTTTTTTTTTTCCACAGATCTGCAAGTTTCCTATCTTTAAAGTGTTTGCACAGAGTCAAAGAGAAAACAATAGAATTACAAATTTACAAGCAAGAAGTTCCAAGCTAGCATGGAAAATGGCAAGAACAAGATTTGAACAGTGCTTAATACTGGTGTAACCACGAGATTACTTCTAAATTCCTTTTCTCTGAAATTCTGTATTTTATTTACCAGGGTAAAACAGAGTGTAAAGCAGGAGGACGTTTCTAAAGGTTTTCTTGGATTGTTTAAAGCTATATCTGAAGACAAATAGACTATAACAGAAACACACAGACCAAATTACTATTGTGTTTTACATTTTGGCATTTTTGCAAACTTCCATAATTATGTCACTTTAGTACATTAAAACAAACAGCAAGGAAATAGAAAATACTTCTTCCACAGCTGTGTTTACTACCTTTAATGTGTTTTTTTCTCAGCCAGGCAACCAGTCTGAGATAAGAGGTTTCCCTGCTGTGTAACACAACATAATCAGACACACACGCAGCACCCACCTGGAGTATTCCAACATACAAGAGTAGTGGAAAATTAAAGGAATAGAATGGAAAAGTCAATAGCGTTATTCAGTGAGACACATTTGACATAGTAATAGATGTACTTTTTAAATATATGAATGTACAGAAGATCTTGGAGATTTCCTTTGAGTGAAAATCCTGTTTATACAGGGGAAAGAATATTCAACATTCCTCAAAGAAATCAAAATTTTAATAGATAGAACTTATATTGTTTCTTCATTTAGCCATAATGTGAAACATTTTGTTTATTAGTTTTGGGAGTATATTTTATGCAAATGATCTGTTCCTAGTAAAAAGGAAGTATTTTTGCAAAACTGCAAATATCTGTAAAAAAAAATATTATTTAGTCAAAATTAGCAGCACTTTCAGAGATTCCCTGAGTGTCAATTTGCTTGAATATCTGTTTAGAAATTTGTCGTACCTCCATTCTATAGCAGAAATAAGTTGAAAATCATTGCAGAAAATATCTTTGCCTTGAAATTATCAATATTGCTTTCCATTTTTTATCCATTGCTGATATAAGGTAATGACTTTTCAGAAAGTCCAGGTACTTTAGGTAGGATTTTATTTCACTGGAAAGTCTGATGGATCTTCCAAAAACTTATTTAAAATGATCGCTCAATAATTATTCTGACTGTGGTAGAAACCAGGAAGTCTGATCAATTTTTCAGGTCATGTGAAACATACTTTTTTCTTGACCTGAAATGAAATATTTTACTTCATCTTTGAGTGTTTCTTTAAGGCCTTTGGTTCTGTATAAAGGAAATGTAATTTTGTAATCACAGCAAAACACATGTGGTAAAACATCAGTATGAACTTTTCAGACTTCCATACTATTTTGTCTTTTTTTTCAGCATGGACAGTTGAAGATAAAAACCTCTCAAATCAAGTCATGGAACATTTTTGAGTAACACAATTTACAGTTTTTGTTAAAAGACAACTTTGGCTAAGAACAAGCAACCAAAACCTAGCTTGTTTATATCAAACACTGGCAAATGGGACTTAAGCCCTCAAAGCAGATGAAAGAAGTTGAAACCACAGCAGCTGGAATTTTAGGCAACTTCTTTTGTTTCGTTAGACGGTTTTACTGTGAACATTGGATGCAGTCTGCTTGGTAAGCTTCATTGACGTGGTCTTTCTCAGTGGGATGCAGCTTGCCTTGTTTCAGCCACCTAAAATTCAGGTCTGAAGTCTAGGCCAGCACCCTCAGCTTCCTTTGCTGGGAACAATGGATATGTTTCTAGTGGGGGTGACATTTTCCTAGGAGAGACATTGTGAGACAGCTGAGTGGCTACATACCTGATCTATTGCTTCTACCAAAAATACTGTCAAAGTCAAGTATTCAGGACATTAGTGGATGCTAATATAAGCACTGCAAGCTGTATTCATTTAACTTGTCAGGAGCACTTTCCAGACCATCTATGATACAGTCTGAACATTCAGCATTATAACTGCATGTAATCCAGGAGTTCCACTGGGAACCAGCAGATAAAGGAGGCTTTGCTCTGTGTGCCATGAGTTTAATGTTTGACTCTTCAAACTACTAGGTAATGAGAGCATCCCCTGGCATGCCTGGCACTCCAGACACTATGAATGGGTGTTCAAACACAGGGACAAGTGTACCATTGCCCCAGGAGAACCTGAAGTCAGAGTACGCGAAACAGAAGTGATACCCCTTTTTTATAATGAGGGTAATTAAACCTCAGACACCATAGTAAGCATCATGGCAAATTCATTACCATCAGCAAATGAAGTCCAAAAAGTGTTTTGGAGCCAGGCTGCTACCATTGGTGCCAGAGGAGGTTTACCACAGGCTTTCCCAGAAGCCAGGGCAGGGCAGTGCTGAGTCTTCGCAAATACTCAGCTTACTGTGATGTGCTTTAGCCTTAGTCATTGGACAGGGTAGGGAAAGGAGCTATCAGCTAAAGTTTTGTGTCTGTGTACTCCAGCAGATGAGGCTGACTGCTTGCCCACCCAGCATTCCATTTCACCCTCTGCAGCACTTGGCTTTAAAGAGGACTTTTAGAGGTATTTAGAAATAGTTTTGGTTATGAGGTAGCTCAGCAAAGTCTATATCACAGACTTGCTAAGGAAAATGCACAGTATTACTGGAGTTTGAGAGATCTGTGTTTTACTCAGCAGTGGTAGCCCTGGCCAGCAGCTAAGCACACATGCTGCTGCTCACTCAATTCTCGCATCCAGAGCAAAAGCAAGAAAACTCCTGGGTCAAGATAAAGGCAGTTTAATAGGTAAAGGAAAGAGAAAAAAACAGCAAGCAAAGCAAAGGCAACCACTTACCAACTCCCACAGCCACCAGTCATTGAAGATAGGCCACCTTGGAAGCCAGCTTTTCCCTGCCCCTTCCTCTTCTTCTGTATCAGGTTTTGTCACTTAGCATGATGTTATGAAGTAGGGAGGTGAACCAATGCAAAATACAAATCCTTCCCCTAGGGGTGGTGGAATTTCTAGACACTTGTAACCATTACAAAGTAGAAAAAGTAGATACAGGGATAGATTTTTCCTAGCTGTGATACCTAGAGAGCCCTTTCTTTAGGATGATGTGACAGACACAGGGATGTGGGTTTCTTCAAGGAGGATAAATGGATGAGAATTGTTTCCTTTCTCCTTCTCTCAGAAAAGAGATGACCATTTATTTAAGCTAACAGTGCAATGAACCTTCCCATTTTGTTTCAGAAGAAACTTGGAGTTACAACTACTTAAAAACCACTTTCTGCAATGCAAACCCCTGTTCCACTCACAGAGGTATTCATAGAGGAAATCAACACAACATCTTGATAAATCTGTTAGGTTAAAATGTGATGCTGCTGGAAAATGTAGTTTCCCTTTTAAGATGTTTGAGCATTTCTGTCATAACAAACATTGTCCCCAAATTGTGGCACCCTCTTCTCTCAAAAATTTTTGAGTGGTGCTGGAACACACTCTGATATGATTCCCTTTCATTTCTGACACCGTTATGTCATTTTATGGATTCACACTGACAGCATTTCATTTTGACATCATTATAGCATCTCAACTGACTTTCCACACTGAGCACATCAAGAGAGTTTTCTGATGATACTGTACTAAGAACAGTTAGAATGTAAAATTACCCTGCTGAAGAGTAATTATGCATTGACATGATCAGGTTTTCTTGCTTAGATTTTCAGCTGTGGCGAAGTTTGGTATTTTTTTTTTTTTTAGAATGGCCAAGAGATTCAAGGTGTATGTAACGCTACTGTGAGGCTGGAGAATGTGGAGCCTGGTAGGCACACAGCCTGCTGTTATGACTAGCAAAGGTGGGCACAGCACCACCAGCACTTACCAGGAGTCAGTCCATTGTTCTACGGCTCCTCAGAAGACAAGTGCCTCAGCTGGGCAGTGAGATGTCTAGGTGCCTCAACTCTCATCACATAGAATCATAGAATAACCAGGTTGGAAGAGACCCACTGGATCACTGAGTCCAACCATTCCTATCAATCACTAAACCATGCCCCTTAGCATGTTGTCCAGCCGTGCCTTAAACACCTCCAGGGAAGGTGAATCAACCACCTCCCTGAGCAGCCTGTTCCAGTGCCCAATGACCCTTTCTGTGAAAAATTTTTTCCTAATGTCCAGCCTAAACCTCCCCTGGCGGAGCTTGAGGCCATTCCCTCTTGTCCTGTCCCCTGTCACTTGGGAGAAGAAGCTCCCTCCTCCCAAGCTCCCTCCTCTCTACAACATCCTTTCAGGTAGTTACAAAGAGCAATGAGGTCTCCCCTCAGCCTCCTCTTCTCCAGGCTAAACAACCCCAGCTCTCTCAGCCGCTCCTCATAAGGCCTGTTCCCCAGTCCCTTCACCAGCTTCGTTGCTCTTCTCTGGACTCGCTCCAGAGCCTCAACATCCTTCTTGTGGTGAGGGGCGCAGAACTGAACACAGGATTCAAGGTGCAGTCTCACCAGTGCCGAGTACAGAGGGAGAATAACCTCCCTGGACCTGCTGGTCACACCGTTTCTGATACAAGCCAAGATGCCATTGGCCTTCTTGGCCACCTGGGCACACTGCTGGCTCACATTCAGTTGGCTGTCAACCAACACCCCCAGGTCCCTCTCCTCCAGGCAGCTTTCTAGGCAGACTTCTCCTAGTCTGTAGCACTGCATAGGGTTGTTGTGCCCCAAGTGCAGGACCCGGCATTTGGCCTTGTTAAACCTCATGCCATTGGACTCGCCCAGCGGTCCAGCCTGTTCAGATCCCTTTGCAGAGCCTCCCTACCCTCCAGCAGATCAACACTTGCACCCAGCTTAGTGTCGTCCGCAAACTTGCTAAGGGTGCACTCCATGCCTTCATCCAGGTCATTGATAAAGACATTGAACAGGGCTGGACCCAGCACTGAGCCCTGGGGAACCCCACTTGTCACTGGCCTCCAGCTGGATTTCACACCATTTACCAGCACTCTCTGGGCCCGGCCATCCAACCAGTTTTCCACCCAGGAGAGTGTGCGCCTGTCCAGGCCAGAGGCTGACAGTTTCCAAAGCAGAATGCTGTGAGAAACTGTGTCAAAGGCTTTACTGAAGTCCAGAAAGACCACATCCACAGCCTTTCCCTCATCCAGCAGCCGAGTCACTTTGTCATAGAAGGCGATCAGGTTAGTTTGGCAAGACTTGCCTTTTGTGAACCCGTGTTGACTGGGCCTGATCACCCGGTTCTCTTGCGTGTGCTTTGTGGTAGCACTCAAGATCACCTGCTCCATGACTTTCCCTGGCACTGAGGTCAGACTGACAGGCCTGTAGTTCCCTGGATCCTCCCTGCGACCCTTCTTGTAGATGGGCACAACATCAGCCAGCCTCCCGTCCAGTGGGACTTCCCCAGTCTTCCAGGACTGTTGGAAGATGATGGAAAGGGGTTTGGCCAGCACATCCGCCAGCTCCTTCAATACCTTTGGATGAATCCCATCTGGCCCCATAGACTTGTGGGTGTCTAGTTGGGCTAGCAGGGCTCTGACCACCTCCTCTTGGATCATGGGAGCCTCATTTTGCTCCTCTAACTCCTGGGTTTGTACACAGATAGAAAAACTTTCTTTACAATTAAAGACTGAGGCAAGGAAGGCATTACGTACCTCAGCCTTTTCCTCATCCCCTGTCTCTGTTGTTCCTTTTGCGTCCAATAGGGACTGTATGGTCTCCCTAGTCCTCCTTTTATTATTTATATATTTTTAGAAAGATTTTTGTTATCTTTCACAGACTTTGCCAATCTGATTTCTAGTTGAGCCTTAGCTCTTCTGATTTTTCCTCTACACAATCTCATTGAAGACAAAGTCTTCATTATGGAAATATGTTCTAACACAGGCTCTAATTACATCATCAACAACTAATATTTGTTTTTTTCTAAGTGGAACATTTGTGTTGGTATGAATATCCAGGGGCATGCTTAGGAAGTGAGAGAGATCAGTATTTTTACTGTTAATTTTTAAATTAATGATCCTCTCCCATAGTTACCTCAATATGGTACAACAAGTAGAGTCAGTTATTTCTTCATGATCTTATGCAGGAGCAGGACTTTTCTAGTCTCTGTAGTATGTAAATGCCTTACTAATCTTGATAACATTTTTCCTCAGGTAAAATGAGATAATGAATAGCATTACCTCCCTGTTTGAGATGGAAAAATGAGACAGAGAAGTCTTGCTGGAGTCCAGATTTAAGTCAGTTCTTCAGGCTCCCACATCCATCCCATCAGTGTATACACCACTGTCTCCATCTGTGTCTGGATGTCCTCAGGCAGATAGAAATCAGGGCTCTATTTGCTTCTCCTCTACATTTGGTGTGTTTGACAGCGTCACACTATAATAGAGTAGTAGGTTGCCTGAAACTAGTGTGAACCTGAAAGCAGAAATGTTTCTGATGCACTTTTAGTCAGCTAAATCCTTAGTTAAATGTGCCAGTAAGCCCCGGCTGCGAGGGACAGGGAGCGGGAGTGAGAGTGAAAGGAATCAGGTGGGGAAGCAGTGAGCTTTTCAAGACAGCAGTGGCATGTTTCTTATTCTAAATTTACAGCTCAGCTGATGTGAATCAAAAGAGTTACCTGAGGGCAATTCTAAATCATCTTACTCCCATCAGAAATCTCAAGTAAATGTGAAAGTTTGGAAGTGTAGCCCTGGGAGCTCAGTAGCCTGAGTCCAGTCTCAGCTGAGCAGGTCAGAGATTCCTCAACATGCTTTGGAGAGTGAGCAGCAGTAGGATGTATAACATGAGTGTAGAACAGTATGCGGGACACGGGTATGTCACCCGTAGCCAGGATGATGAATGGTGTTAGACTTATATTTTGTCATACAGTTATTTTTTATGAGACTAGACATTGGAATTCTGCAGTGCTGATGGCTTGTGTATTTGCAAGTGAGTTTATCTGTGAAAAAGCGGGTGATGCTGCTGTGATCCTTAAAGATGCCCCAAGTGTCGTACAGCCTAGAGGAAATCACTGCAGTACACATGGGCCCACTGGGCATTCATCTGCTTGTTCAGTGGAAGGATTTGGTGGTCTAGAGAGCCAAAGGGGTCCTCAGTTATGAGCTCTCTAGCTACAGCATATGCCTCGTACCCAAGCCACAGTTTCCATCCATCGTTTTGGGTGCCCCATTACTGGAAGTGTTCAAGGTCAGGCTGGATAGGGCTTTGAGCTAGTGAAAGGTGTCCCTGACCAAGGCAGGGGAGTTGAACTAGATGATCTTTGGAAGTCCCTTCCAACCCAAACCATTCTGTGATTCCTCCTGGTGCAAAAGTCTGCAAGGCCAGAAAGAGGTTTTGGCGTTTCTCTGAGCAAGGAAAAGGGACGAGTTCTCTTCTCATAGTTCCCTTAGGCATTGCAAGGGAAGAATGTCATTAGCCACAGCATCATCTCAGGTTGTTTCTGAGCTAGTAAAACTCCTGAACAGAGACAGACTCGAGATGGAGCTTGTCCTTTCAAATCTAAGCCCACGCCTTTCAGCTGCCTCGCCCCAAGACAGATGTGCTGTGCCCAGCCTCCAGAAAACCTGATTCATGGCTTCATCTGCAGCCCATTGCCAGAAAGCAAAAGATTTCCATTGACTTCACTCTAGTTTTGAGGCTGGTCCCTGGGACTAAAAACACATTGCAAAAGGCCAGTTCTCTGCTGAATCTGTCAAGGGTCTTCTGTGTTGTTAAGAGCCAGAGGAGCCTCACTGGTTACTGCCAGCAAGGAATTTGGCCCTGCATGCCATTTCTGGTTGTTGCAAGCTGACTTCATCCTCCGTTCATCTCATGCTTCTTCTTTAGCTTGGGAAATGAACTGTAATTGAGAATGTAGCTTTTTAGATATCAAAGCTCATTTACATTCATGAAGTTTATGAAATGATGGTTAAAAATAAAACCTAAAATAATGTCTCTTGAGTTTTTGCTGATAAAAAAATGTCAGATTTTCTGGAAATCCCTACCTCTGGGATGGCTGCCAAGTGTTTGCTTTGCTGTTGCTACCATATTTTGGCCTCAAGTGGAACTTTGTAATTACATCACAAATATTATTATATCATGCAAATTAGGAAGCTCTTAACACAGTCCAGGATAAAATAGCTGAAACATAACAGGCTACAGCCACTTTTCATTACACTCTGAAGGTCAAAAAGGTTGGGAAGTATAAATCCTCAATCCTGTCTTCTTGAGTACTGGAGAACATATTACCTCACAGCAAAGCAAGCTGGTTACTTAAAGAAGCTGGCTGATCCATCAGGCATTATTTCTGTCCTCCTCTGTTGGCATCTTTTGTAATGGTTTATTAACATTGATTTGTGTCCCATTGAGTAAGCCGTGTTTGTATAACACCATTGACACTACATTAGCTGAGACTAAGGGTATTCTGGATAGTTAGTCACAGCTATCAAATGCTTGGAACTTAATTTTCACTCTTTTCTGGCTAAGCATCTTTAATAAATATTTTGCTGCAGGGTAGAAAAAGCCCTAGCAAATCAACAGCATTGTTTGCAGGACTGGGCATGCAGTTGCAGCCAGATGAGTATGTTGGATCTGCTCTTGCAGTGGAGGCACAATGACATCTACTGGCCAATGCAGATGGCTGTGGGATTGTTTGCAGGAGACAGTGCAGATTCGACTCTGCAAGGAAAGAGACATCCTTCTGAGAGGTGGGATGATAAATCAGAGGAACATCCACAGGTATCTCATGTAATACAATGGAAACTATGAAACAGAAAATATAAGGTATTTTACTTATGTACCGCTTGTTTATTTTTAGTTGGAAAACGAATAAACAAGCAAAACCCTGGCCAAATCCTCTGATGGTGCAAAGCTTCCCTGTTGTCTTCAGTTAAGGCTGTCAGATGAAAAAAGGAGTTAAAGCAACTTACACTGAGTGTAACCAGTTGAAATCCACAAATGAGATCCAAAGTGCACAAAAGCACCTCCTCTGCTCTTGAAAAAAAAGCGATACATGTAAACAAGAGTTTCTGATATCCTAAAATGACACAGTCCTGATTCCTGCACTGCACTGCTATTAGTGCATTTTTATCTTAACATGATGCAATCTATGTAAGTTTTGTGCAGAAAATTATACCTAATCAACCCCAAATGCAAGGTGCTCCAGCAGTAAGGTATTTCTCTTGCAAATAGTGTTATTAAAAATAAATAAAGGAAGCAATCAAAACATGTCTGTTTCTGAAAATGTGAATGCTAATGATAGCAGAGAGAATAAATTTCCTACCAGCTCTCACTTTTTATGTTCAAAGTGTGTAATTTTGAAATCTCTTGTCTTCCATCTGCTCTGGTCCTGTAATTTTTAGTTCTGTTGCCTGAACAAGATGATGCAGTTCAGCAGAACCAGCATCTCCAAAAATCGTAATTGCTTGTAAAATGGGTAGGCTGTTCCAATTTACTCCATCAATGGCACTGGGTTGGCAATGTTACACAGCTACAGTATCAGCATAGCACCCAGAAGTGGAATATACCGTATGGAAAGGAAGGCTTTTTCTCCAGTTCATGGAAATAAATCAATTCAGAGATGAGGCATACAGCGTGCTCTAGATCCACTCCAGGCTGTACAGGCTTCTAGATGGTGAGAAGAAAATCTAGGCTGTCCAGAAATGGTGAATATTTTGTACAGAAGTAAGAGAAGCAAATGTGAGCAATGCATTGATATAAAGCTCTGCATTAACAGCAGCCACCCTCATCCATGGAGACTTGAGTAGCATTGCGTGTTGGTATTAGCAGGAGTCAAGAATCTGCTCAAAGCAGGCTCTGGGTATAATGTATGTGAGTGGTCCAAAGCTCTGTACAATTTTGTGTGTTACTCTCTCACTTAGTTTTTATCCCAGACAGAGGAGGAGAGGGAATGTGAGCAAAAGGGTAGGGATTTGACCCTAATGTCACAACCCCACAGCTCAACAATGGGCTTTTCACAGGGCTCTTTGCAACGAAGAAAAGAAAAGGGAAGGGAGGAGGCAGAATGAGAAAATGCAAAACAGAAACAAACAAAAAAAGATGAGGTGTTGCTAGTTCAATCTGTGATTTTAAAGATCCATAAATGTCTTCCTCATATCAATAAAACAGAAATCTGTGATAAAAATAATCTGACAGTCAAAATATTAAAGAGAATTCTTAGCAGACCATATACAGCAGATAGATACTTCTGCACAGAATTTAGACATCCCCTGCAGGGAATGCAGGGATTCTAGCAATGCGACAAATGTGGGTGGGATTTCCTTTCTCAAATAATTTCAGAGTGTCAGAGTTGGCATTTGATTCCTGACTGGCAGCACTGAGGATGCAGGACAAAACAGGAATGCGTGTATCTGTGAAGCCACTTGTTTGGACACAACATCCTGGGTTTTGGTTCTGAATGGTTATATTGTATTGAGAAAAAAGAATTCAAGAGCAAGAAAATGTCTTCCATATTTTTCTCATAGGTCTAATTTCTTTAAACAGAGCTATTATGGGATGTGAACTTTTGTGTTAAACATCATGACACCTAATAATGAATTAAAAAAAAAATCAGATGCAGATTTCACGGCTTCTGTCCTACATTACCATGCCATCCATTACTTCTGCAAATGGTCTTCTGTGTTTTCTTACTGCAGTAACCAAACAAGATGCAGCCTGAGAACTGTAAGTGTGACACTTGTGTCCCTGTTTAGTGCTAATATAAACCTTCTGCCTTTTGTGCTGGCAGGTGGGTGCACATTTGTGTATGTGTCCATGGGTGTGTTCCACAAGGACTCTGGGTAATAACCAAACAGTATCCAGTGTCCAGCCAGTTAGTTTTTTCCCTCATTTGACTTTCACCATGAACTTTGTTACATAGGAACTGTTCAGAAAAAAATATTTTTTCAGATAATAAAGGGTGGGATTTTTTTTCATCCAAACCCCCAAAACCTGCTGAAGCTCTTAACCAGCAAGAGGAAAGTCAGTGGTAACCTTAACTCCCCCTCTGAAAAGCATAGCATTGCCAGGACTTTTTGTTTAAAGGGACACTCTGATGTCAAACTGGTACCTAAAGATAGTAATTGTAAACACAGTTTTTTTTTAACAAACCAAAGCCTCATGGAGATATTTCTATGTTTATCATTTCCAGTGGATACAGGGGATTTTGGTATATCTGTATTACAAATAAACATCTTCCAATCAGCCAATGCATGCCAGATAGTGCAGCCTTATGCTTGTACATGGGAGTCAGGGAGAGAAAATGATAAGAAAATCATTACTTACACTTGAAACAAATCAATCCATTTTATTTGTCTGAGTTAGGAGAATGAGGAAATACAGAGAGGCAGTTAAATACTTGAAAAACGTTTATAAAGTCTCAGAAAATAAATGTGGAAGGGTTAAGCACTCTAGTTACAAATTGAAGAACCTTTGTCCTCAGGTCTGCCAGGTCTCTGCTATTGCCAGTTAAACAGAGCGGGGAAGGGTTTTTTACATCAATTCTTGTTTCTTTGTTTTCAGTAGCGAGGCCTGCTTGCATATATGGATGCATAAAGATGTGTCTTCTTCACATATGTGTGTAGAGATGAACCAGAGAGCTCTGCATACACAAAGCTGCAGTCTCCATCCAGACACATTTCATAAGTGAGCTGTCATTATTTTTCAACTTTGGGCGCTTACTCTGGGACATCCTGAAAGAATCTGCTTTTCAGGAGCACACAGCCTATGCTGTCTTCAGGTCAATGAATTCAGACACCAGAAGCGATGAAGACTTTGTTTCCAGCCTTACAACAATTTCTGCCAAGCCCAGAGGCAGAACTCCTCTGGGACAGGCAAACTGGACACGGGAACTCCCCAGATGGTGAGTGAAGCCAGAAGAGGAAGGTGAGGATGCTGGGGCTGCTCTGCTCTTGCCTTGACCTCTTGTTAGTCCTGGGTAAATCTCTTTTTCTTCAGCAAGCACTGAGGATGGGATGATTACTAGGTAGAGAATCAACAAACCATAGAATGGGTAAACAGCATAGCTGTGCTAATTCCTCCTAGCAGCTTTTAGGCCTCATCTCCTTTTAAACATCTTATTTATTCATTTATTTATTTATTTTTTATTCCCCTGTGGCAACGCTTAGCTGCCTTTCTCTGGTCCTGCAGTATGGCACAGTGCTGAGATTTGACTTACCACTACCTGGAGGTGAAATGGATGGAATACAACCTTCTTTGACCCTTCCCCACCACTCTCCACTCTGAGAAAATGAACAACAGAGCAGAATAGGATGCATATCCATAAACCTGTGAGCATCTCCTGGTAGGTGCGGTTCAAATAACTTTTGAATGTTTCAGCATATCTTTAGTTCTCTTTGATTCTTCTGAGGTTATATGGGTGGTTACTGGCAGAAATATACAAATACAGTTTTCACAGCTCAGCAATCCTTGGATCCAGATTTGGAGTTCAATGTGGGTGGCATAGGACTAAATGCCAATAAGAAGGCTAGAACAGGGTTGTTACTTACAGAAACTGAATGGCTCAGTTTAGACCCCGTGCAAGTGGCAATTGAAGAGCCAGAAGAATGTTTTGTACCTACTGAAGTACAAGGGGGAAACCTCATTTTTTTTTTTTTTGCTATGCTGCTTTATTTCCCTTCTTTAATGAATGTGCTAATCTCGCCTTAAGACATAGTTCTGTTACTTGATGTCAATCACAGACAATCAGTATCTTTGAGGTCTTTTGCTGCTAGGGGAGTTTGCAGCTCTGGTGCAGGAACATCTTTCAGTTCATTTTAGGGTTAAGACTTCAAACCTCAACAACTGCGTGTTCTCTTTGTTGAGATAGCCTCTGCAGTGTATATAGAAAGCTTTTACTAAAATTTCCATAGACTTCACGTTTGTTTTGTATGGGTGACTTATCACATGATGATGAGGCATTGTCCAGAAAGTTTTAAATAAAAGCCATCACGTTGGCATAGTGTGGATTAATACGAAATTGTGCAAACCTCAAAACCAACATGAATTATTGACTAAAGCACTGAACTGAGTCCCAGGAATGTCTTAAGTTATTGTCCTATCTCTGCCACTGCCTTACTGAATGCCAGCTTGATGTCTCAGTTTCTCAAGTTTCCCATCCATTGAATAGAAATGCAGTACTTACAGGCAATCTTGATGTAGCTGAAGGCACATCATGAAGGCATGCAGAGCATTTGGTGAGTGTCAAGAACACGTGCACGGTACAGATTATATCGTGGGAAGTACTGGGATGTGTTACCAGAAAGAAAAAAAAAATCACCGTATTAAAAACCTTAAAAAATTTGATTACAAAGTAAAGCAGGGAAATATTGTTTTGGTACATTAGTTCAGACCGCTACAATAACAAAACAGTTTTCTGTCCATTTACGTGTGCTTGTGTATACGGGCACACATATATGAGCTGCAAGGGGCATGTGAGTGTATGTATATGTATATAGATATACATAAAAATAGGCATGTGCACATATATGTGCATATACTACAGGTGTGGTCTATCTATGACATGTTAATTCTTTTGCTTGTACAACACACATGTATCATAGAGACAATAGCTGACCGGGGATCAAAATCAGTCACCAACAGCAATAAAAAGGGATTTGTACCGTAGAATCAGAAAAGCAATTTTTTACTACGTTTTGCACTTTTTCTAATCAATCTGTAGTGTTATATATTTATAAACTGGCTGCCTAGCAAATCTCAGTCACATAAGGTTGGTAAGCTGAAGAGCTGAGCTCAGGATCATACCATAACATATACATGCTTCATGTGCTTCATACCTTCAGATTTCTCTGAGCTATTTATCAAAAAATCAAGAATCAGAAATCGCTGTAAGCAGGGCCAAAGGGAGGGAATTTGTACCATGAGCTGTCACAACTGAGTTTTCAAGACAATCATCACATCCTAGTGGATTTGAGAACATGTTAAAGGTAGTCCTTCCCAGGAAAAAGGTTGAAAAGAAGTGATATTACCTAAAGACCTGCTAGAGCAGCTGACTTCAGACCTGCATGGATAATGCTGCCCCTGGCTCTCAAGAAGTATAACAATTTTCAAAACATGTTGGAAATGCCTGTGGGTTTTAGAGCACTTTGAAATCCAGGTTTTAAATAAGAAATTTTGCTCCCAGGGCATAACTTTGAAAACAGAGCACAGGAAGACAGTAAATGAGTCAGAGCAAAGCCCTCTGTGAAGAGCACAGTTTTGATACACGAAGCCAAACAACAGAAGGGACACAATTCTTGTCCTTTTGAAAAATAATAATAATAATTATTATTATTATTATTCCCCTCCAGTACAGCTCATGGTATGCTTGTGCTCCTCTAGGCATAAAAATTATAAAATGACCCCTCAAACATAGCAAGACATTCAGTTACTAATGCTGTGATATTTTTAAAAGGTGGGCTTCATTTTGAGTATCCCTTTCTCAAACAGCTTGACATTTGAAATACAGACAGTATCCTAGACCTGGATGGAATTATCCAGTTTCTCAACATGGTGCAGCAAATGTTTGAATTTTTGAGCTCAAAGAAAAGTCAGCTGTTCTACTGAATGCTGTTTTTCCTATAAACTCCAGAAGTACATCACTGCACCTTAAAAACTTTGCTTTCAAGACTCGTGGCCAAGGATTTTCAAACAGACATTTTTTCTACCTTATTAATGTTATCATTTATACATTGTGAAAAAAACCAAAACAGGTGAATAAACAATGCTATGACACTTTGTAATTGCTATCAGAAGAGTCTTGAACATTTTCCTTTTGAAAAATCTTTGACCATCCCACTACCTAATATGTTAGACTGAAGTAGCTGATATTTTTTCTTTCCTTCAGCTTGCTTTTGCAATTTAAGGGCTTTCTATAGAACCTGGAGCTACTACTGCTCCAGAGCATACAAGAACATATTATCATTCAGCATCTCAGTGTAAAATCAAATCTCAAAGAAGTAAAAAACCAAATGCTGCTTTCACAAATCATCAAGGAGTTTGTGATTGCTAACTTACTTGTTTCTTGATCTGAAATCTACTCTTGTGGCACCTTGTAAATAACATTTGTTTTGGTTTAGGAGAGGTGCAAAGCCATAGTTCACAAAGCAAACAGCAAGAAACTCATTATTAAAATCTGTATTTCACAGATGAGATCATTTCAATACTAAAAAATGCAGCATGTCTTTTGATCACTACCGATCTTGCCTTCAGGTGGTCTGGGAAGGGGGCGGAGGGATGAATTGATGAACAGTGATAGTGCTGTTGGATGAAATGGGTTCAAGGAACCTCAAGTATTTATGTTAAAGTTACCTTTTTTTCATGTGGTATCCTATAGTTCTATCCTGAATCTCAACCATTAAAATGTGATGTTATATCAAGAAACCACAAAGGAAAATCCTGACTACCAAGAAATGTAACCCCAAATATTACCAGATCCAGTAAATAATAAAGCCAGGATAAGTAACCATCCAGACACCCGCCAGCCTGCAGTGTGGTGTGGACTTTCAGGGCAGGGAACGCAACAAACAGACATGAACAGTTACAGAGCTACACAGTTTCATGTCAGATTTGTTTTCCTGCTTGATTACAAAATCAGAAACTGGATAGAGGCAAGAGATGCCTATCCAGCACTTCACATCAAAGGTGATGCCAAGTGTTTTGATGTGAGGTCAGTTAAGTATTTCTGTACTTGGCCAGTACGTTAAATTGTCCTGGACAGACTGGATGCATTCAGAGCACTATCAAAGGGCTAGGAAGAGCCTGAGATGGGGAAAATGCTTTGCCAATAGCATATTGTTTATGCCAAAATGATGAACGATGTTGGATTATGTATGCTTCTTTTTAAAGAGCAGACAATGATCTGGATTTGTTAAACACAAATAGTTTTATGGCAAAGCCTTGAACCTGAAAACGCGTAGCCTCTGAGGAAGGTAAAATGAGAAATCAAAACACTCTCAAAGGACAGCAGAATTCATGTTTGGCGTTAAATTTTGCAGCTCAGCTCTGATTTCTGCTCTGAAGTTTGCATGATCCCTGCAGTCAACGCCTTTGTTTCTACCACAGTGGGAGGTTATGTGTTCTCACACTGGTATAACCCAGAGGGCTCATGCTTCACTCGTGGCATCTTGTTGGCCAGCTATATGTCTTAAAAGAAGGGAAAGGATTTCCAATTGCTCCAAGATTGGTTTACTCAGTGAAGTGAGGGAGAAAGAGAAAGCATATTCTTCTTCCCAGTCCTCTTTGCCACAGTACTGCTGCCAAAACTGAAGCAGCCACACAGAGAGCTGAGGAAACTTTTAAAACTTAATTAGGGAAGAAAGCAAACAAAATAATACTGTAGTGTGTTTACTTATAGCTGCAATACTGCTAGACAAACCACATAGCTTGCATTCGTAAGCTATGCTTTTCGTATAAAACATATTTACTTGAAACAGGAGACAGGACAACAAGCTTTCTTCTAACTTAGTTTAAACACATGTTTATGTTGTGTTCTAAATTCCCCTTGGGTTAATGTGAAGTTGAGCTAAAAGCTTAAACATGGTTTTATTGCCTGAATTCAGACTCTGGGGCCTGCCGGTGTGTAATCTGGAGCTCCCAGAATCCATGGATGCCGTTGTTCAGAAGGGGTTCACTTGTGCTTCCTTCCCAGTGCTCTGAGGCTGAGCTACTGTTTGACATTTACAGATATATGGTCTTTTCTGCAGCTTTTCAAAATATTACTTTATTTAGTTTGGCCATCTTCTCCCTTGTTCTGTTTACCCCATTTGTTACAACCATCAACATAACAGTTTCTGTGCTCTTTTTGTATTCTCTGGGAAGGAATTTTACTGGATTTTTGGAAGTATCTTTGCATGGCTTTGAGTTTTACAATGACTTACTAAGTATAGCAAGAAAACAAAGCATTACCCATGAATGGAGCACACTTTGCATGCTCTTTCAAACTATACCTACATTAACTAACAGGAGAATATTGCATCTTTTATAGAATTTTAATGCAGTTGAACAGAATGACACATGTGGCGGAGTAACCAAATGAATTAGTAGTATATTTACCAAAAAATTGTTCATAGAAGACACACTGTTATTTTAAATACGGACATTTTCAATTTCTGTTTGAGTTTTCAAAAGCAGAAAACCTGTTTTGTAATCTAGGTAATCTTTTGGGTGCTTACTTTGAAAATTGAAAACAATAGCCTAAGGACGAAAAAGATTTCCAGCTCACGGTCTGACTTGGCATCATTGCCTATAAATGAAGGTGTAGCTTTTTCCCCTAAAAATATCCTACCTGTCCTTACATCAAATTTTGTGTCTTTTTAATCATTACACCCAAAATTTTAATTTTGGATCAGTTCACTGAGTTGGATTCTTCCAGAAAATTTCAGCTGAATAGTAGGTGTTTCTGAGAATGAGAAAACCCTCATAGGTTCTTCATAATTCCTCTCTCTTTTTTTCACAACTGCTTACCTGGGCAGTGCTGCTGCCTCTGCTTTGAAACTTGGCACTAGACTAGAGAGAGGAGAATTGGAGGAAGGAAAGTGGGGAGGTGGTGAGCAGGATGGCCCATTACAAGCCTGGGATTCCTTCAGTGTGAAGCTGCCTACATTTGGCTTGCTGCAAAGCTCTGCTCACACAGCTAAGCTCACACATGTTCAAGTAGAAACTTGATAGAGTTTGGCAGCTAAAGTCTCTGAAGATTTCCAGTACTCTTGGCATCTTTCAAGTCTGCAGGAGGCAAGCAGCAAGCAGAGCTTCTGCAGGAACAGCTTCTTTTGACTGTCAAAAAAATGTGTTTAGGATGGTACAGATCATCTGCTTCAGATGAAAGAACAAGAAATCCTGAAATGAATGAGCAGCTCAAGGGTAAATTGAACTAAAGCAGAGCTTCCTTTTAATGTCCAAAGCTATCAACATGCCAAGCATGCAATTGACTGAAGTCCAGAAACAGCTGGCTGTCTCTTCCTCCCAAAATTGTCATATATTTTATTTATTTCATAAAAAATGCTTTCTACTATTTGGTTTCATCCTAGTATGAGATGCACACATGACCACCTGAACTCATCCTGATGAGTTACACCAACCAACATTTATTATGGCATCTTTTTTCCCTCACTGAAATGGAGCTTATGAATAAAAACCATCTGTCCTGCCCTCACTACCGTGCCTTGCTGATCAGCTCGGGTCACACCAAGTGCAACTTGTGGTGTGAAAAATGCTGGTTTCACCTGGGCCAGACATGGACAAGCAGTTACCTTCTCAACCAACAGCAAACATGTCTCGTATCTTCATCACCCTGTATTTCCCCAAGCCGAGGGGAAAGACCTGGTCCATCTTTTTAACAACATCCATGTATAATTGCTTGATTATCCAACTTTTCTGTGGGATTTGAAGCAGATTGTCCTGTGCTAGGACTGATTTTGCTCCTGTTGAATCAAGCATGAGGCTCTACTCCACTTTGACAGAGGCAGAAGCATCCCATGAATCTCCAATTATCCATAGCTTTTTCTAAGTCATTTATGGAACCATTCATTTTGCAATTGTTTCCCACAAAGAAGGGATAATTCCACATCTTTTTATTTTATGAGGCACACTGGAAAATGCCACAGAATACTTATCAGGCAATTTGTGCCATCATAACAGATCTTTGGCTTGGCATCTGAGTCAGAAAAGTCTGCCTTGGTCTGGAAAAGTATGCAAAAAGAAACTATCTTGAATCTATTTGAATATTTAGAGAGTTTATTAAAAATATCATAGTACTGAAATAAAAGATGCGATTTGTTGTGGTCTACACAATGCAGGAACAGGAAATGTGGCACAGGACTGCATGTTTTTTTTCATAGGAGGAAATTAAGCTGTACTTTAATATTTACCTATAGTTTAGAGAATAAGATTGCAGATTATCCTGTTTTTTTAACAGATGACAACAGAATTCAGCTTTGTCAGGAATATCAAGGATTCTGGAAAGGAATATCATGTCATTGCATTCTATGTTCAATCATTTATTTTGATTCACAAACAGGACTCGTCTCAGGATGCTCTTGATAATTGTTAAAATTACAGCAATTATAACAGTTCAATAAATACTTCATCTTCTTTAGTCAAAACATTACTGATAAAAGAAAACACGAAACATGGAAATGCTCCTCCAGTCTTTCTATACTCAGAGTTTGGACTGTAGCGAAGAACATGGCCACTCTGACAGATTTACAGGGTCAAAATCTTACTTCTATTTTTTATTGATATGCTGCAGCTCAAAAGATGATCAAGCAACTAGATCACTTTGCATCTATGCTTTAACAGAAATTGCTTGTGTATGCTTAGGAAAAGACTGAGATCATACAGAGACTTAACCACATAAATAAAGATCTAGCATATTGGCTAAGCCACTCTGTCTGGCTATGTGCTGCCCTATGGAAAAGTTGATACTGCCTCCCAAAATCCAAAGGCACTGTGAGGTATGACACAGAGATACTTTGGCATCTTTGTAGCATCTACTCCAATTTCAGCATAACTAACACTGAGCCAGTTCTCATAACCTGGTGGGCGACAGAAGAATCCTTATGGGATATCTAAATCACATATACCCCAAAACACACTTCTACCAGCTGTGCTTCCACTTGCCCAAAAGGAGTGGGATGAATCCCTTTCCTGAGGTACTTCTTCCTTTAGTGCAAGCTATGAAGTGCTTCCAGGCTGTGGAGCAGTGGGGATGGCAGCACAAATGCCCCAGTACCCTGCACAAAGGCAGTGCTGCATGGAAGCACGGGCAGGTGTCTGCAAAAGGCAAGTGGAGGAGTTGCACTCATGCATGTTAGCTATAATTATGTCTGGACTCAAGCTATGACATAGGTATTTTGAGTACAGATGACTAAGAGGTCATTATACAGGAATGGTGCCCCCAATAGCTCAACATATCTAAACAAGTTCTGACACTAAGTCCTTTTGTGCCCATACGTATAAGGGTTGCAGGGAGGATCCAGGGAAATGAGGGTCACAGGAAGGATCCAGGGAACTACAGGCCTGTCAGTCTGACCTCAGTGCCAGGGAAAGTCATGGAGCAGGTGATCTTGAGTGCTACCACAAAGCACACGCAAGAGAACCGGGTGATCAGGCCCAGTCAACACGGGTTCACAAAAGGCAAGTCTTGCCAAACTAACCTGATCGCCTTCTATGACAAAGTGACTCGGCTGCTGGATGAGGGAAAGGCTGTGGATGTGGTCTTTCTGGACTTCAGTAAAGCCTTTGACACAGTTTCTCACAGCATTCTGCTTTGGAAACTGTCAGCCTCTGGCCTGGACAGGCGCACACTCTCCTGGGTGGAAAACCGGTTGGATGGCCGGGCCCAGAGAGTGCTGGTAAATGGTGTGAAATCCAGCTGGGGGTCAGTGACAAGTGGCGTTCCCCAGGGTTTAGTGCTGGGTCCAGCCCTGTTCAATGTCTTTATCAATGACCTGGATGAAGGCATGGAGTGCACCCTTAGCAAGTTTGCGGACGACACTAAGCTGGGTGCAAGTGTTGATCTGCTGGAGGGTAGGGAGGCTCTGCAAAGGGATCTGAACAGGCTGGACGGCTGGGCGAGTCCAATGGCATGAGGTTTAACAAGGCCAAATGCCGGGTCCTGCACTTGGGGCACAACAACCCTATGCAGTGCTACAGACTAGGAGAAGTCTGCCTAGAAAGCTGCCTGGAGGAGAGGGACCTGGGGGTGTTGGTTGACAGCCGACTGAATATGAGCCAGCAGTGTGCCCAGGTGGCCAAGAAGGCCAATGGCATCTTGGCTTGTATCAGAAACGGTGTGACCAGCAGGTCCAGGGAGGTTATTCTCCCTCTGTACTCGGCACTGGTGAGACTGCACCTTGAATCCTGTGTTCAGTTCTGGACCCCTCACCACAAGAAGGATGTTGAGGCTCTGGAGCGAGTCCAGAGAAGAGCAACGAAGCTGGTGAAGGGGCTGGAGAACAGGCCTTATGAGGAGCGGCTGAGAGAGCTGGGGTTGTTTAGCCTGGAGAAGAAGAGGCTGAGGGGAGACCTCATTGCTCTCTATAACTGCCTGAAAGGAGGTTGTAGAGAGGAGGGAGCTTGGGAGGAGGGAGCCTCTTCTCCCAAGTGACAGGGGACAGGACAAGAGGGAATGGCCTCAAGCTCTGCCAGGGGAGTTTTAGGCTGGACATTAGGAAAAAATTTTTCACAGAAAGGGTCATTGGGCACTGGAACAGGGTATCCAGGGAGGTGGTTGATTCACCTTCCCTTGAGGTGTTTAAGGCACGGGTGGACGAGGTGCTGAGGGGCATGGTTTAGTGTTTGATAGGAATGGTTGGACTCAATGATCTGGTGGGTCTCTTCCAACCTGGTTATTCTATGAGTCTATGATACACAAGGGAGATGGCATTCGTCTGCCTCCGTGTCCTCTTCATATTCCCTGACAGAGCAGAGCACTTTGATAGATATATTCCTTTTATAGCCTTTGGGATATAATGCGAAAAGGTTGACAACCTAGCCTGTTATCAAACAGCTTGCTGATCCTATATCTCTGTCTTCTACTCCACAGGGAATTTACTAGCAAATTCCTCTCTCCTTGGGCAGCGCCTAGGAAAGGCGCAAAGAGCTGCAGCTGAACCAGCCTGGAGGTGCACAGATGCTGCAGGAATCCTTCTTTTCTGCCGGGCAGGGATCACTTTCCCTCTAGGATGGGCAAAATGGCTTTTAGCCTCTGCAGACGGAAAGGCAGTGTGTAAAAAATGTTGAAGGTCACAGATCTGGGTGATGCATCCTGCTATTATTGAAGCCACAAAACAAGTGCCCAGTAGAGGGCTTAAGCAGGTCACTAAAGGAAAAGGAGTACTGAAAACCACACAGTGTGGATGTAGCAAGAAGAAAGCTGTCCATGTGCAAAGTGTGATGCTCATTATATATAAAAAATTTAAATTAATTTTGTGAATGAATGCACCCTGGGATGATTCAGCAGAATTGCATCACTGCAAGGAAAATTGATAAAGCAAATAATTTTTTTTCACCACAATCTTCTAAAAATTTGAACATATTGCATGACACAGGTGTGTGAAGACAGAAAGACATAATGTATAAAGACGCATAAAGACATAGAGACAAAACGCATAAAGTCCAGATATCCTTCCTCAAAGAAACGTTTGCAGAAGATACAGTTTGAAAATATAGCAAAATCAATCCATTTGAGGATCAGACCTTCCCTGTCTGGGTCCCTCCGCCCACCCTGGCAGCATCACAGGCACAGAGAGAACTGGAAACTGCCAATGAGAAAAAGTGAAACGGTAACAGTTTTCTTTCACTTCTGTAACTTCTGTGCTACTGGGATCTTCAGTTTCCCGTCACCAAAATGCTTGGGGGAACAAACAAGCATCAGGAAAGGCAGTGAGCTACCTAGGATGTAGTTTGCTCTTTTCTCTGTTGCTCTTGTATAACTGACTTGGGCTTTTAGCAAGACAGTGCACCTATATGACATTTCTGAGTATCCTGGGAAAGCTTAACGCTCCCTGGACCTACAGAAATGTTTCCTTCATGTTCGAAGAGTCAGTGGTTTGACTGGCTAGAAGGAGCTTAACAGGGATCCATGATAAGACGGGACTTTTGCTGCTGCTGCTGCCTGATTTTCAGACGCTGCTTCTTTCCAAATATCCGTGACTGTTGACATTTGAAGATGTGTGGGTGGATTGGATGTGATGTTAAACAGCTGAAAAAACTTTATGGAGAGCTGCGGAATGGAAGTTTGAACTGTAGGTGGGAGGTAATGGAAAGTGGAAGCTCTATGGGAGCAAAGAGGTGGCAAAAAGCCCCAAGTAGCCCCACAGAGGCAGTAAGGTTTCTTACTGTGGCTCCTCTTACCTCTCACCTGTGCTTAAAAATGATGATAAATCAAATTTCAGTGTATGAAGCTCGAGTTTAGCAGACTGACACATTTGTTGCAAATTCTACCTGGGTATGAAGTGCACAGTACTTTCTTCTGGTGCTGAAAACTGTTTGTTTATTATTATTATGGTACTGTCATTCCCACACATCTTTTAAACTGAACCAAACTGCTTATTCATCCTCCATCTGTTTTAAAAGCAATATTTGCCACTGATTTTCCTGGTAATGCTGCGTGGATGCACATGGTGTGGATGCATTCTCTGCACAAGGCAGGCTCGGAGTTCATTCCACATCGCCTTCTGACTCTAAAAGCAGAGATTTAGTTCAGAATCACAGAATGGTTTGGGTTGGAAGGAACCATGAAGGTCATCTAGTCCTCACACCCCTGGAGTCAGAAGGGACATCTTCAATTAAATCAGGTTGCTCAGAGCCCCATCCAACCTGACCTTGCCTGTTTCCAGGGATGGGGAAATGAATGCACCCTGCGATGGTTCAGCAGAATTGCATCACAGCAAGGAAAACTGATAAAGCAAATAATTTTTTACCTCCATCACCTCTCTAGGGAATTTGTTCCAGTGTTTCACCACCCTCAGTGTAAAAAATTTCTTCCTAACATCTAGTCTAAACCTCTCCTCTTTTAGTCTAAAACCACTACCCCTTGTCCTCTTGCTACAGACCCTGCTAAAAAGTTTTCCCCCACCTATCTTATAAGCCCCCTTTAGGTACTGAAAGGCTGCAACAAGGTCCCCTTGGAGTTTTCTCCAGGGTGAACAACCCCAGGTCTCTCAACCTCTCTTCACAGGAGAGGTGTTCCAGACTTTCAATCATTTTTCTGGCCCTCCTTTGGCCCTGCTCCAACAGATCCATGTCTTCGTGTGCTGAAGATTCCAGAGCTGGACACAGTATTCCAAGCGTGGTCTCACCAAAGAGGAGTAGCGAGGCAGAATCACAGAATAGTTTGGGCTGGAAGGGACCTGAAAGATCATCCAGTTCCGATGGTCCTGCCGTGGGTACGGACACCTCCCACTAGACCAGTTTGCCCAAGGCTCCATCCAACCTGGCCTTGAACACCTCCAGGGATGCGGCATCCATGTGTCCCTGCACATCGCAGGGGGGTTGGAACTGGATGATCTTTAAGGTCCGTTTCAACCCCAAACTATTCTATGATTATATGATTCTCTGATTCACAGCTTTGCTGGGCAGCCTGTTGCAGTGCCTCACCACCCTCATCATGAAGAATTTCTTCTTGTCTAAATACTCCCTCCTCCAATTTAAAGCCATTCCTGCTTATCCTATCACTCCAGGCCTTGATAAAAAGTCCCTTCCCAGCTTTCTTGTAGCACCTTCAGGTACTGGAAGGTTGCGATAAGGTCTCCTTGGAGCCTTCTCTTCTCCAGGCCAAACAAGCCCAACTCTCTCAGTCCGTCCTCGTATGGGAGGTGCTCCAGCCTTCTGATCATACTTGTAGCCTCCTCTGGACCCATTCCAACAACTCCATATCCTTCTTATGTTGAGGACTCCAGAACTGGACACAACGCCCTGTGAGAATTGATAAGTTTTGCAGTAGATGGTTTGTATGTTTAGTTGTCTTGTAATATAAATCTGTTTTGAACCAAGAAATAATATTCAGACAATCTCCAGACATGGACGAATAACCTGAAAGAATAAACATTCTCTTAGAGTTGCAAGAATTTATTGATATGCTTAATTGTCTTGTGAGATGTAGCTGTCTTAGGTCAAGAGATAAACCGGAGGAAGTCTCCAGACATGGCTGGATAACCTAAAAATATTCTTTGGGGGCTTCCAACCCAAACTATTCTATGATTCTATCATTCTATGATTCTATGACTTACATTGTTCTTCGCCTAAAACTAGTATATAGTGTTCAGCCTGGAGAAGGACTTATAGCGACCTTCCAGTACCTGAAGGGGCTACGGGAGGGGTGAGGAGGGACTGTTTACATAGGCTTGAGTGATAGGACTAGGGGCAATGGGTGTAAATTGGAGAGGGGCAGATTTAGACTAGATATAAGGAGTAATTTCTTCACTACGAGGGTGGTGAGGCACCGGCACAGGTTGCCCAGGGAAGCCGTGGCTGCCCCATCCCTGGAGGTGTTCAAGGCCAGGCTGGATTGGGCCTTGGGCAGCCTGACCTAGTGGGGAGGTGTCCCTGCCCACGGCAGGGGCGTTGGAACTGGATGGTCTTTAAGGCCCCTTCCGCCCCAATACCTTCTGCGCTCTGACCCCGTGGCCCCGTCCCTCTCCAGCCCCCGCCCCTCACTGACGCAGCCCACCCATAGGCCCCGCCCCCAGTGACCCCCGCCCCCCGCTCCACCCCACCCCCGCCCCCCGTCGCGGCCATGGCGGTCGGCGCGCGCGAGCTGCTGCGGCGGGTGTTGCGGCTGCACCGGTCGCTGCCGCCCGCCCTGCGCGCGCTGGGAGATCGCTACGCCAAGGAGGAGTTCCGCAGGCACCGCGCCGCCCCGCCCGCCGAGGCGCAGCGCTTCCTGCGCGAGTGGGAGGCAAGTGCCCCGCGGCCTCCTGGGCGGCCTGTCCCGCGGGGGGAGGCGGGCAGCGGGCGGCCGGCTGGGGCTGGCGCCCTCCCGGGAGGGCGCGGGCAGGTCGGGGCTCGGGGCTCTGGTTGCTCTGCCTCGTGAGCGGCTCTGCCCGCGCGCACAACGCGGAGACGCGAAATTATCTGTATAAGTTGTAGTAACGTGTCATGGAATCACAGAGACACAGAAGGGTTTGGGCTGGGAGGGACCTTACACGTCACAGAATAATAATTATAGAAGAGTTTAGGTTGGAAGGGACCTTAACGATCATCCAGTTCCAACCCCCCTGCCACGGGCAGGGACGCCTCCCACCGGATCAGGTTGCTCAAAGCTTCACCCAACCTGGCCTTGAACCCCTCCAGGGGCATCCACAACTTACCTGGGCAACTTACACCAGTGCCTCACCACCGTAACAGTAAAAAAAATTCTTCCTAATGTCTTACCTGAACCCTAATGTCTACTAACTTCTTAATATATAGTCTAAAAGACATCTTCCTAATATCTAATCTAAGTCTTTCAGCTTAAAACCTGTCAGCCCTTGTCTTATCCCCTCATAAAAAGCCCCACCTCAGCTTTCCTGTAGGGCCCCTTCAGGTACTGGAAGGCTGCTATAAAATCTCCCCGGAATGTTCTCTTGTCTAGGCGGAACAATCCCAACTCTCTTAGCATTATATATTAACTATATAATAAATTTTTATAAAATTATTTATACTATTTATAAGATAATTAATACTATTATAATGTATATCAATACATTGCTAATTGTATAATTATAACTAGCTAAACACATAATATACATAACTTCCCCAGAAATTGTATTTCATTTTTGTGTGATGTTTTTTTTGAGTGTTTCCTAAGGAAACAAGTCTTACGTGAACACTGCTTCTCCACTTGCCCCGCCTCCCGCTGGACTTTGTGGCTGGTATCAGCAGCGACAGAAAAGCAGATCACTTACAAGCGATAAGGATGAGCAGCAGAGGAGAGAGCCCCCTGAGGTGCTTTCCCCACATTCCTGAATTCCAGCAGATTCTGGTATATTAATAGACCTCAAAAAAATCCACATGACAGGCAAATGTTACAGATGCTTCACAGAGGAAAACCCCTCAATTAAACTGTAAAAACAATAGCAAGAAACTGATATATAAATAAACTTTCCATTAATTTTCATGCTTATTGAGCTACTGTTTTAGTAGTATTTTTGAATCTCAAAACGGTTTTCCTTTGTGTGGAGGAAAATCGAATTCTGCTCTGCCCTGGAAGCTGGTTAGCAAAGGAAGTGTCCGGTGCTTCCAGGTTTACTGACAGAAGGGTAATGTCAGGGGGAGCTGATCCATCCTTTCTACCCGCTGTAGCTCAAATCCTGGGGGGAAAACAACTCCTTTAACCTCGTGCCGAGGTGTCAGGAAACAGCAGGGAGAACACTGCCTGGTATTCTCTTCAGCGGAAAGGAGGAAATGTATTTCAGTTGCCTCTTGCCAACTGATAGATCCTGAATTCAGGAAAATTTATATCTGCTTCTCCAGTGTCTGATGCTATTGTAATTCTCGATTGCCATTTACTGGATATTGCCAAAATGTTTCTGCATCGCTGCTTCCAATTTTAACGTAAGCTGAAAAGACAAGTTGCAACTTACTATTTTCAGTGCTAAAATCTTCCTTAAAATAGTTTTCGAACAGGAAGAAGATCTTTATATTGAAGTATCTTTAACCATTTCTGTGAAGTAAATAAGTAGTGAAAATGTTTTTCAGTTTTAAAATGTTTTAAAAGTAGGTTATAGGGAAAACTGGGAAAAAAATAGAGTACAAGGAACCGAAGTCAGATTTTGAAACCTGCCATTTAGTGCTGTTATTTCTAATGTGTTCAAGGAAAGGAAACTAATTTAATAACTGTTTTGAGTGTGTGTGTATAAAGAACTTTACAAATATGTCTGTCTTCTAACAAGATGATAGGAGATTTTATCACATTGTTAATGGGGCTCATCTTCAATTTTTATTTTGTTCTGGGTTTTTTTCTTCCCCAAGGAAGTGTTTCAAGAGCGGAATTTAAATCAGACTGTAATATTTATGGCCTGTAGGACTCTGCATCTTCCAATATGCTGTGGTTCCCACCCCCTTGAAGACTTGAACTAAATAATGGGGGAAGGAGCACCATAGGTGACTTAAATTAGGCAGCAGCAGAAGATGCTGTGGTTGATGTTGGACTCTCTCTGGGCAGCAGGACTCTCCTTTAATGAGAAATAGGCTGGGTGCTCTAGAACAGTTCTTGCAGAACATGCCAGCATACTTGCGAAGTGCCCAGTTCTTGAAGGGCGTATGAACTGCACAATTATCAGTGCGCAAAGCTGTGATTTGCCGCTTCACGTACATGAACCGTGGCTGTACTTCTTGCATCTGTATCTATTTTTATTAAAATATCTTGAGATGAGGAGACTCATTCTGCAGAATTACCTGAAATTTTCTCACAGCTAATATATTGAATAAATTGCCTTTGAAATGCTTTGGCCACCCTTCACTCTGAAAGCCTTTTTATAAGCTTTCAGATGAACTGAGACTGATTTGGGAGCTGCCATCTGCTGCTGCATACTCAGAAGAAAGGTGACATTTTTTTCATTCCTGATAACAAATCTAGGCATTATATTGGTAAAATTAAGGCAGAAGTGTACCTCTCTGTCTGGGGGACCTGATCACGTAGCCTCTTGAGAATGGCTTCTTTTTTGAATCAATGTGATACCAGATATACAAATAATTGTCATTCATCAAATTTGTTTTCAATTGCCCACGTCACTTGCATTACTTAGTTTGCTGGGATGATTGTGGGATGGTTCCATGACATAGTTGTCCCGATACATGTCTCTCTGCTGGTGACTGAGTAAACTTACAGAATTTTTTGCTTCCTAATTCCTTGGGCTACTATGATCTTCTCTCGCCATTCTTGATTTCTTTTTAAGGTTCTGGTATTAAAAAAATACATTGAGATGTTGAAAGGAGTATTTGAAGAGCAAATATCCAGAGCAAGTTGGCTGGGGATAAGAGGATGCTGTGCCCAGTTCTGGAGTCAGACTAGATCGATTGGGAGTGGGACATGTGGATTGCCCTTTGTATAATCTTTCAGCAAATATATGGGTTGCGTAAGTCTAAAACTGCTGCTGACTTTCTGTGTTCTGCTCTCAGTTTCAGTGAAGTACATTATATAAGTGATCTTTTCTTTGCCTGATGAAGAAATACATTTTTTGGAAGTGAAGTATGTTTTTAAGGATTTTGCCATTTTATGACTTCAATAAAAGTTGTGAAATAGGATTTAAGAGTAGTATTTCTTTGTAACATTACTGGATACACTGGAATTTGCTTTTGGTGATTTTTATGGCTGCCTGGATGAAAACCTTCTTATTAAGTGTAAATTCCTACTGAGACTTATGTATTTAGCCCCCACTTAGGGTGTTCACAGGTATTAATTTGTAAGAACTAAATTGGAGACAATTTCCTCTATTTTCTTTAATATTTCTCAGAAGGCAGGAAAGAATTTCTCACTTTTCCAAGAGCTGCAGAGTTGTGGCTAATATATTGAAGAGCGTGTTAGATTCAGGTATGACCAGCTGCAGGAAATCAGTCTGATGTTCTGACCTGGTGACCACGGTGGCCTGCTTAGCTTTAAGATTTGAAGTCTGCCTATGTAAGGTGGCAGTTTGCCCTGGTGCACCCATGATTTAGTGAGTCCCCTGAACCAGCATTCATGTGCAATTGTCACTTTGACCAAAAATGTAAAGGCAATGTTGACCACATGGATTCCCATAGCCAAGTTTCATGGTAATAACATCCTTTTGATGTTAATCCATCCCTTCAGTGCTCCTTCAAGTTTGGGTTTAGAAGCAGGAACTGATGTCCACTCTTCCACGGAGAATGCAGGTAGTCTGGGAGCTTTCTTATGCAGAGAGACTTGGGGTAAACCTGGTGGATACCTGCTGGCTTGTGTATAGTGCACAGCTGTTACGGGAAGGGGTATTCTGGTGTTTCTTATCTGGAAAGCGGCGTCATTCTCTTTCAGATTCATCTGCCTACTGTGAAGGCGAGTAATTTCTTGATTTTTTTTTTCTGTGTACATATTGCTGTAGGATAGCATTTGATTAACTTCTTTGGTTTAACTGTAGGTCTGAGGTTGATGGAAAATAAGACTTAAAGGCAAATATGATGTTTTGATTTAGATCTTTACTATATTTTCCAGATTAAAATTTTGATAAACTGTGGCTTCAGTGCTCTCAGTGCTTCCACTGTGTTACTATGCCAATTATCTCTGTATTATCATATGTATGATTGCATGTAGCTAGTCAGATGGCTGTCCTGATAACTGTGCCTGTCTGCTAGTGGAAGGTTTTATTTACAATTGTTTTGACACAGCCAGAAATAATATCTGTAAAGTATATAACATGCCTTTTACATTTAAAGTGTGGCATTGATTAAATCCCAGCTGCAACTTGTTGGCAGAGTACAGTTATTCTTATAACTTAGATTAAGAAGTTTATATTGCTATAGAATTGGGCAAATCCCTAACAGGCGTAACGGTTTATTCCATGTATTGAGTAGCACTGCCTTGGGAAATGAGCAAGGCATATTTATGTTAATGCTCTCAGATCAAAGAAACTGTAGAATTTTTGTGTATGCCTGCTTGTCGATACTTTCCTAACGAGTACAGATTTGTGACAGCCAGCATGTGGTTAGGTCTTTAAATAAGAGAACAGGAATGGTCGGACACAGTAGAAGCAGGACCAGCAGTGACGCATTTGTCAGTTTAAAAGGTAATCCAGGTTTCCATCTAGTGGTGGTATAGAATTCTGTCCAAGCCCTATGAGAAAGAGCATATGCATAAGCATGCTAGCTAATATACTGTAGTGCTCATGTTTTGAAAATTAGGAAATCAAAGCCTTTATTATACATAAACTATATATGTAACAGCACATAATTCTCTGGGCTTCTAGATTTTTTAAGTTAGAGCTGTTGTGCTCAGGAATCCATTATTTCAGCAGTTCACATTCCGATTCCTAAGTACCCTTTGAATCTAACAGTTTATATTATTTGTTGTGAATTAGCGTGATTCCACTATTTCAGTGTTCCTTGACAGACATTTCAAAAAGTTTAACTCGATACAGCTTGCATAAAGAAAATGGATGTCTTAAAATGTTGTCTTTAAGTTTTATGTTTGCAAGTATGAGTCTTGTTAATTTTTTCGTTTACTTTTAGACTTGAAAGAAAGAGGAGATAGGTATTCTTATTGCTTTGCCCCATCTTGGTGTTCCAGCACTGTCCATTTTTATTATTTAAAGCACTTTACAGTAGAATTTAGAGATTAGTTTTTATGAGGATGATAATTGAAGTAACTGATCCACAAATCTTTTGAATTTTTTGTATTTTAAAACAATGCTGTAAGTCAAACAGGAAATTTGAGTATGAAATAGAATTGCAAATTTATAAAGATTTCTGCTTGTTTGTGTTTTATTGACACTTTCATTCTAGCATTTGTTTGGTACTTGTGTGACTATTGCCAGCCTGTAGTGTTTTGGAAGCATGGTAGGTTTTCCTATGTTTTCAATGCATTTCCACTATCAACACTATAAATACTGCCAACTTTCCACAAGTGCTGTCAAGTACCATATTTTGTAATTGCTGCAATAATATTATGAGTGCTGTGATTGCACATACTGTATAGATGTGCTTTTCTGTCCTGTGTAGACACAAAATTGATATTTTCTGTCAATTAAAATGGAATCTGGAGCACATCTGAATAATTATTTTGGAATTGTTTTATTTTCTTTTCTTCTTTCAGCATAATGTGAGGTGTCTGCACAAGTAGTATTACACAAATTGGAGGGTTTTTAAAGCCCTAGATGTGTGTATCATATCTGAATATGGAGCTGTGCTTAGGACATACTGATGTGTTTGGACCTATTAAGGGATGAAGGCTTTTTAATGCAGTTCACTAATACTTAAGTCAGTTAATCAAATATGTTTTTTTGCAAGAAGGAGAACTTTAGATTTTGACTTCAGAATCTTGTATTTAGTAGCATCTCTATCAATCTTAATGTTGATTTAGCTGTCTTTCCTAATGCTAAGAGCTTTGGCTGTTTTAACGCTGAGGCTGACTGTATCTACAGCCATACATCTGACTGATATCCTGCTGTTTGTACACCTCACTCCTGGGAATAAATTGAGCAGAAAATTTCTGCTGAAATGTTTTTATTTCTGTCTCTCAGAGCTGCTAGTTCTGAACTGCATTTTTGAAGGATATGATTTAGGAAACATACTTAATCATAGTGTGTGATAAAATGTTAGAATTTATAATTTGTTAAAGGTCATTTCCAGAAGTAATGTTAATGAGATATTTCTAATAAAATGTTCGTTACACCAAAAACTAAGTTTGAAATGATACTAGAAGTAAAGCAACTAAATGTTAGTGTCTAGGCTTAGTGATATGTGGGGAGCTTGAGTTCTGTTAATATGATCCTTTTCTGTTATTTCAGGGATGTTAATGACTGAGACAGAAAAGAGCATAATGCACTTTCCCCCCCTCTGCAGTACCTAGATGAATCTGTAGAATACCTTCTAAGTTGATCTTGCACCCATCTTTCAAGACTGGCTAGATACTAAATACAGATACATATTCCTTAGGTCTGTGGGAATTCCTGGATGATGTAAAATTGATACACTAGTTTTATGCTATTTTCTACTAAATTTTCTTTCTCCTGAACTATTTTCTTCTATAATTTAGAGGAAATTAACAGATCGTTAGGTCACTGCAACATTCTTTTCTTTTTTTTCTTTTTTTCCCCTTTTGTCTGACTCTGAGCCAGAAGCAGCCTGGTGGCAGGGTTTGAAGTCTCCCAACAGCTGTGCTTCCCCCTGCCCCGAATATAACTGAAGAAATTTAATTGTGTTGGTGGTATTGATATCTGCATAGAGTGAAACAGAGCAACTGGTTTAGTTTATAATCAGTTTCTTGCTTTTTATGATTGCATACTGGATACATGTGATCTTTGTAGTTGAATTGAATTTGTATACTGTTTGATGTATATAATCCGTATTGAGGGAAGAATTCATATTACATTACCAATCTTTGAAACTTTGTCACCTAGCTGAAGTTTGTAATGCCCTTGTGTAGTCTGATAGCTGATTTTTGACTCAAAAAACGAGAAGTATCTTCATAAGAATGCAGTTTTTGAAGTGTACACATGATGGCAGCAGATACTTAAATTGAGAAGGCTTATACCTGTACTAGAAACAAGTAGGATATTGAATTTCCTAATATAAACTAGAATTTCCACAGATTCAGTTATTGTTGAATTATTTCAATAATAACTGAAGGGGGCTGGAGAGCAGGTCTTATGAGGAGTGGCTGAGAGAGCTGGGGTTGTTTAGCCTGGAGAAGAGGAGGCTGAGGGGAGACCTCATTGCTCTCTACAACTACCTGAAAGGAGGTTGTAGAGAGGAGGGTGCTGGCCTCTTCTCCCAAGTGACAGGGGACAGGACGAGGGGGAGTGGCCTCAAGCTCTGCCAGGGGAGGTTTAGGCTGGACATTAGGAAAAAATTTTTCACAGAAAGGGTCATTGGGCACTGGAACAGGCTGCTCAGGGAGGTGGTTGATTCACCTTCCCTGGAGGTGTTTAAGGCACGGGTGGACGAGGTGCTGAGGGATATGGTTTATTGTTTGATAGGAATGGTTGGACTCGATGATCCGGTGGGTCTCTTCCAACCTGGTGATTCTATGATTCTGTGATTCTATTTATTAAAAAACATCTTGAGATTCTTTTACTTCCTGCTGCAGATTTTGAGAAGGCTTTTTAATTCAAAAACTTTACCATGATTTCCACCTGGTTTAGCCACAGTATTTTCCTAATGTGTTTTCTGGTTTTGATTTGCATTGGGGGTTTGCTACCCCAGTATCGAAACGCAGCAGCTACACCATTAGTTTGCAATGTTTAGCATGGCTGCCCTTTGATGCTCTAGCAGGGAAAAGGGCACCTACAACACCGTTATCCCTTAAGCGCTGCCCTAGCACTTCTGGTTCCCCAGTGGCGCTGAAGTTGCTTTGCTGAAACCCATTATTTTTTAATCAGTTGGAGAAATATATCTGATCTCTCTGCAAAGAGATGTCTTATATTCCTCTTTCACTCTTTTTTAGAGTGCTGATCTCTTATTTTGTGATGATTTTTACTCAAATTGGCTCTCACAGTTGGATTTGTAAATGAGTTAAACCTGCAATGGAGAAACACCCTGTGCTAGCCCCTGTGATATTTAAAAATATTAAATAATATCCTAATCACATTCTAGAAATTTTATAAACCGCCAGTGTTATGAGTCTACATTTTTCAACAGATATCAGCATAGTAAAGGTCCTCTTTTTCCTGCAGTTGGAAAGTTCTTGGAGTTCTTAAAAGTCTTTTTTTTCTTGTAGTTTTGTGATTAAATTGTCTAACATGATAGCTTTGTGTCACTGATTCCTCTTCAGACTTTTCTCTGGCACATTTATCAGACTAAATACTTTCTTCTTCCTGTACTCCTTAACAGACTTACATTTTTGACACACCGTATAGTATTTTCTTCTTTATTTTTCCCCATTCTGGTCTTCTCTTTCCAAGTTCTCATCTTGTTATCTAGATCAGTAATGTAAATTTTCCAGCAAATGTTCTTGGCCCAATGAAATACCCTTAGTACCTCCGTCAGTGATCATGCCTGGGCTCTGTCTTGGACTCTGCACTGAGATGTGTACAGTAGCTCCTTAGATTCCACCTGTAGGCTTCTATTATCATCAGACTGGAAGGGAGTCAGGAAGTGCTGTGACCAGGCCGTGGTGGAGCATTGAAGACACCAAGGCTGAGTCTTTCTGTGAGCATAGCTTGTGTTTACCAACAACAGCCTGTCTTCGTTTCAATAAGTCTAACAATTGGATGATTGCTGTTTGAGATCAACATTGGATAATGGCAGTTGGAAACCAGCTGGTTGTTTAGCCACAGATCAGATGTCATAACATACATGACGTAAAAGGCCATCTTTTCTTGCTGCTATGGTATCAGGAAGGGAGATAATTATCACAGCAGCTTTCTGCTCTGGTTTCTTGTAACTAACCTGGTAGCTGAGAAGAGTCATTACAAAATTCTGATGAGGAATGGCAGCTGGCAGTAGAGGATGCCCAAAGGATATGGAGCTTCAGTGTGCAGACACAAAACTATCTTTTAAAAATTGTATTTTATTATAATATTTTTTCATATGGAATCTGTTGAGTTTTGAAGTGATTATATTTTTGGAAGTGTGTAGTAATAGCCCAGTATGCATACTTTTTTCACCAAAAAAAGAACTGTATTGTTAATAATTTCACATTTTAGATGCTGTTGCAAAGTACGTTGGTATTGCATGGTGCTGTTAAGAATAGGAAGTTTTCTTTAAAAATGAGAATGTAGTATAAACATGTATTTATATGTACTTTCATTTCTTGACATGGGTGATACATTTAAGCTGAATCTCTTCCTCTTTTTTCTGTCACTTCCAAAACAAACAGGCATGTATCAGTCATCCACCATGATATTTTAGGCCAAAAGCCATAGTCTGCCACAGTTACAGGAACTATAGCTTATAAGAATAGCACCTCATGGAAAGCGTAGGTCAGCTTTAGGCTGTGGTACAATCAGGTTGCTCTAAAATGAAGGATATTCTGGTTCACTTTGAAATTTCTTGTTCTGTGTATGTACTTCATTTGCCGTAGTTTAGATTTGATTTAATGCTTAGAATTAATTTGAAAGTGTGTAGCAAATCGCGATAGTCAGTTGTTTTCTAGGCTTCTTGAACTTTTCAATTCAGTTGCTTGTTCACTGTGAAGCATGCGAGCAAGCTTTTTTACATCCATTGCAGCGAGTCATTGTAAGATATTTAAGAGATCCATGATGTGAGAAGTTTTAATTAAATAACAAGGATATATTACATCTTTAGTGGTTTACAAAGATGGGATTTTGTGTAGCTGTGGGTTTTTTTTCCCGCTAGTTGTGCTGCTGATTGACTAGTGAAGAGAAATTTCAGAGGCAGTGCTGGCAATGTCGTTCTGGTTCATGGGCAGTTCAGTAGCATCACTCTAACGGAAATGAGTTACACTGCTAAGGAAAACATCATCATCCTATCAGTCAAGAATCAAGTAAAAGTAGTTTTGTGAATAATGCGAACTCTGATTTTCCTTCTGTTCTCTTTTTTTCTTTTTTATTTTAATGGTGAATCTGATTTTTGTGGAGGGCCTGTCTGCCAGAAGATGCCACTCCTCAGCAGCGGACTGGTTTCCCAAACTTGACCAGACTGAGGAAGGTAGTTGTGGTAGACTTCTAGTTTTAGAAACATTGATGGCAGTTTGCCTAGGATTGTCTGTTTTCCTTGAGAACAACAACCTATGCTATAAACAATTAAATATTTATATCTTACAATGGAGCTGTTTAAATGTTTTTTTTCCTGCTGATGCATTAAACCCCAGGGTGGCAGCAGTGGCAGTACACAGAGTAAGTTGTCTTTGCTCTTCAAAGTTTTGTGTAGAGTAGTGTTTTGGTTGAATAGAGGATGACCCAGAAATCTTTTAGGACTCAGGAAGATTCTTTATGGAAGGATTTTGAGTGATGAAAAGGTGGCTGAAAGGGTGTAGTGAGGTGGATGTCTTAAAAGCCCAAGTCTCAATGACTTGAAATAGGACAAGTCCCTGTAAAACCTTTAGGCCTATTGAACAACAGCTGACTAAGATGTAAGTACATCTACCAAGAAAAAACTAAGAAGCCATGCAGTGAAAATAGACAAGGGAATCCTGGGGAAGAACATTCTCTTGTTTGTCTTATCTAAATTTTGGAAAGACAGTATTCTGTGATTAGATGTCCTGGGACATGAATAATGGCATATTGCTATCTGCAAACTTGAAACAATGATCTTTTGGATGTCTGATGTTTTGGATGTGGGAGACGCCTGTCTTGACCTCTGTAGATATCTGCAGTAGAAGACAATTTTGATAATTGGTAAATACTACTGGATCAGCAGACCATGGTCTGAGATGATGGATGCCATCCTTCCAGCCCCACCATCTTCCATCTGTACAGATCCAGTCTGCCAGTAATGGAAGACTTCCCAGTGTGTCTAGTGCATTGTTCATTTTTCACACACATCTACCTGTGTCTGTTGTTCTAAAGGGTTTAGTTTTATTTTCCTGATGAGAGAAGATCTGTTAACAAGATATATGTATATATTTCTGCCCCCTCCCACTCTAAAAGTAATGTGGACTGCTTTCTTATTGCTGGTGGGAAACCTGTGATGATCTGGGGCTGCCATTGAACCCTTTTTTCAACTGAAAAAAGCCGTCCGTGCCAGTATCATTGCATTCCTGCATGTTTCCTAGGAAAGGACTCCTTTGATTTGTAGTTTGGGTTCTGTAGTTTGAGTTTTGATAGAAAGGCAGCCTGAGAACTTCCAGGATTGGAGCAGACTATGTGTCTGAAATATAAAGGTAAAGTCACTCACATACCATAGTATTTGGCTAAAAGAAAGGACTCTTTTTTTTTTTGCAGTTTTGCAGTTGAAGAACTTAAGCATTTACCTGTTTGCACTGAAGCAATTTTTTGCATTAATTCTGCATGATAATGTGTTGCTAAATGCTGTCCCTGTCAGACTGTGTACTGTGCCACCTAGAGTCTTCTCAAGCTGAGTGGTAAGGTTTTGGAAACAAATGTCCCGATGCAAAAGCTGCACATCAAAGGAGGAAATTCTAAGCCAAAACTAAGCAGTGTGTGAAATAAGCATTTGACTTGGGAATACACCTCTTGCAGAACATCATAGGATCTGTTAAGCTTGACTGTTTGGCCACAGCACTGCTGGGCTAAAGCTGTGTCTGTAGTGTCCATACTGTTGAACTTCTACCCTCCAAAGGAGGGTGGCCACATCCAAACTGCCTCATGGGAGTGGTCCCTGTCTGCACCAGTTCACTGGCCTTAGAGCTGTTTGGGAGAAAGCTAGTTATGCTTAATCAAAACCTGAGCCAAGGACTGTGGCACTGAGCTCCCAGGGTGGGTGGTTGAGGTCTGGGACTTTCTCAATGTATTCCCTGGCACTATTTTAAGTTGTTACTGCAGACAGAGCTCTGGCTTCTCTGCTGTCAAGTTCAGGTGCTGTTTCTTTGCTGGATTCTCTTTCTCTCTTGCATTATCAGATTCTCATCAATCATTAAATTTATCTAACCTTATCCAAATCAAGAGTTGTCATCTCTGGAACCTGTGTTCAGATCTGAGCTGTTTTAAGAAACAAGTTCGAAACCGTGTAATGTTATTCTGTTTCTGATTTGGCAAAATAAGGGGAGACTCTCTAGGCTTTTATGAAACAGCCTCTCAAAACTGGGCACTATGTCTGTACAGTGGCAATTGTGAATGTTCTGCTCTGTGGAGGAATCAAATCCAGAAAGAAAAAAAAAGCAAAAGACCAAGCCAGAAGGGATTGCCAGACATGAGCTGTGTTACTCTGCATCCTAGATCTGAAAAAAATGTTATTTGAATTCTCCTATTTCTGTAAAATTTAAAATTTAATTTCTGCTTCAATTCAGTGAGAGCATTCACTTAGATTAAGCTCTTCAGTGTCCTTTTGAGAAAATACTTTCCGCTGTCATTTATACTTGCCCTTTGCACTGATAAACCAAGTAAGCCTGCTTTCTTATCATTGCCTTTTACTGACCCACTTCTGAAATGTCATGGGCCAAGTTTAAGCTTTCATAGGCTGCAGTGGCTGAAACTGTGACATTGTGAAGTTTATTGTGTACAGTGCCTGTAAGAGGATGTTGTATGAGTGAAGAGCAGTCTGGAAAAGCCTTATTAAACCCAAGGACAAGCAGACAGAAAATGCACTTTGTTTCTGGTTGAACAATGCCAGTTTGTGGATTAGGGCATTTCTGATTTATGTTTTGTTGCTGGTTTTGGGCCTAATTTGGTGAACTGGTATCTTTGAGATGTACTGTATTTGAATTTTGTTTGGATATTTTTCAGTTGCTGTTGTATAACGTATACTGGGTTTCAAGTGGAGAGGAGGTTTTCTTCTTATTTTCACTTACATGTTGTACAAATAAAGCTTCAATGACTGTTCAGTTTAGTAAGGAAAATAATAAAAGCAGTCTGTTTCTTTTCTGAGAAACAACTGCCAGTGAAGTTTTATGTTTGTTATGAGAGAGTAGGATGGAAACTAGCTTATGTTTGCATACAGCAAATGCTTATATTCTCCATACAGTTTAAACACAACAGCTAAATATTGAATGGTGATAATATTCTGTTACTCGTCTTTTAGGTATATGAACTTGTCTGTCTTAAAGTGAAATTTATAGTTGGTTTACTTTGAGGGGAGGAAAAAGCCATTTGTTATAGCGCAATATATTCAGTATTGGAAAATTAAAAAAAAATATTAAATCTGGTAATCCTCAAAACATAATGTCAGATTTTATCAGATTTATTTTTAGCCTGAGATTTGTTTTTTAAATATTTTTTTACTTGGGGATAGTTATTAAAATATAACTTGAGCTAATCTTGGCTTTTGCATGAGTAGAGTAATAAAGCAGAGGTAACCTAGAAGACCTTGGCTGGAAGGGACCTCTACAGGTTGCCTGGTGCAGCAACCTACTCAGAGCAGGGCTATCTGGGAGTGGGTTGCTCAGAGCCTCATCTGGTCACGAGTCCATGTGATTTTTGCTGTTTGGTGTAGCGGATATGGAGAAAAGACTTGACTTACAGTATAGTCCTCAAATGTTAGCTGAGAAAATTCCCAAAGTTTTTGGTGTTCAAACAAAATTAATTACAATGATAGAAGTCAGAAAGTCATAATTTAAATTGACACTGACGACTAAATGGTAGTGACATACAAGTGCTAACTGGGTACTCTGAAAATACGTGGTCGCTGACAAAATTTTATATACTTTGTGGTCCATCTAATTACTTGTTCTCAGTCCAAGAGTAATATGTCTTGAAGAACTGAAAATCATAGCATGTTGGGTTTGCTTAAACATTTGTTTAGATAATATACAAATATAACTTGATAGGTATGATGTTGGCTGTATGTTTATATTTCAACAGTTTTTAGTATGCTTTATTTTGGTTTAGCTGATTTTTATATTAAGGCACAAGTCAGCCACGTATACTACATGTGAGGTTGAAATGAGGGTTAATGTGCCAGACAACATGAAATATAACCGTGATGTAAAGACTCTTATGACAATTAGCACGGGCTTGGAAACTGATATTATACTGGGTGTGAATGCTGTTCTCACCATTATTCTTTTTTATCGTGTTGGTTTTAATGGATTGTTTGTGCTCTTATTTGCACATATATAAGCTTTTAATGCACAGTAGCAAGTACAGGTTGGAATAAATTAAATGTAAGATTTTGTGCAGATTTTGCTTTTGAAAATCAAGTCCATGATATCCAAAAGACTTAGTTTGAGACTTTTATGGCATTACAATTTTAGGATGCATTAGCTAAATTGCATCTATCAGTGCTTCACTTGAATTTATTTAGTAGTCTAGCAGAAGGCATGCAATACTGTGTGATGGATTTAGTGTGAATGAGCACTTTGCATTTGTTTTATTTGGCTTTGTCTTTTTTTTCCATCTTCAGATGTTTGGTTGTGTGTGATGAAGTTTTCATGACCCCTTGTACTATTAAGGATATCCCATTTGTTGATTAAAGCTTCTGATACAGTGATGCCTCTGTCATTGGCACATCTACCCAAGTTACTTGCCAAATGGTTCCTTTTTCCTCAGTAATGGAACTTTTTTGTTTGTTTTAATTTGTGATTAGATTGCTTGTAGGCAGCATTTCTGAGGGAAGATAGGATCTGAAAATTGTTTCAAATAGGTATGATAATTTTGACAGCAGTTGTGGCAGAACTTTCCCAGGGAAATTTTCCACTCACCTGATGAAATAAAGCATTACTAAGCTACATTCTACAAACGAAGATGTTTTGCTAAGCTGTTATTTGTAAAATCACTTCTGTAGTGGATATAGCAAGCAGTTCAGCAAAGATGAGATCTGTTTTATTTTTCTCATAAATAAATACAGTAGGATACAAATGATCCCATTGCTTCTGCCCCATTGGTGTACAGTTTTGTTTTCCTCTTTTAAGAGATTAAAAGTTCATGTTAAAGCATTATGTTTTGACATAGAGAAGATAAGTGATGTTTTGTTCTGGTTTTCTAGGGCAGGAGTCAATAGTAAAGGTTAGTCCTGCAAGGTAACAGCAGGTGGACTTCATGTTTGAATTTACAGTATTGCAGGTGCCTGCGGGTTATAGATCCACAGGGAGCAGGGGTGAGCTGGGAGGAGAACTGTGGTCAGGACACCAAAGCAATGCCTGACCATGGCCCTGGGACCATGCTGTGCAGATGCCTCCAACGGCTAGCCCATAGAGACAGTTCAGCAGGCAGCCCACAAGTGGGCTTTGGTGTAAACAACTATAAGCCCATCTCTCTGTGAAAGAAACAGGCCACATTTTGGGATGGCAGATGAACCCTTGCAATCCTGTGTAGGGCCAGTACTCAGAGTGTGACTTGCTGCTTGTTCATGTTACCAGGCAGCAGAAGGAGTTCCTACCATACCACTAGACATACATAGTTTGACTGGTTTAAGGCCTCCCCTGGGCTGGAGGCTTCATAAATGCAGTGGGATTTGGTGTTACTTGGAGGATTCCTTCTCTACTCTGTACCATTTAGCAAGCAAGACTTTTTTCAGGGGCACATGAAACATTCCACAGGACAGCAAAGCATGGTAGTATTCATCTGTGGTGGGTTGACCCAGGCTGGATGCCAGGTGCCCACCAAAGCTGCTCTATCACTCCTCTCCTCAGCTGGATGGGGCAGTGAAAATATAACAAGAGGCTCATGGGTTGAGGTAAGGACAGGGAGATCACTCACCAGTTACCATCATGGGCGAAACAGACTTGACTTGAGGAAATTAATTTATTGCCAATTAAATCAGAGTGGGGTAATGAGAAATATACTCGAATCTTAAAACCACCTTCCCCACGCTCCTCCCTTCTTCCTGGGCTCAACTTCCCTCCTGAATTTTCTATCTCCTCCCACCAGTGGTGCAGGAGTATGGGAAGTGGGAGTTGTGGTCCGTTCATCACATGTTGTTTCTGCTGCTCTTTCCTCCTCAGGGGGAGGACTCCTCACACTTGTCCTTTGCTCCAGAGTCCCTCCGACAGGAAATAGTCCTCCACAAACTGCTCCAGCATGGGTCCCTCCCATGGGGTGCAGTCTTTCAGGAACAAGTTCTATTGTAGATCCCCTGCAGGGTCACAGGTCCTGCCAGCAAGCCTGCTCCAGTGTGGGCTTCTCTCTCCACAGGTCCACAGATCCTGCCAGAAGCCTGCTCCAGCACAGGCTTCCCATAGGGTCACAGCCTCCTTTGTGCATCCACTTGCTCTGGTGTGGATTCTCCAGGGGCTGCAGGTGGATATCTGCTCCACTGTGAACCTCCATGGGCTGCAGGGGGACAGCCTGCCTCACCATGGCCTTCAGCCTGGGCTGCAGGGGAGTGTCTGATGCCTGAATCACCTCACGCCCCTCCTTCACTGACCTTGGCATCTGCAGGGTTGTTTCTCTCCTCTCTCTTTGGCTGCAATTGCTGTTGCGCAGCAACTTTTTCCCTTTCTCACTGTGTTATTGCAGAAGTGCTACCACTGTCATTGATGGGCTCGACCTTGACCAGCTGTGGGCCCATCTTGGAGCCAGCTGGCATTGGCTTTATAAGACATAGGAGAAGCTTCTCACAGAAGCCACTGTTGTAGCCCTTGCCACACAAACCTAATACATCACCCCCCTCGTAAGACTAAAATAAAGCCCTGCTTGTGAAGACCCATCACTGATTCACCATCAGTGTGGTTTAAGGGGAAGCATTGCTGGGTGGCAGGTGATGTAAATAGATTATTCTGCTGATGTCTTTGGGCAGCTTGAGAGTTTTTCCTGTTCACTATCTTGGTCTAACTCTGCAGTGAATTCTGACACTAAATTAAAGAGCAGAGTAGCTTGACTGGGAGTTTACGTTACATAGGTAGCTCTAATGGCCATCCTGCAGAATGGAAAAGAAGTCATGCTGATTCTCATGTAACTGCCTACTTGAGGGCAAGTGTATACAAGACTTTCTGTTCCATATTCTTCTTGAATAGCGAATAAAGTTCATTAAGATATATAAACAACTAAAAAATAATTTGAGTTTTTATTGTTCATATAGCATTGCATTGCTTAAACAAGTTCAGAGACATTTCAAAGCCATGTAAATGGGAGATAATTCCTTAATGTTGAAAAGCCTTGAAACACAAATGAAACCTCTTGAATAGTTTTAGTATTGTCTGACTGGTAGAAAACTCGAGGCAACACATTGATTCACATCATCAATGGATGGCAAGCAGAAAGAACTTATTTTCTAGAAATTATTATGTAGTCACTTTGAAAACTCTTATTTTTCTGATCATGCACAATAGAAAAATGAGTTGTTTCTTAATACAGTGTAAACAGCAATGCAGCAATTTGATATTGACACTAATAGAAGTATCATGGTCTAAATGTGGAGAGCGCATCTGAGCAGATGATGCAGGTGTGTCATACCAAAATGATTAAATGGTACCACTTAACTCAGAGCAGAGGTAGTTTATCTCAGTGTTTTTTGTCATACAAACATAACAAGTATGCTGCGCTTTTCATTCTTGATGTCTTCTATACAGGCAGGTTGGTTTTGCTCCAAATGTTAGTACTTTACCTGAAGCTGAAGATCATGGTACAGCTGTGAAAGCACCTGGGAGGCTGGCAGCTAGGGTGCAGAACTAAGCCAGCCTGACCAATCTTAATGAGGCACATATGTGTTTCTGAAAGGTTGCCTTGATATTTTCCTGGCTCTGGTGCTTTCATGTTCTTTTTAAGATTTTCATGTTCTTTTTAACCTCCTACAATAGTAGACACAAAAAGGAAGGAACAGGACAGGATTTAGGTGTGTTAGTTTTGAAGTATTTGTTGTATAGAGATTACACGAGAATGTGTTCAGGCTTGAATTTCATGTGTATTTGTTCTCACCTAGAACAGTACAGAATATTTGAAGGAGTTTCTCAGAAGTGCTTTCAAATTAGCTGTCTCTACAGTTCTTAATTGATTTTTGAATCTTGTTCACCATATCAGTGAATTTTCCTCTTTCCTTTTTTGTACTTAATCCCCCTAGTCTTCTGTGTAGCCCAGCCCATACTTACTGTATGGTGACAGATGGTATAAAAATCCTCTTAAATATCAGAGCCGTTGGATAAAGGGCTAAATAAATAGTGACTTCCAGATGATTACAGAAGTTTTTTTTTGTTTTTGTTTTTGTTTTTTTTCAGATTTGAAGGCTCTGACATAGTCAGGAGAGATGCATGCTCCTTTATAGAAGCTCTTAAACATACTGATGACACGTTTGTTTTCTTCAGTTAACTTCTATGGCTACTTCTGAAGTAGTTCAGAGATTGTATAAAAACCTGCAAGTTAAAAACCCCTGGTAAGATACATAGATTTGTAGGCATTAGAGTTTTTTTACCTTAGTAAACTATTAAAAAAAATAAGTACAATTTTAGAATTGCATTTAGAATGGGAACTTCTAATATCACCGTTTTTGCCTGCACAATTATATCAGAGGACTTTCTGGCTGCATATGTGTTATATCAGAATACTTCAGGAAAATCAAATGGAGTAAGGAATCTTCTGTTGTATTTTTGAGAACAATAAAACTAAAGAAGGAAATGCTGTGATTTGTTCCATTGCTTGGAAGATATGGAAGACTTTTAAGACAATTAACTTCATTTGACAGAGTTATATTTATGTGTTAACAAAGGGTGTGGCTGGTCTAAAACTTGAATATTATTTAGCATCTTTTGCTGCAGCAACAAGAGCTTTAAAAATTTGCACTAGGTCTGACACAGAGACTAATGAGTGAAAGTACAATACAGCAGAAAGGAAGCAGTCTAGGAGGTTCCCAGAGTGTGTGGAAGACAACTTCCTCACACAACTGGTGAGTGAGCCGACAAGGGAAGGCGCCCTCCTGGACCTGCTGTTTGTGAACAGAGAAGACCTTGTGGGGGATGTGACTGTTGAAGTACGCCTGGGACAAAGTGATCATGAGATGGTAGAATTTTCCGTTCTGGGTGAGATGAGGAGGGGGATTAGCAGAACAGTCACATTAAACTTCCAGAGGGCAGACTTTGGACTGTTCAGAAGGCTGGTTGACGGAGACAGTCCTTAAGGCAAGGGAGCCCATGAGGGCTGGGTGCTCTCCAGAAAGGAAATCCTAGCAGCTCATGAGCAAGTTGTCCCCATGGTCCAGAGAAGGAGCCGTCGGGGAAAAAAACCAGCTTGGTTGAGCAGGGAGATCTTGAGGGACATCAAAAAGAAGAGGAATGTCTATGAGTTTTGGAAGAAGGGACAGGCGTCTTGGGTGGACTACAGGGAGGAAGTGAGATTGTGCAGAGAAAAAATCAGGAGGGCTAAAGCCCAGCTAGGGCTCAGATTGGCCAAGTTGGTGAAAGATAACAAAAATCTTTCTATAAATATATTAACAATGAAAGGAGGACTAGGGAGAATATACAGTCCCTATTGGATGCAGAAGGAACAACAGTGACAGGGGATGAGGAAAAGGCTGAGGTACTTAATGCCTTCTTTGCCTCAGTCTTTAGTTGTAAAGAAAGTTGTTCCCTCTGTGTACAAACCCAGGAGTTAGAGCAGCAGAATGAGGCTCCCGTGAGGAGAAGAGGCGGTTAGAGATTTGCTTGCCCAGCTAGACATGCACAAGTCTATGGGGCCGGGTGGGATCCACCCAAGGGTATTGAAGGAGCTGGCAGATATGATGGCCAAACCCCTTTCCATCATCTCCCAGCAGTCCTGGAAGACTGGAGAAGTCCCACTGGATGGGAGGCTGGCTGATGTTGTGCCCATCTACAAGAAGGGTCGCAGGGAGGATCCAGGGAACTACAGGCCTGTCAGTCTGACCTCAGTGCCAGGGAAAGTCATGGAGCAGGTGATCTTGAGTGCTATCATGAAGCACATGCAAGAGAACCAGGTGATCAGGCCCAGTCAACACGGGTTCACAAAAGGCAGGTCTTGCCAAACTAACCTGATCGCCTTCTATGACAAAGTAACTCGGCTACTGGATGAGGGAAAGGCTGTGGATGTGGTCTTCCTGGACTTCAGTAAAGCCTTTGACACAGTTTCTCACAGCATTCTGTTTTGGAAACTGTCAGCCTCTGGCCTGGACAGGCGCACACTCTCCTGGGTGGAAAATTGGTTGGATGGCCGGGCCCAGAGAGTGCTGGTAAATGGTGTTAAGTCCAGCTGGAGGCCAGTGACAAGCGGGGTTCCCCAGGGTTTAGTGCTGGGTCCAGCCCTGTTCAATGTCTTTATCAATGACCTGGATGAAGGCATGGAGTGCACCCTTAGCAAGTTTGCGGACGACACTAAGCTGGGTGCAAGTGTTGATCTGCTGGAGGGTAGGGAGGCTCTGCAAAGGGATCTGAACAGGCTGGACTGCTGGGCAGAGTCCAATAGCATGAGGTTTAACAAGGCCAAATGCCGGGTCCTGCACTTGGGGCGCAACAACCCTATGCAGTGCTACAGACTAGGAGAAGTCTGGCTGGAAAGCTGCCTAGAGGAGAGGGACCTGGGGGTGTTGGTTGACAGCCGACTGAACATGAGCCAGCAGTGTGCCCAGGTGGCCAAGAAGGCCAATGGCATCTTGGCTTGTATCAGAAACAGTGTGACCAGCAGGTCCAGGGAGGTTATTCTCCCTCTGTACTCGGCACTAGTAAGACTGTACCTTGAATCCTGTGTTCAGTTCTGGGCCCCTCACCACAAGAAGGATGTTGAGGCTCTGGAGCATGTCCAGGGAAGAGCAACGAAACTGGTGAACGGGCTGGAGAACAAGTCTTATGAGGAGTGGCTGAGGGAACTTGAGTTGTTTAGCCTGGAGAAGAGAAGGCGGAGGAGAGACCTTATCGTTCTCTGCAACTACCTGAGAGGAGGTTATAGAGAGGAGGGAGCTGGCCTCTTCTCCGAAGTGACAGGGGACAGGACAAGAGGGAATGGCCTCAAGCTCTGCCAGGGGAGGTTTAGGCTGGACATCGGAAAAAAAATTTTCACAGAAAGGGTTATTGGGTGCTGGAACAGGCTGCCCAGGGACGTGGCTGAGTCCCCTTCCCTGGAGTTGTTTAAAAGACGGGTGGATGAGGTGCTGAGGGGCATGGTTTAATGGTTGATAGGAATGGTTGGACTTGATGATCCTGTGGGTCTTTTACAACCTTGTGATTCTGTGAATCTTTTTTGCCTTTTATTCAGTACTATGAAAAACGTGCTAATTGCAGTAAGAAGCCTTCTTTATCATAGAGTGAGTTTACAAGTATAAAGCAGCACAATGTTACTTGTCTAAAGGAAAACCTCAGTTACATCAGTATGCATTTGTTTTCATAGAGATGCTATATTGCTGCTGTTTAAAAACAAGAACTGAATTATAGCCAAATGATTGTGGTCGAATACAGCAAGTTATTACTATAGAGCAGGGCTTTCAAAAGTACCAAACTGAACATTGTATATATCTAAGTAACACCCTTAGAAGGAATCATCTGTGTTTCCCTGTGGCAATATTTTTTTTATTTTTTAAACAATATAAGCCCATCTCTATTTAGGTTTTCTTTTGTTGGTGACCAGTCTCCTTGGTAGTGCTTTATGAAGCAGAAGCAGGTAGATAAAATTTAATGACTCCTTGCTTGCCTGGTTCTAATACCTCCATAAACACCCAGGTAGGGCTTGTCTCTCTCCTCTGTTTGTAGAGGGACCATGCTAAGACTCACTCAGAAAATCAGCCTTTGACAGTGTTTTCTGTTAACAAATTTGCTTTGCTAAATTAGTATGCCATGTATTGTATTGGAACAGGGAACATAGAATACGTTCACATAAAACTTGGGAAGTTTATGTCTGTTTGTCCTGAGGGATGGATCTGACTTTTACACTAATGACCTTCTGCTAATTTTATTAAATATTGCCCATGACTTTTACTTAATTCTTTTAAGGACATTATTCTTCTACATGTCCATTAAAATATAAAATTCAGTGCACCCTCAGCAGAAGGGTTATTACAGTGTTAGTGAAATCAATACAATATACTATTTGTGGATTAAATTTTTTGTTTACTGCATTAGTTTAAGGTTTTGGCTTTAATGAGCCTGTAGGACTATGAATAATGGAAAAATAAGAATACTGAGTCTCTTTTGGCTATATATGTATGCTTAAATGCTTCATTAAGTATATATTGAGTAGAAGAACATGCATCATCAAGTTTCATCATCTGAGATACGTAATCTTTTGCATGTTCTTATTTAATATCTGGCAGTCTGGAAACTAACGTGGTTGTCTTGGAAACAGTTTGTTTTCCTTTTGCAAATAGCTAGATATGTAGTCATTGGCTTCCTTGAAAATCTGGAAGTAGTACTTCTGAAACAAATACTCACAAATTTAAGATGCTTGTCCTCTATTTAAAGAGTTGATAGGGGAGTCTGTAAGCGATGTTTGCATTGTGTGCTTTAATTACAGTTGTGTGATTGTGTTGCTAAAACAGTTTTCAGAGGGTTTTTTTAGGTAAAATGATTGCACTTATTGTTGATGTTTGTCTGGGAATTATCTGCAGTGAAGTACTTCACCAAGATTTCCTAGCTTAATATTTAAATAGAAATATTGCAGTATAACAGATGCATTGAGGAAGTTTAAGTTCCTAAAACCGACTCATACTATCCCTTCCAGTCTTTTCCCTTGCCCTGCTTTAAATTAACAGCATGTCATAAACCCCTGAATTTTCAGTGAGACAGTAGGATAATATTTTCCAGAAAAAACATCAATAGTAGACAGAATTGCACAGGACAACTTTTGTATTAGCCAAAGAGCTGCCAGGCACAGTATGAGATGTCGAAGCAAAATAGAAACTGAGTCAAAAAATAATTATCTTACAAATTCTAATAAATCCTCAACAATTTGAATGAAATTATGAAACAATGTTCTAGAAAGAAGTTTAACTTTTCTGATCTGTAGCTTATTTGTCCAGTCACAGCAGTCTTACAGTTTGGTATTAATAACAGTGTAATTTCATCATCATTTTTATGGATAAGGTTACAGACAATAATTTTCTGTTTTATTCTTAAATTGTTAAGTTAATTGTTAATTGTTAAGTTCTAATGGTGTTTTTAATATATTTCTCTTCCAAGTATTTTTGTCTCCATTACAATCTAAAGGACTCTCAAATACTGATATGTACTTCAGAGAAGAATATTTTTGTTCATGGTTTCATAAGAAAAAACTGTTTTTCCAGTGGAATTCATGATTTGAATGATACAGCCTGTGCAATGGAAGAGGACCATCACAGGGTCTTGTTAAGACTTTGGAAGCCATTTGTATGACCATCTCTTTTGTTCTTCCCATCTCTTATTCCTGCTCCATTTCTTGTGCTGCGCCTGTGTTTCAGACTGATCTCTCTTTTCAGAACCTAATTAGTAATTTTATTTTTTTTCTTAGATGTTGTTTTTCCTTCAAGTATATTCTGGGTTTTTTCTTTCTTTTTCTTTTCTTTTTCTTTCTTTCTTCTTCCCTAGAATGAGATCAAGCTTTCTATTTAAGGCCTGAGATGAAGCTTATCAACAAAAGTGGAGAGGATCTTAAAGGCTATAGTTACCCAATGGTGGAAAAAGCTTTTGCTGACCAAGGTTTTGACCCTGATGCACAATACTGATGTAAATATTGTGTATCTAGAAAGAAATAATTAATCACAGCTTGTTTTTCCACAAATTATAGTAAAGCCAGTCTGATGTACTTTGATGCTGTGGTACTCCATTTTGGTCTTAATAACATTGATAAATGTTTACCTTGACAGTCACGTCACAAACCTCCCGCTTTCACCTCAAATTATGATCTCATAAGTCTTACATGAAAAATAGACATTAAAATAACTTGTTACTTAATCTATAAAGGAAGATGAGTTAGTTCTTGTGCTTTTTTCATATTCCTCTAAATAAATGTGGTTTCTTCCAGTTTAACAGTATTAGTAAACTGTGTTCAATAAAAGTATTCCATTTATACCTTCCTGATCAAATAATAATTCTCCCTGCTGAGTACTAAGTGTTACATAATTATATTCCCTGGCTCCATTTTAGCTGAACAGTTATTCATTCTCTCCTTCCAAACTGCAAACAAGCAAGCAACCAAAACCCAAACCACTTATATGGTAACAGTTCAGTATAGTCATATTGTGTGCATCATTGTGTTACTGTGATGTCTACCCTGAAATTTGGTCCATAATCATGTATTCTAGCATCCTTCCTGAGTCTCCTGAAAAACGTGATATTGCTAAAGTTCTTGTGGTTTTTCCATTCAGATAAACTTTTAGAAAACATTAAAGTTTTCCGGTTGTTGCCATTTTTTATGAGCCAGTGATTTGTTCTGGTGAAATCTGTTTTACCTCTGTGTGCTGTAATTAGAAATGGTGACATGGTCTTTCATCCTCAGAAATTAAAATATATGTAATTCAGAATTTTCTAAGGGTGAAAAGGAACTGCCATTTGTTTTTCAATTTGTTTTACCCAAAGAGAAAACAAACTCCAGGGGAGGGTTTATAACTTCATTCAAAGAGAAATGGTATTTTTGCTACCTGTTGTAAGTAGAAAAACGTGAAACAAAACAACTAACGAATACTTGCCTTTACCATAAGAAAGAAAGGAAGTTGATTGAAGCCAGTCATCTGCAGCCAGTGAGAGAGAGACACACATGTAGTTGCTGTCACAGTGATGAGAGCCACATCTCTGGAGGACAGTGTATCCAGTCATCATGTTATGTTGAAAACAGAAGTTTCTCTCTGATGCTCAGCACAAAGACAATGTGCATCTCTAGCTTAACTTAGACATATAACATTTAGATGTAAACAATGCCATCACAAATGCTAGACTATCCCCTTGGCTTGAAATGGCCTCTACAAATCTTTCCATCTAATAATGGACTGAAACACAAACCAGCTTATACAAGCTGCTCGTCACACAGCTTGTTTTCAGAGTACCTCATTAATTACAATTGAGTATATCTGTTAGAAAAAGGAGGATTTTATCTCACCTGTGTTGTTTGGGAGAACATGATGTATCCCATAGTGAGATGCGTTCTCCACAGTTGTGGTCTTGAAGGGTACTTGAGGATCCAGCTTGGCCTCTGGCAAACAATGTAATTTTTGTACCTTTTGTGTTTTGTATTTATGATTAAAAGAACTTTGTGTGCTGCTTTAGTGTCCCTGTTTTTCCTTCCCTTTCTGGAGTGCCACTGTAGTGGCTGCCTAAGTACAGGGGCAGGGACAGGGGCTGTGAGTTACCCATTCAGGTTTAGCCCTGCTCTGGCATATTTTTCCTCTTCGGAGATTCCTTATCTGTCCTGCTCAAGAGGTGGTAATGCACAGGGGAGAATGAGGGACTGCAGGAATGCAGTTTGCACTGTTGATGGATTAGAAAAAAATGCTTTGAAAAAATTGTTTTTGTGTTTTCACATAAGCCAAAGTTTTAAGAAGAAGTATGAAAATGTGCTTTCTTTAAATTTATGAGTGCATTTTCTTTTTAAATAGAGTGGGTAGTGTTTCAGCTTTAATAAAAAAAAAGTACTCCTGAGACCCTTTTTGATTCTTACTTATATGTGCTAAGTTTCAGCACTTAATGACTGCTCATATAAGCTATTCAGTCCTTTTTTTAAGTGTTCATGTTTTTATACATAGCAAACCTCTGAATAAAACGTACCTATTAATTGTGTTACATCCTAACTTCTGCTTAACTGCACCCTTCTATTGTTAATGGAAAATACCAGGGATGGTTGAAATTTGAAATGTAATGGAAATGGCAGATTTTTTTAGCTTATTTAAAGGATCTTATTCTTTACGTCTATGAGCTATCAGGAGGCGGTAAGCAGATCTCAGAACAGCAGCATTTATAAAAAATTGTTGTAATGAAATATAGATAAATCGTTGAACAGAGGAGCTAATTAAATCTGTAGCCTGTAGCACAGCCACAGGTATCCTGTCCGTTAGTAACCGTAGTGCTTCACTCAAGCCAAAGAGCTGTGTGTTTAGTAGGAGCAACAGAGATTTGTGTGTAAATGTAAAGAGGATTAGAATATTATTTCAGCGATACCTCAAGGAAAGCAGTGGTGAACACAGGACTTGCAAAGCATTTGCCTGCTTACCTCTGTTGTTGCAATCTTTGCTGACTGCAGCACTGTCTCTGGTCTCTGACTTTGCAGCTATGGCTACCCTAGCCCAGACCACCCCGTTGAAGGGCTGTGCCATGGCTTGTTTTAACATGTCTGTGCTGAAAATGTTTCCCTGGTTTTGAAACCAGAAAACATAGTGTTACTTTGCAAACAGTGAGTCTCTTAGTAGATATTAAACATTTTGTTGATGGATTCTGTTCTGTGATGTTGGTAATGAAGGAGATGCTACAGGAGGGGAAACATTGGTTTCTGTCATAAATAAGCTTGTTGCTATTTTTTTCTTGTATATGCCTGTTAAATTTATAGTGTATCCATATATTTATGGTGATTAATTTGTTTGTAATGCTTTATTTAACTGGAGGACAGTGCAGGGTTAGAGGCCTTACTGTTGCCTCAAAGTGCAAGCGTTGTCCGCTGTGCCAGGGCTGGAGTGTCTGTGGAATGAAACACTTGGCCTTGTACCTTTTGGATTTCAGTGTTTTCCAAGGTTATGTGTAAAGTCCTATAGTATTTTCAGAAAAAGAATAATAATTCTCTTCAGTGCTCACTCACTACAGTCAATAAATATTTTCGTTTTGCAAAACCACTCCACTGTAAACCCCTCGCCCTACATTCTTCAGGCTTTGAGCCAGGAACACTGTTAAGCCAGCGCTGAATACAAGTTCATGCAAGTTCCTCTAGCTAAGAGTTGCCTCTGGTTTACTGTTACACATATGATGTGTGCTCAGGTGATTTAAATGCCAGAAGAGAAGTTGTTTTTTCACCTTCTGTCAGGACTTGCAATAGGAGCTGGACATATTTATTCCCTAGAGGTCTTCTGCAGTGCTGGGTACCTCAGAGTGGATTTCCCATCTTCCTTCTGTTGCACTTTTCCCATCAGTTACAGTTTTAATTTTCCACATAAGAAACTGATAATGCCAGCTATATGTCATTACCTGGTGTCTTCCAAATACCATTTGATGGTATTTTCAAAAGCAGGAAGAAGTCTTATTCACCACTCGTAGTATATTGACATTTTTTAAAGTGTCATGGTGTGTCCTTTACAAAAACAAAGGTAATGCAATGTCTGATAATACATTGTTCCTGTAGAGGATGTGTGACTTCACAAAGCTGTTTATTCAGATTAGGGAATATATTTGACAGTAATTATATGTTATGCAATTTTAAAAATGTTTATAGGCTATTTTAAGTAGAATTATTGTGTGAGGTTTAAGTTGCTATGGCTTAACATACATGACTGTACAAAAATATCCTCTGAAACTGTGTACTAAGCTGAGCGTAAGTGTGGTAGAGTTTTCCTGTTTTTTTTATTATATTTCTATCTATACTATACTAGCTTCAGGTGAAATACATTAAGATGCTTTTGAATTTCTTGAGGTGTATCTCCCATTTAGAAATAATTTCTATAAAGATTTTGTGTTTTGCTGATGCTGAGTTTAATAAGCAAAACAGTTTTGAAGTAGAAAATACAGTAAATCACTTGCAGAATTCTGTCTGAACGTACATAAAATAAGTTATTGAACGTACCTCTGCACAATAAAAAGAACAGATTGTTCCTTGCTTTACTGTTAGTTCACAGTCGTTTCTTCATGCTGCTGTCCTAGCAGCATGTGTTTGGTTTTCCTTCTAGTAGTAGCAGAAGAATTTGAAATGCTGGATTTTTAAGTTAGGTTCCAAGGAGCGATGAGAGTGGCCTGTCAGACCATGCTTGTTTTTTTCATGTTGCCCTGAGAAAAATCAATTTAAAATAATTTGATAGCGTTTTTCAGTGCCTGACTATGCTCTGTTTGTTTAACGTGTTGCAGAGTGGTGGTTTCTGATCTGACCTCAGTAACGTTGCTGTTTCGCTGTGTTATCATTAACTTCATTGCAAGAGGGGATAGTCTTTTTGAAATGGATGAATACATCAGCTTTATAGCTTAACTGCTTAAGGAAAGCTAAAATTTTAGACCTTTTCTTAAGAGAAAATCTGTCAAGAAAGTGAATTGTACAGATAGTTTCTGTAAACAGACATATTGATCCCAACTTTTTGTATCTAAATGAATCTTGCAGAGATTTTTTGAATGATTGCCCAAAATGTAGCATTGTATATGTTGAGGAGAACGCCAAAGAAAACAGAAGATAGAAATTATGGTTACCTTTTTGCAGTGAAAATGGGCAAATGGACTCTTAACCCATTTAGTCTTATGATTAAATCATAAATGTCTAGCACCATGTTTTATTCTCATATGAGATAAATATCTGTTAGCATGCACTGGACCAGGTAGGAGCCTGTACATCTGGCAGTCAGGGAGCGGGTTTTTGGTTGTGTGGTTTTTGCTTTAATTTTGTATTTAGTCCTTTCTCAACTTTGAGAACAACAAGGCTGACACCCTCTTAGTAATGTGTGGTATTTTGAGACCTCTAATGTCACACATCCCTTTCCCTTTCGATGATTCGTGCTTTCTGTGAATGCTTATGGATCAGATCGGAGAGGAAAAGTGTGCGTTCTCTTCAGTTAGTGAATTTAAATAAAAACCTTGTGGTTATTGGTTTCAGTAAATACCTTGTCTGTTTTTGTAGAAATCACTTGGAAGTTCAATAATTGTATCATAAGACTTTAAGAGAGCCTAATGGCTGGGTACGAGGAGCGGCTGAGAGAGCTGGAGTTGTTTAGCCTGGAGAAGAGGAGGCTGAGGGGAGACCTCATTGCTCTCTACAACTACATGAAAGGAGGTTATAGAGAGGAGGGTGCTGGCCTCTTCTCCCAAGTGACAGGGGACAGGACAAGAGGGAATGGCTGCAAGCTCTGCCAGGGGAGGTTTAGGCTGGACATTAGGAAAAAATTCTTCCCAGAAAGAGTCATTGGGCATTGGAACAGGGTACCCAGAGAGGTGGTTGATTCACCTTCCCTGGAGGTGTTTAAGGCACGGGTGGACGAGGTGCTGAGGGGCATGGTTTAGTGTTTGATAGGAATGGTTGGACTCGATGATCCGGTGGGTCTCTTCCAACCTGGTGATTCTATGATTCTATGATTCTATGATTCTGTGATTCAGCTTGCACACAGCATGGTCTGTGGGCAGAACCAGCATCTCTAAGGAGTGCATCAGAGCATTCAGGTGCAGCATCTGCCTCTGCATTGGCTATACAGAGAGCTTCGAGGAGTCACTGTGGTTGCACGTGCTGTTGGCAATGCAGGGATTTGGCCCGTCTGCACCTCAGACTGTTACCCTTCTTTAAAACTGGGATGGATACTGGTAGGAGCAGGATTCTGAGGGTGTCTGTGATACAGTTGGCCAGCATGCTGGGATTGAATACTGGATAAATCAGCCATCTTTTGATGGTAAATGGCCAGGAGAGCTTATCGTCACTTAGGCTTGATTTTAATCCTCTTTGTTTCTGGTGGCAGTCATAGGCAAAGAGCAAAGGGTTTTGCCATTCAGCTGGTGGTTTGGGTTTTGTTTGTTCTTTTCATGTTGTGCCCAGAAGGTACAGCTGGTTTAGGCAGGGGTTTGTTGCAGTAAGAGCTACTTACAGAGGAACAATCAACTAACCTAAAAAGCCCCTGAAGCTGTGTGCCATCCCCTGTACACTGAGCCTGACTCTGTGAGGGTGCAAATTCACTTGGCTTCCATTTCTGTCTCCTGTCTCTGGTTCTGCAAGCAGAATAGCCGTAATTAGAGTAATCTGCCAGGGAGTTGCATCATGATTGTAAAGTAAAATGAAAGACAGAAGTGAAGTAATTTTCCTTGTTTAGGAAAGCTAAGCAGTTCTGCTGGTAGGGAAGATGGCACTAGGCAATAGTTAACTTCTGTCTCTCTTAAATTCTAATGAAAAGAAGAGCTTACAGAAACATACTGCTCCTTCTTGTTGCCCGAGAGGGACTGTGATCACTCTTCTGTGACGAAAAGTATATATATTTTTATTGTTGAAAGAACAAATGTTAGTTATGTATTTTTTTCATTCCTCTTTTAAAACTAGTGGTGAACTTTGGAATTCAACAAAATGAAATTCATGTGCAGTTAGCAAAATGGTGCATTTTCTTTATAGAAGCTGAATTTTAGATTGCAGGACTATATACCACCAAATACTGTAGTATCTTTGCACAAATCACTGAACACATAGTAACAGTATGAATTTCTGAGGGAACAGTATTGTGTTAACAAAAACAAACATCCCAAGCTTTGTTTGTTCCTCATCTGGCATCACAGGCAGAGAAAATGAGATATGCCATATAGTTGATCTTTTTCCAGTGCTTTTGTAAAGGCTGAAACATATTTTCCTTAGTGCATCATTACCTTTTACTAAAATGAGGTGATAAAGTTCTATTTTCTATCATGAACCAATCAAACCCCAGCATATTCTCAGGGTCCAGTTCTGAATTTTTGTTCACATTACAAATCGATGTGACATTGCAACTATTGAGGCTTTCTGGCATGTACAAAACATTGATTCAGCTAGGAAATGAGAGGGGAAAAAGAGCCAGCAGGGACATGCCCGGATGGGAGCATGTTAGAGTGCTGTGAAGCAGAATACCTGGCATCAAGGAACTGGGAAATACAGTCTATTGCTGTGTGTCTGGATGCGGGGCATCTGTGAGAGTGGGTGTTGTGGCTTTGTTGAGGACCACAGCTTCTGAGATCTGGATTCTTTAATGCTGATGTTTTGTGAAACGTGATGATTTGATGCTAGATTAAATATATATATAGTGCAGACTTTTTACTTTTTTAAGTTTGATATTTTTAGAAAAGAAAATCTTGTCAACAAAATTTGTGAAGCTGTAACTAGTCTTTAGATGGACTAGTTATTTCTAGGTACCCCACACCACACCTGTAGCAGGAGCCCCGGGCTGCTCCCTGATCATTAGTGATAGGGAGGACATTTCCCCTCCTGTGGAATCTGCACTAGCGGGACATGGTATATAGGGGTTCTCAGGATTTGTACATTTTGTCAGGTCTCTTGATAAGATGTGGGGAGTTTCACATTGCTTGCTTTCAGGATTGTTTCTGAATGATATACTGTGAATGTTCTTGTTTGGTGCAATGAAGATTTCTGGTTTTGGAGTCTGGATTCAATACTGACTGGATTGTTCTGTGCAGAAATTTGTAGGCTGAAGTAGAATAGTTGATGTGTAACGTCTGGTATGCTGACAGCTTCAGAGATCGCGTTTGTCCACTGGCCTTGATAAAAAATTCTCTAAGTCACAAAGTTGAAGACCCTTTAACCCATCATAATTTTTTTACCTTGTTGTTACTGTTTGATAGTTCAGTAACCAGAACTAGGTCTCCTAAGTCCTAGACTAACTCTACCATAAGGTAGTACTGCTAAGGTATAGGATTACTGCAGGAGTTAACTGTAGTGTCACTGTTCCTTGAATGTGTATTTAATATAAAACCAGGAGAGGTGATACGGGTCAATATCATGAAACGGTTGTTATTTTTCTTAATAGGTGACTTTAATGCAATGTTGCACCACGACAGATCTCTCAGTTAGAAATAAGGGATCAGTTTAGATCAGAGTTAATAAAAATTTGCTTTTGTTTGCCCTGGTTTCTTTTATCTATCTCTTTAAGTATCTGTGAATCAAGCTTTGCAGCAGAACTGGAAAGATCCTGCTGAGTTTAGTAAGGCTTGATCTAGTCCATAAACAATATAGGGTATTTATGCTAGTAAATGCTGTTGTTTTGAAATTTGTCATACGCTCATGAATAACATTCATCTTTCTCACCCACTTCTCTGGAATTATTAGACATAGAATCATACAGCTGAAGTAATGACTTTAGTATCTTTCCTAGTGACTGGCTTAACAATTCAGTAGGCAACACTGAGGCTCCTTTTAGCTGAAAATTGGAAATTAAAATAATCCTTCTATCTCATTGCTGTAATCCTGTGGGTTTGAATACTCTTGGTATTTGATCCTTTATTTTTTTTTAAAAATGTTACAATGTAACACAGTTGTCATTTATTTAGATTATAGGGGTTTTTTTTAGTTCGGTTTCTTATACTATATTCAGAGTTTTGCTTGAAAATTTAAGAGTGTTTTAAAAGATACTTTACTGTAGTAGGAGAGAAGCCTGTATTTTCTCCAATAAAAATAACTTTTCAAATTGATTTCTTAGTAGTGGAGTTTGTTTTATCCTGTTCTGAAGAAAATGTGAAAGTTTAGGTTCCCTCTATAACCCAGTGTTAAAATGTGTGCTTAACTTTTAAACATCCCAGTAGGTTCACTGACTTCATTAATTACGCACACTTTTCACAAATTCACTCACGACAGCTTTTTCAAGAGCTGCTGCAGCGGTGCTGGTGCTGGGCAGAGGGAGCCAGGGAGTGCATAGGGTCCATGCTAATGGGCTTTGAACTCAGTGGTGTCAGTGGAAGCACCGCTAGCCGAATTAAATTTGCAGAACTGCTGTCCTTGCTAAACCTTTGAGTCTTGTAATTCAGAAAAGTCATAATGGTCAAAGATTGCTCCGAAGTAATGAGAAAGTAGTTTTCCATCTATGTCCACAATCCTGGTGTGACCACTTTCTGTCCTTGAGGAAGTTTTGCTTTATAATGGCCCTCAGCCAGGTATTGATGTAACATGTGCCAGAGGTTTTGCCTATCCACTGGCATAAATGCTGTTATTTAAATAAACACATTCCAAATGCTTTATGTTACAACAGGATTGAAAGTTAAGTCTGAACAAACTTATGTTCAGGACAGTACAGAAAGGAGGTTATCATTTTATTTTTTAGTCTTTGGGGAATGAGCATGCAGTATGGTGGTGTTTGTCCTTGAAGCCCATTCTTGCCCTCCCCCAACTTTTTATTTTGCTAACTAATTTCTTCCAAAATTGGCAGAGCAACAGAAGTCTCACAGTTGCTGAATTCCTACTGCTTTTGGAGCAATCCAGTGCAAATGTTCTTACAAATTCCCAGAAATGCTGAGGGTGGTTAGGCAGAGAGGCTGTAGGAATTGTCTAGTTATAGATTGCTTTTTCTAAGACATTTCTTCAAGAATAATACTTTTCCGGAATGAAATTATTCTGTACATATTGCTGTTTGATGAGAAGCTCGACATGAGCCAGCAATGGGCACCATATCCTGGGCTGCATCAAAAGAAGCGTTGAGGGTGGTGATTCTTCCCCTCTACTCCTCTCTTGTGAGAACCCAAATGGAGTACTGTGTCCATTTCTGGAATCTCTCAACATAAGAAGGATATGGAACAGTTGGAACTGGTCCAGAGGAGGGCCATGAAGATGATCAGAGGGCTGGAGCACTTCTGCTATGACGGAGGTTACCAGTAACCTCCCAGTCTGAGAGCTGGGGTTGTTCAGCTTGGAGAAATCTCCAGGGAGACTTTATAGCATCCTTCCAGAACCTGAAGGGGGTGTACAAGACAGCTGGGGAGGGACTTTTCACAAGCGCATGTAGTGATAGGACCAGGGGGAATGGCTTTAAACTGAAGAGAGTAGATTTAGGTTGGAGGGTAGTGAGAGTCTGGAACAGATTGCCCAGGAAAGCTGTGGATGTCCCCTCCCTGGAAATATTCAAGGCCAGGTTGGATGGGGCCTTGAGCATCCTGGTCCAGTGGTGGAGATGTTCCTGCCCATGACAGGGGGGTTGGAACTGGATGATATTTAACGTCCCTTCCAAGCCAAACCAGTCTTTGATTCTCTGATTCTGTATATGATACACATTTTAAACTAGCTACTTAAAATTGACTGTAGATACTAGAAATGTCTTAACAACTTGTCTTTCTTATAAAAAGCGTAATTTTTGTTGTTGTTTGTTATTGATAAATAGACTCTTGTAGAAGGTTGAGTAAGAGCATGTTATTACAGTAAAATGGTATTAAAAAAAGTTGACCTGAATCCTGCATTAGTCATGGCCTTTATGTTTCTTCCTCATTAGAACTATGCAGCACTGATACAGCAACAAATTAATGAGGGCAAAGAAAACTTGAGAGGAAAGACTGTATATGGAATTCAGCTCACTGAAGAAAAACTTAATGACTTCCATGATGAACAGATCAGACAGCTGAAGGAACTGATGGATGAGACTGCCAAACTTAATAAAAAAATCACAGTTTCTAAAGACTCACAACACAAAACCTAAAAGGTTTTAAAAATTATTTTAATGTGTACAAAAACATTTTGGAATTGCCTTTTCCAGTTGGACTTGAATGTGGTTTCTGTGGAATAATGGGCGCTGCTGCTGACATAACTTGTCTGAAACAGATGTCTCTGGCTGTTTGGCTTTCTATGGAAGAATAAATCTTAGAATGGAATAATCACAACAATTCTGTGTTAATTGCAATATTATTTTCTCCTAATGGAAGGTGGAGACTTAAAGAATTTGGTAAAAGTAAGCTGAAAGTTTTGAAATAAAGTTGTTTTGTTTTCATCTTAGTACCCATAGGGCAAAACATCTTTCTCTTTGTATATCACCATAATGGATGAAGAATGAAGATGAGAATGGCCTTAATGGAGAATATGCAATTAGTTTTGGTTTTCTGATGTGAATTCAGTAGACAACAAAAAGTACATTATTAGAGTGAGCTCATTTCAGTGGGAAGAAATGAGAAGTATTAGAAACACATGCTGTTGTTGAAATTGAAAGTTGGTTTTCTGCTTGAGCTTTATTGTGAAAAGTGCTTTAAAATAAAAGATTTAGTTCATTATTAAATTGACCTTGAAGGAACCACTGGCTTATGAAGAAAATTCTGCATTTTATTTCAAAGCTAGACTCAGATTATTGTTAGTCTCTAAAATGAAAAAAAAAAAAAAATCATTAGTTGATTGTTCTGTATTTGGAATTCAAAGGCTCTTTAAAAGCTCTGCGTCCTGTATTGTTCAATATTTTATATAGACCAGAAATTGTAAACTCCTCAATCACAGAAGTTATCCTGTTCATAGTACTGCATAACAAAAGTCAGTAATTTATGGGTAATAGGTTAATTCTTCATCACAACAATCCATACCTATTGTAATACTATTGTGACTAAAAAAAGATCCTGATTTTTTTATCTTCTAATAAAAAACACCTCAATTTCTGTGCAAAAAACAGCTTTAATTTCATATTCCAAACCTAGTTTTATATTATTAGTTTTGTTCTATTTCTGGACTTTTCTCTGTCTGTTACCCACAGCATGTTCAAGACACCATGATTTCTTTCTTCTTGAGGGATAACAGCTCTGACAAGTAAGCACATTTTCCATCTGTCTCAAGTGGTAACATGCTGTTTGCCAAAGCTATGCTTCTGGATCTGAACTGGGGGCAATTCGGGGAGCAGTCTGCTTTCCTCTGCCTTACTTCTCTTCCCAATTCTTTGCTAGGACTTAAGTTTGCAGGATGTTAATTTCTGTTAAAAGGTTGATTTTAAGACTCCTCTGCAGTTTACGGTTGCTTTAGTACATATTCCTCTGCTGCAGCCTCTACAACTCCCTTCTGGCCTGCTGTGTACTTGGGTCTTTCCCCAGCATCAAAGTGGAAAAAGTAGGTGGGGTATGCATTTAGGAAGCTTGAAAATTGTCTCTGATACTGCCATTGGTGTGCACCTAAAGATTTTCTTTTTAAACCTCAAAGGCCTCACAAATCTAATCCAACTCCAAAGTCTAGGGCATAAGAATGTGTTCTGTTGCACTTCCATCAGGTATAGAGTAACCAGAAATTATCATTACTAGACCAACTCAGTTTTAATACCAGAAGCAATGTTTTGGTGTTTCACAATTGAGTTTGTTTCCACTCCTTGATTGCTAGTACATGTGTGCCTGTTTTCCAGTCAGCATCTAAGTTGCTTCAAATTTATTTCAAATACTGCAATCTGGAGCACAAGTTATTTCTATCAACACATTTAATGAAACTTGTTTGTTCAATGAAACTAGTTAGAATACTTGTTTTGCACCTGTCTACTCATGTAGGGACACAGATAATGCACATTTCTAGAGGCCAGTTATATGAAAAATTTAAACTTGCAGTGAGACCTAGAGCGAGTTGAAGGTAGGGTGAATATCTTTACATCAAGAGCCCCTTTGCTAGTAAACCAAATAACTTTTTTCTTTCATACCAAGTAGTAGCTCATATTTTGTATGATGTTTGTATTCTTAAACAGGATTCCACAGTAGGAATGAAACATCTTTAAACATTGCTGGCTTTAAGACAGATAATTCTGATGGTAGGGCATGCTTTGATCCGTACAGTGCTTATGCAGTTGGCAGGCATGGGTGTCCCCACAGACTTGTCACAACAGCACTACCACACATTAGTGAAATTTTTTGATTTGCAAGTGTAAATAATGACAATTAAGCTGAGGAGGACAATGGGCATATCATCCTGTCCGCAGAAAGGTTGAAAGACAAAGATGCTTTTTTTTTTTTTTAAATTTTTTTTAGGTATAGGATACTTTTTGTGGGGAATTATACACAAGGTTTGTTGGGCAACAGACAAAGGAAAGCTTCCGTCAAAATTACTTCAAAACTGCAAGCAGCTTGCAATTTCAAATGGCAGAACGGGTGTTTAGAAAAAAATGTACTAATCACCTTCTAATGAATAATAGCTGTGATGACTTTAGAAATTAATACAATGGTTTAAACTGCATTCTGTGCAAGTTGCTGTGGATTGCTGTTATACAACTGAACAAAGGGCTCCTATGCCCTTAGAAGACCTATTTCCATTCAGCTTATCCATTAAGAAATTTCCTTTGTATTTTGGTGGTTGTGAATTCATTTGGCTTTGTAGAGCTAAGAGAGAGTGATAAAATTTACTGGTTAATTTGGTTAAACCTTATCTATGGTAACACTTCATATGGTTGCCTGAAGGCTGGTAGGAGTTGGAGAGAGCTGAAGTCACATCAACAAGCAAACAATTGTCAGAAATCTGTCTCATGAAGAATTACCACAGTTTTGATATGCGAAGTGTGAAGTTATACATCTTAAAAAGAACAACAAAAAATGTCGTTCCTTCAGTGTTTTATTGTTTCTATGATGTGAGTTTATGTTTTTTTAACTCACTGTCCAGTCAGAGCAATTAGAATGTGATTGTTCTTGCTTAAAAATAAATTAATACCTTACCATATTGAAGGTAGAATTTATAGAGAAGTTTAATTCCTCAGCTGCTTGAACTTAATGTAATCTTTTTGAATTATTAGTGGAATTTCTTAATCTTGGATATGTATTTATGAGAGGCTGGTTATTCACTGATTAGCCAGTGGATGAGTTTTCATTGCCTTCTGGGTAAAAATATTGAATAATTGGTGAAGGAGCACTATCATGCCTTGCCCTGTCCATTACAATCTATTTCAATTTTTACTCTCTGCAGTCAAAGTAATGACAGAGGGAGGGCTGAGTCTCTCAGTAGGCTGATATACCCCAAGTATGAACAAAGAGGGCCCGTGTACCTCTGAGGAATCTGAGGAAGCTGAGTCACTGTAAAAGCCATCTCCCATTCTAGGATTGTCCTACTTAACTATTGATTTTTAGTCCTCCTGGGAAGGGTTTCAAGGTGAATCCTTCCTGTTGGAGCATATAGATGCAGGAACACAGATTTTGCAGGTCTTGTTTGGTGTCAGAACTGCCTGCCCCACCTCTTACTGATTTATGTTCCTGTGCTGAAACTGGCTTGGTGTGCCTGCCTGAATTTGCTATCCAAGAGCCTCACAGTGAAGAATGGTGGCACTGGGAAGTCTCCCCTTTGAACGACTTCAAGAAATTCACTGTTAAGACTGACACAAGTCAGATGGCTGATGTTAGAAGTGACAATAATTGCATTTGTAAATGATCTACTCTTGTTTTTGGTTACCTATCTGCTGCAAAGCCACTGTCTTTGGCAGGAACATTTTGAGCAGCTCTGCCCTGGGAACAGACTCAATAGTGTTGAGTCCTTCCAGCTTTTCTAGTGGTTTGTGTCTATGGATTGAGGCACATGGAGAGCACGGAATTTAATTTTGTTTGGATGCAACCATTATGTAAGTATAATACAACGTATTCGTTGTTCATTGAAACAAAGAGCTAGAAGTCAACATATGTCAACATAACATAAATGTCAACATAAATTCAATATATGAATGACTAAGAACTGAATGGTTTTGCCACTTGTTGCAGTGTCTTACAAGTAGACGTCAGGTGTCAACAAGCCCATTTATGTGATATATGATCCTACACGATGTACAGGTGTGGCTGGGAGTTCAGTGTTTAATCTACTCTGACAATTTCAAAGCTAGTACTTGAGACTATAAAACAATAATCCCTTATTTAATAAAATGACCTTTAGTTACTGAATATCTGTCAACTTGCTATAAATGCTGACAAACAGTGAGACAAGTGTATATTACTATGTTAAAGCCCTTAATAAGCAGTTTGTTGAAATACCACTATTTGCAACACCATTTCTAACACAGGTGAGCCTTTAGTTTTATGCTAATTGTGCTCCTGGCGGGATGAAGTGAAATCTAAATAATCTGTTAAGTGAGCTAACATATTTACCTTTTTTCCCTAAAGGTTTTTTGACTGGGAAGAGCAACTAGTAGAGAATATAAAAAAGTGGTATATGTTTATCCCGAGAGTTTAACAGCAAAACCAATAAAATATGTAGAAGAAAGTAAGCTGGCAGTACCCTGTTGTGGTTGTATGTAAGTCAGGATATCAATTAGCTTTATTATGGTGGAATAATGCACAGAATTTATAGCATAGAAAGTCTGCCAGAGGAATGGAAAGTGATCATGCTCTTCCCTTGTACAAGAGACCCACATCAAAAATAGAATGGTGCAGTCAGGAATCAGCAAGTAACCCAAGCAGACTCTTTCCTATAGGCTCTGCCAGCCAGACTGGGGTTTAAACTGTGCATGTCTCAACCAGAGGTGCACCACCAGCATCCACTCCTGGACATGTGAGCTGGCTAGGGTTGAAGACAGCTCCTAAAAGAGCCTGAATTTCCCCTTTTTGGGTGCTGTGGAGAAGTAATAGGGAGCTGCAGACCAATTAAGCAGATCACAGATCACGTTTCCTGCTTGCAGAGGGAAACCCTTCTAGTATATTCCCTCTACTGCTCGTGTACAGGTTAGCAATACTGTGCTGTCGTCAGTGAAATCACCTTTGATTATGATCCAAGCTAAAAGAATATCCTGTTAGATCCCAGTTAGAAGTGATTTGAGAATTTCTATTTCATCCTGTTTGATTTTATAATGTTATTTTATCATGCTGCTGGGTGGTGGGAAAATGGACCTGACCTAAATATCTTAAAAAGACAGTTTCTTAGCCTCTTGGGGCAAAATCTTGCAGTCTTTAACCACTGGAAAACTTCAGCTTGAGATAGTACCCTCAGGTACAGTAAAAAAGAAAGCTCATATGGGGCTTTCCTTTACACATGATGAAACTCCACTGTTCTGTTTTGGTTGTTTTTTGGGTTTTTTTTGAGTTAAAATATGTGATTCCTGTCCAGCTCAGCTACTCCAAATTAATATTTTCCATTGGAAGATTGCCTTGGAAAAGAAGTTGTGTATTTTTGCGTGCATTGAGGTACAATAAGGTTTGTTTGGATGCATCTGTATTACAGATTGGTTTTGTTTTCTGTCTTATTGTGCTATTAGTTACTGATTTCATATGGTGACACTTTGCTTGGATTATGAGAGAGAGGGAATCAACAACCTTTTAGACAAATTACTTGGATGCCTTAATGATGTGTGACCAGCATGCATTACTGCAGCAGTGTGGGCAGGAGCACGGCACACACAACTACATGTACACTGCCCAGGAGGGTGGCAGGCAGGGAAGGAAGAAGGTTTAGGAAGAACTGGCTTTACAAACAAATAGAAAGGTCATCCAAGCACTTCTCGGTACTTCAAGGTATTTTCCTCCATAGAGACCTCTGCCAAGCACTGATAAGTCACACGGAGTGCCAAAGCCATGGCATAGGTCTTGGTGCCAAAGGATGACCAGGACTGTGGGGTCCAGTCTTCCTTATGGTCAAAGTTCCCCAATCTGTCCTGAGAAATTCAGTTTGCCCATCACAGGTGCCTTGAATTTTTTTGCCTGAGCGTTCCCCAATTTTAGCATTTCATGAATACATGTGAAGAACCGAAACCGTGTGGCTGCAGGCGATGGAGGTTGGCTATGGCTCTCAGCTTCCCTGAGCTCAGGCTTGCAGCATTGCCTGCTTGCACTTTCTATAGTGACAGTGGGTTCACAGCAGTAATATGGGACAAGGCATTTTGCTTTAATTTTGGTGCAAATATAGCAACATAGCCCCATATTCTCAAGGCAGTTAGCACAGTATTGCCTTCCTGATCCCACAGTGCTGGCATGGTCGGTCTGAGGAAGAATGGCACCATAAAATATTGTATTTTTCTCCATCATTTTTCTTTGCCCCAAGTGATTTGTGTCACAGAAGTTTGCTTTCCTGCATGCAAGTCCTATAGAGGTGAAACTGCTGCTTCATACCTGCCCTTCCCAAGCCCTGGTCTTGCATCCTGGAGCTCAGGAAAGCTTCTTGGATCTCACTTGGCTCATGCTACTCACCCCAGTAACCTGCTTTTAAAACTCCACGAGCAAGGAAGCTAGGAAATATTTTAACCTCTTGCCAGTAACCCAAGCCTCAGGTGAAACTACAGGTTTGGAATTATAAAACTGAGGAAGGAAAACATTTTTCATTGTTGCTATGGAGACTGGAGTTTATGTAGTGATGACTTGTTGTGTTTCCCATCTTGATCTTACGCTGAAAAGAAAAAAAAGAACACAAAAAATCACTGACAACTCCCTGGTATATGAGACTACAATTTGAATGACCTCTTAGAAGTATCACAAAAGAAAATAAAGTTGACAGGAAAAGTGAGAAAAAATCTTTTTCTATCTTTGTGGTAAGATAGTCCCTTTTTGCAGAGAAGAAACTAGGAAGAGGCTAGAGAAGAAGCTAGGGCCATAGTAGACACAGGAGCAACAGTCTCTTGCAGGTCCTTTGGGGGATCCAGTGTTTACTGTCCAAATCGACTGCTTCAGCCCCTCAGCTCATGCACTCAGGTCACAGTCAGATGCTCAGAGAACAGGGTGACGTTTTCTAACAAGAAGACCTAGCCGCATTTTCTCTATAATCCAAGTCTTTGGGCAATGATGTGGATTGGGACTTTACCTTCTCCTGAATGGCTGTGGATGAGGTTTTCCCGTACTTGTCCGCTACCTGGGGCAAAATCTGCTGCAGGAGCCGCATGGCTGTGTAGTAAGGCACGAACACACAGGATGAGTATGGGTATGATAACACTGCATGAAGTCTGTACCCTGCTCTGCTGCAGATCAAAGCATGGAGTGTGTCTGATCTCATTGCTGTAATAAATAAATTATTGCAGTATTTGTTTAGGCACAGTTTTGAAAGCAGCTCTGAAGCTTCAAAAAATGACACATTTTAAGCATAATAGATTGCGCTTTAAAAAAAAATGCCACATCCACACCAAAATGGGAAACACTGCTAGAATAATGCTAGCTGTTCTGATGTCACAAGATTTAAGCCCTGAAGTGTAGGCACAAGGCATCCCCCAACACAGTGGTCAAACAGACTTTGGAATGTCATGGAGAAACACCCTTTTGCTTTATAAGCATTGAAGTCCTGTGCTGAAGGAGCAAAGAAGGTGGCTGCACGACCACATTCCTAACTGTTCAGATCCATCAGCAGCCTCTTCTGGTTCTCATGACTGAGGACATACCTGAATGCCTGTGCTTTCCAACAGTCATCTAAGTGTGTTAGTCCAGAAACAACATCTCCAAGTGGAGATGCTCCAGGTCAAGTAAATCAAATGGAATTAGCTTCTCCACTTTCTTTACTTCTCTATTCACATCAGCTCTGCAAAGCCACAGCTGACTCCCAAAGCAAGAGTTTGTAAACTGTTACAAAGCAAGCTGTTCGTAAACATCTACTGTAACCTCCGTGCATTAAGAGCAGCTGTACTGAGGCTATACTGGGCTGGCTGACATTGATCTAAAGACTGGCTAATGTGTTTCAGAATCAAAAAAACAAACAGAAGTGAGATGCCAGGGAACGTGTTACAGGAATTTACTGGTTCGATCCTTAATCCTGAACTGTTTAGGGATTTTATCTAATATCAGAATAAAAGAGCACTAAAAGCTACACAGTGAGTCAAAGCAAGGAAGGAATATTGACCTGGAATGCCAAGGGGGTACTTGGCAATCCTAAAAGCTATTTAGATGTTATTGACATCCTATGGTGTGGATAGTTATTTTGAAACCAATATTCAGCAAGTTCATAGGCCAAAATAAATTCTCCCTCTCTCAAAAACTGTATGAGCTCTAGAAGTCCATATAGAAATCAATCTCAGAGGAAGGGAGAGTAAAGCAGCTCCTGAGAAAATATCCAGAGAACTGGAACGGGGATCTGGGAGATGTGCAGGAGGTCTTTCAGACCCGCAAGGGTCACCAAACACCAAGTGTAAGTTAAGAAATTGATAATACCTTGAAGTCAGTTGTTCTTGCTTCTTGCTGTGGAGTAGGGTGCTTTTCCTCTGTGGCATGGTCCAGGCGGAGCAGGTCATAAGTGAACTGGACCTGCTGTCTCTTCTGCTCTTACCTGCAAAGCATCATTGTGGCTGACATGTAACTAGAGAGTCAAAGGGGCTTCTGAGAGCAAATCCCAGACTTCGTAGGCTAACTTTCTGTGAATTGTGATAATTAAGCTGTGGCATGAATTTCCGGATAAGTAACTTCATCTTGACCAAGCTTGTTTTCTTGATTATTCCTTTCAAGTTCAGGGGTGGCGGTGGTTTTGTTTAATTCTACGAAGTCGTAATTACCCTTTGGCATGGGTATCCCAGATGATCAGCTTTGCTGTTCTTCATATTTCACTCTGCTTAATTCAGCTGTTTGTTATTGTAAGAACTACTTGATGACGTAAAAATTAATTTCTTTTCAAGGTCAGGAATAGTTACAAAGATTTCTTAAGACCACTATGAAATAGTTCCTGTAAGTAATTAAGATGTTAGAAATCTGATGATGTAGAGAATGAATAATCTTGTTGCCTATTCCTGAACATAATATGTGTAGTGAAATGTTGGTGCAGCTCTGTGCACGTGTCATATGAGCCTTACATGTGACTTAAAATCACTTCTGAGTCTCAGCATTACCACATAACTCCTTCTATTAGAACAAACTGATCACTTTTTAATTAGTTATGGTGTAGTCATTTGTAAGAACAAAACTTTGTTTCCTGACTAAAAGGAGCTAGGGAGAGCTATAAACAGGAAATATGGATGGGATTTACTTGCTGTTTTCCAATAGCTATAATGCTTAGCAGTGTATTGCTATGGCATAGCTGTTTTGGGAACATGAGACATGATCTGTAGCTGTGACTAAAAGCTAAACCACATGCTGTGGCTTTCATTTGGCTTCTTTCTAAATCAAGTATCACTAGATGTGGCATCCTTGCAGCATCGTCCAGGGCCCAGAAGAGTGCTTGTGCTGATGGGAGCTGGGGGTTGTCCCCATATGGGAAAGGGGGCCCATCCCTAGGGCCATTCCCCATGGTCTCTGCACCCAGCACCTCCCTGGGCAGTGTAAACAGCTTCAGGGGGGTTGGTGCAACCATCTCCATCGTCTGCATGGTGGGGAAGGGCACTTCTGGTGCAGCGCAGAAAGTGACTGAGGGAAATCCTAATGTTATGCTGCAAAGACTTGTCCATTGCCCTCAGGGGGCTGATATTTGGACTGCAAAGAGTTTACTTCTTCTCTATGCAAGACACCAGTGAATCATCTGCTGTCTGCAGTGGGATGCCCACAGTCTGCCTTTACCTTTTCCTTAATGGGGGAAAAAATGGAAGAAACTGGAAATTGCATCAAACCAAATCCAGTCTCACCCGTGTTTGTTCTGACTGTGGTTTTTCTAGTCTCAAGATGGCGTTTCTTACCAGAACTATTTGCTTTTTGGCTGAAAAAACTGAAATACTGGCTTGGAAAAAAGACAGTTCTTAGCTCTGCCACTTTGCAGGTAAGCAAACCTACGTGAGGTTTGCAAACTTGCTTAAGGTTATTAAAATTGATGCAATTTTACAGCAATTTATTAAGCTTTGGGAAACTTGGGACTTACTGCACTGGGCTCCGCATGAAAGGTCCCCTCTGTCCAAACAAGTAGGTGCCTCCAAGGAATTTACTCCTCTGACTTATTTTTAAAATGCTGCAGAGGGGATTAGAAAGGAAAGTTTGTACCATCTGCCTGTCCTGGACTACGAGTAAGCCTGTCTGGAAATTACTGTCCATTGGTATGGACAGGCTCGTCACATGTTGGTTTGCTGTGAGCTGTTCGTCCATCAGCTCAGAACTCAATGTGTTATTGCAGCTTCTTCTCAGGTATTTACACGTTGCACATCAAAGCTTTCTCAGGCTGTTTTTTTTCTCACCCTCAGGGCACTGCATAAGGCCTCTACACTAACTTTTAAAAGAGAATAGCCTTAAAATTTAAAGTTTTAATGAACATTGGCCCAAAACAGGCTGGTTACTTTATTGTTTTAGAAACAGTTCTCACTCTCTGTGCCAGTGCAAGGACATGTAATTTATCTTAGAGCAAGTACCAACATCTGCTGCATAAGAAAGCACATCTGCTCAGCAGGGGAGAGGGGGCAGGCACTGAGAAGTGCCCTGAGTGCACTGAGTGCACTGAGAAGGCCCTGAAGAGCATGGTGGAGATGAACAGATGTCAGAGGCAGTGGAAGGTGTGGAGCCACTCCCTTGGCATTCTGCAGCACCCAGTGCTCCCCTGCCCCATGCCATCCCTGGTTGACCTCCTTCAGCATAGAGGAGAAGGCTTCCCAAACCCAAGGAATGGGGCTTGTCACTAGACTCATAGTCTCTGCCATAAATGTGAAGGGTTTTTCTACTTTTTCCATGACATTCTGCCCAGATTGCATGCTGTGAAAATTCAGAGCTGTCACAGAGCCTTGGGGTGGTGTGTTAGTGAATACCTTGTCAGAGCAAGGTTTTAAGTGTATTTTCTTCCCTTTGCTAACAGATGGGACAGAGAGCTCCTCCTTCTAGGCTCAGGACTGCAGACCTTGCAATGCCTCTGGTGTGCACCATGCATTGATGGCATTCAGGAGAGGCTGTATGAAACAATTTACAGAACGTGGCAACTTTCTATGAAATATTTATAGAGGTACTATATTCCAGTGAATTGTATTGGTGGCTCATGCAATTCAGATGATAAAAATGCCCTTTATAATCTGTGGAAAAGGAACCCATCAGTACTGCGGAAGTAAGATTTGCAACTGGCAGCATCCTTTACTATCTGGAATCCAGGACATGGGCAAGTGCTGTTCCTCTGATAAATCTTAGGTACAAAGGAGAAGGTTCAACTGTGCCCATGAAGTGAGGCTGGTACTTCTTGTGCCAATGATGGGGATGGATCAGCGGCTCAATGTGAGAATGAACCTGGACTTCCAGTCAAAGCAGCAACAGATTGTAGCTGAGTAGCAGCAATGCTCACCCTCATCCAGCTGGTGTAGAAAAATGCCAAAAACCACAGACAAATAAATTCTGTGTCGGCCTCCTCTGCTGGAAGATAGAAAGTGCATGTATCTGTAATGTCCGTCTAGAGTCAGGAACAATAGTTCATTTGGTTAATGGGAATCTTCCTGTTCCCTGGGCACACGCATAAATGTTGTTAAAAAAAAAAAGATGAGTTTTCATCAAAAGCAGAAGTGAGCTATGAAATTGTGTTCGATTTATCTGTGATTTTCTCTTTTTACTGCAGGACAGGACTCCAAGGGATGCAAGACAGAAAGGCTTGAGATGAAAGTCTTCATTTTCCACAGAGGTTTTATTTGAGTTCTTCCTAGAGGAAGAACTTATTTTCTCTCCTTGAATGTATGTCATTACGCTAAAGCCTCTGGCGCTGCCCTGGCAGTCCCCGTACCACAAGAAAAGGAGGAGAGAGTGGATCAGTCTCACTCTTACTGCTCAACCCAGCCATGCCCTGCTCCCAGATGGGGCAGAGCTGACTTTGGGGGAAACACTGACTGCAGCATCAGCCTCTCCACAGTGGTCTGTGAGCTGGGAGGTGAACTTTTGGAGAGACATCCCAGGGAAACTTGTAGGGATGCTGAGTCTAGTTATCCTCCAGTCAAAACTGCCCCTGGTAGTTGAGGATGTTTTTGACCCTCATGCTCAGTCAGAAGCAGACCACACTCTTCCCACAGGTAGATTTACTGAGTTTGGAGATATTTTTATGCAATGTGAATGTAAGTCAAGTACTTGTAAAAATTCTTGAACAGCCAAGTTTAGCCAATTTCTGATCCAGGTTAGAAACCAACCAGCGTCTGGAAGGGATGAATGAGCCCGTGCTGTGTGTGGGGATATCTCAGTGGGGATTTTGGATTTTGGATTTTTGGATTTTGGTTGGCAGGTGAGGTTGGGTTTGAGGAGTTCAGAAGGAAACTCTGTGTACCGGTAATGCAGCATATAATGTGGGATAGAGGTGCCCATCCATTGGTAAGTGTTGACAGGACTCTTCTGCTGCTGTAGGCCATGCACTGTGACCTATGGCTGTCACTGAGGTGGCTACAGCTCCTGAGTCCTTCTGGGTCCTTGCTTCTCAATGGACCATCACTTTGATATCCCGAGGGCTCCTGCGAGCCTAGGGGAGGTGGACAGCTGCAGCAAGGTTGGGTGGTGGGATGTCTACCTAGGAGCTCTGGTGCAGTGCTCTGCCAGCTTCCATGCCAGCATGCACAGGTTGAGGGGGCTTTGCTGGTAATAGAGCAGGGAATGAACAAGTGCTTCCTTGAGCGTCCTGCATGCTGACCAGCCTGCTGATACCTCACAAGAGCTGGAATCATCTGGTTTATTTTTGATAGCAGCTTTTGCTTCCAATTGGAATCCTTTTGCAAACTCCCTCTCTGAGTCAAACTAGTATTAACGAAGGATCAACTGCCTTAGTAATTAATCAAAATTAACAATCATTACAAACTTAGACCTTTAGAACAATAAACAACTTGCTCAAGGAAAGCAGCAATGGGTACGGCAAGGATTTGGAGCCCCTCCTAACCACTTAATTAACAATTAATTCTGAGAAGGTGGTGGCTAAATATGAGACAGAGGCATCATGCCTTTGAGCAGACAGACAGACACGAGTATTCATCAGAAACGTGTGTGCTGGTGCTGGCTGACATGTAGCCGCTCTGTCCTGGCCTCAGTCAGGGCAGCTTCTCCCCTTATCCCTGCCCTGAGCTCCTCTGCTTCAGTCCTCTTTTCTGAGGGTAAGAAGAGTTCCTGGTACTGAGAAAAATCAAACCCTCTCTGTGCCTCACCAGCAGCACTGTGCACCACGGGGCTGGCTGTTGCTTCAAGTGCCCTGGTCTCGGTCATTTGGTCTCGCAGTGGCCCTGCCCATGGCTTTGGGCCATGCCATCCCTAGACTTTCCAGGCAGGAAAATACAAACTAGACAGAAAGGAGCTGAGAGTGACAAGCAATTGTTTCATTTGTTTTATGTGTTCTGCTGTTTTCTCAGAATTTTTTATTTCAGGTCAAAAGTAGAGTAAGGAATTAGGCAGTGGAGAGCTGATTGAAGTGAGCTTTGTATCTGGATAGGTCAGGGTAGAAAGAAAGCAAGGGCAGAAAAAATAAAACATGGTTTGTCATAGGACTTCCCTTCCTGACGTGCACTGAGGGCAGCATGCTGCTAGATTCACCAAGAGGGGTCCATCGGGGGGGACGCTGGGCAGCAGAGTTACCAAGGCTGTCTTCTTTTTGCAGGAAAGCCACCTCCTCTGTTGCACTTCTGCTTCGGGGTGTAAGTTCAGCCTTGGTGAAACCAAATGCAGTTCATGGCTGAACTGGTAACTGGTTTTCTACACCTTGGACTTGGGTGGTTCTGAGATACTGATACACATCACAGTTTCCTCCCTTCCACACTCATCAGAATTTTCTCAGCAGTTAGCATCATGAAACCATAATGACATTTCCTGTTTATAAACAGATGTGCAATAATTTCATCCTTCTTTTCGTGTGGCCTTACATGAGTTTATCTTCAAACCCTTTGGATGGCTAATTCCTCTCTGAATCCCATATAAAAGCCCTGGTGATTCATCATTAAAATGATGATCACCATAGCGGCTGCACATAGTTTCATCTTTCAGCAAATAAAGAAGTGATTGAAACTTGCTATTATCAAACCCGAGCAAGTTTGTTCAGAAGAAAAAAAGTAATTCTGTTATTTTTTGTACAAATTGGTGTAATGAGCTGTCTCTGTGCTATTATCTCTGAGCATTAACTGGCTCTATTATGCAGGATAATACTCAGAATAATTATTACTTATCTGCATGTACATACATTGAGTAATAAAATAATTAGACCTTTTAAAACAGGGGGTAGAAAAGATTCCATTTACAGTAATTCTGACTTTCTGATTATAAGGTTGGAATAAGTAATGTGATATTTTTTCAATGTGTCAAACTAGTAAATGCTGGATTTGTATATATTGGTACAGACTGTGTGTAAAGTATGGATTTTGTCAAACTCTTGAATGAGCAGAGATTTAGATAAGCATGTGAAGGATCTGGGCTGTTGAAATTCAGAGATGGATGAAGACTGCTGAGGACAATATGCTCTAAGAACAGCGTGCTCCTGCTGCATGCAACTGCCTGTTGGTGCAGGGGCTTGCAGCATGTGTTCTGTGGAAGCCCGTGTATAGGGCAGGTGGGACAGAGGTGGAGGCTCATTCCTCCTCTCCTGGTCAGGAGAACTCTTCCTGCAGTAAAGTGAGTACAGCCCACCCAGTGGCTCAGGCTGACTTCTTGTGCAGTGTTAGCCCAGCCACTGCACGTCAGAAAAGATGTCTGGGCTCTTCAACACTACCTTGACATCAGATTCTCCTGAAATAATGCATTTCTGTGGAAGCTATTTATCTGGGGACCCTTTGTGCTTAGGCTTTGGTCTCTGCTCAATCTCCTGCCTGTGCGGTGTGTCAACTGTAGTCTGCTTCACACGAATGCTGGGACAACGGAAGTGATAATGGAGGTAAAAACGGTGATACATCACTGCACAGAAAGGTAAAGAGCTCCAGGCCTCATATCCTGAACCCCCCCCTACACCATCTTTCAGATGTGCCCAATGACCTCCCTGCCCTCCACAGGAGAGGGGTGGGAAGCCTGGCTGTGACCTCCATGGGTGTCAGCCTGGGAGCAGGACCTGTGGGTAGACACTGGGCAGACCCCTGCAGCTCCAAAGGGCCCTTCAGAGCCAGGAACCAAATCGGTTGTTAAGCATACATGGGTCAGGGATTGTCTTTTAACGCAACTGCAGAAGCAGACAGATCCTGGGGATCACCAAAGCCTCCTTACTGTACTGGTCCAAATGAAGAGGAATTGATGGGAAATGGATACTGCAGAGGACAATACTAAAATGCTGCAGTGGGGACGTGCATGGCACTTTGAGCACCACCTTTCTGACTGTTGCTCATTATTTTCAACAATTGCATTACTGTGTATCATGCACCAAATGCTCCTGCTTTCACTCACACTCCTCCATGAGCAGTCTGACCAGGTCCAGGCTGGCCGTACATTTATTCTTGCCCTATGTTTGATTTTACTTCATTTGCCATATGAAAAGCATGACCTTCTGACTTACATGTATGCTATGCAGTGGTCCTGAGGAATTATCCATATAGGTATTATCCATAGGTATTATCCATACCTTGGTGGATAATGATTTTAGGAGGGTTTGTTTACTTGCCCATTTTTTTTTTAAAAAAATCACCTCAGGAATAACTGAACAATGTCAGATAATGAAGAGAAACCAATTCATCTCATGCTCTCTTGCAAATCCCAGACACTGGGTTAATCACACAAATGATTAAGAACTTGAAGCAGACTGGTAGAAGACTTTAATTTTGTTTGTTGAGAGCTGTAAACATAATTGATTTACATTTTGCTCCAATAAGTTAATTTGAGAGAGTGTCCTCATTGTGGGTAATATCAGATCCAAGACTTCATGGCTTACAAATCCCAATGACTCCATTGGAGAAAATACAGATCACTCCTTGCTGCAAAAAGATGAAAAGGATAAAGACTAATGACTAGTAAATGTTGGCTTCCTGTAAACAGAAAATTACCAAATCTGACAAATGCGATACATTAGCACTGTAACACAAGATGCAACATGGTCTCCATTATCCCTGAAAAGTTAATGGATTAGTGCTGAAAATAAAAAAATAATTAAAAAAAACCTTCTTCAGAAGCAGTCTCCAGCTTGGTTACAAATAGTTTTGTATTTAAAAACTTACATTTCCTACAAATATTACAATTAACTGAAGGTTTGGTTCATGAAACAATTTTCCATCACAAAATGAAGATGGAAAACCCTACAGAAGGGCATCTTTTGGATAAAATCTTTTGCTTTAGTTTTGGTGGAGTCGGAGGGAGGGCAGGAGGGAGTTGAGGACTGAGATGCAGCAGACCCAGATTCAAACTCCTGCTGATGCTGCATATCTTCACTGGGTTGTCTAAGCTCTCCCTGATGTGCATTATTTTTTTCTTTCTCAAAAAGATCTCTTTGTCATTTCCACATGAAACCAGATCATACGTGATTTTTTTTTGTATGGAAGACTATTATGTTTTTTTGGGGGCAGCTGTGAGCTTCCCCCTGAGAAGGCCATTGTTACCTATGGTTTGTATGGCAGGGTGAAACAATTCAGAGACCAGAAGGGCTCAGAATTCAACTACGTCAAAAAAACACTAAAAATTCCGTAACTAGGAGAAAAAAAACCAAGTCCTGCAAAGGCTGATGGGATAAAAGCACCGTTATCGCCAAGATACAGGCAACAGAATGAAAACAGCAAGAGAAAGGGCCTTTTTTATAGTCAAAAGAAGTTTCGTTTCAGCAAATATTAGTAATTTTAAACATGGAAATTGTTTCCTTTTGACACAGCCTAATCATGGTGACAGGCAAAATAATTCCCCTTCTTAATGTGATTAATGCAGGTCAGGGTTTGCCACATGTTTTTCCAAGCATGGCTTGCATTAATCACATGGATGTCACAAGCAGCTCTGCCCTTGCCAGCATTCATATTCACAACTCTTCTTGCTGTCAGCACAGTTCCCGCAGCAGCAGTGAGGCAGCTGGGCTGGAGTACTCAGCCTTGTTCACCTGGTCAGGTGAGCTCCTGTGGTGCAGGATGCTTGAGGCACCAAGCCTCTCTTCTTAGGGAAAAAAAATTGTCATCATCTTCTGCTTGTGAAATCATGTGAAGATGACTCTTTTTAGCAGCAAAATGTGAAAATATTCGTAATTACCTTTGATCATTAGCTTCTTGTTATTATTGCTACAAAGGTACCTCACCTGCATAGTACTTTTAAAATATCCTTAGTAATCCTAACCCAAATCTACTTCCATCTTGCCAAAGCTGGGAAGCACTAATTACTCCTTATCTCAGGGATCCTGACAAGGACACTTATAAACAAGAGTATGGACTGTCATGAGAGGTGGATGAGTATTAAACATATGCTGAGAAATGCAGATTAGCATTAATGAAATGTTAACAGAAAAGGAGCTTGTGCTGTGAAATCTTACCCTGAGTCAGTGGCAACTGACTGTTAATCACAGAGTTAGATATAGTGCAGGTGTTATAGTCAAGAATATGTTCAATATTTCTGACCTGAGTAGATGCAGACCCCTTTCTTTCCCATTTTCTAGCAATCTCAAGTGATTTCTTTCTAAACTTTAGCTTCTTGAAGACATGAGAACAATTGCTTCACCCTATTATAGATTCATAGGGTCCAGTCTGGCTCACATTAAATAGAGAAGGTTCTCCAAAAGTGCAGCCATCTTTACAACACAAGCAGACCATGTTTCATCCCGTTTTCCTTGCTGTTAATTTCGTGGTACCTGTTCTGTATGAAGCATGTCCTTGTCTTTAAAAGCATTGTGTTTTTCATATTTCAATATACTTTTCAAATCTGCTTTACTCATGAAATTTGTGACAATGTCATATATGTTCTGCATGGGTCCCTGGTAATCAAATATCAGCTCGGCTTAAGATGAGCAGCGTGGAGCTGTCCTCGTATCTATTGTGAAACCTTGTTCTGGCCTTGGAAAATATGATCCTGATTTTGCATTGCTCATTTAGAAACAGGTTTATAGCCCTTTGTTTTGTTTTACAGCCCCAAGCTTCTGACATTTTTTTTCCTTATACGAGCAAATTTTTGTTACACGTAACAATTCTGATGACTCTTGCAGCGCAAGGAGCTGGTGGCTCTTCTGAAGCCATGTCAGCCGGAGGCTGCTCTGCATGCTTGTTTGGATCAGTCAGCATGCAGTCTTCAGACCATGCTTCAGAAGTGCCCTGGTTCATAGACTGGCTCTGTAAGGCTCAGCCTGTGTTCCCTCGGAAAAGACAGATTCATCTTGATGCAGAGGTGCGTTGTATCCAATCTAACTCATTCATCAACAATTTCTGATGGGACAATATCTCATTGATGGATAAGAAAAACATTTTTAAAACTGTCTGTCACAGGATGAGCTGTTGCCCCAGGCTGTTCATCATAGTGATTCATCACAACTGCGTTTATTTTGAGAAGTACTCTTACTGCTGCTCCAGACCACTACATACCTTCTCCACAGGGAAGCTGGTATTGGTAGGATACTGAGATGTATACACAAATGGAATTACTGATTACTTTCCTCTACAAATTTTATATTTGTTTGGTCAGAGGTAAATGCACACAGATGCTTTGTTAATCAGTTTTTTACAGGCGTACTTGTTTCTCATTACTGAAAGCACTGTTCTTGCTCATGCTCAATCCAAGAGAAGCTCTGAAGGACACTGGCTTTTGTAACTCTTCTGTTTGCATCCTAAGTCTCAGAAATTCTGGATATCTTCTAGTTAAGTAGGTGTCATATTTGTATTTTTTATGGCTTTTCAATACCTGTCAGCATATACCCTTATATGTCTTGCACTGCTTTATATTCATAGTTTTACTAATCGTTTGAGACAGTGGAACTGAAGCTCTGGAAATGAGCTGGGGAATATCATGGTTGTCTGCATGGATCTTTACAGCTTAACCAGCTATAAACCCCAGAAAGGGCTTAGAAAAACATTCTGAAATACCCATCCTATCATCCCCTCCTCTAGACTTTCATCGTTTGCCTGCCCCTTGTAAATTCAGCCTGGCATGGCTGAGTTTAACTTGCATGGCAAAGTATGGAGCAACAGCTGAATTCTAGGTCTGAAGGCACGCCAGCTAAGCTGCCAGGAGCACTGCCGTGGCTGCCCAGAGCTGAGGGTGAGCTTTCAAGGGACAGAAGAAGAAGCATGTCCAACCTCACTCCATCACCACTTCTGCAGCTCAGCCAGCTCCTCTGCTTGGAAGTTCTTGGCCATCTGGTCTTTCACTATTCCAAGTAATTTATATTCTTGCTTTTGTATAGACGTTCCTCTGTGTGCCATAACTTTTCATGTCTTATAGCAGTGTCTCCTCAACATAACGGAGATGTTTAATGAAGTTTACCAAGCTTGTCTGTTTCTCGTAATGACAGGTAAGGTTAATGCTTGAAAGCTACATGTCTGATGTCTGATTTTAAGTATCATATTTTATACCAAGTCTGTTCCAAACTATCCAAGGAACACAAGGCAATAGTAATGGAGTACTTTAAACAAATTCACCTGGCTAACTCTAGTAGCTGTGCTCACACAGCAAGTTGTGCGTCCTCCGTGCTGACTACAGCATTTGAAATGAGCTGGGATTTTTAGTGGGTCATGTTATCAGTGCATAAATACAAATAAAATATACTTCATTTCAAATTAACCAGTCACATTATTTCTATCAGAACCTGTAAAATAATATTCTTCAGAAACCACACAGGGACATTAAGATTACAGATATAAATATTGACTTAAGTACAATTAGAAATAAATCTAAGGTGCTAGCTAGAAGGAATAAATAGATTACATAAAACAATTAATACCTTAATTATAGCACCCCTTACTTGCAAACAGATACCCATCAGATAACAACAACAGAAAAAGGGCATTCAAATGCTCAGTTTTTCTCTCATATATAAAGTAGGGGTTTACTTGCTTCATTTTGTCTTGGTGTAGAAGTCTAGAATACATCCTCAGAAGCAACAGAAGCATGTAACAGAGGCAATGAATGCTATTGTGCTCAGTATGAGTAAGGAGGAGGAGAGACAAGACTGTGTACAGAAAATTTTGAGCAGATGAAAGCTCAAATAGAGGAGGAACTAGGTGTCTGAGAGAGTAAACACGAATTGCACGTGTCTTGCTGAATTTTTCAAACCAAACCCAGCCTCTGTCAGAGCCAGAAGGTGTGAAAATAAGTGGGAGGTAAGGGGAATGTGGGCAGCAGGGAAAAACAAGACCCATAGTGCTTATAGGGCCTCTACCTTAGAGGTTTGTTTGAAAAAGATTGAAAAGGACTGTAAAGTTATCTCAAGAAAAATAATAACGTTCACAGCTGTGGCAGGCGTGAAGGCCAGGACATGAAAAGTCCAAGGGATGTGGACCTGACTGTGCCTGTAGGGCTCAAGGGCAGGACCTCTCCTGCCTGGGAGGCAGCACTGTTTGCATGATGATCCTTCATGTCTGTGAGGGACCACATATGGTCAACCTGCAAGGACAATCTGCTGTCTGTTTTGAAGAATACTTTGCAGTATATCCACCTTCTGTTATGTGAGGCAGCTGTGTGGCTGAAAGATGAGTTCTATCCTGAGGAGTTTAGCAAATTCACAGCCTAGGCCGGCGTTTGCTGACTGGAACAAAGAAGAAATAAAATGTACCATTGGGTCTGCTGCTGGTGAAAGTATGATAGTGCAGAGCTGTGCAAGAACCTGGGAGAAAAACAGATTCCAGTGAAAAATCCAGCCTTTGGGATGCTGGTAGGTGTGGAAAAGATTGCTTTTTGTGTCTCCAGTTTGGGGTTGTTGCATGCTATGGACAGGGTCAAAAACTTGAAGGAAGGTAGTATTACCATCTCCAGTGACCACAGATTTCCTGAGAGGAGTGTGCAATCCAGCGTCCAGGCACAGCTTTCCCTCCTAGTGGTCAGCAGGAAACCAGAATCAGACTGACTCACATGTGTTATCCTTAGAGTCCTTATGCCTGTCTTCCCCTCATGGACCTAATGCACCAAACCCCAGGGTTTGCCAAACTGGATTTTAGAGCTGGGTATATAAATGAGAGAAAGGGAGAAGTCTACTGAGGATTTAGACTGATGCAGAGACAATGAAGTGAGAAGTACTATGGTGTATCTATCTTGGTCTAGATGGAATGGTATTGTTACTCTAACATCAATAGCTTGAAATAAAGGTGCAAGGTAAATGTACATAGTGGAACTAATTCATAGCAAAGTCTGATATGTGGTATTTCACATGCTATTGATAAACGACATCACTAAGTTAGAGTTTCACATTAACAGGTAGTATAGGAAATTCATTACTGGCATAAGAGTGAAAACAATATCCTAGTGAGGAAGCAGCTTGTAATAGTTGCAGATGTGAAATGATCCTTCTAAAACTGGTATGCAGAGGCAGGTATCTGATACCAGAGCACAGCCACTCAAGAACAGCCATGCTCTGATCTAGAGAGATTAATCAGTAGCCTACAGTATTAAGTACCAATCATTTAAGCAGTATATAGAAATTCTTACTTAGTTTTTACTGAAGAAATTGACCCACTGATTCACAGTTTGGCCCAGAATTTTTCAGCCTTGTTTTTTTATTTTCTTAGCGAGACAAGATTAAGAAGTCAAAGATGCCAAAGCCCTTGCAGTGTGGCCATTCATGCCCCCTGCCCAAGGGTGTACTTAGACAATTCTAACTACATGTTAATTTTATTAAAATCAGTAGGTGAAGTCAAGGTGCCATCACTTTTGCATGTGGTTATTGCTGGGCAGTTCTGTTTTGAAGAACCTGACATTAATTGTGTTTTCCAGCAAAATGACAATGGTTATATTCTCCAAAAATGCATATATATATCACTCAATTTTTTTTAAGATAATAATATTTCTTACTAATCTTGAGCTCAAGTAAGTAACATGCAGGATGCAAGCAATGCTATATATTTAATAAAGTCTGAAGGAATAAATAACAGACCTTTTATGAGAGGTTACTCTTGAGTAAAGAAGAAATATTAAAATGATTTCTTTATCCAATTTCTAAACAAATGGTAGCTACTGAAAATGAAACACATGCTTTTAACCTAATGCATTTTGATACTTTACAAACAGAATAGTGTTATTTTTTTCTGCTGCCAGACAGTGCTATCTAACTGACTGAAAAACAATATGAAAAAAGGCTTTAATAAAAAAAAAAATCTTTGAAATATTATCGTAGAATCATAGAATCACCAGGTTGGAAAAGACCCACCGGATCATTGAGTATCTCTCTTGAGTATGACTGTGGTATTGGTTCTTGCTGGAAGCAGTTCTCCCAACTCTGATATCCTAGTTTACATTTATTTTAATAGCAAGTGATCCTTTGGTATTCATTAGTTCAATGTGTGGAATGATTTTTTTCTTATTTCTTTTTACATAGAACGATTAATAGAATTAATAACTTGCATAAATGGGGAAGAAGAAGATGAGGGTAATTACCTTATGTCAGGTATGGATTTTGTGGTTAAGTTGAGACCAAAATCAGCATATACTGAATTTTAGTAATCTGTATGAAGCTGGTTCCACCTCTCACATCCCCGCCTTGATGTTGTCAAATCAAATGCAGATTTGGCTAGTATCATTGCCACTGATTCATATCTTTCCCACCCACCTGTTCCTGAGATGTCAGTATTATGTAAGGAAATCCAGTGAAAGTAAAATCAGACAAAAACACTTAAGTGAGGCAAAAAAGCCATCTTTGTGCAATTTTTATGAATCCAAATTGCAAAACAGTCTCTTCATTCCAATTATATATAGAGTGAATATCAGCATAATGGAATAACTTTGGAGACCTGTGACCCATTTTTATATGTCAAGGAAAGTGTGACAATAAAATGTATTTCATAACATTGAAGTGAAAAAGGCACTTGGAGGCCCTTTCTCTCTGCTATGAACTAGCACATCACCTCCCTTTCACTAACCTGGCAAAACATCTGTTTCACTGGCATGGATGGAATGGGGGGTTCTGAACCAGCAGTTTTCCAGATCATTAGACACTGACCAAGCATCAGCTTGAGTCTTTCAGAATACTTGTTTTTAAAGATTTTTCAAAGCAGCAAATTCAGCTGCTTTTAAAACTAGTAAAATAGATGCTCATATTGAAAGGCTTAGTTTACAGTCTGCAAGAATTCCATTGTGAACTTAGAGGTCTGAACAAATTTTGAAGCAGATCTTCACACACTTCACTTTTCTTCTCCATACTAGGGCAGAAATCTTTTATTCTAGTGAAGCACAAGAAGCTTCATGAAAACAGGACTGTGTTCAGTAAGAAAGCCCTTATAGATTTGGACTCAAATAAGGAGAGGTAGCTATAATTATTACCTTGTAAGGTTATGGAGCAGCAGAGAAGAAGTCAAACAGTAACACTAATGCCATGACAAAAGATGATAAGTTCAGCTTTTGTATGAATGAGATCAGTGAAAGCGACAGCCTAATACTCCAGGCTGAAATATCTAGCAGTGATGCAAATGGCATTACAGTGGTACATGATAAAATAAGTTTCATTCAGCTTACAGCTACGGCACTATGAAGTACTCTTGCCTTCTGTTCCTCAATTCAAAGCAAAATTATGTATTTTTCAAAAGATTAAATGATGATTCTTTTTAATATTTTTTTTCCCTAAATGAAATCTTCCACTTTGTTTCTCAACAGGATAAACTCAAAGGGACCAAAATCTAAATTGGAGAAAAAGTGGTTATAACAATCACCTAAACCTTGGGAGACCAGTTTACTTCTATACAGACATCTGAATTCACACATCATGTCATGAAGAAGAAAGCCTTAGCCATTCATGGAAAGCTATCTGAGATGCTGAGAAATGCACCAGTCTCCATTCTAACTGTCCTCCTGTAAAGGCAGCATTCATATAGCCAGGGTGAAAACCACGTATTTCCCTCTTCCAGTTGACTGTGTGAGCCAGCAGCTTAGAGAGTCATTCTCACTCCATGTCTTAGTGAAGGCTTACTTCATGTAATGTAGCCCAAGCCCAAGAGAAAGGCTTGTTGGGAAAACCCTCCTCCCCTCAAAACAGTGGCTGAAAAGCAGTTGGTCTTTGTTAAGATCCTTGCCTGGATTAGGTAGAATGCACCTAATCTCCAAATGCTGAAGTGATTGCCCTCGTTTAAAAGCCAAAGCCTGAGATCTTCTTGTTTTAAGTCAAGACAAGGGAAAGGTTCTCCAAGTAGGACATTATGTTTGGCAATGATTCCATGTATTGCCTTGTTAACCATTCAGATATTTACCTTAAATCAAACATTAACAGGAGGAACTGACAGCTCCTCTTTTCTCCTGCAACCACTCATGAGCACCCTGAGGGAAGAAGCGCATCTACATCTCTGCAGGCAGAGGAAGGGAGTGAACAGTACTCTGCCAAATGCAAAAGAGATGTATCTTTCCTCAGCAAAGTTAAGAATCTGGCTCACATAGCAAAATTCATAGCTGAAACTACTCAGGAGGTTGACCTTTAATGAACTGCTTGGTGACAACCAAAATTGCAAGGGTTGGGGGAGAAATTTATTATGCTCTACAAACAATGACGTCCCAGTGTTCTATGCTCCCTCTAAATTAGTGATAGGAAACCCTAAAAGTGCATAGATTTTGCAATTCACTTATGTCTTTTTTTTTTGACAAAAGTTTAAAAAATACCATGGGATAAATCCTTTGCTTAAGCAGATCAGCTTTCACCAAAACTCACAGTTAAGTTTCTTCCTTCATTCAACAGCCCCATAACTGCAAACTGTTTGGCTTTTGATATTTTCCCCTTAGTGTTCATTAATGCACTATAGTTTGTATTCATAAATTGTTGTGCTTGCAGGTAATAAGCATCATTATATTGTATGCGTATGTAAATTGATTTCAGTTTTGTTACTGCTGTACAGTAAAATTATATAAGGATATCTTGTAACAAGTACATTCCCAATTAATATAGTTTGATTGTCTTTAAGGCACCTCTGAAGCATTTTAATTGTGCGGCACACATATTACATCACCAAGTGAGGTAGTGAGGTTTACTTGAGGATTTCTGCCTATCTAATAATCTAAGGAAGGCACTTTTCCACCTGGTGAATACTGTTTATTTTCTCCAGTGGTGCTACTGGTTTCAATGTAATTTTATTTTGTTCCAGCTCATTGGTGTGAACCTAAGAATCTAACCATCCTTGTCTAACACGAGGAGTCCTGTTGGGTTAAGGCATCCTCTGATAACATCACAGAACTGTCTCCACTCAGTAGGTCAAGAACTGTTCTCACTAAGGAAATATATCAGACTTTGTCTCTATCAGATGATTCCTACTCCTGGCAAGAAACTTTTACAGTAACTATAAGCCATGACACTCACAAAATTATGATTTTCTGCAGCTTATCCTTAGCTTAACCATCTCAAAGTTTTTGGTTCTTCTCAATACACTAGAAACCTGGAAAAAGCAGTTTGCCTTTAAGGATAGTATTGTTTTTGGCTGACTTTGAAGTAAATAATTCAGTGATGGAAACATTTTCTAATAGTAAGAAGATCCCAGCCCTTTCATGTCTCAGGACAAGTTCAGTCTCAGTTCCAAGGTAGGTTTTGTAGGCTCATTTCCATATCTGAACTGCTTAGTTCATCCTGACAGGTCTAACTCTCCAGCTTTTATGAGAGTAGCTGCCTACCCACTCAGAGTTGTAGCAACTGAGCAGTGGATGGGGCCAGGAGAAAGAGAATACAACACCCTCATATCATGGAGCACTAAAGTGATAATGAAGAGACAGGATCTTAACTCTCCCCTTTCTGCTGAACAACACATAGAAGATGACTGTGAACATGATAGCATGTTGTGTGCTGTGAGAAGTTGTGACAGCATGTGTAAAGAGACAGTAGTCCTGGAAGCACCAAAACATGAGCACTCTCTGTCAAGGCAGAATTAATCCCTCTTCCCAGCTGTGTGTACCGGAGCTAGAAGTCATGATAATTTCCTCAGAGCAGGCTAGGTTTTGGTTCACATGTGTCCTGAAAAGGACTCTGTGCAGTATCAGAAATGTCAAGTCATTTCTTATCTTTGAAACCTTGCAGAAATCCCTCAAAACTAAAAGAACAAACAAAATAACTTCGTGAAATGCTTCCCCCGCTCCAAAGTTTGGAAGAACTGCAGTACATTATATGTCAGGAGAAAAAAATGCGATCTTTGGGAATATAGTACAAATTGTTCTATGCTATGCCGTGTTCTCATTGGGGATAACACATATAAGCACTTAAATACTGTATTAAGTAAAAACTCTCTTCTCAGTCACACAATGGCTCACTGTTTATCTTCAGGTCCTTCTGAAATTTCCTGTGTTCCTTAATAGCAATGAATTAAGACTTCTGTGCCTTCAAAAGTTTGTAGATAAAGCTCTTAATAGAAAACCTGAGTTTTCTTTTTTTTTTTTTTCAAAGGAGATGTCTCCTTTGAAATGTGTCTCCAGTCTTTTGGCTTTCTCCCTGTTAGTCAAAGGTCAAGTTTAATCAAAGAATGTATATTGTTCTCTATATTTAACATAAATCTCTTTTAATGACCTCTCATTCTTCACATTTTAAACAAAGAATAAAAGGCTCTCCACTCTCTTTACTGGCTTGGAAATGTATATCATTTAATTTCTTTTAAAAGCTGGAGAGCTTTGCATCCCCTGCAAGGTAAATTTATGTCTTCCATAAAATATATTTAGCTGCAAAATGCTTATCTCCTCTACAACGTTTGTCAACTCACATCTCATTCTTATTTGCCTTAATGAACATGAAAGATGTTAACTACCCACCACAACCTGTTTTCTTAGAGGGAAAGAGAAGGAAAGCAGAGAAAAAAAAAAACAGAGAGAAAACAAAAAATCATCATTGACCTGTAAGATTTTTCTTTGCAGATAGTATTTTGAAAGCAAGAAATATTTGGGACACATTATCTAGGTTCCTGTATCTAACAAACACATTACTTTTTTCCAACTGGGGACAGTTACTGTGTTAATATACTTCTAGTGATCAGGTATGACATCTCTGCCAGACTGTCTTCTGCTGAAGTGTTGCTCAGCATCTCTGAATAGAGAGAATGTACAAGCAGTTAGAGTGAAAATGTGTAAACTGCATGTAGACCTTAATTAGAGGCATGCTTCACTGGCACAACCCACCTTTAACAAATGGAATGGATGACCTGAGGCTGTCCATGCCCTTTGCATGGTCCCACTGGACCCTTGGGAGACTCTGTGCCTAAGGAATGCCTCTTGGGGGGATGCAGGACAACTGTGCCTGCTGATCCCATGTGGTACAAAAGCCTTCTACGATTAACCACATAATGGAGCGACAAAGCTAGCAGCTTATCTATATCCTGTAGAGCAAGCCAATGAGTTAACAAAGATGTCTAAGTCACTCTAGTATGCTGTCACTCGAGATTCTAGTCAACATCTCAATTACTTGTTATTATTACAACATAGTCCTCTTGCAAACTATACAGCACTGTCATCTTGAAATCCTCCAACAGACTGCTAGCGCTCTCTGAGCAAAGATTTAATTCCAGTGGTAGTGCTTGTTTAGCTCTGTATTTGTTAATATGTTGGCTCTAAACAGCCTTGCACTCTCACCTCCTAGAAAGTCCTATTGTGAATGCAGTCGGTAATAATTCTATTTTACAGACAGTTGCAAGATTCTCTGTGCCACCCAAAGCTCATTTCATGACAGCAGATAAAGGCGTGAGTACTTTATTTTTTGAAATGATATAACATCTTTTCCATTTACAAGGTGATGGGACACCCACACTAAGAAGGAAATGATCTGAAAAGCACAAGTGCAGAGGCAAAAGACAGGCTACAGGCTGCTGTTTTTCCATGGAGAATCATGCAAATTATGAACAGGAGACATTTGTAGACCTATCAAAATAACTTCATATATTCTCAGCATAAAAGTTTATTATGGAGGGTTTGACAATGAGGGAGAAAGGAAAGGAAAATAATTAAAGGAGTAATTAATGGATTTACATGTTGTTTTATACACTAATATAAATCTGTTTGTGGTCATCACATATTCACATTTGACATTTCTGATGTGGTGTTCTGATGAGCATGACTTGGCTGAAAGGAGTCAGTTGGGTCTACTCTGGACTTGGCTGAAAGGAGTCAGTCGGGTCTACTCTGGACTTCGAATCTTTGATGGGACCAGGGTTTAGCACAGTTTTCCCCAGGTTTTTATTTTTCTTCCTTGATCTTACACGTTTAATGTTTTCCTTGATTTATAGAACAGTTTATAAGCATTCTACTGAAACACCTCACTTGCAATCAGAAAGCTCTGAGGTTTCTCTTTAACAAAAAAAGAATAAGGCTACACTAAACTTGCACAAAATGCCTTTGAAAGTGGAAATCCCCCCATTATTTGGATTTATCTGGTGAAGTAAATTAGTTGATCAATGAAGTTCCAAGGGAAGCGCAATGGCAGAGAACAGGAAAGCTGCTGGACGGTGGAGATATTAATGGTTTTTCTGCCATTGCCTGTGGCTTGACAGAGTTACTGAAGCATGGATTGGTGGAAATATGTGGGACTTGTCTAACAGGAACAATGTCCTGAACTAAAGGGCGAGTTTCTGCCTCCCCTATCTGCCTTCTCCCTCCTCCAGTTGCACAAGGATTTTGGAGGTATGCCACTTGTGGAGACTGCGATTTTTTTAGATTTAAACACCAGGCTACAGACAGTTGCAAAGGGCCTTTTGGGTTTTACCTGCTGCCCTCATCTCCTCAAAGCAAAGGAATCACCATGGATGGATAATTTCCATGAAGCGAGTGATACCCACAGCCTGCCTGTGAATCAGCTTTTTCCACTTTCCACAAACATTTCCCAAGTCAGGAACAGAACAATAAACTTCCTTAGAGTTACAACTGCTTGATTTCTAGCTCCTGCCCTTCTCCCTTGCAAAGACCGATCAAACTTGCCACCTGAGCAGCACTCAAGTATCTAACATCTGCTACATACCTGAAGAACCCTAATCTGCAGAACTTTCCAGTGGACAGAATTCCCTAAATTAGTGCAGCTGAAATGGAGGGAGGGTCGTTTTTGAGCAATAGTCCTCTCTTGCCAGGCACACCTCTGAATGGAGCCAAGCATCTGAGCAAATAGACCTTCACGAAAACCTGCAATTTACCACTCTTTTGTGGGAGATAGAGCACCGTGAAATCTCATCTTTGCAGTTCAGTGCCATCTTCTAATAGTCTGTAGCAAAGCTTAGCCTGGAAAATGCCAGGCACAATGAAACCTGTGCTGAATGTTGGTTTGCCACTATTTGCTGCCACATCAATGGGAGCAGCATGGCCCTACTGTAAGCACTCTGGAAGGGGGCATGACTGACCTGATCTGTGAGGATGCTACAGCAACAGTACTCTGCCAATGTCAAAGTTGCTGGGGCTTTTCCATACATCAGTGTGATTATTTTGATGTCTTTTGGGAGCTGATGGACTTTACCTACCACATAAGCATATCGATTTTAAGAAGTTTTGTGGCCGTCAGGTACCTGAGAAGAAGTAATGCTACAGGCAAGGGAGACAGGAACAGAGGAGTTTAGGGGCTAGCTGCACTCTGCATGGAGGTCTTAATTATCTTTCATTATCTTTTGTTCCCCTGTTCAGTCATAGTAATTACCCAGCTGGGGCAGAACAGTGAATTGAACATTGATGCAAGACAATAATATTAACAAGGTGGCTTCCTACAAATCCCCTCTGGGTTCCTGCTCAGTAAAGCAGGTATGGTTAAGCATCATCAGTGGGGTTATGTTCTCTTCAACTTTCCTCTCCTGACTGACGTACCTGTAGAAGCCCTTCTTGTTAGTCTTCATTTCCCCTGCCAAGTTTAGCTCCAGCTGCGCCTTGGCCTTTCTGACCTCATCCCTACACAACTGGGCAGTGTCTCTATACTCTTCCCAGGTTCCCTGTCCCTGCTTGTACTGATTGTGCAATTCCCTCTTGCTCTTGAGTTTGACCAGCAGGTCTTGACTCAGCCGTTCTGGTCTCTTCCCTTTCCTGCCTGATTTCCTACATCTGAGGACTGAGCGCTCTTGTGCCTCATGGAAAGCATCCTTAAATATTTGCCAGCTCTGTTCCACTCCCTTGTCCCCAAGAACCATGTCCCAAGGGGTCCTACTGAGTAACTCCTTGAAAAGCTGGAAGTCTGCGTTCCTGAAATTTAGGGTCCTGACTATACTCCTCATTCGCCCCATATCCCTCCAGACCTTGAACTCCACCAGTGTGTGACCACGGCAGCCCAGGCTGCCTCCAATCCTAATGTCACTTAAGTTCACTTGTATTAGTGACTATCAGGTCTAGTATTGCATCCCCTTCGGTAGGGGTCTCTATTAGCTGAGTTATGAAATTACCTTCAAAGCACTGTCTCCTGGATTGCCTACAGCTTGCCGTGCTACTTTTCCAGCATATGTCAGGGTGGTGGAAGTCCTTCCTTTTTATGAGGATATAACTTGTTGAGACAATGACTTGTTTTGTCATAGGGATTAAAAATAAAATTTTGAGGAAATTTTATTTTGGTGATACATTCTTGTCATCGGGTCCTGTGTGGTAACAATTCTATCCAGAGATATTACTCAACCAGCCAAAGCCAGTGGTAAAATAAAACTATATTTCAATGCATTTTGTGATGTTTTGAGACAGTGTCTTGGGGAATACATTGTTAATGAGATGACCCCACTGTCTTTACAAATATAAATTTGCTTTCTGAAGTTCATATGCTTCTGGGGAGGCTGGGGCTCTGGAGTATCATCAGGCTAAAAACATACCATTCTTCATTTTTTCAAGCTTCTCAAGCAGGGTACTTTATCTGCTGGATTTCTTGCATAGCCATGTTCAGCTTCCTAGTGCTTTGTGTTTTTACTCATTTAACAAGTTAAGCTGAGCTTCAGTTTACAGAGAAAGTACTCCTAGACATGTTTAGATCTATAATTTTAGACTGTCAAACACCAAGAGAAAGGAGAAGGTATTTTCCACAGAAGAATCTTGGCATTTCTTTCCATGCTGTATATTCTATGGCCTTCACAGCTAAATAGCTTCCAAAGGAATAAGAGAGAGCTTGAATTACCAAATTTAAAATCACACAGGACGTTTACATTTCACACTCTGTACAGGAACACAATTTTGTTTTGCAAAATACACCATGAATTTAGTAAATGAAGAATAATTCTCTAATAAATAAGACAGTAAGAGCTTTATTTTAACTTCTATTTAACTATTCTAACTTCTATTTTAACTATTTTAACTTCTATTAACTTTATATTAACTTCTGTGGTGATAATATTCACTTGAAACATAGTAAAATATTTTACTAAGTGGCAATATAATGTTAAATTGTATTCATTGCATATTCATTAAGTCTGGTTTACTTTCAAAAGGAAATATTCAGTGCTTAGCCCATCTGACTGAACCACGAGTCTTACACAATCCATTAAATACTACCAAAGACAAGCAGAATTCTTTGCTTTCATACCAAATATTTTACATCTACCATCCTTTCAAACTTCATTAGACTCAGAGGTTAAGTACTCAATTTACAATGACACATTTGTATTCAGAAATCGTAGCAGCAAAATTAAAGGATGTTAAAAGTGTTCAAAGCCTCACTCACTCCAGTTCAAAGGTGGAAACAATTGTTATTGTCTTACACCCAGACTGGGCGCTGCATCCCTCTGTGGATACCTGTACTGTGGATTTGGAGTGAGGGAGCCTGGGCCCTTGGGGATCTCAAGATCATCGTAGATCCTGGTCCCCTCACTTGCACTCCAAATTGTGGGTATGCTCAGGTCTCTTATGAAACAGGTGATGAGGATCCTGTCTCGTGACTGCAGTGTACATGTGCCCTGGTAAGATTCAGCTTGTAGCACAGACAGATATCCACTGTACTGGTTTTCTGACTTTGAATTTTACTTCTGTTCAGGTAGAGATAGGGCTTGCATTGTTCTGAACCTAAAAGTTATAAACCTCCTAATGTGAAATTCATTCTTTGAGTCCTTTGAAAAATATACAACGACCATTGTTTTTGCACATTGTTTTTACACATTTTACAGTATGTTAGAAGGCAAATATCGCTTTCCACAAAAAGAAAAGTCAGATATTTTTCTCCCTACAAGATGATCAAATAACCTGTCACATCTATGCTCACAATAATTTGTGCTGCAAAGGGACAAAATCTGTCTAAAAGAAACAAGGACTAATGTGAGCCCACCTCACAACCCTGACCTTTGCAGCAAATGTAATTTTCTGGGAGACTTGAGGACTTTGCCTCCAGAATCTGAAAATATCTAGTATATTATCAGGAAAGTATTTTTAGTATTTTTCCTGTAGGACATGCTGGGAGAGTCTATTAGTCCTACTGGTTGACTAGTGGATTGCCAGCTCATGTGTTTAATTCAAGCTAGTCTTAAAGAAAGTGTTTCTCCAGCAGTGCCACTGAAAAGCTTAATCTGTTAAAGTTAAGTGCAGTAGAAATATCATCCTGAGAGCCAAATGGGGCCAAAACAAGGGCCGGAAGAGATACCAGCTGAGGCCAGGCTTGTATCCTCAGAGAAGGTCTCAGACCCACAGCTTCAATAACTGTAGAGGTCCCTAGAGCCCTTGTGGTGTCTGTATGGTAGGGCAAAGAATCCCTTCCCTCCAATGCCTTACAGCAGTGATGCCTGGGGCTGTGTCTGCCTCAACTGTCCCCTCACTGCCCTGCTCCTGGCTAGAGCACTGGGATAGGTTGTGGACCTCCAGAAAGTCCCCATGGCCTGTTGTCCCCAGGAAGCCCCCAGTCTGCATGGCACACTGACACCTAAACTCAGTTCAGCTTGCGTGTTTCCTTCTTGCAATTTTTTCTTGCCTGAAAAAACTTCGTAGAATGATGTTACGATTCATGGCCAGATATTAATGAATCCATGTGGGTAAATATTTGGTGCTCTTCAGCTCTGTGAAGAACAATTAAATGATGAACAGATTGTGACTAAGTACAATTAATAGCTCCAGAGTGTACTTTCATGGGGGAATAAATACAACAATTAGTGTCCTATTTTATTGGCTGTGTACAACTGTTTCTAGCCTCAATGGCATTTACAGAGCAGACTAAGATTGCATACAAAACATCAGCTCCTCTCACATCCCAGGATTGTGTAACTTGGGAAGGATAAATCCTACTTTGAGACCAAAACATTTTCATTACTTGTGTAAACTCGGAGACAATCTTTGCTTGTTAGAAAGCTAAAGAACAGGTGATCGAGGAAATTTTCAACTCTAAACTAGAGCTCCAAATCAGAAACCAGTGACCATGTGCTCAAATGACTGGGCTGTGCTGGTAGTCAGGGGATGCTTGAGAGAGCATGGCACCCTACTAACACAACTACAGGGCATTCACACTGGCACTAGTCGCACATTTCCCTACCGTGTCTCAGTGTGGAAATCAGCTTCCCCTGGACTCTCTGTCCAAGTGGATTCTAGGAATTGGGGAGAATGTGATAGGAGGGAGGGAAGCAAAACTACTGCGCTAGCTGGTCCTGCTGTGCAGCCTTCTAAGATGTTCCCTCAGTGAGGTGCAGAGCTTCAGCAACTGAGGTGACTGCAGTCAGCTCCCTATTTGGCTATGCATCATGTCTAGTTTTAAATTGCAATGTCACACTTCATATGGGATAACGTCTGTCAGCTGAAGCTTCTCAACTCCAGGTGAACATGAGCAGATAGATCTTTCAAGGGGCAGGGGGAGAGCTATCCTTGCCAACCAAATCCCACAGGAAAAGTTGTCTAAATTCTCAGAGTGGCCAAACCAGCTCTCACAAACGAACAAATAATTTTTGTTGCTCATTTTCATTTCTCCTCTCCTCCTGCCTGTAAAAGCTTTGCAACCTTCTGGGTGAAATAGTCTGAGTTAGGGTAAGATGCCAATGGAGGGCACTGGAGAAAGGTTTCTTCCTGCTGCATCAGTGGGGATGGAGGGGAATGTGTTGGTCTATAATCCCATATTATCTCTTAATGTCAGTAAACTTCCTTTTTTTTTTTGAAATCAAGGCTCTCTTGGCTCTGCCTTATGAAAGCATGATTATTTCAGTGCTCTCCACGACTCCCTGGCACTGTCAGAAGCACGTGTTGTTGCATTGCTCAGTCTCAAATGGATCCCTACTTTAATTGTTCTTGCACTTCCCTGTGCATTGTTATAGCATTCAAGAATTACTTCAAAGGTGCTGGTTTTCTAAAACGTAACTTATTGTTAAAAAGAGAGGTGAGATGTCCTATGCAAATGTTGTCATTCAGCTTTTGCTTTTAATTGGATTGTTTTGAACAAAGGTAGCCAGTGCCCTGATATTATAACTAGTGTTCACATGTAGATAAATCCAGAGATTAAGGAAGTAAGGGGTACTTTCAGCTATAGACCATTGCAATAAACAGACCCACAGCCGCAACAGCAGTGTCCCTGCTGTGCATCCCTAACAACTCCAGCTGTGTTGGGATGGTGTTGTGAGGAAGGAACTACCACTAGAGGCAGAAAGGATACGCATGCGTTAATTTATGTTTATTTTCTATATACTGCATGGTTCATTCTGCAAGATCCAGCAATGACTTAGGCTACTTCTGGACACCCCCCCTCCCACAGTGCTTAAGTGTCTTGCACCAAAGGTGATATTCAAGGCTGAAAGCTGTTTTTCAACTGGAAAGGACCTTTTGTAATTTAAATTAGTCTGAATATGCTTTAAAAAAGCATATATTTTAAAAAGACTCGGCTTTGATTCTTTTCTCAAAGGCACACAAAATTTCAAATATTTTTGTTTAAAAAAGGCAGAATTTTTTTCTACAGTTAATTTTCATGGAGGCAATCTTCTACAGCCCTCTTCCCTCCTCCAAATAAGTTTTTACAAATCTTCAAAATGGTTATTTTCAGCTGTGTTCTCTGTAGTCATTACACATTTTCTGTTCCTTATGAAGACTTACAGAAGTTTCAAAGCAGTACATTTCTTGAACTTAAATTGGTAGAAGGTTTTATGTTTCACATGACTTCTTAATAAATGGTAAAGTTCTTTTATTTTCTACAAAAAAAGCATTTTCTGCTGCTTTCTTGAGGCTGTATGCATACTATCCATGCTCCAGTCTTAAACATTATTTTCTTCATCAACTTGAAAAAGAATTTTGTATTCTGCTTCAGCTTTCATTTACCAGAATTTTTTTTATCTCCTTAAATTGTCTTTCCTCTCATTGATCCTGGTGTGGTCCTTAGATTTACAATGATGATAATGAGTGCATAGACTAAGACCAGACTAAACCTTTGCAGAAAATTCAAACCAGTCCAGAAATACACCACAGGCCTTAGATGTCTCCTGTTGCTGTCCCCCTAAAAATAAAGCATGTGTAAAACTTTGGATCATATTAAGCAAAGCAAATAATCAATAGGCTGAAAACCGATTCTTCATGAATCTTCACCCACAAAATGGAAAAAGCCCACAAAGTCTTCTTTCTTTCTGATCTCTTCAAAAATCACTATGGTGGAGTATGTTGCATTTAGACATTTCTGTTGGGGCAGGTAGGAGCTAATTCCAGTACAGAAATAAAAATGAAAATAAAAGAAAAACAGGTAAGTTCCAGATTGTTTCCTGTGCCCTTGTTTATTACCATAACCCTACACTGAACACCCTGAATGCTTTGCCCATTCATGATAGCAGTTCCTGTCACTACCTGGCGAACAGGTCTTTCTCTTGCCAGAAGAGATTTTGAGCTGCTGACCCAACGCGCCTAGGCACAGATCTTGAATTGCAGAGGTATTCTGCTTTCCCAGGGATTATAGAAGTAAACGCTATAAAACTATTATCTTCTGCCTTGCTGCTCTCCTCTACTGTCAAACAGCCTTGGGCAGCCAAGATTCAGACTGCTCCCCCGGAACCGTTATTATGCCGGCATAAATTAATTTGACTTCAGTGAAGTTCCTCTTCACTTACACAGCACAGAGAGATCAGACTGGATCAATTGTGTTTAGCAATGTTTTTCTTTGTTGCTGGATAGATAGCGTATCCAAGGCTTAATTTAATAAAATCACTGTATCTTGCATAAACCAGATGGACTAAGGTTTGTTGACAAAATGGATAGGTTATTTTCAAGGACACTGATTTATGGTCCTCCAATGAAAAATAGCATTTCGTAGATTTATTGTTTTTGAATAAGCAGCAGAGAAGCAGGGAAAGGTCGATTTACCTAATGCTATTTTTATAATTGTAAAAGCCTTTTGTTAGGTATCAAAACACATTAGTCAAAAGGCAAAACTTTTGTTTATTGTTTCTTAGAATCACAGAAGTATGTAGGCTGGAAGGGAGGCTATTCTTTCCAAGATCCTGCTTTAAGCAATTCAAGGTTGCTCAGACTGTCCAGTCTATCTTTGGTTGTCATCAAGGAAGGAGATTCCGCAACTTCTAGACAACCTATTCCTGTTTTAGACCACTGTCATGGTAAAATCTTTTTTTCTTTTATGCTGTTGGCTTCTCTTTCTTCGGCTTGTGACTGTTGCCTCTTTTCCTTTTACTGTGCAGCTCTGAGCACAATGTGCCTTTATCTTGTTTGTGTTTTCCCATTAGGCACCTGAAGAGAGCAGTAAGTTCTCTCTTTAGCCTGCCCTTTTAAGGCAGAGCAAACCCAAATCTCTCAATGTCTCCTTATCAATCATGCACCCCAGGCCCATAGTCTTTTTTGTGGCCATGCACAGAGCTCTCTCCACTAGGTCAATGCCTTCTGCTGGGGAAGCACCAACCTGCATATTTGTTTCATAAAATTTTCTCTTGTTTTCCTTTTTTTCCACCCACAAATCCTACATTTCCAAAAATTATTAATTCAGAAGAAAATGTTGGATTTCTAAAACTCTCCCAGCTGCTAGCCAGGCATCTGTTCCTTTGCTGGGAGTGAGATAATGCATCTGAAACTTTAGGAGATCTGCATCTAAATATCCTTTATATATCTAAATTCATCAAAAATTAAAAGATGGTGCTGGTGGGTAAAGCCAACCACTTCTGAAAGATCTAGATGGGCATATATTGCCTTTGTTATCCACTGAAGACTTTAGAAAGGGAGAGGAAGACTTTCAAGACAGGCTTTCAAAGATAGTGTGAGCTGAGGAGAAATGAATCTTTGGGTTGCCTATAAAAATGAAGGTTGCCATTGTAAGTGGCTTTTTTTATCTGAGATTACTTCTTTGCTGGAGCCAGGGCAGCTATACTGTTGACACTTCTTGTCAGGAGCATTTTTATCAGGAAAATGCAGAGGTACAAGCTTAGAGAGAACTATATTTCCATTTCAGTGGTATCTCCACAGTTCTGTTTTGATGTAGTTTCTTCAACAAACAAATAAACAAAATAAAAATCAGTTTGAAATGTCTTGTGGAAGAAAATTCTGGAAAAAGTAATTTAGATCAGTTAGAAAATCTCCTCAGAAAAACTCAGTTTCTGTTACTAGCTTTAGCTGTGTTCCCAGCTTGTGTGCATGAAAATGAAATGGTACTGCTTCAACAATGTCAATTTAGAAAAAGGTGGATCAGGAGAGGTAATTGAAATACTCCTCCAGTTTGTTACAAGAGCAAAATCAGGAGAAATGGCAGCTCTTCTCCCTCCTGGTGAGATGCAGGGAGGCTGTTCCCAGTCCATGAGGTTGAAAGGCATTTTTTCTCCAGCTGCTGAATGGTGCAATGTATCTCCAGAGCGTTTGGTGATGCTTTCAGAGGCTAGGACTTGGTTTACTCCTGGGGTTCTTCTCTTAGGGATCCTCTTCATAGTCTCTTTGAGCATCACACAGCTCTTTGCTGCTGTGTGAACCGGCACAGCTACTTGAGTGGTGGCAATGCAAGCTGGGGCAGTCTAGAAGATCGACTGGGATGCTGTGGGACACCCCAGTTGTATCTGCATCACATCACTTTGGCTTTGACTGATGAGCCTGAGCAGGCACACTTCTGACAATTGGGTTTAGGAAGGCAAAATGAGGTCATCCCACAGCAAAGGACTCCATGAGCCCAGTTGCTGTGTGGATGATATTTTGCTCCCTGACTGATGTTAATATTCATGCTGCTTTTCAAATCTAATATTGATTAAATGTTCATAGGTAAACAAACAAATTAGATGGTATATTTACAGTAAATGCTTGAGGTTCTTGAGAAATGCAGGACATTAACATCTGTCTGCTCTTTTCCTGAGTTTGAATACGACCACTGGCAACATTATCCAAAGTTAATACTAAAGTAATTTTAGCAGTCAGGAAATTCTAGCAGTTTCATCTATCTATAAGACAGGCACTTCGAAGGGCTTGGTTGGCTTGGTTGCAGGCTGGCAAGGCTGCATCTCTACTGAAAAAAGAGCATATACACACCAGATATGACATTAAATTATCTCTTTCCTTTGCTCTGTTAACATAATTTCAGGCCTTGCATATCAGAGTTTTATAAGTGAGGAAAGCACAGTCATCTGGGCAAACAGAAATAATTTCCAACATAAATAACACTACACCTGTCAGGGAACTGGTGTATTTGCACAGTTATTTTCATCTCTCGTTATTTTTTCTTTTCTTTCTAGCTGAGTGCCAAATCCCGCTTGTATTCTTGGCATTGCTGCCATTCTGTCACAAGAAACAAAGGAAGACAAGCCAATGCAAAATAATGGCTACAACATTCAGGAAAGAAGTAAATTATTTGCTCTGCTTTCCTCAACATTAGTTCAGCCACAGCAGGTATGTTTTAGTCCCGTAGTCCTGATTCCTCCTTCTTTATCATTCTGTCATGCAGGCAGCTCTACTGATTTGTGAACTGAAATCTTGAACTCCATCTGCTCAAATCTACAGTAGAGGCAGGGCAAGATACTGATCAAGTGAGAGGATGAAATGCCTGTCATGGGAGAGTGCTGCATTTTGTGTCAATGTGATGAAAAGCAAACTCCTCCTCTCAAACATTTAACAATTATTAAAATATATTTTAGTTATTTATGAAAGGGCTTTAAAGGGCTTTTGGGAAACAAAAACTGACAGAGAAGTGTCAGTTTTTAGAAGCACTTAGTACTCTTGGAAACCCACGCACTACATAAATGCTTTCAACACATATACATCTATGTATATTGATAGAGCTTTGAAAATTAGCATCTTTCCCACTCTAGGATTCTCACTGTAACAATTTCCAGAATTTTTCCCACAAAACACTCAGACATTATGTGACAGTGCTGCCAAAAGTCTTCGGCAGACAAACAAGATGACAGTTTTGCTCCATTGTGCATCACTGGCTCAAGTTCTCACCCAAGCATCCTCTCCGGGGCAAAGCAACAAGGTAGGTCCCATGCCCAGCAGAACATTACACTGGGAGGGATGCAGGCTACAAGCCAGGAAGTGCAACCACATGAAGACATGTGCAGTCTAAGCCAAAATAACTGGTATCTCACAGAGCTGAAGGCAGCAGAGTTTACAGGAAAGATGATGTGATCAGTTAACTAAGAGTTGTATCATGCTATGCCCAAATGAGCCTGGATTTAGATTACATGGATTGGTATTCTCCGTACAATTGGAACCGTATAGTTCTGTTGGGCTAGATTTTATGGAATTGACCTTAATACTTGATTCAAAACCTCTCCTAGGGATGTTTCAGAAAGTAGAGAAGAAAGGCTGCGCCAAAGTACCTTGAAGAGGAAGCTCCATTGGCTCCTCCTACATGAGAATTAGCAAGAAGATACGGTTAATTAACCATGTGTGTTTGGGTTTTGAATGGAAATGGAAATGGATATAGGAAAATGATCACAAACAATCCTTTCCAGCAGAGATGCACACTTTGTTAGGTTTGTTTTGCTTGAGTACCCTACTGACTAAAAATGGAAATTCAGATAGGTTAAATTTCAAATTTAGCTGGTATTTCTCATGTTGCTTCATTTAGAAAGAAAGAACTGAAAGATAAGTGCGAAAAGACAAAGCATTTTATATCAAGTTTTTGGGTTTGTTTTTTTTTTTTTTTAAATGAAGTTATTTACCTTTTTCTTAAGGAAGCAATCACTGGAAAAGGAAAAGGTTTTCTGACTGGTGTCCCAGCTGGGATTCTTGCTAGTGGCACTCTCCCTCTTCAACCTTGCTGTTGTTGTAGACCTGCCTCTTCAGTGAACACAAAACTACATCTTTCATAAAGGGAAACATCACCTCTATGCTGGCAACATATTCTGCCATGGAATATGTAACATTCCCCAGCAGTTAATTCTGAAAATGGATCAAGATTATTTAGGTACAAAATGCATTTCCCTTTACTGTACAGGTCCCTTCACCTGGACTGTTGGAAGTGTTTTAGGAGGAGCTCTCTGTGGTGGGGCACAAAGTCTTCAGCACCTTTTGGAACAAATTGAAATTGCATCTTATAATAAAATACTCATTTTGCCAGGTCATTTGTTTCAGATATACTGATACTCTCAAAGCAACATAAAGCAATGTGAAAGCAGTATTTTGGAAACGTTTTCAAGTTGGCAAAAATTTCTATTTCAGAACTATGTAAGTTTTAAAAGTATTCTTGAATTAGTTTCAAGTTGTATATAAAACTATGAGCAGCAGCATTATAGAAGTTAGAGCATTTATTTAATAATTTTCAATTAAGGTAGTTTGATTTCTTCTTCCCAAGATATCCAAATGTATTCTAAAAATTACCCCTTAAACCAGAAAAAAAACATCAAATTTGAGGTTGAACAAACTATTTCTTCAACCTGGACAAACATTAAAGAGGCAGGGAGGAGGCTGCCTTTTACAAGACATAAAAATAAATTATTCATAAAGCTTAAATACAATATATCAATTATTTAGTACCACTCTAGTGTCTCAGTTTCACATTAGGCAGAGAGTGAAAATAGAGAAAAGAAGACTGCAGTTCTATGAAAGATATACAGGTTCATCATATATGATACCATAATAAATGTTATTTCATAATAAAGTGGTGTGCCACAGAGCTGTAAAGGAAAGTATATTTAATTGAAAGTGCTGTACAAGGAAACAGGATGTTTCTGCCTTATAATCACAGAGAAAGAGCAATTTAGACTTTGTGAAGCTGGGAGCTTCTCTCACTGATATTCCTGCTGTTAGTCCAAAGCAATTCTTTCGACAGGTGCCATCAATTTTTCTAAAATGTCAGCAGGCTGACTCCTGACAGCCTCAGATCTGTTCTCCCACAAAATAGAAGCCACAGCTCTGAGAAGGGGAGAAGGGATTGTGAAACAGAGGAATTTAATGTGCTCAGAGGTACTTTTGCTCTAGGGAAAATTCCCTGAAGCCTGCAGAACAGAGGACACTTTTGGGAAAAACCTCAAAAAATGAAAGCATAAACAGGTTTATATTCTGATTTCTACAATGACTCAAAAGAAAAAGCAATTTTAGGTACGAGTCTGCTAAGGTTTGCTTCTCCTCTGAGAAAACAACCTTTATTATTCTCAGAGCTCAGTTCCCAGTGTAAATATACACCAATAGAAGAGAATCTGCTTGTCGAATTCCCTGCCAGTCTCTGTCTTTAATCCACAGATCTTTTATTCTCTCTCTTGCTTCTGCTTCCACAATTGCATTCAGTTCTCTGCAGATACTTTCATGCCAGGAAGCTGGGCATACACAGAACAGAAATGCCTCGTTACATATTTTATAAGGGTCCTTAACCACATGCTTGGAAAATGTTTATTTTATAAGTGCAGAATTGTCCCCTGGGGATGTTTTGCTTCACAAATGAGCCTAATGAGCATTAGAAAAGCAGTTTTGTTCAGGAAAGTGGTAGGGTTTTTTCTTCCTTAATTTTTTAATTACAGCCCCTGATCCGAAGAACTAGCACGAAACTACAAACAGATCAGAACTACAAGCAACATGCATTTTTCACCAGTGTCACCAAGAGGAATATACTGGTGTGTATCTCCCATGCTGCACGGGAGTGGTGCAGGGTGAGCTCCTGCTCTGCTGAGTGCCAGTCCAGACCTTGCCACTGTTCCTGGGAGCTACTGTCTCCTCTACTCTTAGCCAGGGACCTGAGGCTCACAGTTATCTCCCCTCCATGAGCCTCATGTAATACTGACACTGGAATGGGACATAGGTAAATAGATGGACTTTGCCTTCCCAAGGAAGAGAGCATTATGGCCAACATGCAACTCCAGTTTTCTCACCAGACAAGATTTGTGGTCAGCCGTAAACACAGATTTACAAAGGCAGAAAAAGATAAAACAGCCAAACGTGTTCTTACCGTTGTACTTAATAAGGGAAACCTCATCTCAGCCAGCTGGTAGGCTGTGTCCATTGCCAAAGGTGGTAAGCCATCCTCCCCTAGCCTAGGATGGAAAGAAACCTTCCATTCCCTCCTTATTTTTTTTCCTTCCTCTTGTTCCCTCTGACTGAACACGGGAACAGCATCTTATTTTATCATAGCCTCCTCCTTAAGGTTACTTGATTAACATGCCTGTAGTCTACTATAAAATGGCTTTTCCTAGTGATACAGAAAACTGATAATCACCCGAAGAACAACTGCCTTTTCCACCTCAGACATAGTGACAATTTCAGAGCAGTGAGATGGGGTGCTCCCACGAGTACCAGTAGGTCAACCTCACTGCACCATCCTCAATTTGCCTGGTGGGTGTTGGCTAGTTGGCTCCTTTGGTCAGGCATCACTGTCCTCTTCAAGCAGAAACAGATGGCAGAGGAAATGTCATACTGTTTTTCACCACTGTTCTTTTGAAAAAAAAAAACCAACAGCTTTCTCTAACAGCTGGCAATCATGCCACGAGCATATTAACACTGGACACATCGTATCGATAGATTTATTTATTATCTAGGTATATATAGTTGTATCTGGGTATATCTATTGTCATCATTGATGTTCAAGTTGCATGGATTGTCAGGCAATTTCGCTAATCTCTTTACCTGCCTATGGTTTTTAACGAAAACGAGTATTTTAAATAGCTTAGCTTGCCAAAGAGTCAAGGCAAAAATGGTGCAAAAAGATCTTTTTTTGAAAATTTTTTGCTTTCACATTAAATTTATTGTTCTATAAATGTGCCAAATGAACCTGAGACATTATAAAATGGAGGCTTTAAAATCCCCTCTGTGTATCTCTATTTTGTACATATACACACAGGGCCAGGAGCATTTGTAGCTGTTTTCCTTGTGTAATTTTTTATATTAGGGATGTAGAACTGCTGAGACAAAAGCAAACAGATGTGAGTTTGTCCAGATGGGACCAAAGGCCTGACTTTCAAAAAGGTTGAAGCTTTTCTGCCAGTAAAAACATGGTAGCAGTAAGAGCCCATTACAGCAAGCAAGTATACATGCCCTGCACAAACAGTCATTGTGGAGGGAACACCAGTTTCTGCAGTATAAATCCATCAAAAGACGTATTGAAAGTGGAATGTAGGATCCAAATATAATTGAGAATTTTGCTGGTGCCTTGAGAGTCCTTTATTCCTTAAAGCAGCCCATTTCATCCTAGCGTTACCCTGTGCTGACTTTGCTCAGTGCTGTTTGCAGAAGATGCCAATTTGTTTGGCACTTACTGAGGTTACAGAACTCAGATAGTGGTTTAAATTGTACCAGCTGTTAGACACACCACGGTAATGTATCCATTGCTTACGTTAGCAGAAAAATCCCCAAACCTCAGTGGTTCAAAGTGTTTCTATTTTCTCCTCGACTTCTGTCCCATTCCCTTTCATGATCAAAGCTTCATAAGCATCATAGATGTCTTAGATAAGCTACAGCAAAAACTGTAGTTCTACAAGCTAAATAAACTTTGTTTAAGACTATGGAAGAGTGTTTGCTGAGTCACTGAATTTACGTACACATCCTCTTTCTAAAAAGGAAGTTTGTGTTCTGTCCATACAATTTTTGCTGTGTTTTTCTTAACTAATATCAAGTGGAACAGTGCACATTTTCCTGGGCAAAAAAAGGAAGCTATTTTTCACAACATGCTCCTTTCTTTGCGCAGAGACAGTTGCTTGTAACAGCTCATTTTTCACTGTTGCCATTCTTTGCCTGTAGTCCTGCTGGGCCCTAATATACAGGAAGAAGGCAGCTCTTGAATATCAGAGACATTGTATTTGAAATGATATAGGCTATTATGCATTAAGAAAGAAGAGCAGATTTTTTTTAAGTACATTTGTTCCCTCATCTCAGTGGTATTTTTTGTATTTTTTTTCATATAGGTGAAAATCCTTGTAAAATGTGTCAGATATTAACAGCTCCATGTCTTAAGTGCCAGATATCTTGCTTATACTTAAGCAATGGCAGGAACTTTCATCATTTCTAAGACCTTCCCTGCTGTGAAGCAGTTAATTTTGGCATTGTCAAAGAGGTGACAACCCTTTAGAACAATGAAAGACTTTCAATTCAGTGAAGCATAGCATTATTTCACTACATAGCATCAAAGTGAATCTCAGGGTGAAACATTTAACACAGCAGGAGGTCTTGATAGGATATTGGTTGGAAAAACTGTTTGCATTGTCTCGAGAAGAAAGGGTTTGGGGAAAGAAAAAATGAGGAAAATTAGGCAGCCAGGGTTGCTTGTTACCTTCCGAACTCCTTGACTCTGTTTCTCCTGAGATCTCAAGAAACAGAGTTAGGGAAGTATCTTAAATACATTTTTATGTCATCTGTAAACTTCTTCTTACAGTGCTAAAATCATGGTCAGATTCTACAAACCTGGTTTCCTCAGTATTTGTTTTAATTTACCTCATCTACATAATTCTGTGACTTTAAAGTGTGCCAAATGCACACTCAGTCTGTCATCTGCTGGTTATAGTGTGTTTTCAGAAGATGTAATATGAAAATGCATTTTGAAATCTAAAAGATTGAAACAGTCTTGGTTCCTCCCAGCTAGTTTTCTACCTGGTTTAAGTGTTGTTAGAGTGGAGGTCAGAGGAGTGAACAGCACATTTGATGGCAAAAATTTGCGGGTCATTTCCAGTAAAAAGTAGCTGTGGTCTGGAGAAGGAGTTTGCAAGCAGCTCATATCTGTCATGTACTGCGGTGTTCCCAAAGGTATCTTGCACGTGAAACCTAAGGAGCACTGTAGATATGACAGCTCCACAATCGCAAGGGGTATATGCCTAACTGATATGTCGCTCACTGCATTTCCAAACTTGCCTGTGCTTTAGGCAGATTCAGTAGTCACTCATTTACGATTCACTGAAAATTAGGTGTATCATAAACAAGAAAAAGGAACAACAAAACTTGAAACTTCAGCTACTAGGTGAGTGCTAATTCAGTGTTTTCACTGAAATAGATTAAGAGACATTCAGAACAATATTTGTGCTTGCACATTGCAAAGGATGGATAAACCTTGGCATTCATGAAGCCTTCTGTTATGCTGCAGACAACCCTTTGGAAAGGAGTTCCTGAGCAAAAGCTAAAAGTCAGATTTATGAACAGCGGGTCCATTTTTTGACTTTGGTCTGAATTTCAGGTCAGATCACCAGATAGTGGTATACTTTCCTGATGGGGGAGAGGTGGCCAGGGAGTCTTGGAGAAATAACAGTGAAGAACATTATGAATGCTGTGTTGACATCTACTGTCTCTGGGGAACTACAATAGAAAGTAAAATAAAGAGAAGTAAAGAAATTAAAGAAAATAAATATCTGCTGGGACTCTATTTTACCTTCATCAAGTCATCTATTGCATTTATGCTCAGCAAAATCAGCACATAAACAAGGATTGGTGGGAACATACAAAGGACTGATACGGTTTGGTAAGGAATATACGATAAAATAAAGATACACAAAAGGAGAAGTGGTTAGTCAGAGCTGGTAAGAAGTTTCAGTTGAATAGCCTAGATTGTGGGCAGGTAACATCTACATATCATCTGCTTAGTTTCCTCTGCCTTTTACGAGACAGAAACATATTTCTCAAGGGCTTTTGTGGCTACCCCTCATTTTCTATATTGCTGTAGCTCCTGTTGCCAACACATTTTATTTTTCAGTCAGCTCTTTTACATCCTGGTGTCATTAAAGGCTCCTACCAAGGCCAGGGCTCTATTGCACAAAGCTGTGCACAGGAACAGAAGGGAGAAGCACAAATGGTACAAAATACTTTCTCCCACTACTTGATCTTGCATAAGAAAAAGATCTGCTGGATCCACATTGCTTGTTTATCAACAGAGGATATCCAAATACCACACTTTCATTTTTTGTTCATCGCTTCAAAAGCCCACTGAATACTGCTCTGTGATGAAAAGGATATCACTGAGAATGTTTTCATAGCCAGCTGTTCCCCTCATGAGTTCACTCAAAGTGTTTTCTGCTCCCAGGATGCTGTTAGGAGAAAAAGCTCTTTGTAGTATTGATTCAAAATACTTTGCGTCTTCTAACACTAGGATGGCAATGAAAAGTAGTTACTTACACCAGTTAGTAAAGTGTACAAGGTAAGGAATAATCTCAAATCAGGTCATGAGCAGAAGTTAGAGAGAATGACAGGTTTTTTTCAGCTAAATAAACTTAATTCTGTTCTCATATTTTAAAGCCATAGAATCATAGAACCATTAGGTTGAAAAAGACCTTTGAGATCATCGTCTCCAATTGTACCTGTACACTACTAAATCATGCCCCCAAGCACCTCGTCTACCCACCTTTTAATCACCTCCAGGGATGGTGACTCAACCACCTCCCTGGGCAGCCTGTTCCAGTGCTTGATAACCCTTTCTGTGATAAAGTTTTTCCTAATGTTCAATCTAAACTTCCCCTGGTGCAGCTTGAGGACATTTCCTCTTGTCTTATCACCTGTCACTTGGGAGAAGAGACCAACACCCCGCTCTGTGCAACCTCCTTTTAGGTAGTTGTAGAAAGCAATAAGGTCTCCTCTCAGCCTCCTCTTCTCCAGGCTAAACAACCTCAGTTACCTCAGCTGCTCCTTGTAAACCTTGTTCTCCAGTCCCTTCACCAGTTTCATCACTCTTCTTTGGACACACTCCAGGACCTCAGTGTCTTTCTTATAGTAAGGGGCCCAAACCTAAACACAGTATTCGAGGTGCAGCCTCAACAGTGTTGAGTACAGGGGCAAAATCACTTCCCTGTCCTGCTGGCCATGTCATTTCTGATGCAAGCTAAAGTGCTATTGGCCTTGGCCACATGGGCACACTGCTGACTCATGTTCAATCTGCTGTTGACCAGCACCACCAGGTCCTTCTCTGCCAGGCAACTTTCAAGCCACTCTTCCCCAGGCCAGTAGCACTGTACAAGGTTATTGTGTCCCAAGTGCAGGACTCTGCACTTGGCCTTGTTGAACCTCATCCCATTGGCCTCATCCCATCGATCCAGCCATGAATAAGGCCACCTGCTGCCTTGTGTTAGATGAGGAAAAGGCTTTGAAAGAAATAAATAGCTAACTGAGCACAGAGATTACATTAGCTCCACTTCAAAGTTTACTAATTATTTTTCACTTCTGAGGATATCAGCCTAAAATACATCCTTGGTGGGATCCCTATCTGGTGTTCACTGAAAAACCAAAAAACTTTGGAAGAAAGGAAAGTCAAGAATTTAAATTTCTAAGAAAATATTTTGTTTGATTTCCTCATGGCTGAGATTTCTATTTCTTTCCCTTATAATATGTTCTGAAAGTCTGTTCTTTGTGTGCTGATCCTGGTGACAAAATTTTGCAGGAAGAGTTTTAATTATTAATTAATCTCAGAGTTTTAATTTAGCTTTGGGCAGTTAGCATCCACCCAGCCCTGAAAAAGGAAAAAGAATAATTAGCTTCCAGGGACTAAATGCACCCATAAACAGTTCTTTTCCAGCCCCCTATTTCAGCACTGAGATGTAAATTCATGGGTGCAGCCAGTTGTAGCAGCTTCTCAACACATTATAAAGTCAAGTTTGCTGAAGAACCTCTTTATCTGTTGTACTTTTGGGCTTACTTTTGATCAGAAGTGATCATATGAAATAAGAGGTGTAAGCACATTTTGTCCCATTTTCCCCTTGCATTACTGAAAGCAGAAAGGCAGGCATACTTCTACAATGATCACAGAATCAAGATTCAATATGTCAGGAAATATATCATCGAGATCACGTGCAATTAAAAATAATTTGGCCTTTTCAATGCAAAATCTGATTCTAGCAAATGTTGTGTTCAATAGTCACACCTACTGAGAAAAATAGTTAATTTAGCTCCAAATCCTTAGTATTCTGTGAATGCACAAAAGAAGCAGAAAAGCTTAATTTTACAGAGCTGTAAGTGATCTAAGCACCTGTGAAGAAACTGCATCAGGGCTGTGTGCACTGACCCTCTCTGACTTGTTTGGAAAAGAAAACAATTTTTCTAGATGAGGAGGCAAAACTAGCAGAATTGTGCTCATGATTGCAGGATTCCCCAGAGGGGACAGTAAATGTCAGGATAATGGTAACATCAGATGGCAGAAATTGCCATACCGGGGCATTTGCATCCCCAGACACAATCCAGCTTCTCAAGTTTCATCTGCAGACTGAGCAGAAACATCTAGGAAAATGAAAAAAGTGGGGGTTCACTGGCACTGTGCGTGTTTTTTATATTGTTCCTTGAGCTAGAGAACAGACTTCAAGGCAACAGAGCTGCAAAAGCAGAACTTAGAGTAGCTGGAGCTGTGCATGAGGGTGTTGCTCTGTGCCTCAGGCTTCTGTGTGTGCTGGGTCTCTCCACTCCAGGAACACAGGGTCTATCTGATGTACAGACTTCCGACACAGAAAAACTCAGAGAAGGGAAAATTGAATCTTATGAAGTAAAACAGAAGGAATACAGTTAATTTTCTCCTTCTTTCCCTCAGTTAAATTGTAACCAACTTCTCAGTCATCTCCCTTCACTGTGTTACAAATGTTAACTTTCACTTTTTAAAAATAAAAAACTGGTTTCTGCTAACTCTCCCAGGTGTGGAAGCCTATGAATGCACTGAAGGGAGAACATCTGGAGTGAAAAAAACCACTCCTTGGGGCAGTAAGCAGTTTGCCTCGCCAGCACATTTCATTCTAAAGTGAATTCTATACTCACTATGAGCAAATTTAGCTCTGCTGGGTTTGACTCTTTTGCTTCCACATGGCCGACACCTTGCTTGTGATCATATGTTCCTGCAGCTAAGATTGGTTCACCAGTATGGACGGAGTGCCTGGATGCCTGAAGTGAAAGAATAGGGAGCAGCCCACACAACAGTGTGACTAGGATGCATCTTCCTGATGACATTGAGCTTCAGGAGATTTAAACATAGGTTGAAACAGATTGAAACACCATAGAGATGACACATGAGAAGGATTAGCATACAATTAGATCCATTTCTGTGGTTTTGTGCATTGATTGAAACACAGATACACAGTTACTTTTGCTACAACAATTTTATTTAATGTTACTATTTTCATCTTAAAATAGAAAAACTTGCCCATTTGCATCTTTGAGTTGGTGGCTGAGCATTTCATGAGCTTAAGTCCTGGTACAATGAACACTTTTGCAGAAAGAGCAGATCTTCAAACTAGTCAAAGACATGGATTGAGCTTAATAAGCTGCTTTTCTATTTAATAACTTGCTTAACCTGCTTTTCACATTGTTTTTCCCTGATAAGTTACTCCATCCCTTCAAAGGCACCTTCTATCTGTATCTGCTTTTCAAGCATTTCCTCTTTATTTTATTTTTCAGTCATTGCATGTAAACACTTTGCAGCAGGCTCCACATGATACTGGGCACTGCAACATGCTCTGCTAGTGAATGACAAGGCAGGGTACTGAACACTTGAATACAACTCTGGGCAAAAGCACTGTGATTTCAGGCAGTTTTGGCATTTTGGATTTAAGATATGCATTTTATAAAAAGCTGTACAGATTGGAGTTTCTTTCCTTTCCATTGTTCATGTACACTTCCTGACTGAAGAAGACTTATTGGATGAAACTGATCCCCCAGAACGTGCACAGCATAGAAACTGTCTCCTGAGTGACAGAGGAATATACAAAGGCTTGGTATTAAGCTCAATTTTCTTTGTTCACACTAAAATAAAATGTGATAGGCTAACAAGCTTTGGTTTTCTAAATAACAGTTTTAGACTATCCTGGTAGAAATACTCTTTCTTTTTTATTTTTCTTATACTTTGTTGTTGTTGTTTTGTTGTTTCTCAGTGGAGACACAGATCTCCTTGACTTGGGCACCTAGGAAGCCAAAGAGATGTATGGCTGGACAAGATAACGTGTAGTAGAGAAAAACACGTTACAACACTGATTTCACAAGTATGAATGACATTGGGCTACCCAGGGCCATGCAGAGTAACCTGAGGCAGGAGCAGATCTTGGGGTTAGGTTTCAGACAAGTCCTCACAAAACATAGGTTGGTTATTGTCAATCTGATCAGTGACACCATCACCTGGGACTCTCTCCCTAACATCAGCAAGAACTTCAGGAAAAGATCTGGCAAACTCTTTTGTCAATGAGGATAATCAAGGTGTTTCTCTCACCATCTCCTCTCTTGTGCTTGTTCATCAACACAGGTTCCCTTCAAAGACCACAGTTAAATTAGTGTTTATGCACTGAGGAGGCACAGAAGAGATGTGAAACAAAGCTGAGTGTGGTGGTTCCTAGAACTATGTTTGGCAAACTAGAAAGGAGGCTTTACAGTACAGTGAACCCTCTGGGGCATTAGTTTGCTAGATCATTTGTAGTTCATACTAACTTATCTAAATAATTTTGCTTAAAGATAGAGCTCATTGTTGTTCTATTAAGATTTTATGTGCCATAAACTAATAATAAGTTTCTAAATAATTTTTAAATTTATGTAAACCTCAAACCAGAGAGGTCTCATTTACTGCAGATCCCACCATTTTCTTTTCAAAGGGTTCACATACAACACGTCTGAAATCCAGGTCACTTTTAATTAGAAGTCAATTTAGGAACCTAAGTTCAGGTGTTTACTTCAATTTCATATCATACAATAGACAAACTTCTCCCTTGATTGAAAGTCAGATGAAACCTGTCCCACTACAGTAATTTTCTTCTACATAGTGTTAGAAAAGGTCCTTATTTTCTCACCAGAGTTCTATACAAAGGATAAACCATAATGTAAAGTGCTTCTTTCTCTACATCAAAGTAAATATGACAAGAGAAGCTATTCTTCGTCGTGGTTCTAGGTAAAAGATGATTTTCTTTGCTAATTTGAGCATGGACATCTTCAGACTCCCAGTAGAAATTCCAGATTCCATATAGTATTCTCTGCATATATGAATATATGAAAAAAGCACAGGAAGTACTAGAAATTATTTAGAAAATATTGCTAGCAAGTTGGTAGGAGTTGTCATTCAACACGATCTTGTCTGAGCTTCATGCACATAATGTTTCAGCTTTTTCTCATTTCCTGGGCCTCAAAACTCTTTATGTCCAATAACATTATGTTGGTAATTTCCAACAACATCATCTGCTAGATATATTAACACAGCTCTATCTTACCGTGAAACATTTATGTAAAGAAATATGAGGTCTTAGTCTTGTCCATTCAAGCTTTTGTTAACAACAAACAATATGTTCTTATAAATTCCTGATAAAGAGACCAAACTGTGCTCTCCGTGGTTCACTTCAAATTACAGATGCAACTGGTTTGGCTCTTCCCTCTGCTGCACTGAAAATTTAAATTTCCAAAAGCAGTTCAGTTCTTCTTATTCAGTCAATGCTCAATATTTTTAAGACCTGACACTTGAGTCACATAACCCTCTAAATCAGGCACTCAACTCAATGGGAAGACAAAGAAGGTTCAAAGATGCCCGTAGGCTTTATATTTGACTCAGAGATAATCTTGGCCTGTTATTTTAAAACAACATGCTGAAGCTATCCACACATTTGGTGAATTTTTTCCATCTGTTTATCATCTGAATCAGACATATTTATCCATTCATTCATGCAAATTCCCCTAATATCAAGTTACCGCACAGGAGAAAAAGTTTTTAATAATTATGGGTACATTTTTTGCTGACACAATGTCTGGGCAAAAGCTACAAAGAGCACAAACCCAACAAGGACTGAATGTAACTCCCACCATTTTCGAAGTGGTCAACTGAAGCTTTTTTAAGAAAAAAGCTTTAAAAAATTGGAATGTCAAAGCAATGCTAAAGCTTCAACCAGAATAATTTGCAGTGCTTGTGACAAAAGAAAATACATTTCTCATCAGATTAAACTACATGAGTAGCAGAGCCTGGGGGAGAAAAGTATTGCCCATGGTAAAAGATAATTAAGTTTGAGACCATTTGAGAAAATTAGATATGCATAAGCCCATGGGATCATTCAAGAATACTGAAAGAGCTGGTCAATGTCAACCTGAAACCTTTCTCTATCATCTTTGAAAGGTTATGATCACCCTGGGTGAGTTCTGATGACAAGGAAAAGGCAGATGTTACATCCATTTTCAAGTAGGGCCAGAAGGGGATTTGTAGACCAGCCAGCTTACCCTCAGGCCTTTGAGAGGTGAATCCAGCCACAGGATGGACAAGAAAGTAACTTGAACATCAAGCATTGATTTACCAAGGACAAATCATCCCTGACCAACCTTATTGTCTTCTTGGCTCTGTATGAGGAGATAATTGTTGGTGTTGCATACCTTGACATTTAAAACATCTTAAACACAGTTTCCCGTACTAAGATCAAAGCCATATTGGTGAAATTATGCCTGGATAAGTGGACAATTATTTGGGTAGAAAATTGGTAGGACTGTCAGGTTCAAAGGGTGGTGTTCAGCCATAAGATGCCCACCAGACAGCCAGTGATCCTTCAGGAATTAGTACCAGTGCTATTATGATTTAAAAGCTTTATCTGTGATAGGGATGAGGAGATGTAGAGTGCTCTCAGCAAGCCAGTGACAAGCTGAACCTGGGGAAGCTATGTGCCCCAGCACGCAGGAGAAGCAACTGCACACTGGGCTGCCTTGGCAAGAGTGTGGCCAATGGGTTCAGGGAAGTGGTTCTTCCTCTCTCTTCCCCCAGTAAGACCACACCTGGAGCACTAGATCAAATTAACAGCTCCCCAGTAAGAGAAAGACACTGCCACACTGTGGAGGGAGTCCAGTGGAGGGCACCAGGATAGGCAGAGGCTGCAGCACACAAAATATAAGGAGAGGTGAGGAAGCTTCCAGCCATTGTAAGAGCTGGCACTAACAGGAGCTTACTGCTCTCTTCAGCTACCTCTTTGGAGGAGATAAAGAAAAGGGAGCCAGGTTCTTCCCAGAGGTGCACGTGACAAGACAAGGAGCAGCAGATTCAAATGACAGCAAGAGAAATTCCGGTTGGGTACTAAGAAAAATAAAAGTTCACTATGAGAGGTCACACATTGGAACAGATGCCCAGAGACACATTTGGGGAGACATCCTTGGAGTTACTCAAACCTTGCCTGCTCACTGCCCTAAGCAACCTGATCTAACTTCAAATTTGACCCTGTTTTGGGCAGGAGGCTGGGCCAGGTAATCTCCAGAGCTCCCTCTCAAAGGACAACATTCTTGTGGTTTTGCATACAGCAGTCCATCAGGTATCCAGACATGCAACACTGCACACACAGGGATACAGTCATGCATCTTACCCAGGTGACACGCATCAATCAGTACGTTACATATCCTTACATTTCCTGTGGGCTTGTTTATATACATATGCATAAAAATACACATATTTCTATACGTATATCTATATGACATCTTCCACAGAAATTACTTTTATAAAACAGTTGTCTCGCATATGTTTGAGAGATTTCACCAAATAGGCAGCCTTTCGTCAGTACTCTGTGCTGAAACTCCTCTGACTGCATAGACAAAACCAAGGGTAGCCACCAGTTACTGAGAAGTATGTTTTTCCTGATGGTGAAATTCAAAATTATTGCCATGTTCTCATGCATAAAATGTGTCAGCACTGTTCTTACACTCTCATAAATAGAAATCACTATTTCTTGACCATGCTAGGCAGGGGCAGGAGCTATTCTGATTGCTGAGATTACTAAATGATAAAGGAGAAGTGTCCTTATGAGTTCTCTGCTCATTCTGTCCTTGTTCTTTATTCTCAGTCGGCAGATGGCTATGATTCATAATAAGCTGCATCAAAGCTACATTGATCCTAGGCAATAGATCATTACTGTTAGCTTGTGAATGCAAGATAACTTTGTCTCTGAAGACAAAATGCAGCTGAGGTCTCTGCCTCCAGTTTTGCTGTGTTCTTTTTGCTAATAGCTGCACTTAAACTTTTTGAAATCAGGAAAATATTTGTAGGAATTTGTAACTCTTTTCCCTCTCATTGCAGCATTTGTATCAACTGCCTAATACACTAAAACAGAGAGCACACAGAGAATAAAATCCGTGCTTTCTTTTCGCCTGAGCACCAATGGCAACTTATAAACCTGATGTGTTCCCTCCTTCTCTGTGTTACATTCATTTGATCATTGATTCATAACAGTGCAGGTGACAAGCTGAAAGCATCCACTCAAAATTAATGAGATATTTCAATTATGCTGTTGAATATTAGCTGGAAGACCCTTATAGCTTTCTGCTCTCTAGAAGACTTTCAGCTGCATAATCATTTCTTTAGCATAAGGACAGTGTGGCAGCAGAATAGACTGCTAGAGATCGAACCTGCTTATAGAAATGGTTTGATCTAAGTTAGTGGCAATTGTTTAAACGTGAAGAAAAATGGAGCTTCTCTCCAGTCAACCATCTGTACTTCTTTCTAGTGTTCTCCAAGATGACTGTTCAATTCTTTAGCTCTTCTGCTTGGTGTCACCCTAGTGCAGCCCTCTGTGCCCTGCTGGTATTTATGCCATTGTTCAAAATGGCAAAAAACTCCTTAGATATCTAAATTTGCAAAAGGCTAAAATTCAACGAAGAAATTATTTCACTGTTTTACTCTGCGAGATACTGAAAGACATAGTATCACAAACTTAGAACATATTGAAATACAGGTTGAGAAGAATCTCTGGGGACTTTTTTTTCTCTTAGGAGGCATCATTTGCATCTGTTGTATTTTATATCATCACTCAGAAGCATTTGTTATTGATCTCTAATAGATAAAGTGCTAGGCAGATTTACTGCTACTAAGAGAAATGTCCCCAGTGGTGGTTAGTTACATCTTACTCAAAACCCCGGGGGTTAAATGAAACGTAGGAAGGAATTTTTCCTTGGGTCAGGCTGAGGAATCACTAGGGCATTCCTAGGTTACCATTTTGGTGGTGGAAATGGTAATTTCACCAAAAAAAGCTTTGTCTTCTGTTCCCTGGAGAGTTCCCAGTGGTGCTCCTGGGGGCTGCAGACAGTCAGCCTCATGTGAGGGTAGATCCTCCCTGAACAAGCTGGCCCTGAGTACAATGATGTGTTCAAATGGGCAGTTCAAATGGGCATTCTGCCTTCCTCATCTCAACCTGAAGAGGAAATTGAAGTTATGAAGGCCAGGATAAGTCCCACATCCTTCTGCCAGCACTGGTGATATTTAGTCTTTCACGGGGAAGATTTTAAATTAGTGGAAATCTGATGTAATTAAATTTTATTCCAATCTAGCTGCATTTTTAAAACAAGAAGCCCTGTGCCCTTTCAATACTCCAGTGGGCAGCCCTGACTAACACTTCTGGAATATATCAGAGCACAGAGAGTTTCAGCAGCAGACAGAAAATATCCAGGAAGGTGAGGGGACCAGTGACAGGGCTCTAGCAGAGGTATCTTCCTCTCTCCTTGTCTTCTGAGAAGGATGTATACCCAAAAGAGAGTTGGGCAGGGAAAGCCAAATTGGAGCTGCCTAGTCAGGCATCAGAGCTCAGGAGAGGGATGGAGGCCAGGCAGAGACAGAGCAGGCAAGCAGGCAGGGGAGCAGTAAGCAAGGAGAGCAGCCTGGCATCTGGCCTGGATTGCAGCAGCTGGTGCACACCAACCAGACAAAGCTGCCTCCAAAAGAGCCCTGGGGCTCACATCTAATGCATAATGTATGCACCCCCTCCCCAAATGAGTTGTCACAGTTACAGAGCAACAGTGATTTTGATTCTTCTGGGCTATTTGTTATAAACTTTTGAAAACCAAAAAATATTTTCTCTTCTTCCTCAAAAGGATTTCAGAAGGCTGCAGGACTGAGAACACATACTGTAAAGTGCTTGCATGCATTTTCCATGGCTTGTTGGGTGAATCTGCACGAGTTACTTTTCTTTTCCTTTCTCTCATTTTTCACGTGTTTAGACTCAGCTCTTTATATAAATGATATGTCTGATTGCTGTGATGTTGCCAGCCTAGCCCTACAGAGCACCCTATTCCAAGAAAAATTATCCCCTTTTTCTTCCTTACCATCACTGCCAAGATGACCTCTACAGGAGACAGACTTCTGTATGAATCCTTTGGCACTGGGAGTCTGGAGACCTGGTGTCTAGTTCCCAATCTGCCACTGGTGACAAGTGTGACTTTGGTCCATGCTAAATGCATGCAGAGTTCTGTCAGAGATTTCTATCTGCATGCATTCTGTGCTGCCTGATGAAGAATAGAGAAAATGCTGAGGAAGGTAGATGTGTGGTAGCTGGAAGCATTTCTGTGTGTATGGAGGGACATTACTGGGGACTGAGGACAAGTTGCCCACGTAAGCAATCAGGTGGAGATGTGTGGTGGTGGTAACCTGTTGTGGTGCAGAAGAACAGCTCCTGTAAGATCCTGGATAAAGGAAGTGACATGAGGCAGGAATCTTCCCCTGGCGTGCTCCCACTGAAGGCAGAAAAACCCGTGATAGTAGGACCTGTTTCGAGGACAAAGGAGGGGAGTAGGAGATGTGCTCCTGGTCGAGGATGCTAGACAGTGCAATAAAATAGCAGGGAAGATTTGAATTACTAAAGGAGATGGAGGGAAAAACTTTCTGGCAGATGCTTCCACCTCTGCTTGCCATAGAGTTAGTTTATTATTAATACTTACAGTCTTTCTGTTTAATTAAACAGCAGCTAGAGCTCAAGGCACGCTGCCCCCTGAACATGCCTGCAGAGAAGCAGCCTTGCACAGAGCCAGAGGGCAGGGCTGCTGCTGAGGATAATGCCACAGCAAACAGAGATGCTTTAAGGACTAACACAGACTGATCTCTTTGAAAACAGCATCCAGGCTGACTGGAATCAATGTCAGCACATTAATCTTGAGGAATCTGTGGATAATTTTCTAGAAAAACCACCAGCATTCAAGAACATATTATTAAAAGAAGATGCTCTTGAAGCCCTTATGAGTATCAAGAAAACACACTTTTGCAAAGGATTTGTACTTTTAGAAAACAGTTCCTTCATTAAGAATGAGCAAAATTGGGATGAACAAATAATGACTTGCTGTAGCAAGTTCTGATGCAGCTGTCACAATATAGCTGTCATGCTGTACGAGCAAACTCACGTGGACCCGTGATCTTCTCTGTGGCTAATACCACCACCCCTGTGCACCTGTACATAAATGAGTCATAGAGGGGAACAGGGGCTTTTTGTCAGTAAAGGTCATATTTTTGCTTTCCCCAGTACTACAATGCTCTGCTCCTGGCTCTGCTGAGGAAAGCCCAGATAGAGAGCCCTGCTCAGCCAGGGCTCCTCATTTTTGCCACCATCCTTGTGTCCATTCTGGAAGGTAAGACCTGGATGATTTGCACCTGCACTGTGGCATGCTGGATATCAAACAGCAGACTGGGGAGAGCCTGGGTCCCCTCTTCCTCCTATGTGTGCATTTCCCAAGGGAATTAAGGTGCTTTCCAAGGACAGGCAGAACCTCCCCGCCATGTCTGCCACTTGAAAGTGACAGCCACTGAAGCTGTCACTTCTGAAACAAGGCACCACAAGTGAACTGCCTGTAGGGAACAGTCCCAGGATTGTGCTGGCTCCCAAACTTTGCAAAAAGGCCAGGGAGAACCTCCATCCTCTACTGGATGCAGGGGGAACAATAGCAACAGAGCATGAGGCTAAGGCTGAGGTACTTAATGCCTTCTTTACCTCAGTCCCTAATAGTAATGTAAGATGTTCTCTGGATGCTCAGCCTCATGAGCCAGAAGACAAGGATAGGGAGCAGAACAAAGCTCCAATGATCCAAGAGGAAATGATTAGAGACTTGCTTGGCCAATTAGGCATTCACAAGTCTATAGGGCTAGATAGGATCCACCCAGGGTTGTTAAGGGAGCTGGTGGAGATGCTCACCAAACCCCTTTTCATCATCTACCAGCAGTCCTGGCTGATGGGGGAAGTTTCACTTGACTGGAGGTTGACATATGTTACATCCATTTACAAGAATGGTTGTAGGGATGTTGCAGGGAGGAACTACATTCCTGTCAGTCTGACCTCGGTGACGGGAAAGGTCAAGGAGCAGGTCATCTTTGAGTGCTATCACACAGCACACACAAGACAACTAGGTGATCAAGCCCAGACAACACGGGCTTATGAAAGGCAGGTCCTGCCAAAATCACTATCTATGGCAAGGTTACCTGCTTAATGGACAAGGGAAAGACTGTGGATATAGTGTACCTAGACTTTAGTAAAGCCTTTTACATCCACAGTATGCTGCTTGAGAAAGTGGCTGCCACTGGCCTGGACAGGGGCACCCTCTGCTGAGTGAAAAAAGGGCTGGATGGCAAGGTCCAAATGGAGTTTGGTGGTAAATGGAGCTAAATCCAGTTGGCAGCTGGTCACAAGTGGTGTTCCCCAGGGCTCAGTGCTGGGTCCAGTTCTGTTCAATATCTTTATCAAATATCTGGATGGGGGGATTGAATGTACCCTTAGTAAGTTCACTGATGACACTAAACTGGGAGGAAGTGTTGATCTGTTGGAGGGCAGTGAGGCTCTGCAAAGGGATCTGAACAGGCTGGATTGATAGGCTGAGACCAATGGCAAGACTAAATGCCAGGTCCTGCACTTGGGGCACAACAACCCTATGCAGTGCTACAGACTCGGAGAAGTCTGGCTGGAGAGCTGCCTGGAGGAGAGGGACCTGGGGGTGTTGGTTGACAGACGACTGAACATGAGCCAGCAGTGTGCCCAGGTGGCCAAGAAGGCCAATGGCATCTTGGCTTGTATCAGAAACGGTGTGACCAGCAGGTCTAGGGAGGTTATTCTCCCTCTGTACTCGGCACGGGTGAGACCGCTCCTTGAATCCTGTGTTCAGTTCTGGGCCCCTCACCACAAGAAGGATGTTGAGGCTCTGGAGCGAGTCCAGAGAAGAGCAACAAAGCTGGTGAGGGGGCTGGAGAGCAAGTCTTATGAGGAGCGTCTGAGAGAGCTGGGGTTGTTTAGCCTGGAGAAGAGGAGGCTGAGGGAAGACCTCATTGCTCTCTATAACTACCTGAAAGGAGATTGTGGGGATGTGGGTGTTGGTCTCTTCTCTGAAGTGACAGGCGATGAGAGGAAATGGCTTCAAGTTGCAGCAGGGGAGGTTCAGATCAGACATCAGGAAAAATTTCTTCATGAAAAGGTTTTTCAGGCATTGGAACATGCTTCTCAGGGAGGTGGTTGAGTCACCATCCCTGGAGATATATAAAAGACAGGTAGATGAAGTGGTCAGGGATATGGTTTAGCAGTGGACAGGTACAGGTTGGACTCAATGACCTCAAAGGTCTTTTCCAACCAAGTGATTTTATGATTTTATGAAAAGCTTGCTTGAAAGGACAACTGTGCAGAACTGGAGGCAACAATGTCCTGGGAATGTCACCAGCACAGTCATGCTCCAAACACCAAGATCTTGCTCCAATATGATGTTAGAAGGTAGCAGGGCACATACGCCAGTCCAGCAGCAATTATTGTGCTGCTCTGAAATCAGGGTGAAGCTGAGGGATGGAGGGAAGCTCCACTGATTTTCCTGAGCACACCAGTGTTTCAAATGAGCTTCTCCCCACACATCAGAAAATCTGAACTTACTTACGGCTGGCAAAGTTTCTTTATATTATAAAGAGTAAACTGAATGGGATAAATTGTATGTGAATTTGGTGTTCTCAATATTGTATCTCAACCATGATAGTCAGGCAGGCATGAAAGAACAGTATCTGTGGTGCAGATTTTGAAATCTTAATGCAAAACAGAGGCTTCCAGGAAAGCTGGAAATCATTGCCAACTGTTGTAAGAGCTTCTGAGAGATGGAAATTTGATTGCTGGAAGGAGGCAAAACCCTCCAACTCGCGGATTCTGGAGCTGAGGCTGCTGAAAGGAGAGGAAGACAGGGCTTAGGGTTAGACTGGTGGAACAGCACAGAGAGCCCTTTTGATTCCCAGTGCTTAGGCAACCGTGTGTCTAAACTTCACCTTTCCAAAGGGGTCCTCTACTGTAGAGCTGATTATGCTTCCAGGCTGAGAATGGAGACAGCATGGGTTCCAGCTACAGCTGCTTTGAGAAAGGATGACCTTGACATACCCATTGCTACACATTCACCCCATCCCATGGCTGCCATTTTGCATCTCCATTTCAGGTTGCTCTGTGAAATAGCCAGGTTTTGAAGAAACTCTCACTAAGCAGTGCTGGTTATTTTTACAAGGAGATACTTTATATTATGGAGCTCTGAAAGCCTTGATCCTGTTGCTGAAGTACACTTGAAAGGCTGGCTAATAGGATTTGAAGCTGCTGGGTTCAGTGGCTGACCCTTGACGAAAGGCAACGCAGACATGTGAGGTGCCCAAAATCAGTACAACAAATTCTTCTTGATGAAAATACCTATTTCTGGGTGAAACATAATATGAACATTGACATTACAATGCATAAGAATGTTTGATTATTCAGAAAAGAAGAAGGGCAAATACCTAGGAGGAATGTGCACACCTCATTTGAAGTATTAAAAACATAGTGGAAATGCAGAAAAAACCCAAGGCTGTGTATCTGCATGGGGTTAAGGGCAACTACATAGGAAAACGTAAAAGCCATGTGAAAAATAACAGATATAAGGATCTGCACAGAGAATCAAAATACAAAAGAAAAGAGAAGAGAAAAAAAAAGTATTTTCTTCTGCTTTATTTAACTTTCAGTCAGAAACTCAAGGGTCTGCTGAGATACATCCATAATTCACAAGTCATGTGGATTGTTCAGGAAGGTTTTTGTCTACTTCTTGAGCAGGAAATGCGGTGATGTCAATATAGGCTTACAACTAAGTTAATCAGAACCGTTTCCTAATTTCCAGCCTGTCTCAAACTCTCTAAAGAATATTTGCTGCTTTGAGAGATACTGTTCTGCATTTTGTATTCCACCCAAAGCAATTCTGGTATGAATAGATTAAAGAAGCAGTAAAGAGTGGCTGCTCAGAAAAACCTTGAACATGTGTGTCCTATTCACTGTTGTTGTTGTCACATTTGATCATGTTTAATTTTTCCAATATCCGCACAGGTTACTTTTACTATATTTGCACAAAACTTCCTTTGAATTAACATATATGCTGTACAAAAAAGGACTTGGGGGATTGAAGAGAAGCTCGATATGAGCCGGTGATGTGCACTCACAACCCAGAAGGCCAGTCATATCCTGGGCTGTGTCAAAAGAAGTGTGGCCAGCAGGGCGAGGGATTCTTCCCCTCTACTCTGCACTCATGAGATCTAACCTGGAGTATTGTGTCCAGTTCTGAAATCCTCAACATAACAAGGATATGGAACTGATGGAGCATGACCACGGAAGGGCCGCAAAGATGGTGAGAGGGCTGAAGCACCTCTACTATAAGGACAGGCTGAGAGAGTTGGAATTGTTCACCCTGTATAAGAGAAGGCTTTGGGGAGACCTTAGAGCAGCCTTCCAGTACCTGAAGGGTCTACAAGAAAGCTGGGAAGGGACTTTTTAAAAGGGCTTGTGGAGACAGGATAATGGGGAGTTGCTTTAAACTGGAGAGGGGCAGATGCAGACTAGGCATTAGGAAGAAATTCATCACCATGAGGGTGGTGAAGCACTGGAAGAGGTTGCCCAGGGAAGTTGTGGATCCCCCACCCCTGGAGGTGTTCAAGGCCAGGTTGGATGGGGCCTTGAGCAGCCTGGTCTAGTGGGACATGTCCCTGCCCATGGCAGGGGGGCAGGAACTGGATGGGCTTTAAGGTCCCTTCCAACCCAAACCATTCTATGATTCTATGATTCTGTGAACTGCAACTAGAATTTTGATTTGGATTCTCTGAATGATCATTGGAGGAAGAAGAGTAAGTCATTCTATCCAAGGTGGGATTATGTGCTTTGTGAAAGTAGCTGTCTCCTTTCCCAGACCCAAAGAGAGGACTGCCCTACCCTCAGAGACAGTTGGGTGCAGAAGCAGCTCTGCCACTGCTTGGGGAGGCAGAATCACCCAGTGCAGCTGTGCTCAGCAACAGCCCCTGCCCTGGGATGCAGCCTCATCTCCTGGGTCGGACAACTGTAATAGGGTCATTTGCAAAAGCCCTGCTACTGTCTCTGTGTTAGGTGCCTACTGAGGTAACAGAAGCTCAAGGAACCAGCAATTCAGACAGGCTGCTATGCAGAGCTGCCACACTGCACTTCCCAATATGATAGCCTTAGCTGCAGTACTGACAACAGCCTCTTGAAATTCATCAGATCTCATTTGTGGTGCCATGTGATGGTATGGAAAGTAGGCAAACTGTGCCAACCTTTCACACCCAGCAGAGCTGCATTGCTGCAAGTGGGCACTTTCTCCACATCCCTCTTGGGGAAAGCCTGGTGTTATCCTTGAGAGATGCCTCGATGGGGATGTACTGCTCAGCTGGACATAATGAACAGCATCCTGGTGGCAAAAACAAAGATTCCAGAAACTGTGTTTCTAATGGCATCAGCTCAAATAATTTCTACATTTCCTTAGTGTCATTATTCTAAGTTCTGATATGAAATTACTATGAGATGTATGATTACCTCTTTTTTTTTTTTTTTTGCCAGAGAGACTTCTAAAGAACATTCTGATAGCAGGTCTTTCACTTTCCTGCATTGATTGTTATGCCTAAATTTATTCATTAGCTAGTGTCAGTAATGTAATGAGCCTCACAGCTGTAACACAAAAACAATAAACCAAATACTTTACATTACACGTTTACAAAATAGTAGATGTTTGAGTCCCTTGAAGTCCGTTTTAGCATTGAAAATCAACTTCTTCACTCTCTGTCAAAGCTTGCTCTCAAAATGTCTAATTACATCTTTGTGAATGTGTTTGACGTAAACATGCAAACTAAAGTTAAATGCTATTGGAAAAAGAGAAAATAGGAGCCAAGATCTTTGCTGATATAAATCCGTGTTGCTCTTTCACTTCCATTACTTCACAGCATTCCCTCCTCTGGTTTCTAAACTACTCTACCAACACATTACTGTATTTAGAGATTTTCTAGCCATTACAATTGTGCAAGTATGTCCAGTTCTTTCCTATGTAGGCCTTTATCTTCTGTTCAGTACATTTTCAGTGATCTTTGTGTTTTCTTCTCTGCTGCTACATGTGTTTGGGAGGAGCTCCTTCTAAATTACTGCAGAGTTGCTCCTTCTTTTTCATGGCAGTCCTCCTGGGTTAGGAATTGTTCATAGTCAGGAAGAATATACAACACCAGGATATCCTGTGAAGTGTTTTCTGTGGTGATTGCAACTGCCCAATGTTTTCTTGTAGCAGCTGTAGCTGCATGTTGTCTCAGGTTGATGTTTTAGTTCTGGCTTCGAGGAACTGGGATTGATGTTTTCTTTAGCTGTTATGTACAGAGGATCCTAAAGTGCCGTTTGTAAATGCTACAGTGACATGAATAATATTATGAATAGGCTATTAAGACTTAAGCTTGTCCCAGTAACTGAACGTAGTATGCACCAACACGAATGAAATTACTAATGTCATGATTCCTTAGCAACAGAGCACTGATAAACATCTTAACTGACAAAGTTAAGATGTTTTTTTCTCATATCTTAATATTATTTAGTGTGAACAACTGCAGTCACAAATAGTTATGGCAGTTTCATTTAAACATGAGAATTTACTCTTTCAGTTACCCGTGCCCACTTCTTCATTAAATGTCTCCTTTTGCATAATCACTTTTCAAACTTCAAAGATACTTTGACTATTTCAAATATTTTTAAGACTGACAACTTATTTTCAAAGACTATTTTCAACAGTCAGTAGACAATGTAATTGCCTTATTTTTGAGACATGCAGCATTTCACTTCAGATCTGGATAGTGCATGTATGATATACAACTTTTTCAAATACATATACGTTAAAAATAATTTATATTGATGCTCTAAAGCACCTTCTAAAGTGTCTGCTTCTGAATGTTACTTTTAAACTCTAAACAGTTAACATCAACCTAAAATTTCAGGGGATGAAAAAAGAAAAAAAAAAAAAAAAAAGAAAAACCATTATGTTTTAATCATGCAATGCTAGCCAAATGCTATAAAGAAAAGTAAAGATGAACATACTTAATACTTTATGTGCCTACAATTAATTTTAGTTGGGCAGATATGAAAAATTAATCTTGACAGAAACACTCAAGGTCAAAGGCCCCCCAATTTAAAAGCAGACATTATCTGACTGATAAATGTATTCCAGTTTTTGTCTATGTAATGCTGTCCTTAAGCTAAATTAACATAATTTTTAGATATTAATGCTATCTCAGAGAAGATATCATTTCAGCTCGTAATGAAATAGTTCAACATTTCTCACTAGCAAAACCCCTTAAGACTTACTCAAAGGAATCATAGAATCATAGAATAACCAGGTTGGAAGAGACCCACCGGATCATCGAGTCCAACCATTCCTATCAAACACTAAACCATGCCCCTTAGCACCTCGTCCACCCATGCCTTAAACGCCTCCAGGGAAGATGAATCAACCACCTCCCTGGGTACCCTGTTCCAGTGCCCAATGACCCCTTCTGTGAAGAATTTTTTCCTAATGTCCAGCCTAAATCTCCCATGGCAGAGCTTGAGGCCATTCCCTCTTGTGCTGTCCCCTGTCACTTGGGAGAAGAGCCCAGCACCCTCCTCTCTACAACCTCCTTTCAGGCAGTTATAGAGAGCAATGAGGTCTCCCCTCAGCCTCCTCTTCTCCAGGCTAAACAACCCCCAGCTCTCTCAGACGCTCCTCGTAAGACTTGCTCTCCAGCCCCTTCACCAGCTTCGTTGCTCTTCTCTGGACATGCTCCAGAGCCTCAACATCTTTCTTGTGGTGAGGGGCCCAGAACTGAACACAGGATTCGAGGAGCGGTCTCACCAGTGCCGAGTACAGAGGGAGAATAACCCCCCTGGACCTGCTGGTCACACCGTTTCTGATACAAGCCAAAATGCCGTTGGCCTTCTTGGCCACCTGGGCACACTGCTGGCCCATATTCAGTCGTCTGTCAACCAACACCCCCAGGTCCCTCTCCTCCAGGCAGCTCTCCAGCCAGACTTCTCCGAGTCTGTAGCACTGCATAGGGTTGTTGTGTCCTAAGTGCAGGACCCGGCATTTGGCCTTGTTAAACCTCATGCCATTTGACTCTGCCCAGTAGTCCAGCCTGTTCAGATCCCTTTGCAGAGCCTCCCTACCCTCCAGCAGATCCACAACCAGTTTTCCACCCAGGAGAGTGTGCGCCTTTCCAGGCCAGAGGCTGACAGTTTCCAAAGCAGAATGCTGTGAGAAACTGTGTCGAAGGCTTTACTAAAGTCCAGGAAGACCACACCCACAGCCTTTCCCTCATCCAGCAGCCGAGTCACTTTGTCGTAGAAGGCGATCAGGTCAGTTTGGCAAGACCTGCCTTTTGTGAACCCACGTTGACTGGGCCTGATCACCTGGTTCTCTTGCATGTGCTTCATGATAGCACTCAAGATCACCTGTTCCATGACTTTCCCTGGCACTGAGGTCAGACTGACAGGCCTGCAGTTCCCTGGATCCTCCCTGCGACCCTTCTTGTAGATGGGCACAACATCAGCCAGCCTCCAGTCCAGTGGGACTTGCCCAGTCTTCCAGGACTGTTGGAAGATGATGGAAAGGGGTTTGGCCAGCACATCCGCCAGCTCCTTCAATACCCTTGGATGAATCCCATCCGGCCCCATAGACTTGTGAGTGTCTAGTTGGGCTAGCAGGGCTCTGACCACCTCCTCTTGGATCATGGGAGCCTCATTTTGCTCCTCTAGCTCCTGGGTTTGTACACAGATGGAACTACTTTCTTTACAATTAAAGACTGAGGTAAAGAAGGCATTAAGTACCTCAGCCTTTTCCTCATCCCCTGTCATTGTTGTTCCTTCTGCGTCCAATAGGGACTGTATGGTCTCCCTAGTCCTCCTTTTATTATTTATATATTTATAGAAGGATTTTTTTATTATCTTTCACAGACTTTGCCAATCTGATTTCTAGCTGAGCCTTAGCCCTTCTGGTTTTTTCTCTACACAATCTTAGTTCCTTCCTATAGTCCACCCAAGAGGCCTCTCCCCTCTTCCAGAGCCCATAAACATTTCTCTTCTTCTTGATATCACTCAAGATCTCTCTGTTCAACCAAGCTGGCTTTCTCCCCTGCCGGCTTTTTTTCCGCAACATGGGGATGGCTTTCTCCTGAGCTGCTAGGATTTCCTTTTTGAAGAGCTCCCAGCCCTCATGGGCTCCCTTGCCCTTAAGTACTGTCTCCCATGAGACTTTGCCAACCAGCCTTCTGAAGAGTTCAAAGTCTGCCCTCTGGAAATTCAATGCGACTGTCCTGCTAACCACCCTCTTCACTTCACCTAGAACAGAAAACCCTATCATCTCATGATCACTTTGTCCTAGGCGTCCACCTACTGCCACATCCCCCACAAGGCCTTCTCTGTTCACAAACAGCAGGTCCAGGAGGGCACCCTCCCTTGTTGGTTCATTCACCAGCTGTGCAAGGAAGTTGTCTTCCACGCACTCCAGGAACCTGCTAGAATGCTTCCTTTCTGCTCTATTGTACTTCCAGCAGATATCAGGAAGATTGAAGTCTCCCACAAGAACGAGAGATTAACCCCAGCTGTTTATAGAAGAGCTCATCAGCTGCTTCTCCTTGGCTGGGTGGTCTGTAACAGACTCCCATCACAAAATCTACCTTCTGGTGGGCTCCTCTGATTTTAACCCACAGGCACTCAATCTCTTCATCGTCACAATCCATCTCAACAGTGTCCAAGTCCTCCCTTACAAAGAGGGCTACCCCACCTCCTCTCCTGCCCTTCCTATCCCATCTGAAGAGTTTGTACCCCACCATAGCTGCACTCCAGTTATATGAGTCGTCCCACCACGTTTCCGTGATGGCAACGACATCATAGGCTCCTTGCCCTACGACAGCTTCCAGCTCTTCCTTCTTATTCCCCATGCTGCGTGCATTGGTGTAAATGCACTTCAGCTGAGCTGCCGAGCCTTCAGCCCTCTTAGAGAGAACAGAGTTCGTTCCCAATTGCCTGGTAACTGGAGTAGCAATATATACATGGCCAACAGCCTAATGATTTTTCAGTGTGCATGATACATTTGAACTGGATAAGTTGTTTTGATTCTTTAACACTTCCAGTCAAAGAGCAGACTTTTCTCTAAAAACAAACTGTTAGAAAAAAAGAATGAAAGAAGAAATGCCAAACTAACCTGATCGCCTTCTATGACAAAGTGACTCGGCTGCTGGATGAGGGAAAGGCTGTGGATGTGGTCTTTCTGGACTTCAGTAAAGCCTTCGACACAGTTTCTCACAGCACTCTGCTTCGGAAACTGTCAGCCTCTGGCCTGGACAGGCGCACACTCTCCTGGGTGGAAAACTGGTTGGATGGCCGGGCCCAGAGAGTGGTGGTAAATGGTGTGAAATCCAGCTGGAGGCCAGTGACAAGTGGGGTTCCCCAGGGCTCACTGCTGGGTCCAGCCCTGTTCAATGTCTTTATCAATGACCTGGATGAAGGCATTGAGTGCACCCTTAGCAAGTTTGCGGACGACACTAAGCTGGGTGGAAGTGTTGATCTGCTGGAGGGTAGGGAGGCTCTGCAAAGGGATCTGAACAGGCTGGACCGCTGGGCAGAGTCCAATGGCATGAGGTTTAACAAGGCCAAATGCCAGGTCCTGCACTTGGGGCACAACAACCCTATGCAGTGCTACAGACTAGGAGAAGTCTGGCTGGAAAGCTGCCTGGAGGAGAGGGACCTGGGAGTGCTGGTTGACAGATGACTGAATATGGGCCAGCAGTGTGCCCAGGTGGCCAAGAAGGCCAACGGCATCTTGGCTTGTATCAGAAACGGTGTGACCAGCAGGTCCAGGGGGGTTATTCTCCCTCTGTACTCGGCACGGGTGAGACCGCTCCTCGAATCCTGTGTTCAGTTCTGGGCCCCTCACCACAAGAAGGATGTTGAGGCTCTGGAGCGAGTCCAGAGAAGAGCAACGAAGCTGGTGAAGGGGCTGGAGAGCAAGTCTTACGAGGAGCGTCTGAGAGAGCTGGGGTTGTTTAGCCTGGAGAAGAGGAGGCTGAGAGGAGACCTCATTGCTCTCCATAACTGCCTGAAAGGAGGTTGTAGAGAGGAGGGTGCTGGGCTCTTCTCCCAAGTGACAGGGGACAGCACAAGAGGGAATGGCCTCAAGCTCTGCCATGGGAGATTTAGGCTGGACATTAGGAAAAAATTCTTCACAGAAAGGGTCATTGGGCACTGGAACAGGGTATCCAGGGAGGTGGTTGATTCATCTTCCCTGGAGGCGTTTAAGGCATGGGTGGATGAGGTGCTAAGGGGCATGGTTTAGTGTTTGATAGGAATGATTGGACTCGATGATCTGGTGGGTCTCTTCCAACCTGGTTATTCTATGATTATTCTATGATTAAATAATGAATTGCCAACTGTTCCACTTTTTCTGTCTGCAACACAGATATTTCACATGTATTCACATTCTCCAATAGCATTTGTTTGAAAAATTTTAATGCATGTTCTGATGAAAACAGTCATAGATGGATTAGACCATTTTCAGAAAAAAGTAACCAACTTTTCCTTTTGATCTGTTTTTTGATAGACCAATCCCTTTCTAGCTGATCACGAGCCAGCAATGGTCCCTTGCAGCAAAGAAACCCAACGGCATGCTTACCTGTGTTAGGCAGAGTACTGCCAGCAGTACTGGGAGGGGATCTTTCCACTCTACGCAGCAGTGGTGAGACACATCTGGGTCCAGTTCTGGGCCTTCAGTACAGGAGAGACATAGACATGCTGGAATGGGTCCAGCAAATGGCCATGGAAATTATTAAGGGGCTGGTGCATCTGTCATATCAGAAAAGGCTGAGAGAGCTGGAGACATTCAACCTGCAGAAGAAAAGGCTAAGAGTGATCTTATCAATGTGTATTAATACCTGATAAGAGAGGGTAAAGAAGATGGAGCCCAGCTTTTCTTACCAGTACCCAGTCACAATAAGAAGAATATCTTCAAACAGTAATAGCTATTGAATTATAATTTTCAGTTCACAATATTCAAAATTTCATATGAAATCAGATAGAAGATGACTCATCAAAACATCTGGCATTTTTTGCTCCTTCTTTTGTTTTCCTTTCTTCTGAAAATGGCCTCAAATTTAGAGGCTTCCCATTGAATGAGGACTTCACTGCAGAAACAAGTACCATACTGAGTTACAAAAGCAGGGACTTCTTTGAAAATAATAAGAAATTAAGATAAAAATAAAATCGTTATCACACAATTAGTTGTATCTAAATCATGTTAACCTTTATCTAACAGATGCATCCATCTATCTTCAGCTGAGATTCATCCTGGCTCTCATTTCAGTGGGTGCCAGTGATTTGGTACTGTCTCTCAAGGAGTCAGCCTGACATAATACTGCATGTCAGTTTTTCACTTTGTGTCTCTTCAAATGCTTGTTATAAAAACCAGATTGACTCAATTGGAATAAAAAAATATCCTGAAGTGAACAACAACAATAACAAAGTGGCCATTTGATTGTCCAATATCATTACAGAATTTAATGTGCACTATATTATCAAGGGTTCACTAGCTTATTGAAATCCTTTATTTCTACATACAGAAAATGTCAGAACTATTCCAACAGATGAACGCCTGCTGCTCTGATATGCTAGTTAGAGAAATTAGAGCTGAGGAGTTTGCTGAAGGTTTCCATTAAAATAATGAAAAATTGATTACAATCGCACCCACTGCCATGGAAGAAAGGCCCCTACAGGACCTGAAGGGTTTATGGTGATCTGCAGACGTCGCTCAGATGTTTGGTTTTGGTTCTTTGTGTCAATTATACACACATATCAGGACTCATGGTCTTGAGGTAACTTTACAGATGCAGAAAATATGATGATTTTAAACAGGACGGACTGCTTAACTATTCCAGTGATATTTGGTCAGACAGGCAAAATAATTCAGGAAGGTAACCTTGGGTTAGAGGTTGATGTCAGTCCCTCAGAGTCTGGAGGATCCACAGTCTGGGGGGAGCAGGGCAGAAAACACCTCCAAACCCAGGAGCACTGGCATCTTCAACATCAGGGACTTGCAATCAGGCAAAACCAGGAGACCTCAGACACAGCTATTTATCATCTTAGGCCCTAGAATACGAAGCTAGTCTCACCAAATCACCAATATACAATTAATGCAGGCCAAAACACACCCCCCCAGAGTTGCCCAGAGTGAGGCCCTGCTCTTGTACCCCATAGAGAGGCTTCTCTGTCCCCCAGGAAGTGCTGCAGCTGTGTTGCTCTTTTGCTGGCTCCCCACTTCGGTTGTATTTCCTTTCAAAGCGCCTTTCCCAAATTCCACCCCGGTCTCCTGAGACTGAGCCATTCTCATCTTTCTCTGCAGAGCCAAAGAGGCTGAGCCAGCTGTGCTTGTGAGACTGTTGAGGCTAAAATCAAAGTAGCCACTTCCATGAACTGAAATCGTGAAACTGCATTTGTCACCTTAGCTTCTTGTTATTTGACTTCTGTTTATGTGTGTGTGGCTGAGCAGCTGAGGAGCTTACTTTCTATTTGTGACACACAGTTTTTCTTTTCATCACGTTTTATCACCACTGATGAAGTTGCTAACTTGAGTTTACTTGATAGAGCCTATAAGGACTTGTGAAAGTATCAGGAAACCATGAGTAAAACCTGTGTTAATGTAGCAAAACTTTGCGGTTGCAACCTGGAAGGAAAAACATGCTCTCTCTGCTTGGGAAGGATGGGTACATCAAAACCACAGTGGTTCCAGTGGGTGTCATGAAAAACCCCAGGGAGTTATCCGTATGACTTGACACCTAGAGGAAATGCTTGATAATTGCCGCCCACAATTTTGAAACGATGGATGACTAAGAAACTCAACTGCCAGTCAAGGAGACAGTTTAGTGGGAAGGATGATTCATATGAGAACAATATCACTTTTTGTTCTTCTTTAATTTTTTTTTGTCTTACCAAGGAAAGTGGTAAAAAACAGGAAAAATATTGACTAGTAGCCGAAACAACCATGAGTTATTAAAGGTCATTCCAGTTTCTCTTGGAGGCTGCTGGTTGTTTACACTCTTATGGGAAAGCACAAAAGCTTTGTGAGTCCACAGGTGAGAGTAAAAAAAAGAATGGTGCAAATACATGAGTGCTGTATGTCCTTGGTGTCTGATATTTTGTTTGGTTTGGTAAAGATCCACAAGAACTTAGAACAGCCATGTGTTTCCCACTATGTATCTTTACCTCACACAGGGTCTTCCGGCCCTGTCATAGAATCATAGAAAGATAGAATAATTAAGGTTTGAAAAGACCTCTAAGATCATCAAGTCCAACTATCACAACTTCTTGTCATGTCTATCCAGGATGAAGCACTGCTGTTTTGAAGAAGCCTCTTTTGTAATAAGTATGCAACAGATACCCCAGCCAATGTAGCTAAAATTAGAGTAAATAACTTCCGATTTTGAATAACATTCATACTGTGTGCAAGAGCCCTCAGCAAAGGACCATGAGTGTGACTTGTTCATGTAGACAGCCCCTTGCCTAATCCTTCCCAGGTTTAGTGTCAATTCACGTCATCAATCTGCAGGAACCTTATAAGGCTCTTGTAAAAACTTTGAAGTTTTATGACATTAACAGTTTCATTCAATGTCTGCTTTGCCAGCAGTTCTAAACATTGGGGACAAAATCTGTATCTGCACTGAGATGCTGCAGTAAATTATAGTCTCTGCTGCTGAAAGAAGTTTCACTCAAAAAATCAAGCCATTTTCAGGAGGCAAGAAAAGTTTCCTCAACTTCAGCAATCTGTAAGTGAGGTGTCTAATCTAAGCTAATTTTCCTGGTAGGAGGAGTTGGCTCTCAAGGTGCCCATTTCTGTCTTGACTGCAAACAGTTTGCATGACGAATTACATTAAAGACCTAACTTGTAGCAGACAGAAATCCCACTCTATCTGCCTTATATGCATGGGGATGCTTGGGGGTTACATTTTAAAGTGTTGACTGCTGCATTTGGCAGCTGCTAGGCAATAATGGACAAGAATATGCCTTAAACCATTCCCAGTGATATTTCACATTGAAGCAATAATATTCCCTCTGGCTTGTGGTCACAGTCACAAGATTAGCTGAATCTTTGACCCCTGCTGCAATCTTATTTGGAGTATTGTTTTCAAGTGAGGAGCCCCCACGTGCCCTTCTAGCACTGCAGGATTGAAAACTGACTCTGTGTTGGCACACACAGGCAAGTCTGGTGCTCGTAAGAGACTTTCCTTTATGAGTCATGGTCAGTAACAGATGCTGGAAGACTTACTGTAAGGAGTATATTCCGAAGGCTGTAAGAGTTATCAAAGGAATGTTAAAGTAGGAAAGGGCCTCCAGAACTCTTTGTTTTATGTAACACATATTATGACCTTAAGATTTATGTGAGTCTTACTTTTTCCAAGTATTGCCAGTCATGGGACACAGGTTCTGCCTGTTTTCTTGCAGATTCTCAGCCCACAACATGCTGATCTCTAGGACAGAAATTTTCTTTGTATCTGTGACAGCGCTGGGTTTACTGTTAGACTCAATGATCTTAAAGGTCTTTTCCAACCTAAATGATTCTATAAATCTGTCCTCATAGTTTGACCTATACAGCAGAAGAAAGTTTATACTCAACTGTTAAAGACAATATTTCAGAGGTCCCAACACCTGTAAACTCAGTTAAGCATCAGATTCCCAAGTATTCTTAAAACTATGTAAGACTGGCTTAATTCTTAAGTGCCCTGTAGTACACAACAGATTAAAAGGAAAAAACACTCATTGTATGATGTGAATCTCCTACAGTTTGTATTATGGGGTTTCCTAGTCTCTGATCCCAAATTCCTATATTTATTACCCTTCCTCCAAGTGAAATACGCAGTCATGTCACAATTCAGGAGAGAGGATGTGATTAGAGTGGGAGTAGAAACTTCATTTCTACTGAGTTTCAATTATCTCTGGTACACAGCCAGATGCACACAACCTGATAGTGAATACAAACACCCTTTTCATTTTCCTCTGCCAAAATTATTTGCATTACACTGTGAAACAAGAAATCAACCTTTCAAGTAGGAAAGCGGGTGTCCTAAATAGAGGTTTTAAATTTCATTTTGATGAAAAAAAACTGGAGAACTACAAGAAGTGAGACAGTCAGCACTATCAGATATAAAGAATCTTACTAGAAAGTTCAATATTTTTAGTAAAGCAGAGAAGAGTTTTCATTGAAGTGAATTTGCATAATTTGCTTGCTGAGCAGATTGTTCCTCACTACTGACTATGGAAATAAAGATTCTTCAAAATTATTTTGCCAGCTCAGTAAAACCATTAAGTATATGAGTAACTCCAAGTTCTTCAATTATAACCGTCTAAAAAATGAATTAAGAAAATGTTTTCAGCTTTTAAGCATACAGTGAATGCTGCATTGATTCAATGCTTGAAATTAAGATTTAACATCCCTATTTTGAAGCTAGCCTTAGTTAAAACTTTATTAATATTTTTCACTCCTGGTGCATTTAAATTTATTTTGATGAGCCTGAAATGATAACATTTCATTCCTGTATGGCTTTTATTTTAACCTGATTGTTTCTCACCATACACTTGCAAGAGTCATTCAACTCTATGGTTGTAGTTAGCCCCTGTCTATTTCAAGTACAGGACACACAACACCTGTTTGGCAGTACCATCTGTTTGGTAAATTTAGGATGACGTGATATGGCAATTGCATAACAAGGAGTCAAGCTAGCATGACTGTCAGGTTTAGGAGAGATTAGGGAAGAATGACAGAGTTACAAATAACTATCCTCAGTGTGGGGTTTGTGGTTGTTTCAGTCTATTTTAAGTCTTTCAAGCCTGAAGTGCAGTGAAGAAAAAAGGCGACAGAGCTAAGATAGGAAAGACTCTTTAATTTTACTATGTCTAAGCCTGAAAGGTCTCTGGCATTCAGAGAATCTAGTGCTCTTCAAGGAAACTGCATCTCAAGGAAAATGTGAGTGTTTATCTTGTCTAAGTTTAATTCCATTGCTGCAAGTCATACACACTACTTAATGTGGCACAAAAAATTGTTTTGGGATCTAACTAAGGATAGTTTCTGGTGCCGATTTTTTTTCAGTGCTTGAACTAAAATTATCAGCTGAATGGACTGTTTACCAGGACACTTCCATGATAATGTTGACTTTCTTAATACAAAGTGGAAGGAACTGTATTGTTCCCATCATCTATGAACTGAAGAGAGTAACAGACTGATAGCCTGAAAGAAGATTGAAGAAGATTTGACACAAAAGCAGAACACTTTCACTAGGAAGGGACCCTCAACAAAAAAAAATGCCTGCATTTGCCTATTAAAATGATGTGGTCCCTCAAGCCTTCCTTACTATATTTGCTTGTCACAAAGCCAGTGGATCTTCTGCTCTAACTCAGGTGCACTTTGTGTCTAAGGCAGACACTATAACCCTGCTGCTACCTGTGACATCCACCAGACAGCAGCAGCATGGGAAAAAACAGTGTTATGGTCTAATCCAGAATCCAAAGGGGACATACAAGGAGGCTGGGGAGGAACGTTTTATATAGGCATGTAGTGATAAGACTAGGGGGAATGGCTATAAATTGGCATATTTAGACTAGACATTAGGAGGAATTTCTTCACTATGAGAGTGGTGAGTCGCTGGCACAGGTTGCCCAGGGAAGCTGTGGCTGTCCCATCCCTGAAGGGGTTCAAGGCCAGGTTGGGTGGGGCCTTGGACAGCTTGATGTAGTGGGAAGTGTCTAGTGGGGGTTGGAATTAGGTGGTCTTTAAGGTCCATTCCAGCTCAAACCATTCTATGATTCTATGAATCCTTATAAATTGCCTAAATTAGCATATTTGAGCTGTCTGTTGTAGAAAGGGTGTACACATGGATTGTGGAAGGTCAAGCATTTTTGCACTCTTTAGCAAACTAGCGACTAAGATCTGGTGTTTCAGAGTAACAGGACCCTCTGGTACACTGCAAGCTTTTCCACATTCTTGAGAGGCAGCAGATTTTGGACTGCTTTCCCAAGTGAGCACAGATCTCTTCCTTTGCTTTTGCCCCTGGTTCCTTGTGATGCTGAAACCAGTAGAAATGCGTATATAAAACAAGGGTGCATAGTTGCACAGTGCAGGCTGCAAGAAGTCTTTTGATTTCTCTTGAATTCAAATGAAAATGAACAGGAAGGATGCAGTCTCTACCCCTGGTAGCTGTAACTCCCCTTTTCATCCTTTGGGATATATCCAGTGATATTAGCTGGTACTAACCTGCTGGGCTGAATCTCTCCCAGAGCTACAATGCAGAAATATATATTTGTTGCAGCAGATTCAGAACAAAACAATTACAATGAACTAGTTTAAAGAAAGGCATCAGGAAAAGGAAAAGGAGCACAAAAGAAAATTTGGGTTTTTTTTTCAGCCTGAAATGCCACTATAAAGTGCAGTGAATCCACAGGGAGCTCAGCCCCACCCCATCTGGGAAAAGGCCATAGACCGGAAGGACAAATACCTTTGATGAGACAGAGTGATTGATACCACCTTTAGTGGTGCTTCTGATGGGGTAGTGCAAAGGCTCTCCTTGGAGAAGTCCCCTTCTCAAATGAGACCCAGCTAGCCCTAAAGGGTAGTCAACTACAAGGTCCTTTCCTATCCAAGGGTATGGGAAGCACTGGAATGGGCAGCCTGAACTGAAAACATCTCCCCTTGCACATGGGAGATCGAATCATGGAAGTGCTTCATTTTCAATATGAAAACCAGGTGGAACTACGGGAGAAGACAATCCTGCAGTGTGTACTGCTCGCATTTGTAGTTTGAAAATGATAAAGCTGTTTTCTTTTCATGCTGTTTAGAACAGCTTCTTAGAGAATATCGCCAGTGCACTGGGAGCCAGCTGGCTGATGATTTGTAAAGGCATGGCATGGATGGCAGCACTCATATGGCTTATGTTATATTATGATGTGCAAATATGTATCTGTAAGCACTCTGTATGGAGCAGAAACATGGTTGTCTAGCAAAAGACGGCATCAGACAGAAATATTTTGCAGATATAATTAGTTAGGCTTTAAGGTTCTGTCCATTAACTTCAGAATCTGACCGTTAAATGCCCTAGCTGATTTTAAATCTTCCTAAATTGCTTTCAGGAACTTTCATTGGTAGTTATTGTATTTCCCAGACTATATTACACTGATCACTGATTACTTGGGGGCTTTTTACCCGCCTCAGGGAAAATCATTGTGTGAACAGTGTCAATACATAAAAATGAAAGAGAACTTAAATAGTATCTCTTTTTTTTTAGAACCTAGTTGTATGATTTCTAAAACAATAATTATGGATTATATTTAAATAAATTAATATCTGACTTACGGAACAATTGTCAAGTGAACAATAATGCAGATCAGTGTGACTTTTTCATTTCATCGAAGACTTATAGCTTTGCCAAAATGTGGGTAAAGTTTGTGAACTTCTGATTTGTGCAAGTTTCAGTCTAAATTCTCAGTTCTGATTTTGTTTGACAAGTCTTTTGACATGCAAAAGATAGGCAAGTATGGGGATCACACACTTTCATCTAGTATTTTAATTGCTGAGTCTAAATTTGGCAGTGTCTCCACCTTAATGGAACTTAATGGCACTGTAATTGCTTGGTGGTGTCACGGAAAATTGATTCCTGATTATGTTCAGGAATAGCACTTTCATGTCTCAACTGAATTCAAACATAGAGACCTTCCTGCCAGTGAAGAAATATGCCACAAAACACCTCTTCATCATCCCTTATAATAAACAGTGGCCCTAATGTGTTGATAATAGCTTTTTCCTTTTTCGCAACAAATATTTTCTTTATATTTTAGCACATTTGATTAAACTGCTCTCTGGGGTCTCTGAAGCAATTTTACATTTCTATTACAGTGAATAGCCTGCATATAGTACTAAAAATAATGTGCGCTTGACAAATTCTTATCTTTATAATATATATATTATAATGCTTTGTTGTTATTTTCTTTCAACCAGAGTGATTTCTCATGAAACCAACTGTTTTATATGAACGTTTTTGTCTCTGTAGGAACTGTCCCACAGAAAATGCACTGAGAATTGTTCCACAGCTGAGGAGGTCAGTGAATGTTAAAATTTGCAACAGCCAAGAAGAGACATCTGATGAAGAAAAGGTCTAAAGTATTGTTTACACAGAGTCATGCATTAGGCGTCTTAGACATTGTACTGAATTAGAACATCCTTAAGTGTAGTCAGAAAAGGATTCAAGCATCTGAAAGCAGCCTGAAATCTGAACTGTGTATCGGTAAAGATGCTGTTGGTGTTGCACTGACATTTGTAAATCAGCCTCACTGTTTGCTGAGCTGTGCGAGTTCACATGTGGTCTGTAAGACGGATCACATGGGAGAGTCTCAAAGGCTGCCTCCTTCTCAGATATCAGATCTTTTCCTAAGGAAGCGCAATATACGCTGTTGCTGTAGCCCTCTGCACTGACTTGTCTGTGGACAGGGATGAGCTGCATTCATGACATGGAAGTTGATGTGTTGCTGTTTTCTTTCCTCTTTACGTTTCAGGAACTATACGTCTGTAGGCCAGGTCAGTTCCTCATGAGTGACGTGATTTTTGGATGGTTCCAGTGCTCTTGCAAACAGCTGAGATCCTGAAAGTACTTTTAAAAGGCAAAGCAAAGCTGATGTTGCAAGTGTCACAATTCTACATTCGGTTCTGATATCCTTTTTCTTGGTGACATGCCTCCAGGAAAGGGAGATAAAAGATGGAAAACCCCACAAAATTGTGTGTGAAATACTTAATGTCCCCTCTCTTGCAGTGATATAGAAATGTGTTTATTTATTTTGATTAGCCTAGTAGCTGAGTTCAGGTGATTCACTTGTTGAACAGACGAGCCAGAGCTAATCAAATACTCTGAGCTGAAATTCTCACTTCTCATAAAGCCATCTGAAAAAGACTCATTCTGGTGTGATAATTTGTGAGTCTTTTAGCACTCCCTGTTGAAAGCCTGCTGTTTGACTTCTAATCAAAATATCCTTATTTTTTTAGCTTTTCAAAATGCAGCTTTTTGTTCTCCCATAGGATGTTATCTGTCAATCATCCAAACTTCATGCTGCTTTGGTAAGTAGCTGTTTTTTGATCAGAGGCCAAGAAATGAAAAGGTGAATCTTGTTATGACAGGAAAAAGCAAGCTGAAGTAAAATTATTGAAGAGTCTTGGAGATCCAACTCTGCTGCCTGTTATGGGTCCATCTTCAGTGCTACTGGACATTTTCAGCTGACACTGACTGAGAAGCTGGTCCCTAAACTTGGAAGTAGAGGATGGGTGAAAAGACAAGGGAGCTAATTCTTTCCCTGAGTTAGGGAACACTATAGAGCATCATTCACATGGTCTCTGAAAAGATTTAGAGGATGTATATGACTTTGCAGAATTCAATGTTTGGCTTTCTAACATGAAAATGGTCTTCTGCCTCTGATTAACTTGTCACAGACATCATTCCTCTTGTGCCTCAGGATATTTAATCCTGTTGTAGCCCAGGCATCCAAACTGCAGCACAATGTCCAGCATCTGCCCCGTGAGTCTTGGCTCTGCTCAAAACACGAGAAGATCTTCATAAAAATGAGCTATTAGTCCCGTTGGGTGAATTGCAGACAAACACTTTGATCTAAGCCTAAGGCTTTCCATTGCGTATTTAGCTGTATCAATGAGAAACTGATGTCTCTGGATCCACAGGAGTCTAGGGCTTAATTTCTTGTGCTAATAGAATTTATTGAATTTCAAGAGCTATATTTAAATCTTGGCCTAAATGGACATAATTGAAGTTACCTTCAACTTTCCACTTAAAATCAGGTTTTTAGCTGCCAGAAGAGAATTAGGATAGATCACTCCTGGTTCTCGTACCGCATAGAATTCAGAGCATTTTCATTTATCATTGTTTCAGACTGTCAAGTATTCCAGATGAGCAGCAAAAAAGTGAGCTCATATATTCATATAATGTGTGCATCTACAGAAACATTTGAATACACTTATTCTGCTCATTAGTTACAAGTATTAATACAAAACTCCATGATAAAGTGTACATTTATCCTGAACCTACCATCCACATTTGGATGGAGAAGGAATTCTTTCACTCTATAGTCCCCCAGGGACTGATCAATTGGATGAACTCCAGTCCACCCACATGGAATCAAATCTGGAAGATACAATTACTTTGCAGAGGGTGATTCAGAGTGACAGTCATAGCCTTTTTCATTACTTTTATGGTATGTAATGAGAAAAAGGATGATATGTAATGAGAACAAGGATGGTATGTAATGAGAACAAGTCTGAGAAACTGTGGGTCCCCTTGCTTAGTTTTATTTTTCTTAGAATGGTGTGGAAAGTCCTTCTACTATCTCATAGCATTTTTTTAGTGTATAGTTTTTTTAGAAGTGGAGGAAAAGTAATTTTTACAACCTTGAACCATGATGCATTCATTGTGGAAACTCTCTCCCTCTTCTTACAGCAGAATTTCCTCTTGTAAGAGCCAATTAAAACCTCTGAAGTAGATTCTTTTATTCACATACCACAGCTGCTTCTCACAGTAGTCCCAATGTGGAACTGTTACTGCAGCAGCTTATCGTGAAGAAAAGGAACACTTTCACTGGATATCCCTCTGCTCTACTCTGATCTGCTCTTCTCTTCTCTGCACTGCTGCTGCTCTATTCTTTACACCTTTCATGCACTTCAGCTATCCTCTTTAATCTGAACACATTCTCACATTAAGACTCAATTCAGATCTGCTTCTCTCTCTGTGTTTCGGGTTTTTTTTAATTTGGGTTTTTTTGGTTTTATTTGTTTTGTTTTTCTTTTGAATAGTTTTGCCTGTGTATATGAATCTAAGAATGAGAAGAGTAATGAAGCATTTTCACATTATGCATATATAAGCTTTATTTCTCATTACTGGAAATAAACTTAATGTTTGTGAACACATCTGCAGGTGATCTGTCACTTTGACTGGTTCATAGCCAGCAAGCAAAGGTTAGTATAATCCTTTCTGCAAGCCCTGTAAGTCTTGGAAATCTTTGGGAGAGTACATTGTGAAATACCCGAGTGTCAAGGCAAGAATAGCATTTTTATGATCTCAAGAGAATACAGGTTCTCCTATTTCTACAAAAATTATAATAATTGAATAACTAGATCACGATCTGCAGTAACTTGGTGTTATGAAGAGATGTTATTGTGCAGTGAATACCACTGTGTGGCTGCACTGTTGTCTACCAGAAATGCATTTTAAAGATTTGACAAATGGGTTTTTTTTGTTTTTTGGTTTTGGTGTTTGGTTTTTTTTTTTTTTTTTAGATACAGTGGATGTTTCCTTGGAGTGAGTAAAGTAAAAAAAGTAATGTGATTCCTCCCTGATGCCTTGGTCAGTTCTGATAATTTAACAAGTTTGAAGCACTGTTTTGCAATTACTGTTGAGTAGAGGGTCTAACCCTGAATCTACATTTTAATCACTAAAAAAAATTCAAAAGCACACACATGTTTTGCACCAACTTGTATATGATTAGTATTTATGTAGAACTTGTCTATGAAGCTGGGAAGTGCCAAGGATGCCAAATAGCTTCAGTAGTGAATATTTGTTAAAAGCAGGACACCAGCAACACTTACACCACTAGAGATGGTTGTTAAAACTGGCACCATTTGGAGATAAGAGATAGCTTCTGTCTAAAAAGAATCTCAATTACATATCCTTTGCAATTGATGTTGTTAAGCATTAGTTTTTCTGAAAAGTCCTTGATGTTACTTTTGCAAACAGATTAAAAAGAGCAAATCTAGTATTAAAGAAAATTATGTATCAGTACTTTCTCGAACATCTGATGTTGATTACAAACTGCAGCTGGACAATTCATGGACAAGCCATCAAACGTGCATTTATGTACCCATCTCCTGTATTTTACTGTAGCTGAAGAAAATATGTACTTCAGTCATTGCCTAAATTTAAGTATATGTAAAAGCCCCTCTTACCTCAAATCAACAACTTTTTCACCTTGACTGGACAAAATGCCTACAGGTACGTTGTTAGATTTTCTCTGTATAGATTAGGTAGTCTGATTCCTAGTATAACAGGTTGTATCGCAAGTCCAAAACTAGAGCTGAATGGAAATCTGATCGTTCATTTCATGACCCCATGCTTTGAAATGTTTCTGTTCCGAAAAGCAACTGATGTTAGAAATGTTCCCCAGTGTAAGTAACAGAGACTAAACTAAATTCGTCCCTGGTAAATAAAAAAATAATTAGTTCCAGCTTTGATTTATAACCCACATTGCAAAATAATAGATTCTAGAGGTATAAAATGGTCTGTTGTTTTAAACAAAAAATTTAACTTTTTCAGAATGTTACATTTCTTTATATTCAATGAGTGAATTTTTACAAAATCACCCTTTTTCTGCAAATAATTATTTGCTTTCAGCAGAAGGTATTTTTCCAATAGAAACCCTACATTTTTAGTCAGTTGATTGAAAGTTCTGTTCCAAAGAATATAGTCTAGGAGAAAAAAAATCTTTACGTAAAAATGTCATTTATGAAAAATTTATGACATCATTTACCAAGCTGATGCATTATTTTTCTATACTTTTTGTGATAAGTAATTTACCTTGTTTCTATTATGATGTTATCTAAGTTTGATCTCTCAAGGCTTATGTTTTAAGCTGGGTTTTCTGTCAGAAAGCTAGCTAGAAGCAGACAGCGGAACTGGCCATAATACTTGTAAATTGTCTCGCTGATGCTGTTATTACTGTTGATATTTCCATATTATTATTTTTATTATTAATAATGTTAATAATAACAATAGCCATTACAGCAGCAATGAGATTTATCTGGACATTTGGCCAATTCAATCTACTCCATATAAAGTGATTTTTAAGTAATAATGAGATGAACAAAAGAAGCATTTAGAAGACCACCTGTGTTTTCAAACCTTATCCAGATCTCTTGAGTCATCAAAACGAGCCTGGAAATATTATCAGAATAGACTCCTTAGTGTAATTTGCAATCAATCCTGAATGTAGCATCACCAGTCAATTAGGAACTTTCTTATGATAGCTTAGCACTTCTGCTTCTGAGAACCCTTTAATTTTGTAATTAAAATTTTGAATATCTAGAATGTCCATATTTTAATAAAAGACTTGGGAAAAAATGGTTCTTATTTTATTGCTATTCCTTTTCTTTAATAAAAACTGATCAATATGGTTAATTCTGCTAAGAACACTTTTAAAACTCTAAATTCTTCATAGAAAATTAAGAAAAAATGCTTATTATGTAATGAACCCATTGGGATCACTGATTTGGAATTTGATTTTAGAGCTAATTTTCTTTCCTTAGTTTTTTCTCACTTTTTCCAAAATGAAAGGTGGAAAGAAGAAAGATGCGGAAGAAATAGTCCTGTTTTTCAATTTTTAGAGTTTTCTGCTTCTTAAAGAATAAACAGAAGCATTTTCAAAAATAAACTGTGTGTAACCAGAGGTAAACAAGTAAATACAGCCACATACCTTATAAAGAAAAAACATTCAATAAAGTAGACCACTGCTGAAACGCAGATTCTCACAAAGGAAAACATTCACAAATATCTTGCTATATTTGTTTGCCAAAATAAGAAATACATCTCATACTTTAATTATTCTCAGAACAGGCATTTTCACTTGAGAAACAACAAAATAATATATATGTAAATTAAGAACTAATAAACCTAAGTGTTATGAGAAAAAATTTGTCTTTTATCAGTAGCAATGGAAGTTAATGAATCAAGCCTAGTGTTGGTGTATATAAGGGCTCTGTTATCCTTAGGAGAAATTATTTATTATAAATATACACCTTTACTACATTCAGCTTTTTATTCCATAAAGATTTCTCATGTTTCCAGGCACCTTGCACAGGCTTAGGAAAAACGATGCCATTACATCTGTTTTTCAAGAATTAATGGTAAAAAAAAAAAGTTCTGCGTTTAACATTCAGCACAGAATGAGACTGTGAATAGGTGAAAACCTGATAGCCATTTCATGAAGCAATGAAATCCCTTGCTCTGGGTTTCTAGTCAGATAATGAAATGCAGTGGAGGTAATCTGGTCCCATGAGTCACTGCCTAGCCTTGCCTGGAGCTGAGATACTCGTTGTGAGTTCTGTCTTAAATCACCAGGAAGGAACAAGCCAAGCTGATTCATAAGGCTGTGGTGCAGGACAAGGTTTGGGAATCATCAAGGCTCTGCAATGCACTTTAACAGGACAGTAGGCATAGGCTTCTCTTGCCCGAGTGTTCAGACATTTGAAATATCCCTTTAACTACTCACAAAGATGGCTTTTTGTATGCAAGACTGAAGTCTTGCCTCTTTTCAGGGGCTAATGATCTAATGAATTTTTTTGCAGCAATAAACTTCATCTGTGGACTGGCTGTTGGGAAACTTGCCACTCATTTGGTACTGTGGCTTCGTGTGAGTGTGTAGCGGTAAAAAAGAGCAATGCCTGTGGAGGTCAGCCACCACACCACCTGTGCTGCTCTCCCAGACACATGCAAGCCCCAGTTGTCACCCAGCTCTGCTGGTACTATTCCCAGAAGAGAAGGCTGAGATTTTCTAGCAGAAAGTGAGTCAAGGACAGAGGATTTTCTGACAATCGAGAAGTACAGGTAAGAGGAAGATTGATAACCTCTTGAGCAGTTTTCTGACTGTATTTATTTACTAGATTTTAACTGCTACATCACAACATTCAGCTGGAATTGATGTACATAAATCCTAGAAATCCTGGAAAGTCATTTTGTGAAACAACAAATTAAATAGAGAAAAAGGCTTTTCTTAGAACTTGATAAAGTCTGAATTCCTTAGTATGCTAGAATTATGTAGAAAGTTTAAGTAAGACATTAAAATCAAACAATTTCAGTGTTGAAGATATAAAGACAGAATCTAGAAAGATGTATAATACTAGCAAGAGCAAGAGAGTTAACCTCCAGGTAACATCTTCCTCCTTGTCCTCATTTATCTTTGGTGCCTCTTTAGCGAATTGTATATAACACTCCATTATCCATATTATTATTGTCTGATACATAGCATAAAAGTAACACAAGAGAGAAGAAAGTTCCCAAGCCTTGTGTCTGGTTCTTAATGTTTTCCTTTTCTCTTACTGGGAACATTTAAGATACTTTAAAACACTCACAGTACATACCACTTCTTCCTCCATGACTCAGATTCTTCCTTCCTCTGCAGCTGTAAGCCTCTCCAGCACACATGTATAACAATATTTTTCTTCTTCAGGCTTTCTTTGGCATCAGAAAGGCTTCTTCATGATGACCCTCTCTCTGCTCCAGCCAAGTAGAACCTTACAGTGACTTATAGGAAAGAAAAATATGAAGATGATGCAGAGCCAGTCTGTAAAAGCACAAGCACATAAGAGGTCTTTCTTGAAGACACATCTGATGAGAACCTCAACCCTTCTTTGGCACTAGAAACACAGACAGGTGCTCTGTTGGCCTTTAGAAATTACTTACCTAGGTACAATGTCACAGGGTCTGCGTTGTCCAATAAGTCCTATAAAAACTATTGCTAATGGCAGCTGGCCACCCTTGGTCCTTGCTCCTCAAACATGGTGATGTTGTCATGGCCTTTTCTCCTGCTCTATTTGAGTCTTTCTCAGCTGAGGCAGAAAACGAACAGTGAGAAATGGCTGTCAGTGTTGATGTTTAAAGCCATGCTGCCTGCCCATCATCTTCTCAGTTTGTTGTTATTTATCACTCATTTTCTTTATAAGTCCAAATCTTCTATTTCTTTTCCCACAATTTCTACTTGTCTGCGAGTTTGAGTCTGTACTTCTGAAAAGAATAAATCTACGAATGGCTTTATTTCAGCTGTCAGAGCTTTATTGCAAAATATAAATAAAAAGTTCCATAAGAGCACATTTTCACTTTATAATGTGAGACAAAGCTTGAGTGAAACAGATCTCACCCACTGGTAGGCATAGCCCCCACACTCATAATGATTCATTCAATCATCCATCATACTTTCCTGAGAAAGTCCACAAGAAGTAACAGAAAACACACAGAAATCAGCGTGCACCTGAGAAGTCAGCATCTGGCTGGACATCCCTACTACCTGCCCCTCAGCCAGCCTGTGTCTCTCCAGCTTCTTCCAGCTCCCCACAAATTTGGCCATCAACAAACACACAACACATCCCCCATCACCTGCCTTCCAGCTGTCCAAACACTTATCCATCTCTCATCTGCTTTTTTTGGGAGCTAAATGTCTCCATCAGATTTATGGAGTCATTTGGGCTGAAAGGGACCCCAGAGGTCACCTGGGCTAACCCTTTGCTCTGCAGCTCAAAGAAAGGCTTATGCAGGGTGAGCAGCAGAGGATCATAAGGTTGCCTGGAGCAACAAGGGACCATCTACACCGCTGCAGGTCATATTGACTGTTGGAGCAAGTTGCACTCTTGACATTGAATGAAAGCAACACAAAGGCAATACCAAAGAAAATACATCAAGAAAGAGCTACAGCAGGAAGACAAATTGCAAGAAATATCACTTTTTGTCTGTATCCAAATGCAAGCATAAAAAAGCAGAATCCTTCAAGCCACCCTACCTCCTGGCCTGCCTGTTGCCAACTGCATCATCTCTGTATGCGGCTGTCACTTGCTCCTGCCATCTCAAGGTCTTGTCCACAGTGAAAAGTACTCATGTCTCCAGAGGATGTAAGTAACTTCGCTGAGGCCTCATTAAGTCCCAGAATGAGACATTCAGGTGGGTCTCCTCAGAGAGCTTAGAGAGGGCTAAAGCTAGTGGATTCAATACCAGCTGTTGCAAGCTGATGCAGGTCTAGCTGAGGATCCAAGCTGTAAGAGAAAACCGAACACACAGGCAGCGGGACATTGCTTTGTTAAACCCACTGGAGCTGAAAAGACAGATTACAAAAAAGGGAAGACCAAGGGGACAGAAAGTCTTTAGAGATAGATAGTTACAATACAGCACAATATATGCTTACTCAGTTTGAGTGACCTGATTTTGCTCCAGCAATCAAATGAGCCACACACTTCACATCTTAAAGCATCCTGAACATGAATTGTCACTACACGATCTGGCAAATTCAGTCATCATGCTGACACATCTTTATTTTTCTTTTACAAGACTATGATTACTCTTCTTGATTTTCTGAGCTGGAAAGAATTCAGAGGTCTTGCAAGAAGTACTACAGGGAAAGACACAGGGAAATGTATGGGGTTCCTCATCGACATCCATGATGTTCATCCATGACAGCTACTTGGAATGCAACTTTATGCAGAAGGTAACATCACTGACAGAATTACTGACTGTCTGTTTTGTTCCATCATTTTCGTACCAGGAAAAAACACAGCCTTCTTCCCCTGGCCTTTGAAACTCATAAAGATACTGTCTGTGCAGTTGGGACTCACAGAGAAACATATCAGCAATGAAGCTATTTAGGAGAATAAAACAGTGCTTCTACCCAAATTGCGCAAATTCCATACAGCTGTACAGTAGATATTCCCATACAGTGCTGTGGACTCTGCGGTGGCAGAGTCTGTAGGACAGATTACTGCTGGTAAGCCTGTACACTGTCAAATACGATGAACAGAGAGCTTGCTGATGGCAGTAAGTAATACTCAGGTAAGCTTTAAAAGCTATTAATTGACAGAAATCCCTATGCTAACCCTCCTCATGTAAATGACTCCTCCAAATCCTATGGATTGACTCACTCTCTGGTAGGTCTGTTGATGCTGATATTTACTTTTGCTTCAGAATTATCTATCTCGGATCCACCAACTCTTCTCCTGCTCAGTAAACAGGCAGACTGTTTCTCTGCTTCTTTGATTTAAAGAGTGCAAATAACTTTTTAAGCAATATTTTAAAAGCATAAACTCACAGTCAGAAGCAGACTTGGCTTCTACAGAGGAATGTTAGGCAAGCAAACAGCTGAACTGGCTGGCTGGAATACAATAAATGTGCATGGAGGAAATAACTTCTTAAAATCTAATTTTCAAATCTGCTCACTGAAACATTTCAACTTGTGTGAATTTTCTTCTTTCTCCCTTAAACCACTTACTGGCTTTCAACTCATTTCCCTTTTCCCTTCTATGAAGACAAAAGCATGCCAAGGGGGCTGTGCTCCTCTGTGGCAGGTAGAGTGAGTTCCCTAGGAAGATCTCTGACACCTCTTGATCTCTCTTGCTACCTTGGGCTCCCTGGTACCTGTCTGGGGAGCAGAGGGACAGGTCTGGGGGCAGAGAGCAGGTGGCAGTGGAGGCCTTGAATGAACACGATGTCTCACTCTTGTCCTCTGTTACCAACAGCAGAGAAAGATATGTGGTGACAGAGAGGAGAGCACAACCTGATTTTCCCAAAGAACACCCCTTTCTGCTTTTATTTTTATTGAAAGATGAGGAACATTACTGGAAAAGTGCTTTTTCCTTTCATTTCTCCAAGATGGATTATACTAATTTGTGGCATTTTAAGGCACATTAAAGGAAATGAGAGATGTCTGAGTGGATTTTTCTGATTTTTCATTCTTCTACGTGCTTTTGTGTGGATGGGAAAAGAACAGTTTTGCAAAAGTCATGTTGTCCCATGAGAGTGAAAATCAGGGGTTGCATGAAGAGAAGAAAGAAAGGCAATGCACAGATCAGTTTAAATTCCAAACCTGACCTGACACCAAATTAAAATTGAAGCTTAATAATCTTTCAACTATCCCATCAAACAGCACAGGACAGAAATGCTGGAAATAAGAAGAAAACTATCTGTGGGCTTTGAACACAGTGATAAATTTACAATGGCACATCAATGGTGAACACTGACACAAAAATGCTCTTGAAAAATGCCTGTCAGAGAGAATAATTTAGAAAGCTGGAGTCACAGGCAGTGCCACAAAGCCTGAGCATTGCAGGGCCAGGGAGAACATCTGTACGTAAGAAATTGAGACATATTTGTACTGTATGTGTTGACAGCCTCATGGGTGTGGAAGCTCTTAGAGATATTTGTGTCCTTGTGGAAGATGTTCATAACCCCAGCAAGGGGTTATGAAGTTACCAAACACTGTAATGACTAAAGTTACTACAGAAAGCAGGCAAAATCAGGTCTTGCCAAAGGAGGAGAGAAGAGAGGGAGGAAGGGACTCAAAAGAACAAATGGATGCTCTTTGCGAGATGATAATGGGCAACCACCTTCCGGGCCTGCAGGGAGAGCACTAGGCACCCAAAGTAGAAAAGTAGCTGAATGGGACGTGACTGGGGTATTGTGGCCACAGAGGGTGGAGATTGGAATGTGTGGATTTGCCCTGAGGGTGGTGGGATTACGGACAGCTAAAGACCTCACAGCTGCAGATGCCTATGCAGGGATACGTCAGCACACATTTTGTCAGGGGCTGTTAGTAATACCTTTAGTAAGTGCCTGAGAACTGCTGACAGATCAATTGTTCACATTTCACGTGCACAGGGAAAGGAAAAGACAGAAAACAAAGGTTTATTTTTCTTACTCATAGATTGCATTTTCAATGGAATTGACTTTTGGACTATGGCATAAACTATCTGCTGTTTCACCTGATAAACACCATGCAGCTCCAGGTATATCCATCTAATAACATCCTGTGTCCATCTCCCATCAGGTCACCTGAAAAAATTTACGTACCCCAATGGATGCAAACTTTACCTCTGGTAAAAATAGTTCCTATTTAAGAACATAGTTAGCTTTTCCAGACTTTCATTGGCTTTGGAAGTAAGAATTATTTCAGAGCAGTAATATCATAGAGTAATATCCTGGCAGTAATATCCTGCCTCTTATTCATGCCAGTCAGTTATTCCAGCCCTCCTAGATGCATGGAGTCCCTGACTCTGTGAACTGTGTTGCAGGGTGCCCCTGAACAAGGCATCAAGGATGCACAGGCTCTTCTCTTATCAATAGAGCACTGGGTGGAGAACCAGGTAGATTTCACTAAGGAAAAGAAAAAAGGAGAATGAAGTTTAAGCAAAGCTTTCACAAAAATGAACCCATTTCCCATGAAACACTATGTTTCTGAAAAGGTGGCATTTCCCAACGGGAAAAAGTCTAATAGGAATATCCCAAGATCTATGTTATCTGCTCTTTGTTTACACTCCTTATGGACCCTTTTTATGGAATTCATTTAGAGCAGCTTTAATGTCCCCTATCTGCTTTCAGAAACTCTCTCCACACACAGCTGCCCCATGGTTTTAGAGACAGAACTGTAGCTTCTAGTCATCCAGCTCCTTTTCTTGAGTGTTAGACAAATGTTAAAATGTTTAAGGTGCGATCCAAATCTATTGTAGTCCTAGGAAAGACTGATAACTTTTGAAAAAGCCCACTTCTTTACTCATATTAATTCTGTTGCTTTTTTTTATAAGATGCATTTTGTGTATTCATGTTAAAAATATTTTTTAAAGATCCCCAAACCCATTTTGGGAATGATACTGCCCTTAAAACCTATCAGTATGACAGAGAGTGTAAGAACAGGGGAACATCTACTTTTACAGTTAATCAACCCCAAATTTACACAGAAATCCAGTGAACAAAGTCCCAGTTATTTTATCTGTAAATAAGCAAATAATTTTAAGATAATCACTCTCTTTTCAGTTCTAAATTTAAATGTGCGTCAAGTTGCTTAAAATATTAATCTGGTCTACGGAACAGGATAAACAGTTTTGCAGACATTAAATTTGATCTAGCAGTTTGATGATGATAGTTGCATTAAAATTGAAATAATAAATGTGATTTCACTTTGTAGTATTTTTAAGAAAAGTGGAATATATTAAAATAATATTTACAGGTGTGATTGTATGTCATGAGGTATGAGAACGTGCACAGCTCTGCCTGAGATGGATTCATTGAATTATGCTCTATGCAAACACAGTAAAAGAAAGGCCTTACCCAGGACTGTAGGCAACATAAATTAGCCAAATAAAGGCATTTAATACCCGGGTATTGCTATCTTCATTTTTAAAATAAGGAATGAAGACAAAGAGATATTAAGAAATAGAATAATCAATGTATTTAGTGAATAGTCCACCAAATTTAATCACCACAATATCTGTATAAGGTTCTGTTGATAAATTACTTGTCCCAGGTTATACAGGATGTCTGTGGCAATGGATTATGAATGCAGAGTAACTGCAATACATAAAGCATATAGTTTTGAAGTACAGATACCAATAAATCACAGATAATGATGCAGTAGGGAGGATGCAGCTAAAACTTTGCAGCATACAACCCTTGATATTAAGCAGAGTTGAACTAAAGGAGAGAAGATTGGTTATGATTCACTGTGGTTCATTGCTACAATAATGAAAGGTTAAGGGCAGGGTGGATGGACCCTTTGGAAGGTGCCTTATAAATCTCAGTCCTGCCAAGCAAACTGAAGCATCTTGGGGTTTCAAAAGGACACTTTTATTAAGTTATGCAGATGAATGATATGGACTACACAACACATCCATCTTACTTTTTCCTTCCTGAACCATCTTATGAGCTGATGGAGTTGCTTCTTCCAGGAAGGAGGGCACTGTAGCAGCTGTGAGGTGGAGAGCTGTGGTGTTTGGTTACTGGGAAATTAGACCACAACTTAGGGAGAAAGTAGCTCTGCTGGACTAAGACTATCTGTGCTAAGAAGTCTATTTCTGCAAGCTACTGAGCATCTCTTCTAACATACTAGGGACTAACAGTTTCACTGGTATGCACAGAAGTCTTATGAGTATGGAAACTTTCATCATCTACCACAGACTCTCAAACCATCTGCAGTTAAGCACTACAGTAGAAATTAATGACAGGGCATCACTTTTAAGTTCTGCAATGACACCACTGTCTTAACACACAGGTTGGCCTACCCTGGTGCGAGCAATGCTCAAGGAGTAGTCTGCCTTTGTACTCCATGGCTAAGACTTCTGGAAACACAATTGCTTTTTGCATGGAGATCATCCGACCTGCTGTATCATTCCTTCAAAGACATCTGGCCCTCCATCCTATGAAAGATGAATGGTGTTATGGGATGCTACTGGAATGCTATCACTGGCTGACAGGTTTATCTTGCATCCTCCTGGCAACAAGAGAGATGTCGGCCTCAGCCACACTCAACAGGATTTCAGTGTTAGAGCAAGTGGAAAAGTCCCATTAAATGTGAGTCATGGTCTGTGTCTGAAGTTAGTAGTAAGGATAAAATAAACACTGAAGAAATACCAAAGTGTACACTGCACTGGAGATGTGCTGTTATCTTGTCACTGTTCTTTGCAGAGCTATCAGGGGAATGAGACATAAATAATTGTATTGGAAGATGAGCAAGAGATCCAATTTTCAGTGGAAATACATCATTGCATTCACCTGTACTGAGATGGTGCTGGCTGAAAACATACCATCTCTAGCAGCTTGCACAGTTCTTCCATGGCAGAGAGAGAAATCCTTAGGAAAGAGAGGGTTTAGCTGAGGTGGTTCAAGGTAAACTGTAACTATTAATGAAATGACCGACTTTCTCACTGAAGAAATTACACAAACGTGGTCAGAAACTGTGGAAGATGGCACTTCATATGCTGAGTGAAAGATCCGACTCTTTTAGTCCCTGCAGCCTCATTTGCTAGTGGAGTTACCACTGCTAGGGGTGACACACTGCTGTGACTGTGCTTCTAGAACAGAGCCAAAGCCACTGTCTCTGATGAGTAGAGAGAAAGGCATTGCCAGGTCTCTCTGGCTTGAAACATGAGCTTGTGATATGAAAACAAATGCCTTGTGGAAAACAAGCAGCCAAAATGTCAGGAGGCTATGGGTAGTGGTCCCAAGGCTCAGTGGCTACTCTGTTGGCATAGCTTTGCTTCTGACCCCAGGAGAAGGCGTTCTGCCCCAGAGAGCTCAGCCTGTATGGCTGCCACTGGCACAGAGGAACACTGAGTGGTATTCAGTCCTAGGTCACATCAACTGAATCCACAGACCCTCTAGCATGTCTACACCCCTGGTTTTATGTTTGCCCCATGCTAGGTGCTTCCAAACAACACCCTGAATTCCGAGCTCTGTCTATCTTCTGTGACCCACGTGTACCATTGGATGTTGTGCTTGCTTGAGATGCAGGATGGCATCCTGTGCCCTTGGGGCAGAGCGAGCTGTCTGTGAGGTGTTTCTGAGAGTACAAAGCCTTAGAACTTCCTGAATAAAGCCTCATTTAAACTGCAGCATGATTTTCAGAAGGATATCTCATTTTGATTAAAGAGATTACCAGTGGATTGCTCTCCCCTAGGAAATCACCGCAATAGCGAATTACCCTCACTAATAAAAAATGCATTTAGTCTCACCTCTAGTTTCTAGCTGTCGGCTTCTGCAGCTTTGTTGTCTATTTTGAAATGTTCACAAAAAGGCTTTTCTTAGCTGTGCAACAGAAACTTTAAAAAAGACCACTTTCAGTTTTGTAATTTTTACTGTTTTTTTTTCTCTTACTTCCATCTTATTTATTAGCATGTTTGTTAAACAGGGGATATTGGAATTAATACAGCCTCAATGGATATCTTCCACAATTGGTTTCACGGGAGTATGCAGGGAGACATGATTCACATCAGTTCCTTAATAGTTTGATGTATATTAGAGGATACAGTATTGTGCCTTTTTGATTCTTCTTCATCTGAAATTTCCTCATAACCAGAAGAGCTACCCATGTGTAGAGAAGCTTTCTCTTCTGCTTTCTCATTCCATCCATAATAAATAATATTTGGCATTTACATGAACTTACTGATTTTTTTTATTTAATTTTGTTTCTTTGTGATTTTCCTACACTCTTCTTTGAATAAAAATATTTACCTTGTGCAAGGTGGTGTTTGTAACACCAATTGAAAGCGAGAATCCTTTGGGGCTCATAGATCAGGAGCCTTGTCACACAGAAGAACACATCAGCATGGATCTTCTATTTTTACTACTAGCAAGACATTATGAGTTTTAAGCAGCCTTAAAGCTTCTTTAATTCATAGATTTATTATATTTTTCCCTGCAGTAAGAATACAAAGTAGGGAAATGTAGGGAAAACATCAAGAGGGCTAAGGCCCAACTAGAAATCAGATTGGCTAAGTCTGTGAAAGATAATAAAAAAATCCCTCTATAAATATATAAATAATAAAAGGAGGACTAGGGAGACCATACAGTCCCTATTGGACGCAGAAGGAACAACAATGACAGGGGATGAGAAAAAGGCTGAGGTACTTAATGCCTTCTTTACCTCAGACTTTAATTGTAAGGAAAGTTGTTCCCTCTGTGTACAAACCCAGGAGTTAGAGCAGCAGAATGAGGCTCCCATGATCCAAAAGGAGGCGGTTAGAGACTTGCTTGCCCAGCTAGACATGCACAAGTCTATGGGGCCGGGTGGGATCCACCCAAGGGTATTGAAGGAGCTGGCAGATATGATGGCCAAACCCCTTTCCATCATCTTCCAACAGTCCTGGAAGACTGGGGAAGTCCCACTGGACTGGAGGCTGGCTGATGTTGTGCCCATCTACAAAAAGGGCCGCAGGGAGGATCCAGGGAACTGCAGGCCTGTCAGTCTGACCTCAGTGCCAGGGAAAGTCATGGAACAGGTGATCTTGAGTGCTATCATGAAGCACATGCAAGAGAACCAGGTGATCAGGCCCAGTCAACGTGGGTTCACAAAAGGCAGGTCTTGCCAAACTAACCTGATCGCCTTCTACGACAAAATGACTCGACTACTGGATGAGGGAAAGGCCATGGATATGGTCTTCCTGGACTTCAGTAAGGCTTTTGACACAGTTTCTCACAGCATTCTGCTTTGGAAACTGTCAGCCTCTGGCCTGGACAGGCGCACACTCTCCTGGGTGGAAAACTGGTTGGATGGCCGGGCCCAGAGAGTGGTGGTAAATGGTGTGAAATCCACCCGGAGGCCAGTGACAAGCGGGGTTCCTCAGGGCTCACTGCTGGGTCCAGCCCTGTTCAATGTCTTTATCAATGACCTGGATGAAGGCATGGAGTGCACCCTTAGCAAGTTTGCGGATGACCCTAAGCTGGGTGGAAGTGTTGATCTGCTGGAGGGTAGGGAGGCTCTGCAAAGGGATCTGAACAGGCTGGACCACTGGGCAGAGTCCAATGGCATGAGGTTTAACAAGGCCAAATGCCGCGTCCTGACCTTGGGGCACAACAACCCTGTGCAATGCTACAGACTAGGAGAAGTCTGGAAGAGAGGGACCTGGGGGTGTTGGTTGACAGCCGACTGAATATGAGCCAGCAGTGTGCCCAGGTGGCCAAGAAGGCCAATGGCATCTTGGCTTGTATCAGAAACAGTGTGACCAGCAGGTCCAGGGAGGTTATTCTCCCTCTGTGTTTGGCACTGGTGAGACCGCTCCTCGAATCCTGTGTTCAGTTCTGGGCCCCTCACCACAAGAAGGATGTTGAGGCTCTGGAGTGAGTCCAGAGAAGAGCAATGAAACTGGTGCGGGGGCTGGAGAACAAGTCTTATGAGGAGTGGCTGAGAGAGCTGGGGTTGTTTAGCCTGGAGAAGAGGAGGCTGAGAGGAGACCTCATTGCTCTCTATAACTGCCTGAAAGGAGGTTGTAGAGAGGAGGGTGCTGACCTCTTCTCCCAAGTGACAGGGGACAGGACAAGAGGGAATGGCCTCAAGCTCTGCCATGGGAGATTTAGGCTGGACATTAGGAAAAAATTCTTCACAGAAAGGGTCATTGGGCACAGGAAGAGGCTGCCCAGGGAAGTGGTTGGGTCACCTTCCCTGGAGGTGTTTAAGGGTGGACGAGGTGCTGAGGGGCATGGTTTAGTGGTTTATAAGAATGATTGGACTTGATGATCTGGTGTGTCTTTTCCAACCTGGTGATTCTATGGTTCTATGATTCTAATGCCAAAGCTCCTAAGAAAGCCTGTTCACAGAGGAACCCCATCTCCTCTACAGTAGCTGCCCTGTTCCATTCCCAGCCCTGCAGAAAATGAAGGGCTGCTCTGACTTCAGAATTGTATTTTGTTAGTTCCACCAGGAGAAAAGATCATGAAATGTTAAAAAGAGTGATGCTACACTATACTGAAGGACACAGGAAAAAAAAATCACAGGAATTTTGTTAGTGAGCATTACAGAATTTATGTACAAAGTAAAAGGAAGATGAATTCTGACTTACAGCTCAAATCATTACATTTTTTTAATGAAAATAACACATTAAAAATATAAGAAATATACTAAATTCAGCACTAGGACGAAGAGAGTGATTTCAACCTTATTCACTGTTTAGTGCCATCAGTTGTACAACAGGACATTTAGGTTCTGATTCTTAATGTTGCTGGATTTCCAGCTTTGCCATAATACATAAACTTTCTGTTTAATTTACAGAAATGCAGACAGAGCAGCTTGGAAAACAACACTGATTTAAAAATAATTACACAAGGGAAGCAGGAATGCAATTGTTTTTTTCTGCAAATTGAGTTTGGGTCTGTTGGTCTCCTTAACAAGTGTGATTTTACAAAAGCTCCCTTGGGTCGGGCTACTATAGACTGAACATAGCTCTGAGAGCTCCTCGTCACAATGTCTGTCCTCTTTTTGTTTGTTCACCACAGTTATGAGAAAGATTCTTTCTGTGCTTGACTCAAAAAATGAATAATAAAAATTGTAATAGGATTTTGGGAAATGCTTTTAGCATTCAGATTTTTTTCTTCCTCGTTTCTTCCTCTTTTCTTGTTTTCATTTCCAGATTCCCATTCATTTCATACCATTAGGTATCGTGCAGTTAGAACTTTCTGGGGAATGTTGGTGTCTGCTCACAGACACTTGTTTCAGGTCAGACAGAAATTCTACTTCATCTGTGCTTGCAACTAATTTACATTTGATTTCTGGTATCACTTGATTAGACAGATCACACTAGTTCTTATGTCTATAGAAAATCCAATCTTAGCTTAATTACATGTTACAAATAAATTTAGAATAGCATATCTGGAAACAAAATCTCAAAATTTACAATTTGTTACTTAAGTAGAACACATACGTTTGTTCCTTTTTCTTAATGCTTCAGTATAATAGGATTTGGCCCAGCAAAATAGATAATATATTTTAGGAGGACAGGCTTCGCATCCAAAATTGAGCTTATGCTAGATCACTTTGCTACCTTCTAAATCATATTAAAATAAGTCCAAAATATTATTGTGATGTCTTATCTATCTTTCCTCTATGCTTAACATGATTATTATATGTATATGTTAGTCATATTAAGAAATTAAGATTCAGTACTAAAGTTATGTCTCTATCTTGTTCTAAGGCACAGAGGACTGAGACATCATTTTAAGTCTTATCCTGCAATTTCCACTTTATGATATAAAAAATCTGTCCATATACATCAGGCAAAACCCCCACACTAACTCTTCTCTATTCCTTCAAAATGCATTTTACTAGAGGCAGAAATACTGTATAAATGTTACAAAATGTAATGCAGCAGGAGACAGAACATTGTACAGATAAGTAACAGCTGGAGTATAATTTTTTGTGTTTGTACAAATTTTTTGCCCTTAAATGGCTGTGGTTACAAGTATTTCAATTCTTTCTCTGGGAAAGATACTACATAACTGTGAGGAAACTGTTCTTTCTTGCCAGCTTGCATGGCTATTTGATAAATTTCCCATCTGTTTTTCCTTCCCAAGGACACTGGTGCCAGCACGATGCTGTGGCCCCAGGCACCTGCCTGCTCAGCACTGACCCTGCTCAGCTTGTTTGCCCAAAGAACTCATGGCCCTTTAGAGGACTTTAGTGACTGGGACTCCTATGTCTCTTGGGTCTCTTGAGCACCTGACATTTTCCTGCAGGTTTCTTTGTGACGGGAGCTGGGGACAGTTTGGTCTGTGAACGGCAAACTCATTGCATTTGCTGCAGCTGTGATGTACTGCCCACACAGAGCAGGCATCAAGTTTTACATTTAATTGGATCTGGTTTTCCAGAACATCAGTTTCTCTATTGATCTTGGTAGTTCTCATTGTCATAACATTTTAACATCACCTTTTAATTCATATTAGCAATCAAATTTCCTGTACAAATAATCCTAGTAGAGATCATTCATTCTTCCACTGCTGGTAAAAGCAGCACGGTCCTTCTCTGATTACATTTTCCTGATAGAAATGCAGAGACAGTCTTTGAGGAAGACATGATTTGACTCACTGTGAGGTTTCATCAGAGACCTGTACAGGGGAAATATTGTTAATCAATTTTTGCTTTGTTTTTTTTTTTTAATAAGACAAAAAACCTCTCAATTTTTTTTCCTCACATGTTTTACTAAAACAGAGGAAATTGAAGAACAGATGTGTTTTGAAGTCTTTCAGATATGATGTTTCTGAGTGGTTGAGATAGCACCATATGGACTTCTGGTCCCTCTAGAAGCTGAATCTTGCATGCGGCACTGCAGGCAGAGGTGATACAAGATGTAAGAATGCTCCTTCTGCCGCTCACGGTTACTATCACTTAGCAACTGTGCTCCATATCACAACCAATGAGAGAGACAAAACCGCTGCATCAGTGCTCCCCTTGGCTTCATGCAAGGCAGGTGTTCACATCTAAAGGAACACTTCAACAAAATACGCTGTCTTCAGGCATGTATCTCACAAACTACTGTGGTTGTTTCAGAGGGCTCAGTATTTTACAGAACCAATTCCTAGAGCATTAAAACTTCATACAAGAACAAGTGATAATTTCAGAAGCCCATTTTACATCACAATATTCTCCAAGCTGAGCCCAACCAAACTGCAGAAATGAGATCTACAGGTACTCCCTCTCGTTTCCACTCTTGTTTCTGAAGCCTATAATGCCTGCTATCACCACCAAGGAAACAGAAAGAGAATATCCAAATTTCCCTGTAACTCACAATCCTATAACAATGATAGATATCTAAAACTACATCTGAGAACTCTGAATTTCTCGGTAGATGTCAATGAAAGGAAGTATTGGAAAAGTATAGACAGATATTTAAGTCCTTTGCAAGGTGTAGTATGGAAAACTGCTGCTGGATTTCAAACTTCACATTGTAATAGTCACCAAGAAATACTGCTTTGTTTTTTGAACAGGATTTGCTCTATGCTTATAGAAAAGTATCAACACATAAAGTATCCACAATAAAGCATCTGAGGTAATTCGTCACTTTAAAAAATTTAGAATTAAGTATTTATATCCTTTAAGAAAGTTGTACTTAGAAGAATTCTGAATTAAGTGCATATTTTTAAAACTTTCTTAGTTTTGTTCCCTTTTTTGTGTGTGACTTCATTTTGCATGTAACAGTGAATACGGGCAGATGAGCTAGCTATAAGTTATCTCATAGCAGAGATGTCTGAGAGACATTCAGGAGAAAGCAACAGCACTAGATTTATAATAAACTCAGTATACTGTATTGCTCAACAAACAGGCACCAAAACTTGAGGAGCACAATAATTACATGGATCCTAATCAACTGATTCCTACAAAATCAAACAGAAGAATCTTTTATGAATAGATACTTTTTCCTCAATCATGTGTCATTCTGTCATATTTTCCTTCTGCAAAACATATTCGTTTTAGAAGCACTGCTAAGCAATCTTCTGAAATTAATTACAACAAAATAGCATGATGTATTTGTCCAAAGGTAAGATGTAGCCTTCCAATAGGCATAATTCACATTTGATTATATTGAAAGTAGTAGATATATCAATCAGTTGACAAGTTAGGTACCTTATCCTCTTTATATTTTTAATCTCAGAAATACCTGACTGAAATGTTTAATAATTTTTTGTGTGCATGTGCTTCATGAGAGGCATTAATCACATGCTTGAAGTCCTGCAATTTCATGGGGTTAAACAGAATAAATCATAATAAATCCTACATCAAGTAATAGCAATCAATATACCTTGCAAATAGCAATCTTTGTGCTCTCAGGAGGTGTGGGGAAAGCCTGAGAAAATACCAGAGGAAAAGCCAGAGGATTTGAATGAGGGATGCTGCAAATCACGCAGGGATGCATGAGATGAGGGCAGCCTCACTGACTTGCACAGGGGCTGGGGCAACGTGGGCCACAGGTGCCAAGCTGCAGCCTCAGCACCAACCAGACAAACACACAGGGGAAAATCTTCATGAATCTGAGTTGCACCATGAGCTTTGTAGAAGGCAGATTTTCCCCCCAAAATAGCTGAATAAACCATGTGGTAGGTTTTTGATTTCTAAAGCAGGAATTGATGTTTAATCATGATACAGATGGTGTTACATATTTTGATTGTATACTGTGCCGTTTTTCATCTGGAGACACTGTTTTTCTTGATTTAAATATAAATGAATGACAATTTTGTTGGATGATTGTAATTTTAACTTCAGTCAAACCTTAAGGTTTTAAATCATAAAGTTATACATTTTTTATTTTAGTAATGTTTTTTCTTACACGACAACTAATAATGGACATGTATAGTTCCTCCTCCTCAAAAAAAGTATTTTTAATATGTTCTAAGATCGATATTTTAGGACTGTTTATATAGTAGTTTCTAAAGTATAGCTAAACCTGTACAGCTGCAGCAAGTCAGATACATCTTCCAAAAGAAGTGAACAGGGCTGATACACAGCCCACTGAGAAATAAGCTGGGCAGAAGATACATAGACCCTGTGCAGAAATGTAAAACTCATCTTTTATATTCTGCTACAATCTCAAAATATACCTTTTCATCTTCCTGTGGCCTGCAGCAATTGTTTCCACAACAGAACTAGAGGGATAGTCTTGGATGGGAAAGTGGGCACTGGATGAGGACTTGGGGAGTTTTGAAGTTAATTATGCCTGTTGTGATTACACAGGAGCAAAGGTGAAACAGTCATTCCAGCCAGCAAGCAGAAAGAATTGCACCCAGGAAAATGTGCTGTAGGTACACATTGGCTGTAGAGACAGCTTTCCATATATGATGTCAAAACTGCCAAGTTTTGGAGGAAGGGATTGTGCTGTGCCCTCTACCTACTGACTCAAATACTTGTTTCAAATACAGAGCAGAAGAATGTGCAACTTTTGAAATACAGTAAGGATGGCACCTGAAATTTAATAACCTGCAAGTGCACACAGAAGTTTAATGTTCAGTAATGCAACCTGTGGGTTCTTTAGCACTTGGCTTGTCTGGTTTTGGTTTGGATTCTTAGTGTCACCCTCCTTGACTCCTAAGGAGAAGAAAATCTGCTCCACAATTAGCTAATCGCAAAAAAGCCTATGATTCTATAATTTGAAAAGCATTTTGCTAATGTAATCTCTCCACCATGGACCCAGTCAGGGCGTTGCCATGTGGCAAGTGTGTTGATACTGAAACCTTGTTAAGCAGGAACTGTGAGGAAAACCTTCACTCCAATCACACATGTGTTTACAGAGATGATCCTGGTAGTTACTCCTGACCACAGCTATTGGCAACATCCTGCAATCTACTGATGTCTTGCTAATGCAATTTAACTCCAGTCATTCTTATTCACACACGTGGTGTTATTTGTGAATAGACTGATTGATACGACAATTTCACCTGACAGTTTGTCACTTTGTGGAAAGTAGTTTTCTGTTAAAGGAAATAAATTATATTCTTCATGCCCAATAACAAGTAAAAGTTTAAAGAAGCTGATAATAGGGATTGCAGTAATGAAATCACAGACATAAAAAATATGAGAAATTAAAACCAATCATTTCCGCACCAGCTGTGTTCTACCTATGAGCTTATCTACAAAAACAAATTTACCTGTCAGTAGGCAAAAACAGACTGTGCAAATTCTGCTTAGCACAGCAGATTTGTGTCAGAGATGTGTCTTTATAGGAGATAATGGAGACTTTTAAGCACAGATTTCCTGGGGACATAAAAAACCTAAGACCACTTTCTCTCTCCTCCTTCCTAAATTTTTCCCAGTTCAGCACACATTCTGTATCACCTGACACTGGAAAATCTGGGAAAACACAGTGCAGCTCCCTGCTCTTTCCATCACTCCCCTACTGCATCTACTACACTTCTGCAGGACAGATGCAGACACAAAATAACTTGGTTAATGGCCCAAGCAACAATGATAGTACACAGTTATATACCAGAGCTGACGCTACACCACCACTTGTTCACATGACCAGCCTGGCTGTATTTGTTTTAAGGCTACGTATGTTGTGCAGACTAGATGTAGATGCACTGAGGGAAGGAAAGGGACATAAGTTTTGTGCCTAGAGAGGAGTTAGCCCCAACTGCTCTACACTCATCCCCTGCACAGATACCCAGTTTTATCACAAAAACACCCTTTCAACGGTTATATTGCTTAAAAAATTTCCATAACCACAGTTCATACCACAGGTGTGACCAGCTGCAGTCTCAAAACCCTCTCCCACACTTTCAAGCCACATCCTACCTTTCTGTGAAGTGCTTTAACTATAGTCAGCAAAGCTTCTGATGAATATTGCTCAAGCAAGAGATCTCAGGACTGTGCAGTCCTGCAGGGAATCTGCTACTACCAAGTGACAAAATGACAGTCCAGTTTTAATGTTTCTGGTACTCTCTTTCGGCTGGAGCAACGGCACTGTAATCTGTAGATGCTGGGCTAACACTGGTGTATCTGAGATCCAAAATGAGCCTCCCTTCAGTGAGCTGAGCTCAGGACTAGAGAGGGATTTACACAAGCCCTTTATACATCTACATAAGCCTCGGAGAAAGAATTCATCACTTGGCACTTCCAGAAACATGACACAACCTTGCCCCTTGCCACTGTCATTGAGAATGCATCACTGGGTGACTCTGAGGAGTCTGAAAGGGGAGATATCACAGTGCCAGAAAAGCTATTGCATGCTTGATTCTAAGGGGAGAAATGGAAAGATCTTGGGGTATTAAGAGGAAGATGAGCAAAATCATATTTCCAGAACAGCTGATAAAAAGAAATTGCTGAATTTTGATTTAGTGGTAAGTTGGTGTTTAGGCTAGCAGACAATACAGATAAATATTTAATAATATTTAAAGTCATTAATAATGTCAAGGATAAAGAACTTGCACCAGCTTTAAACACTCTTAAATTGTTTAAAATCTCTTCAGACATTCACTGTGAGGTATAATTCAGCAGATGTTATAGGATCAGCTGGAAACGGGTGATTTGATTCTATAAGGAAAGATTTCTGTAGGTTTTCTTAATTCCTATTCTGCCTCAGAATTAAATATCACTTTAAGAAAAAGAAATTTTGTCAAATATGGGAGATGACATCTGGGTGAGTTGGATTGGGTAGAAGGAGTGACCATATTACTGTGTCCTAAACTTAATGTTATCTTTGAAAGAGAATTAGTCTCTTCTTAAATTCTGATACAAAAAAATTACTCAACAGAGTGCAAAGGCAGATGTTGTTAGCTGCCCTGTAAACCCATTGAGATTAGGGTAAGAGCCATTGCTGTGTTGGACATGCCATTGTACTGGAAAAGCTGAGCTAAATGCAGATCCTTGGCATTAAAAAGGGAGGTAGGTGGAGAGGTCCCACCAGAACCTTTGAATGTGGCAGGAGAGGTGAGATCTGACACCCTGAACTATCCCAGAGAGACAGGAAAAGAAGTGATGGAGGGCTGTTCATGGTGAATGCAGCAGGACAAGCTGCATTGCCACTTCTGCTTTGTACTGCTCCAAGACAGAGGAACTCCTCTTCAGTGGTGAGTACACAGCTGCGATTCCTCGTGCTCCCTGGAGCTGATGAGCTTTCTATCTTGGTGCTGAAGTTTTTGCTTAGCACGACTTACCCCACGGGATGTCTTGCTGAACTTCCTCCCAGCCCTGCTGGCTCCTGTTCCTGGGTACATGGGTACGTTAGATGTCTCTGTGCCCAGCACAGAGCTCTTCTGTAAAACCAAATTCTGTAGCATTTCCACTACCTCTGCCCTCTCTGAAAACTCCAGTTTTCATGGAGCTGCTATCCGCCTAAGGATTACATTTTGCTCCTCTCTGCTTTGAATATCTAAATCACTGGCAGAAAGCAGCCCAACCTGGAGAGGGAGAGACTGAAGAAAACATCTTTTGTGTGATGATAAAAGTAAAAATGAGAAAGTGTCTGTGAGCAGCTTGACAGCTGCAATTGCTCACAAAATAGATTTTTTTCCTATTCATTTTTCTTTCTCTAATATGTGCCTAGCACAGGCTATTGCTATTCAATAGTAAAAAGGCCAGACAGACTCGTTAAATGGAACCACTGTTCATTTTGAATTCTCTGAGTGCCCGAGCAAGAACATGCATGGCTGATTTATCCCTCTCTCTGCAGCACAAAGCAATCAAATGGCAGACCAGTATTCTCCACCATCCTGCTACATTTGTGCCCCTGCAATTTTTTTTTGTGTTCTGGATAATTGATCAGGCAGCTGATAACTGGCAGCTGGTTTGCAAGCTCACAGGTTGTTATTGCATTGCACCCTCCATTCACGATATTAAGTTTTTGTGAAAAAGATGCACAGAGATAAAATTAGGTAGTATTTAAGTTTCTAGGTAATAATTTCTGTGAGTCTACCTGGGCTGTCTGGGCTGTCCTGCAGAGATGTAGTCACCATGCCCTAAAGTACCAACAGCAGTGCCATATGGGGCTCAGCTGGATGGGCTGGTTGACCAGGTCCTTAAATATCTCTACCAGTGAGCAGAAAGCAGGGAACAGGATTGCTGTCCCTCCCTCCCATGGGAACCAGAAGTATCTCCAATGCAGAGTCATGGGAATGTAAGCATTTGTGGCTGTAGCTACTCTCTCCAATTTAAGTACAACTTTGCAGAAGCAAAGCCAAAAGATTGTGTTCAGATTAAATCAGACTGGCAGATGAAAATCAGCTCTGCTGGCCTTGAGATCTCAGAATCGCAAAAATCACAGAATGGTAGGGATTGGAGGGGACCTTCGGAGACATCTAGTTCATCCCCTGTGCTCAAGCAGGCTCACCTAGAGCAGGTTGCACAGGAATGTGTCCAGGCACATTTTGAATACCTTCAGAGGAGATTCCACAACCTCTCTGAGCAGCCTGTTCCAGTGCTCTGTTAGCCTTACAGTAAAGAAGATTTTTCTTCATGTTAAGGTGGAACTTCGTGCCTGTTGCCCCTTGTCCTGTCACTGGACACCACTAAGAAGAGTTAGGCCTCATCTTCTTGACATCTGTCCTTTAGATATTTATAAGCAGTCTTCTCTTTTCCAGGCTAAACAGACTAAGCTCACTTAGCCTCTCCTCATGAGAGAGATGCTCCGGTCCTCTTATCATCTTCATGGCCCTCTGCTGGTCTGTCTCCAGTAGTTCCTTGTCTTTCTTGACCTGGGGAGCCCAGAACTGGACACAATACTCCAGAGGCAGCCTCACTAGGGCAAAGCAGAGGGAGAAGATAACCTCTCTTCGACCTGTTTGCTACACTCTTCTTGATGCACTCCAGGATACCATTGGCCATCTTGGCCACAAAGGCACATTATTGACTCATTGTCAACTTGCTGTCTACCAGGACTCCCAGGTCCTTCTCCACAGAGTTACTTTCCAGCTGGTCAATCCCTAACCTGTATTGTTGCGGGGGGGTGTTTACCCTCAAGGTGCATAACCCTACAGTTGCTTTTGTTGAACTTCATCAGGTTCCTCTTCATCCAACTCTCTAGCCTTTCCGTAATGGCACTGAATGGCAACACAGCCTTCCAACGCATCAAATCAGCCATTCTTCTTAGTTTTGTATTATCAGCAAACTTGCTGAGAATGCACTCTGTTCCCTCATCCAGGTTATGGATGAATATGTTCAACAAGACTGGGATGAGTACTGACCCCTGGGGAACACTGCTGGCCATAGACTTCCAACTAGACCCTGCACATATGATAACAACCCTCTGAGATCTGCCATGTAGCCAGCTCTCAATTCATCTTACTGTCCACTCATCTAACCCACACTTACTAAGCTTACCTATGATGATGTTGTGGGACACAGTGTCAAACACATTATATGTTTCTGGGAACCATTTACTTCAGACTGTCTAACTCCCTTCCTTTCGCACAAGTAGCACTTACTTGCCATGTGCTCTCTGGTACCCTTCCTGCAGAATTCCTTTGCAGATCCTAAATTGGTCAAAAGTTTTCCACTCTGTTGAATAAGACTTTATTGCTGAGTAGCCTCAAGAACGTGGATTCCATCAAAGCCGAAGTAGATGACATCCATTGCTCTCCCCTCATCTACCCAGGCAGTCATGACTCCAGGCTATCAGATTGGTCAAGCATGATTCAACCATTCTGGAGCACAGTTTCTTCGCTACAGAGATATCCTCTCTGCTCTGTCTGAAATTGAGGGAAAACTGCAAGTTAGCAAAAGAAGTTAAAACAAAACTGCTCTACAGAACTGTGGTATGTACCTTTATATTTCCAGAAAGATTCAAGTAGAGAAGAGTAGCTTTTTCTCTCTTTCAAACAGATAGACATCCCTTCAAAAACAGAAATATATATTGATACTGTTTCTTCCTTTACTAAGAAGCACAAGCTGATGTATATTCTTTGTGAGTGGATATGGTCAGAGATACTTAACAGACAAAGCCTAGGAAGAGTTACCAAAGATCACTATGCTACAGATATTTTCTACTTTTTCTTTTAACTAATACCTGCATGGGGTTTTTTAGTGGCTCAAAGCTCAATTCTGGCAAACTTTTTAGTGACTACACTTGAGGTGAAGGTATAGGGGCTGGATGGTCTTGATCAATGACCGACCAAATGAAGAGGTTTGTTCCAGTTTCTTCCTTGAGAAACTGGGAACTACTGTGTCCCTGTCAAAGACAGTGTTGCAGGTCTGGGTTCTTCCCATTTATATGTTCACCATTAACCACATTCATATGACTGAACCTATTAAAGTCAGCAGTACTTGCTCCCATCACATCAGCACCATTGTTAGAACAAAATTTACAACTCCTTTTCCAAGTCTCTACTGCCTTCTGAATATAAAATAAATCTAATTATTTAGTACAAGTCCTTACTACACAGTTGTCAGTGCTTTCAGAAAATGTTTTATATAATTTTATAAATATAAAACTAACGATGAAAGTGATTTAACACAAAACATTAATAGGTTCTATGTAAATTCAATCTTATAGCAATATTCATTTTATTGTACAGATTAAACCTGCAATAAATTGGTTGCTTTGTATGTAATACTTGACATCACTTAGTTTTCCCATAGGAACTTCAATTAGTTGCATGCATTGCCAACTCTGTATCTAAGACACTTGAATCAAAGACTTTCTGTAATCTTTGGCATAATTTTATACCTTTTTGAGCTTCAGCCATACACCATGTCTCTGCAGTGTTATGGGACAGGAGGTTTGACAAGTGTGACCAAACAGCTTTGTGTGCCAGCCAGTCTCATGTGCCCTATGTAGTTCCAGGCTTTGCTCATGTCTTCTTATGAGAACAAGAAAAAAATCTGTCTGAAGGTAAAGAAGGTAAAATCTGTGAGTTTCCTCCTCTGCCTCCCACCCCTTGTCTAGGCCCATCACAGCCTGAATCTATCATGTTGTGAAGGTTAATGGAGGTTATAGAATGTAATGTATCCACAGTTTCTCCTAAAATTGCAAAAAATCTAGGAAGAACTGCAAGTTTAAATCCTTATCTGTATATTCTCTGCAGCTGAAGGATGATGGGGAGGAGCCATTTAAATTTTTCCAAAGGAGTTCTCTTTCATTTGGCTGTCCATAAATTCTGTCACTTCTGCTCCACAACCTGTCTTGCATATAGTGGAATTACTTTCAACTGCCTTATACAGGTTTTTCTAAATCTGATTATTACAGAACAAAGACTACTAAAAAAGGCAGCTAAGGGTCAACTTTTAAGCCACAATCCATCTCTGACTTTGGGAAGGTGCTTTACCCTTGTTACAGTCAGTCATTGCTCTTACTTTTGCTTAGCATAAAAGGTAATTCTGAAAAGCATTAATTTTGATCCCCCAAATTTAAAATGTAGAACCTGCCATGTTTCTTATAGTGCAGATAACACTGAAGTATAAAAATTGCCCTGTGATCTTCAAATCATTTTCCCTTGAATAATTTTCTCTCGGTTGATATTTCTTCTAAAAGGTTCACAATGCTTGGAAAAAGGAAACACGAAGAGCTAATTGTATGCCAAGAAAGCTTCATGATCACTTATTCTAGCCAATAAAATAAATGATTCTACTTGGCAAAAGTTTCACACTCTGAATTTGCACCCAAAGTGAGTGATTGAGTGCTGTGCTTTCCCTAGACACGCTGACTTCCAGCTATAGCCTGTAAAAAGGGCCACATTAGCTTATTAGTAACTATTTCCCTCACTGCTTCAAGAGGGCTACATGTTATGGCACTGAGACAGCACTGCCTGGAGAAATGGAAGTCAAGGGCACTGTAGAGGTGATCCTGATTGTGCCTGGGGTGGCATCTGCAGTGTGCATAAGGTGGTTGGAGTCTTAGGTTGCACTGGGAAGTCACAACACAAGGTGGGACCCAGCTGCCATCTCCCAGCCTGCACTCCAGACAGTGATCGTAAGAGCATTTTGAAACACCCTGGACAAGTCAGTCCAGTTAGAAACCTGTAAGCAAAATCCATCCCCTCAGGTGTCTGTTGGTTGCTGCTTTTTCCTGGAAGACAAAAGAGGAGATCAATGACGCTGCAAAGATGATCAGCCTCTATCTCCTTCATGGCAAGCAGCCCTCTCCTGAGTACCTGCTGCATTTGGGACCAGGAGTATGAGCAACACTTGACCGACTGAACTTGGCTCAAGAGCAAAGTGAAAGTTGGAGGTTTCCAGGAACAGGCTCTTGTGAAATATGTCCAGGAGCCGGCTCCTCGCTTGAAAATCCAATCAAGCCTGCAAGATCACAACTAAGACTGGCTCCACACCCTAACCACTCTGTCTGGAGGTGGACAGAGCCAGTCAAGGGTGCTGGAGCTGCTGCATTGACCTGCTGCAGCCCAGACAGAGCTCCAGCAATGCTGCAAGACGCCACACCAATGGCTTCTGCTCCAAAACACCACACTTCTGCTGTGACTGACTGTGCAAAAACAAACTAAAAAAGGCACATCTCACATGTAAGAGCTTGATATGGCATTGAATAGCTCTGTGGAATACCAAGCTAATTTAAGACTGGTTTTGTAATATATTCAAAATACCTCTGTGCATCGTTTCAAGGAACTTACAAGAGCCAGTGCCATGATACACAAACACTCAAACAAGGTTTGTTAGGCTGGTGGAAATAGTTTCATAATATCCCATTAACAAAATTAAAGCCAGGACGATAGTTCTCTCTGGTCAAGGAGGAAACAATCAGTAGCTACCATGGCCATTAGACTCCATTAGCTCTGCTTGTGCTATTTCAAAGAGACCAATGATATTCCTTTTCCTTTAGGTGCACAGATGTTGTTGCTGCAAAATGACTTAATTAGCTCTGGTAAATTATTTCTTCTCAGTAATGAAGCTAGAGATATTGAAAGGGGAAAGATGAGAAAAGCAGGAAGCAACACAGCTGTCCTCTGTGTTGCAATCACAGAGAAGAGCCTCACAGCCTCTCTGCCAAGGGCACTGGATAGCTGCTTGCACCCACCAGCCACTGGGCTACCAGCAATTAACTCTATTGATAAAAGGAATTTTGCAGATTATCTGGTTTCTTCTGCTGCCTCCTGGTAAAGATTTAGTGCAGATCACCTTGGCAATCTGACAACAAAGTGATACGATAGGCCCAAGGTAAGGGCTTGCATTTTTGGTGATGTAGCATGGCTAACACAGACAAGGAGTAATTCCTCTTCTGTGGGTTCAGACTGCCCATTTCCAGAAACCCTCCTTCCTTCCTTCTTCCTCCCTAGCAGACAGCATTTAAACTGCATACTCAGTTCAGAGGGAAAGCAACACCACATCAGCCTCACAGTCGGATAATACTCTACCTTCTTTCCTAACTGCAGCTGGCAAAGGGTGGGTGGGGGCATAAATTGTCTTTCTCTCCAACTGAACAAGCTGAACAATAAGTATAAGGGCTCGGAAGCAGGCTGGGGGTTTCCCTACAGCAAGGTAAAATATGTCTTCCTGTTATGGCTGCAGCAATTCAATCTGGGCTTGGAGGTAATGAAAGAACTTCATTCATTTAATCAGATATTGATGGATTGCTATAATACACTATGTCAACAGTTCCAACAGCTCCTGCAAGGGAACAAAGACTGGCTGATTCCAGCAGACTCAGTTAGAAGTAAAAATTCTATTGATTTACTAGATATTTGATTCTAGTGTCGTGCCAGAATTGTCCATCATTAATTTTCAGTACTGCTAAATATTTTATCAAATCCAGTACTATGCATGTGCAAGAGGCAGCAACATCTCAGTTTTGCTCCTATATTGTAATCTTTCACACTTAAAAGCCCTTAGGATGGCCTTATTTTTCATGCTCATTACAGAGCACAAGACTAGAACACAAACTTTTTTCTTTTACAAGTACAATTTCAGTTGTATTCAAATAATCTGAAATCCATTCTTGGCTCTGCCATAGTTTTGAGGGGCAAACTCATTTCATTCTATGCACTCTGTTGTGTACCAGTCAAGTGTGTATAACTGCAGTCAGACTTCTATTTCACCTTGTGCCTATCTAACATGAATAACCTTTTGCGTTAAGCTATATATATGAACACATCTAACACTGTGCAGTTTCAATCATTATTGGTCTTAAGAATTACTGCAAAATAGATGGCAATTAGCAATAACATTCTGAGGGTTTCAATGCAAATCTAATGGTAAATGAAGCAATTATTAACATCAATCTATAGCTGCACTTGTAATGTAGAACAAATTATTTTATGCCCCATCCCTGGAGGCGTTTAAGGCCAGGTTGGATGGGCCTTGGGTAACCTCATCTAGTGGAATGTCCCTGTCCCTGGCAGGGGGGGTGGAACTAGATGATCTCTAAGGTCCTTTCCAACCCTAACTATTCTATGATTCTATGTTTTATTTTAAAAAGGCTATATTTTTCAGATATTTGGTGAAATGATAAAAAATAAAGTTGGTGAAAGCATTATAAGAAGTGCCTAATCACTCATTTTTTTAGTTTACTAAAGACTAATGTAACTGTTTCTTAAAACATAGTTACTTTATATAACACTTTTTAAGAGGTAACCTGTTATAAATAAGCATAAGTAACACGTTATTTTCTATGAACTCAAAATAATTTTCTAAAATTTTTCAATCAAGTTATCAGATGTTTTACTTTCTAACACTTAGGTGTGTTTTTTTTCTTTTTAAGCCGATGCAGCTGTAGGTTGGAGCAAGCAAAACTCCTTTCCTTGAGCTAAGTGAATCAAATTGGATGAGAATCTCAGAGGATGAGATTAACAAATCCCAAAAAAACTTAATATAAAAGCCTTCTTAATAAACATAGATCACTAAATTTGAGAATATCTCAACTTATATGAGCTAGACTAAGGTGGTGTATTGGAAACTATTTCTTGCATTACTCACACCATTCTTTTGGTTTTGTTATCATTCCACAGTTGAGAAGAGCTAAGAGAAATATATCAACCAGATGTACCAGATGTCAATATCCAGTTCTGATTATTTCTTCTGTATAAAATTGTAAGAAATGTAAAATAAGGAAGTGTGGTTCTTACACCTAATTATTTACCTGATAAAATGGACCCTAGGAAGCATGGACACAGTTCTGAATGTCAATAACTAGTCTTGTCATGGCTACTTCTGTCTGAAATCAGACCTTATGTTTCTTTGCAGTTTGTACCTCTAGGAATGGGTGTGACTGAAGTGCCATTGGAGCTGCCTTACCCAGAGAAGAGACCATACCAGAAATGGGAACAGTTTACACTCCAACTTTCAAGGAGCAAAGATGTCAGAAGTCACTGTTCCAAACAAAGAGATACAGCAATTATTATCAGCATCAAAAATCTATTATTACAGTCTTGACTGACTAATTTTCACATATTGTGGTATTAGATATCGTAGTCCAACTCTGCTTGGTAAATCAGATAATTGCAAAAACACAGTAGAGGACATTTATGCAAATGTCCGTGAACAAGAAAATGTCATTGAGAGGAATTGATTGGAAGCTATCACTGTTACAGAACTTAATATTTGAAGTATTGAAAGAGCTTTCCCTAATGCAGAGTGAGATTAATTAGTTTCTCATAAGGTTCTTCTGACTGTGGCAGGTGTCTTTCAAATGCAAATGGAATCCAGATCTGACATATCCAGAATATTAAATAAACTGTAAAGAGAATTGATATGCTGCTTAAATGCTCAGTATGACAAATGTCCTCTGGGTAATGTGTCTGCAGCACTCATTTAGCTGGTTTTGAGAGTTTCCCCAAGATCTGCAATGCTCTCTTTTGCATTCAAGGGAATTCTCAACGGGGAAGGACCTCCTTGTATCCCCGTTGCTCTGACAACATGCCATCTATAACTACTGTAGGTTTTACAGGCTCATTCCTAATGTAGATCGTAGGGGAAATAGACATGCAAAAATTGTACCAAAGTGCTTGTATAAACACCTTGATAGGCTTCACAGGATTCTCCTCTCAAGATGGTTGGCTAATCCAGATCTATTCCCTTCAGTTCTTCAGCCACCTGAATCTCAAGAGGTCTTTGTCAGTAGAAGCCAGCGACACAAATGTCTGTATCTGTGGCCTTCCAGCTCTTATCTAAATATCAACTTGCTATCATTGGCTTTGTGCAGTGACTAGGTGACTCTGGGGTGAGACTCGTGCTCTGTCAAAAGCAGCAGGCCCTGGGCTGACATTGCAAGAGGGAGACATGTCCTGACAGAGCAGCATGCTGCATGAACTGCTTATGGCTCATGGGGCAGGTCAGCTACAAAATGTTTGACTGCAGCAGCAATGCTACAGGAAAGCTGGAATTTTGGTTGTGTTTTCTGTTGGATTTCCTAAAAACGGTTTTAGGAAATAATAAATCTGTGTGCTGTTCTAGGAGATTCTGAATTTTCCTTTTTTTTCAAACACTAGAAAAAGTGAACTGAAAAGTGTTGGGCTATATAATCTTGGTACTTTAAATATAGGAGACAGATTCAGGTTTGCACTATGTCCTGAGCAATCTAATTCCCAGTGATTATGCAATCAGGTAAAACATGAGGCCATGGTAAAGAATGACCTATTCTTCAACTGAAAAAAAAATGTAAATAGAAAAAACACTTTTGCAACAAAAAATAAAATTACAGATTTTGAGTGGGAGTGGATTACAGGCATTATTGATCTGCAGCCATATCAGAGACCAAAGAAAGATATTTCAGTCAGTAGCTGAGGCCCTCAAATATCACTATTTGTTTGACTGCCAAATAAAAGCAAATAACAGCAGCCAAAGGGGATGCATTTCTTGAATTACAGCACGTTTCATTAGCTAATCCCCAAGAGGATTCCTCTGGATGTGCAGAAATGCTAACTGTGATCACATGAGAGCAGGGAATCAGAGAGAATAAAGTTTTTATGAACACAATAAAATGTCAGCTCCTAGATAACCAAACAGATTGCATACCTTTGTTCCCTTTAAGATGCAGAGGGTTGTTTCCAAATCAGAGAGGAAATAATGGATTATGGTGCTAAAAGTTTTCCCTTGAACCATAATTGATTCATCTCTGCAATATATTATTTATAAAACCAGAACACTGTTTTTGTCATCTACTGTCTGTGACTGCCATGTTCATTTTTCTCTCAGTGAAGTTGATTATTCACTGCAGACTCTCTATCACCTGATGAAAAGGAAAAGGGTGTCTCCTGTAAAAGTATATCTAGATGGTACAAAGTCTGTGGCCTTTGCACACTGTATTTCAGGCAAAGTATTTCAGAGTGAAATGTAACATGATGCTGAACATGATGAACCTGTTCATGGACATGATGCTAAATTGTTAGGAGGATGTAATTACCGATAATCTAGTTACTGGCAGTATTCCCTTATTCCTAATCACTATTATTTGGCAGAAGTGAGGCTCAAGGAGGGAAATGCAGAGACTTTCCAAACACTGCAGTGGCATCCTTGAGTCACAGGGATGGGGTGATATAAGGCAACGATCTGGGCAGAGATGCAAGCAGAGAATGTAGATGGGAAAGAATATTTTAGTGGACCTTGGAGACAAACACAAACAGCCCAGGTTTCATCAAATTGATTCATACATTAAGAGATCACATGACTCAGAGTGTCGGTGTCCCTTTCTTTACATTTCCCATGTTCCTCTATTTTTGTCTGTAACATAGATTTGGGCATTAGTGAATCAGTGCTTGTTCAGAAGCAACTTGCATCTTTTCTCTGATATGGATCTCATTATCCATACATATTTAAATTAAATCAGTGATTTGCAACTAAATCATTGCTCCAAAATAAGAGAATGTGGTTATTCCCCCCTCATCTACTAGGTTATTTTACTGACTTGTTTTCAAGGAATACTTGTAATGTTCTTTGGAACCAATCCTACTTTGTTGGTTATTTAAACTAATGCTCCTCTGTTCAATTCATTCATGTTTCCAAGAGTCATCTTGCACTTCAACGCAGCAATTTTGTGCTTGTAATTTTCTGTTTGTCATATTAAATAATGATTATAATGTCTCAAAGGATAAGCAAATATTATACTGAAAATTGCAAATTCAAAACATATGGTGTTATAGACAAGGAAATAAATTTCTGAAAAACAAGATATGAACCTTACATTTTTTCCAAATGCAAAATAATCCTTAACCAAAGTAGAAACTAACTGTAATGAATGTTAGTCATTTAGAGTATGATTATAGCTATTCACAGCCATCAAATGTAAATGAAATATTGGATAAGTGAGTCACTTTACTGAGCAAGAAGCATAGAACAAGCAGATTCAAATACAAATTATTCCTGGGATCACATACCAGTACAAAGCCATGGCTGGTAACGCTTGGACATTTGACTCTTCTGTACACCTTGTCATTCTTTCAGGATATTAAGTAATCTAGAGAGATGTAAATCTTGTGTTATAAAGTTGTAAAAGGATGTCATTTTAAAATGCAAATATTCCATTCCACAGCAAAAATGAGATAAGCCCTACTGATTATTTGTTGCTGTTTGTTTTCTAAGCATATCCTTAGTTTTCAGAAATGTCCATTAGATAACGTAGTAAAGAAATTGTAAGAAATCCCCTGCTGTATTATAGGCACCAAGCACTTCGTGCACAAGCTCTAATTTCTTGTCATCATCAAATCCTGGAAGCACTATTTATCACAGAGACAGGGGGCAAAGTTTCTGTCTCCTCCATACTTGAGATGTATGTGCTGAGAATAGTATTCCAGACACTCACTGACTTTCAAAGCTTTCAGGCCTTTATTTTATTATAATATTGAGCAGTTCTATCAGTTACTGTGTATACACAGGAGTTCTTTTCTCCTTTTCAAGAATAATGGCTGTGCTAAGCACTTTCAGGAGAGGAACATCGTAAGTTAGAACCAAATGAATGTAGTATTTATAAACTAGAAATCCCCTACTCAACATAGCATATATTTTTTTTCTAGTTGTTAGCTTTTGATTAGCTACATAACAGTATTCTGTTTTGCAGTTAATGGCATTTAACAAAATCAAGTTCCCTCTGTTTTCTGAATGAAATTTAGATTGATTTTCTAGAGAATGTGCAAAGAAGATGATGAGAAATATTAGAATTTTTGCCTGCTTTGTTAATGAAGAGAACAACTTACAGTGTTACTTTTGTTGTGCATGAGTACGTGTGCATGTGTGCGTTAAGACACAAATCAGGGGATTTGCCTAAGGGATTCTCAGCTGGGAGATGGTAGCTTCTTAAAGTGCTTAAAATTCAACTGCTTTCACTCATCTAGACACAATCTTCATGAAGCAAGCCATGGCTGGGTATCTACAGTGTGTATATGAACAAGAAATAAAATTTGAAAATAACAAAAAAAAAGAAACCCGAACAAGAAATAAACAAAACATTGCATGGGCAGACGTGATCATCTTATGTAGGGGGAAAGTATGTCGAGGAACAGCATGTCTGAATTATATACAAGAAGTGAATTCAACTTTTTTAAACACATTTGAAATGACTCATTTTGCTGGGAGGATTTTATTGACATATTACATTATGACTTTTTTTTTCATTGTATGTCTCTCTTTTTCGGAGGTAGTGGTTTCAGCACTATTAAAAGCAACTCTGACTAAGTCTACATTAAGTCTATTCATTCTCAGCCATTATTTTTATTTGTTTTCTAAGTTTCTGCGGTGACCAGATAGTGGGATGACACTTTTCTTGTTTCATTGTTGACTTATGTTTTAAATGCCAGCTAAAAAAATTTCTGCTTTCTGGGACAACTAAATAGTGTTCTTCTATCCATGAATTCTGCTGATTTGTAATAACTTACGTTGCAAAAACAAACAACTCCCACAAGGCCCCAGCGTTTAAAACTGGAATTTGTCTTGTAAGTGCGTTATAAGGAAAAGCTGAAGAAAACAACAGCTGTGCTAAAAGACAGCATGACAGAGATGCTCCCAGCCCATACCCTAACAGCCAGAACCAAGGAAGAGAGCTGAAAACCCAGCAAGGAGCTACAGATTCTCTGTGGCAGGAAGGGAGAGAAGCTGCATTCTGTACCTGACTTTCAGCAAAACTTGTTTAACACTGAGGTTTCCCATTCACCTTCCTATCTTTGAGTACCTTCTTTTACCATCATGTCTAGTTGTATCCAGGCTAATCATAAGCTTTACTCACCTCTTTAATTTTCATATTTAGTTCTAATTATAACATGTTTGTTTTGCTGTTTCTACCACACCAGAAAGAAATCCAAGTACATAAAATCTCACCCACTTTTATGTCTACCAGGAAGATACATTCTCTTGGCTTGTTTATAGCCTGCTAAGTATTAGTCTTGGCATGGCCTTCCACAAAGAAAGAGGCATTCCATGAGCATCCTTTCTCAAAATGAAGTAAGCCTCTGTCCAAGAGGACAAAGAGTATTATAGAAAATATCAGCTCATAATTTCTGTGAATCATCTGCCACAATCTATGGAAGACCCTAGGCTGAGCTCACTCTTCACTCGAAATAATGAGACAGGAAATGATGAGAGATGGGCCTTTTCTGCTGGACTAGATCTCAGTTTGAGGAATGTGTAAATCACTATAAGAATTAGCCAAATCTGGGAAAGTCCTGGCTGAAAGGCATGCAGAATCTCCCTTGGAGCCGAACCAGAGTATAAAATACCTAAAAGACTCTCTACTGCCATACATAATAATTGATTAATTAAACTTGACAGATTTAGTGGAAATTAGGAGTCATTTTACTTGCACTTTGAAGTTTGTCTCATCCTCTTTGTCCTCAGCGTTTTTTTTTCCCCTGAGGCTTAAGTATGTTTCATCTGTATTCCTAGCCAAACCTTCGATATTGTGCATCGAGAGAGAGAGCGAGAGAGCATGGAGCAGTGGATGTTCCCTGGTCCAAGTCCCCACATTTGCATATGTCATCTGTGTCATTATAACAGTCCCATTTCTGTGCTTTTTTTTTTTTTTATTTGCCAGCACTTGATCAAAAACAATTCAAACATCTCCATCTTGGCCAGTCCAATTCTGCACCTGCACATGGGTTCTAGCTGATGTCAATACTAATTTCCATCCCTCATTATACGGAACGATATGGGAATACTATATCTCCACCAGCATCACATTTGATAGTTTCCTGAGCATTTCTTTTGTGGGAAAAAAGCTACTTCTCTCCTTTTGCCAGCCACAGCTGCAAACTAACTATTCATAATGATTGTTTTCAGTGTCTTCTATCCCATCTTACTTGTGAACACAGATCTCTGGCTAGGTGATCTCCAAAGCATGATAACACTGTCCCTGTATGTGGGCAAACATCACAATAGCTTTCATTAGTATGACATCTACCTTTTCTTGCATGAACAAACCTTTCCCCAACTGGACACACACATTTGGATGCAATTAAGAACAGGCAATTTTCATAATTCACAGTGGTGTCTAGCTTCCACTTCAGAACTTCACTTTCTTTGCTGTATTATTCCAGGAGCTAACCTTACATTTTGCCTGTTCATTTACAATCCAACATCAGTCCCAATGATTTCAACAGCAGTGAGTCATATTCCATGCTAAATCATATTAAATTATTATATCGTGAGTAGGAGTTGAAAGGGAGTCACTTGCATTTTAATGGGATACTGATTTTTCAGACAGCAATTGAGTTCGGAAAGGTCTGCTATTAACTCTCCTTGAACTTTGGTAAGTCATTAGCATATAAAATATACTGGCAATAGAATGGACTAGCCATTTCCATAGATGTTAGTATAGGTGTAAATACACTCCCGTTAGGTAATCCACATTATTACCCTGAACGCCAGTCTTAGGACAATTGTGCTTACAGTAGATTAGAATGAAAATCTGCCATGTTATGTGACATTGTTTTACCATGCTACATTTTTGGCACTGCACTTGCAATGATGTATAGTATCTGTGTCACTGGGATGCTCACAAATATGGCCTCAACAGCCACAGCCTTTTCAACTTCATATTGCATATGCTAAACATAAGTAATCTTCTGATCAACATATACATTTCCTGGATAGAACAGAGCTTTGGAAAACAAGGAGTTCAACAGCAGCTATCAGGCTGAGCTGTTTGTATGGAGCACATAGATGGCACAGGAAAGGCAAAGGCCTGAAAAATTCTCATCTCTTAAGCATCCATTCCTGGTTTCTGTGCTTTGCAAGATGAACCTACTGACATATTTCAAAGACTGTGGGTGATGATCAACCACAAAGTTGTTTAACTTAACCAGTTCTTTGTCTTTTGCTGCTGACTCAGGGTACTCTTGTCTTGGGGCAGAAGTCAAGTCTCATTCAAGAGAAAAAACTGTGAGTTTCAAGAAAAAAAAATTTACATGTTATAGCATCCTAAACATCATTAATCATTCAGAAGGTAGGGAAAAAACAGACATTGAAAATGTGACCTTAGATCTGCGCCTCTCCCTAAGCATATTCTGTATCATTAACTGTATGGTCACATCTTTTTCTTAATACAACACAGTAATTTAATTGAGCTCCCCAGATTACTGGGTGTATGGGGATATTGTACCAATTACTACTCACTGTGTCCTCCATCTCTCCTGGAAGTATGTATATTCTGGAAATCTGGTCATTTTCTGCAGCTCTTCCTGGGCAGATCCTGCCTGTGCAGTTTTGGTTGGGTGTAATAGGAGTCCCTACACTTGAAGAAACCTGACAATAAAAATAAAAACAGGCATGTGATGGACTTGAGAAAGAAATAATCTCAATTTTCTCTTTGGTCGTCTGTTTAGGGGCACAGATGAAGTTGCACTTAAAGGAGACACTTCACATATATAAAGTAAAAGTCATAACAAAACTACACAAGGCACAAAAGCTTATTACAGACTGAAAAGGAACTTAGCTTTTCCTTATGATCTGTACACTGTGGAGACCTTGGCTCATGTCAAAATGACTGAGTGTTTCTTAAGACATTAATGCTTTGCCATTAAAATAGTGACATTAATATGAATTTCAAAACTAGGGACAGTGGCTGAGCCACATTAGGCTTAAGTCTTATTAAGGATGTTTGGGCACTGAGGAGCCTGAGGTCATCACAAGCTTTGTGAAAAAATGGCCAAAATGGGGATATAGTTAGTTCTTCAGAAAACAAACAAATAAAAAACACTGAGAGGGGGAAAGAAGCTTCATGACTTCAGACAACTTCCTAATTTTTTTAACTGATGTCACTACAGAAGAAGCAGTTGACCTCTTACCACTTCAGTTTACTGACTGCAAGGATTATTTAGCTCTTCAGTGCACACAGACCTGCCATGCTGTGCTGGATATTACCGGCTTTCCTTTGTAAGCCAAGACTATAGAGATCACTGCAATTTCACTACATTTGTGCAGGACCTGAGCATGGATGGGCAGGCAGTGCCTATTTGGTGCATGGAACAACTTTCTGGAAGACCTGTGTGATAGGCCTTTTCTTCATTCCTTCCACTATGGGCCTCCATGGGCACTTGGTGAGCACCAGGGAGTACTTAGCATCTAATGTTTAATACTGAGTTAACACATGGTTAAACTTTTGCTTAGTTCATACGGGGGTGACATAGCCTAATGGAATCAGACAGGAATTTGGTTAGTGCTGCACCTTATGTGAGATCGGAGGTAGAGGTTGGAACCGTGGCTGGCTGGATAAGCCCAAATAGGCTAATCTCCTTTAACACCACTTATTTAAAGGCTAGGCATCCAATCTAAGCCAGGCACCTGTGTACCACTGTGATCAGTAGAGGAAATCAGGTACCAATTCCATAGTGACAGCAGCAGGATTGATCTGATCTCTCGAGGGAGGTGTTATTCTTCATTCGTCAGGCAGAGAGGAAGCCCAGATGGCTCTATCATACTAGGCAGTTAAATTTTAGTTGCATGGGATGGATCCCACCTTTCTGGGTAGCAATTAATGCTGGGAGGGCAGTGGGGGTTTTTTTTGTATTCTGTAGCTCACAAAGTGTCTCCAAGATCTGTGTGGCAGAGGAGGATGGCTCCCTGCAGTAGCATCGCTATCCATAACAAGATTAGTAGAGTTGGGATGTCTTTCCCAATTTCATTAAAAGTGAAAACAAGATCCAGCTTAAGTCACAAACTCTGCAATAGGATTTCAACAAGTACCAAGTCTGGAAACTGCTGAAGTCATACATGAGGGCGTGCGACCTGTGCTGGTTAGGGCCAGAGGGCAAAATGCTAATGCTAGTAGAGTCCCTAATTATGGTCCTGATTCCGTGCTAATTAGGAACAGAAAACACTGAGAATCTTGCAAGGAACTGCAAAATTTCCAAATTAGTCTTGCATACTTGTGAAATTTGACTTTTTAAATGAGATTTTAATAAGGACCTGGACAACTCTGTGGGCACTCAAACCTACAAAATTTAGTGTATCACTAGGACCTGACAACAGGGTTATTGATCTCCCCCACTTTCATCTTCTAAGCTACAACACCAACAATTTAAACATAATGAAATTTCTTAAATTCATTGGTTAAGAGGACAGTAAATGTTTTTTTCCTCTCTGTCAACTATATGCTCCCCTATGATTGTCTTTGATCACTTCCAATGTGCCTTAAAACACATTTGCAATAAATTATTACACATCAGATTTTATTAGTTTCATTTGACTTGTGTTACCAAAGCAGCTAATCTTGGCATCTTGTCATTGGATTTCTTTTTCTCTTCTTAACTGCAAAATATTGTCTTAATTCTTTTTTTTTTATAAGCAATTTTAGAACATGTGAAGAGTGTCTTACAGTAGGAGTTTTTTCCTGTATTTATTTTCCTTCCTCATCTTCACTGCATCAGGTTGTTTAAATACTGCTTGCTGCATTTATACATTTGTATAAAAGTGATTTGTATTTATTTGCTGGTACCATAGATACCAGAAGATCTCTGTGTGGTACCAGCTTGTATTTTGCCAGCTGCATCTTGTTGAAATGTCCTAAAATAAAAGGGAAAATCACAAGTTATTCATTTCACCAATAGGTTCAATGAAGATGATTAAATTTCCAATATAAGTGCAGTATGTGTTAATATACATTCATGTGCATTAATGCAGAAACTTCTGCCAAGTTCTTTTGATTGATTTTACTCTTTCTTAAAAGGAATTTAAAATTTTTTCATCTAGCAGAAATTTGTCATTTCTCAATTCATAAGTCATATCACTTCAGATTAAAAATGTCTACATTAAATGGACTGAAATGAAAGAAATAAAAATTCAGTGACAACGAAACATCAAGAAAACAGAAAGGCCTATAGCAAGACGACTTTTTTTTCCCCAAGGAACAATGTCTGGTATAAAGCTAAGTGGTGTAGAAGAAACTAGGTAACTTAAAATTGAGGTTATCTTGAAAAAGTTTCTAGCTTGAATTTACCAGACCACTGCATAGCTCTTCCAGAATGAGCATCAGAATCTGCATCACACCAGGTAGTTGATGGGACAATGAGGTCTGTGTCCCCTGCCTGGGAAAAACTTCCAGCCTGGTGGCTCATGGCACAGTTGGATTCCAGTGCTGCTTTTCCCCGGGTGTCTACTTTTGTCTACTTGTGGTGACAACTGCAAACAGCATTACTTTCAACTCCTCCCGCTACATACTTTTTTCGTCCAGAGGGAAAACCCCACTTCATTCAGCTTTTCACCTATTACTTTCCCTAAATCAAGCCTGCAGCAAGTTGCATACTTTCCTTGTGTTTAAATACAATATTTACCACTGTCCCTATTTTTCCTTGAGGACCAAGTAGGGACATTATCTGACAGTGGGCACATTATAACTACCACCGCTTGTACTGCAGTTCTAAATATACACATGTCCAGGAAAAGTGGATGACTTCTTGCCTGAGCTTCTCTCATTAAATAACATAAGAAACACTTGCATAAATCTCCACATTCCAGTTTGAAAGCTATGGGGACCAACTTGGGAAGAAAATAAGGGCTTCAAATGTTTGACTGCACCTTTTCTTGGATTTAAGCTGCAGCTGTATGCGTCCCAGAAAGCCATCTGCAATCAGGCAGTTGCTGCCTTGACTCCAATATGTTCACTGTAAAAAATTAAATCTCAGCTCTGGTTAGCATTGAAATGTGAGAAATTCTATTCCTTGAAGACCTTGGTGGACTTATTTGCTTGCCTGGCATCTCTCTCCTTGGGAATGCTGATCCTGCTGTATAATTGTGGGATAAGCAGGATTGCCAACCTGTGCTCTGCTGTGCCCTTAGGCAGCCCGCTGCAGCAGCCACCCAATGGCACCATTTACACTCCAAACTGGGGTGCAAGAAACACTCCTTTAAAATGAGGGGATGGAGTCTCCTTGAACCTCATGAAATACTACAGCTTTGGGCTTGTATGCTCTGGCTTGGAGTGGAATTTCACCTTACCTCTTCGAACAAAAAGCATGGAATGGAACATAAAATGGAACAATGTGGGGGCCTTAGGACATGTTTCATGGCTGTACAGATACCTGGTAGAGCAATGGCATTGGTTGCTTAAGGAAGTGCATTATACCCACCCCCAACATGCTGCAAAATGTAGCATGCAAGCCTCCAGAGACACATCAGCTAATAATAAAATAGTTAACGATAATTGCAAAGCAAGAGGAAGGGGATTATTTTCTTTCACAAATTGTTCTGCAGTATTAAAAATATTCATTTGTTCAAAGGCTTCTTCCTGCTGGGAGTAGTTTCTAGAGGCACTAAGAGGAGCGTGCAAGCCTGTGTTTGCTGCTGGAGTAGACAGGGACAATACTACCTGCAAACACTAGGACTTTCAGGAAAAGTGGGTGAGCAGAAGCTGAGAAGGTTCAAAGAGGTTAAAATCAAGTCCTTTTGATGGCATTTTTATGAGAGAAGTCCCCAGATTAAGTGATTTGAACTTCTGTTTCTATTATTAAAATGTGAGAGTATTTTTTTCTCTTTTACTTCAAATACCCTTCACTGGATGCGTAAATGCTGTAAATGTTGTCCTTATGAAACATTTTTTGACAGCCTTTTAATTATAATAATTAAAAACTGTTTAGAATGTCAGATGATAAGAAGGTTGAGCTAGCTTGGCCTGTGACTTTCCCTGCCTAAAGATTCCTAGTGACAGAGCTGGTAATAGTTTTCAACTGTGAAAAAGTCTTACCTCTACAACAGCAGCAGCCACAGCCTGATGGAACTTCTTGAGACTGCAGAAAATTCCAATGTATTATATTGTCATACCCATGATAGAATGAATGACCTCAAACTTTGAATAAAATACAGTAGCTGGTGTATCTATTTAAATGGTTAAGCAATGAAGTAGGGACAACTCTCCCTTGTCATTTCTGTGTCTGCCTGCTATGCCAAGTACACAAAGAAAACACAAATACATCAGTTTGAGATGCATTTTCAGTCTGAGAGCTTTTAGGGAAATTATAGGGCCCTGTAGAATTTCATTGCCCATTAGGACTGACTAGTTTCAAAGTGGAAAAGGAAAGATCCTTTGTACCTTTCCCCACTCCATGAATCTGCATGCTATGTTTAAGCAGAATGTTTTACCTAATTGAGAATAACTACTCTGTAAAACCAAGCCTGCCACTTCCTTTTATCCAGCTTTAGTCCATGATTAACATGTGCAAAGTGGAGCAGTCTTGTGACATTCTGTAGGTAGTTTTCAACACTGAGAGGATGTCCCTTGTTCTGACCCACAGAACCATAATAAACAAATGAAGTTTCTCCTTGGCAAAATCTTCATCTCTAAGCCCAAAGAAAGAAGCTTTTCTTTGCCAAAATACAGCACTGCAGGGATTAGACTCTGTTTCGATAGTGTCCACCTCCTTTGCCAGCTGATGTTGCACCTAACAGATTTTCTGTGGGTGTATTTGAGATACCTGGTTACAACAATTGCAGAATATTGTGAATTAAAATTAAAAAAAAAAAGGCATTTTAACATTCTGTATTTTCTTGTTTATCTATTTCAAGCTTGTCATTGTAACCAGAGAAGATGAAAGGCTTTATAAACCAGAGAAGAAGAAAGGCTTAAGGTGAACATTTCCCAAGGGCCTAGAGAGGCTCACCAGCCATTGCAATATACCTCAGCAGACACTGTGCCAATCGGTCTGGGAAAATGAGCACACCTGGCTCACCCAAAAAAGAGCTTAAAACCCAAAACTCCTACCTCTACCATGGCCACCATGCACAGTCTGATGCATCAGGACTCTAAAATCTAACTCTTTGAAAATCAGTTGGCAACTTCTTAAAATATTACCAAAGAAAATATGGCAGCAAAGTCAAGTGGTCTCTCATTTGGAAGTCATGTGGACTGATTTATCTCATATGATCATAAAAAACATTCTGGTGCCCTATTCTCTTTTTTATATGTCTGTGACTTCATACAGCAGATCATCTTCCCCTTTCTGCTACTGATTCCTCCCCAAACACAGCTGTTAAAAATCTCCAAAAAAGCACACTCTCATTTACTACTTCAAGACCCTTTATTGCCTCCCAAACTCTTACAGCCAGTTGTACTGAAAGACATTTCTGCACCAGGTGCTCGCACGTACGCCTGTCTCTCTTCTAAGGTTTTCATCTAGCAACTGGTCCTGCCCTGTGGATTTGTAGATTGGCTTTTTCAGTGTAACTTTAAAAGCTGAGTTTGGAACAATCCTCTGTCATGGTCAAAGGATATTTTGCTCCCCCCAGAGCCAACCTGTCACAAGGCGGGACAAATCCAGATGAGAACCATCATATGTGAAAGCTCCGTAACTGTGACTATTAGCATACAGTTTACATACACAATTAATGTACTGGGAAAATTAGGAATAGTGACAAACATGATATCAGTAACTTTGTGCCTCTTACAGTGGGCCAGTCTCAACTATCAACACCTCTCATCATCCACAAGTTTCCCCTACTTCCAAGTCTGTCTCTGAAAGCAAAAAAGGGTTGAGGTAGGTGGTATCCAGATTAATATGTCACTGTGTGTCAGCTGACCTATGGTTTACAGTATAGGAACGGCTTGACTGTGGCATAACATAAAAAATGTGACCAGATGCTATTATTCAGGTTGAGTGTTGGCATCTTGCTCTCAGCAGTGCAGCTCAGTGACTTACTCTGTGCATCAGAATGCCATATGAATACAGCATGTGGATCCAGTCTGAATGTGATTTTCAAATTTATTGAGAAAAATCAGAGAGCTCTTGAGGATTAAAAGCTTCAGTTTAGTGCAGGATGTTGTTATATTCTATGTACGGACTTCTCTAGTATGTCCACACAGTTTGGTTTCCTTAGATTTCAATAAATATAAAGTCTTATCAGGGATTGTTTTTCTTCTCTTGCTTACCAGTCCTGAACTTCAACACTTGCTCAAAGGCTGCATTTTGGCTTCTCACCCTGGTAAGCCCCTTTCAAGGTGGAAAGGCAGAGCTGGTGAGGGCTTACAGACTTCAGCACGCCCAGGCTCAGTAGCTGGTGGTGCAAGGTCAGGCATCTGCTGTATGCAGTAACACTGCATACAGAAACAATACACAGCATTTGTTGAGAATTCATGTGAATATACTTCCACTCACTCCTCACCAATGGAAAAGTATATGTCTCTCAATAAGAAGCCTCCTGGTTATTATTTGCACTATCCTGCAGGAAATATTTTGTAAGTATCAGGGAATATTTACTCGTCTTCTACATACTTTCAAACTTTTTGGTGAAACTCAGTTTTCAAAAATTAAAACTCAAGCCTGGACTGTTTCCCAAAAGTAAAGTGGTCTTAAAAAAAGCTTCTTCAATGGGAAGAATTTGCGCTCTGCATGGCAGCTTGACTAATCTTGACTCGTGCATCTATCAGCTATAAGCTGCAAAACTAGTGGTACTACAGACAGATAAGTAGGAAGGGAGTTTTATCAAGGCCCAAGACTTTGAAGTCAGGTTTCAGACCCGCAGTTGCTGACAATCACTTTCTTTGATGGAGGCAGGTTTCAACATTTTCGCATTTCTGCCTGAAAAAGAATTGTGGGAGCTATTTCTTTTTTCATTGTAAAGCACAAGGATGTCCCCTAACTCCAGCGGGCTGTCTGTCCTGCATGCTAAAAATGCCTTCCAAGTAAAACACCCCAGTTAAATCAACAGAAGTGTTGCCCGAATGAGTATCTGGTCTTGTAGGTTTTAAGCTGAGTGGAAAAATCCTTATATGATTGATTTCCCAAGCCTCTTAGCATCGGAGTATCCTGTTCCTGAATCTTCTGCTCAGGGCCTGAGCCAAAAGGCAATTACATACTATCTCATCAGCACTGAATGGGCAGAAATAACTCCCTCCCATTGCAACATGCAATAATGATGCACTCTCAGGGTATGGTGCTTCATCCACTGCTGGATATTTATGGGTTTCTGAGGTGTTCTTCAGCTGTGCAATTGCTCAGCAAATATCTTCACACCTTGTACGAGGGGTTTTGGTGTTGGCCTTCAAATTGGCTGATACTGAACTTCATTATATTCACCCTGGAACAACATCATATCTAAGGTTTTGCTTTGTTTTTTGCCAGTTACCCTGCCCTGTGTAGCTGGAACAAAACTCAGATATCCTCTGGAAATGGAGTTGCCACAGAAACTTCATGGTTTCTCTCCTCTGCAAAGACTGCCTCAAAAGGATGGCAGAGAGCAAACTGAACTGGACAGCTGCTAAGAATCATCAGCTGGAGCACATTGTGCTGCTGGAAATGCCATTCTTTGCTTCTGTCCATGCAGCAAAGCCTGCCTCAGTTTGAGAAGCTCCCCAGAAAATCTTCATAATGATGGCCATGTAAATCCATGTGCTGGTTTTGCACATGCAGAAACAGGTACAGACAAAGCATTTTGAGGGGCAGAGGAGCACACAAAAGCTTTTTCACATCTGGCTCAGATCAATGGGGTTGACTGGTTTGATACACATTTTCAGCCCTCCTTAAAGACGCTTTAACAGACAGAACCTCAGAGGACTCCTTGGTTTGCTTCCCACTAGTGTCTCTAGAGGTGCCTGTCAGGGGTATTTTCTGCCCCTGCTTGCTGCTCCACAGCAGAAGAGGAGATGTCAGGAATGCTCCAGACCAGTCTGTTCAGGTCAACCCGGGCATTGCAGAGCTGCTGGGAAAGATACTGAGCTTGTCATACCCCCTCCAAAGATGATGACTATTTCCAGCCTTACTGCTACATAACCTCTAGCTCCCTGGAAAAACCTGCTCTCTTTCCCAAAATACGAGAGGAGATCGTATTTCCTAGAGGAGATCCATTTCCCAGGCAACTAACCCACTGCAAGTAAGGACCACAGAACACATGCTCATCACTGTGGCTGTCACTGGAGAGCTGTGCAGTCAGCAAGACCCAGTCAAAGGAGAAAACACATGACAGTGAACTTGGTAGATGGTCCAAGGAGTATTGCTGCAGCAAGATCAACAAAGGCAAGAGGAAGGGGCAGGCAAGTGTAAGTTGGCTGGGTGGTGGAAGAGCAAAATGACTTGTCAAGAGAATTTTTCCAGCACTGTTGGCTGATTTCTGAGGAAATCCACATTGCCTGGCCTCTGGCCTGGTAAAACTCACTTGATTTTTCTGTGTCCTGTAAGGTTTGCTTCACTGTAACTGGCGTAGCAATGTTAGGTGTTGATCAGCACTGGGGGAAGGCACTTTGAACCACTTCTGTCTCTGCAGAGTCAAATATATGCAGCTGTTGATATCACGCTTTCTTTAAAAATTGAACTGGTTTTGAAAGTAATAACAAAGAAAAACTTCTGGGCTTTATAAAACTCTGCCTTGACTGTGAAGGGCCACTTGAGGCTGGTTTTTGATAGGATTCGAGGAAAACTTTGCTGCAGCATAGTAGTCCTACTTCAAAGAGATGGAAATAAGACTGTGGGCAGAAACACCCACCACTGGAGGGGTAGAAATCACTCACTTCTGGCAACTCCATGCTACTGACCAGGCTCAGAAACATTTTCCTTGCTCAGACTTTGTCTTTTGGAAGTCATCCACAGTTGTTCCAAGGCAACAACTGCCCTCCCTCATGACATAAACAAAGTCTGAATTAATTATTCAACATGGCTCAATAATTGAACATGAAAGCCTAGAAAAAAAATCTAATGCTATTGTTACCTTTCCCAACAATCAGACTTGCCAAAGAGAGGGATTGTGTGGAGGGGAGATTATTCTTCTTCTACTTGCACAGCAGAAGTTGTCAGAGCAGCTGTGTATGGGCCTGGTAACTAGCCCACTTTTGTCCAGCAATCTACGCTGCTACAATCCGTACAGCATTTAGGGAAAGAAATCAAATTTTCTCTGTTTCCAATAGTCTTCCAAGGGCAGGTCTACCCACTCTCTCAAGATGAATGCAAGCTTAAACACAGTTCTGGTGTACATCAGCATCTCTCTATTATAGACATGCACTCTGAATTGGGCTTGTATTCTTGCAGCCCTGACATACTGGGCTAAAGATGTAGCCTGCGGCACAGGCATCAGCTGAACATCAGTTCTCAAGTATCCTTCTGCAGTCTGGATGGTTTTGACAGCTTTCCTGTATCTCCTACAGTTTTTCAGGTCTGTGCTTCTCAACCCTGTATCTTCTCTGTTCCTGTATGTTGCTGTGGAAGTAAAGGAAAGACACTCAGCTTCAGACCCACGTCTTCATAGGCAGAGAGACTGTCTTGCTTGACTTGTTAGTTCCCATTGTCCAGAGTGTGTTTTACTTTATCAACAAAACATTATACATCAAAAACTTATACATTTGGCTGATGCAGTACAGCTGGGATGCCTTTGGGTGGTTTTCCATACCCTGTTTTTGCAATGTTAAGGCAATTTCTGTTGTTACTACATTGGCATGGTTTCAAAGCATGGCCACAAGAGGAAGAAAAGCCATATAGTTTATAGTTATACAACGGTTGAATGCTATATCCAATTTCTCATCATTGTGCTCTGTTTTCCAAATAGGACAATAAATGGAGTACATACTAATCTCTTATTTCCTTTTTGTACATAGGCTTGGGTCTCATGGTTAGACACGTTATTTCCTACTACTTTACAAATTTCACAAGTTTCATCTTGTGTAAGTCACTCTTTGTCCTGTCATGTGCAGCTCTGGGAAGTTCTGGCTCCCTCCCGTGTCTCCTCCAAGTAGGTAGCTGAAGAGAGCAGTAAACTCCCATCATTGCCAGCTCTTACAAGGTCCAAATAAGTCCACTTTCCCCAGCTGCCCTTATCCTTTGTGATCTGCAGCCTCTGCCTACCCTGGTGACTTCCACTGGACTTGCTTCAGTGTGGAAAGGTCTTTCTTGCACTGAAGAGCCCTAAACTGGACCCAGTGCTCCAGATGTTACCTCATTGGAGGAAGAGAGAGGAAAATTCACATCCCTGGACGTGCTGTGCTTTAGAGAACTGACTGCTTGGCTTACCAAACCCAGCCATGTCATCTCTATCAACCCTGCTAAGTGCATTAGTCTTAGCCTTGCTGCCTTCAGCACATCCTTCTGTTTCCATCACCTCCCAAGAAGGACTATTAGCCATTGGAACAGTTGACACTGAAACAAGGCGACAGCTTTTTTCAGAGATGGGCTTAGTTCACAGGGGCCAGATCCAGCATGACCCCAGAGGCAAAGGTCTCTGCAAGCACATCACCTCCCCACATTCACCACAGGAAAGCTGTGGAGCCCCCACCACAGGGACCTCAAAGCCCTACAATGTAGCCTAAAATATTGAGATATGTGAGTACTCAGAAAGCAGGTCCTTGTGGCTCAGCCCTTCTCAAGCCTAAGAGCTAAATGACCAGGCAGCTCCCAGCTATCCCTGATGCAAAACCTACCTCTCTTACTTATGTGTATGTAATACATAACCTGCAATTATTATATAGACATTCTAAACAACTAAATTGCAAACTATGGCCAATCTGACTACTTGACACAATAAATGACACTTTAACTCCACGCATTACAACCACTGGCACTGTTACTTCAGTGCCAAATTAGGATTTGTGCAGCTTGGTGATCTTTTTTTTCCCCTATCTGTTACTTCTTGAGGGGCTCCGTCATTTTGGATGGTAAAACTGTGATCTGATAATTGAATAACAGACCACTGCCATCAGCCTTCTGGAATCTTGCATCCAAATATTCACTCACTGACGTATTCAGTCCTCAGCAACTCTATTATTAGTTTCATTAGGGTTATTTGAATGCAGATGTGAGTTAGAGCAAGAGCATGAAAGACAATAATTTCCCACTCTAAAAGGAGCATGAGTTTTGCAAATCTTGTAAATGCAATGAAGATTGACTCAACCAAAGCAAAGGCTTACATTCCACCTGTTGCCAGAATAGGATAAGAAGTCATAACGCCATCTCAAGCAATTGAAACTCTCTGTGCTGCGGTGCATTGTTTGCTGTCACTGAGCCACCACACCATGGTTGCACCCAGAAGTGCTGTGCTGGAGCCTGCCCCAGCAGCAGGCAGACATCCTAGTGCTTGGTGACGGTCAGTGAGTCCTGGTGAGCCCCTGGCAGTCGGCAGCTGTGGGAGTGCATGGCTCTGAGCACATCAACTCACATTGCTCCTCCATGTTGTGTGAGTCAGCTTACCTTACTGCCCACAGGCTGCAGTGTAAACCATCCCCTCTGCTAATCAGGACTATGAATGAAGTGGGACTGCGAGAACCTCATGAGGTTCAACAAGGCCAAATGCAAGGTCCTGCACCTGAGTCGGAGCAATCCCCGGTTTCAATACAGGATAAGGGATGATGTGATTGAGAACAGCCCTGCACAGGAGAACTTGGGGGTGCTGGTTTATGAGAAGCTTTACATAAGCCGGCAACGTGCATTCATAGCCCAGAAGGCCAACCATATCCTCAGCTGCATCAAAAGAAGTGTGGCCAGCAGGTCGAGGGAGGTGATTCTGCCCCTCTATTCCTCTCTTGTGAGACCTCATCTGGAGTATTGTGTCCAGTTCTGGAATCCTCAACATAAGAAGGATATGGAACTGACAGAATGGGTCCAGAGGAGGGCTACAAGGATGATCCGAGGGCTGGAGCACCTCCCATACAAGGGGAGGCTGAGAGAGTTGGGGTTGTTCAGCCTGGAGAAGAGAAGGATCCAAGGAGATGTTACAGCAACCTTCCAATACCTGAAGGGGGCTACAAGAAAGCCAGGAAGGGACTGCTTACAAAGGCTTGTAGTGATAGGACAAGGGGCAATGGGTATGAACTGGAGAGGGGCAGAATTAGACTAGACATAAGGAAGAAGTTTTTCACTATGAGAGTGGTGAGGCACTGGCACAAGCTGCCCAGGGAAGCTGTGGCTGCCCCATCCCTGGAGGTGTTCAAGGCCAGGTTGGATGGGGCCTTGGGCAGCCTGATCCAGTCAGGGGTGTCCCTGCTCATGGCAGGGGGGTTGGAACTGGATGATCTTTAAGGTCCCTTCCAACCTAATCTATTATATGAGTCTATGATTCTATGATTCTATGATTCTATGATCATAGCTTGTGTATCTTAGAAGTATTCGGATTTTACAGTCTGGCTCTCATTAAAATATTTCAACAAAAAAAGAGACATGAAGAAATTAGTTTGAAAACCTGTGATTGTTAAAATAGTTAATTAAAATCGCTGCATATCCTTTTGACTTTCCATTTCATGGAGGAAATTGTAGGGCAATCCTGAGTCTCATAAAGCTCTCTTTTGGTCCATTTTATCCCTTTTCCAACCTGTTTCCTCATGATGCATAATTTCCATGCTCTGATTCTTCTGTCAGAACAGAGGAATACTTTCTGAGATGTGCTCAGAAGTTTTCTCCTTTGTGTTGGAGTAGGTGAGAGACACTTTGGTTGCAGCCGTGATAATGTTTTGTTGTAATGGAAAATGTTCCAGTTTGCTGACAGCATTATGGTCTCTTGATAATTTTCCTATTTTTCTTATCTCTCTGAGTCATGGAATAAACAGAATAAGTGGTAAGAGAGTATTTGTGGTCAGGCCAGAGTTGTGTTGCCTTTTTTCTGACCAATCCTGTTGAGCTGTGAAGGACATACAAGTACTTGGCAGAAATAGCTATAAATCTATTTGATGAGCAGCTGCTTGGTTGCTTTTATCTGCTTGTTTTACTCTTTGGTAACCAATGACAGATTTTAGCTTTGATCTGACTGTTAATAAGAAAGGCAAATGACACTTTCCTCCAAGTGAAATCACTGCTTCAAATTGCAACTGATTTAAAAACATGGAAGGACGTAAGGGAAATCAAGCTCCTCAGGAGTTAAGAGAGTTCTCTCTTACCCAGCTCATGCCTCTAACGTAAAGTATGCCATTAAAAAAAAATTCTGAGCATGATGCAAAACAATGTATGGATGAAAATACTTTTATTCTGTGATTTGAATATGTCTTAATCAATCAAAGTGAAACCAAAGAAAAGTCAGTGAAGCTGAATGTCAGTGACAAGTTTCTGTGTCTGCAGTACACCTGTGTTTCCCAGCTCCTTGTCTTTGCTGACCTCAGTTTTGCTTCAGCAAGCATCAGCTGCCATTCTGAGTCTGGAAAATGAGAAGTCTTTTATTGAATGTATTAGCCAGTTGTAGGAGAGTTTATTTGACTGGAAATTAACTTTTAAAGTTTGTTTTGAAGTTTCTTATTATCTATGTACCAAAAAAATGTGCTAAAAGGACTTCAAGTGGTGTTATTTCTACTACTAGCTCCATCACTGAATAATGCCTTTGTTTAGATCCTGTTACAAACTCCTCATAATATAAAAAAATGCTAGTATGAAAGCACTGCTTAATGACACTGTGCCCTTTGTTTTTCACTTCTCTGATGTACATGTTGTTTGTATGAACAAATTTCTTTCACCATACATTAGTTGTGCCTGGCTCACATTGCCTCAGAAATGTCCTTCTCTCTGCCAGCACTAGACAACACTCAGAAATCTGCATGGAGATAGACACCTCATCCCTTCATTATTTCACCTCATCAATTAAATGCCAATAATACTGCATGATGCTGATTGCTTCCTTCTCTTTTATTTGGAAGGCTGGATGCACTATGCAAGAGGTCTAGCAAGGGACAGGAGTCTGCCTTAATCACAACCTGTTTTCTACAGTTTAGCACCCCTGGGAAATACAAGACTTTATTTAGCATTTAAGATGTGCAAATATTAGTGCAAGGTGGCAACGAAAATTTTCATTGTACCTGAAATTTTACTAGTTTAAAGTTTGTTTTCATTCTGAGGCAGAACAAAACACTACAAGAAAATTTTGATGAAACAAATATTCAGAGAAAAGGCTGGATGGGAGGTAGATAAGGTAAAATGTTTCACTTCACTTTGTCTTCTCTTCCACCTTCTCCCAATACAAGTTTCAACTTATTTAGAAATTACAAAGTTATTTCAAAAAGAAAGGAAAAGACTAAACACTCACTCACAAACAAACAAACAAACAAAAGAGTTTAAGCCATCCCATTAATAAAATTAAATTCTTTACTACATCAACGCTCAGCTTTGCCTAAAGGGTATTTTTGAATGAGAGAATGTTACACCAGGGATAATTACTCAGTTTTCCATGATGCAACGCAATAAGACACTCTGCTGTGGGGATGTTTATGTGCCAAAGAAGAAAGAGAGAGGGTAAGAATTTTCTCTGTGTTTTTGCCCTCTTTGGCTGTTGCCTCTTTTCTCCAAATTTTGTGTACCCACTTGAGAAACAGCCAGGTGCATTGCGCTGTCAACCTTCCATGGCCAACAGCACAGTTCTTCTGGGGAATCTGTGAGGAGGAATTAGTGCTCGTGGCCAGTAAGGAAGGATAGGTTGAAAAAAAGACTAGCATTCTTCAAGGAGAAATGAGAGAAAGAAGGATCCAGTGATCCTTTTGTAAAAGTTCAGCTTATTTACTTGAGGCTACAAAATTTTACTTTGTTTTTTCCTGTAAAATTTGTCAGTGAGCTGGGTATAAAACAGGGTACTTTTCCTCTAAAGTCATAGATTTTGGCTGTAAGTCTGGCTTATTTAAAACATGATCTGAGCAGTTGCGTAGTGCCTTAGCACAAATAGATTATCAAGGAGAAGCTCAGATTTTCAAAGTTCCTGAACATTTGCTGTTCCTATTGAATTCTGGTAAGAGTGATGAATCATGCTAAAAAGTTGTGATTTTTCTCATTTAAAGGCACTGAATATGAAATAAATAGCAACTCAATGTGGCTGTTTGTATTAGAATCACACACTGAAGTGAAGGAGGAGGACCTGGAAAAAAATAAAATGGACGTTGTGTAGGAATTGGGATGGGAGTGAAGAGACTGTTTTCCATTTATGTCCACATTCTCCAAAATCTTTAGACATGGGCTTAATGTTGCCATTGAATGGGAGGTTTGGGTACCAGGAACAGAGACAAAAGCAGGCACAAATGTGCACAAAGTATGGGGAACATAGTATCAAACTGGGCAAAGGTGACATGGCAAGTTCACATGCCTTCCTGCAAACAGAACTGCTTGATCATCCTTTTAAAATGTGAGATATTTCATCACTGTTCCCAGAATAAGTCACCAACTTCTGACTAGCCAGACCTCCAGCCAATTTAAGCTGCTGTAGTCCTTTGAAGCCTGCAGGGAAACACCAATTTATAGCTGACGTGGGCCTGGCCCAAGGTTTCTAAATAGGAATAGACATATTAATTACATATGGAAACAGCCATTAATTCCAGGCTGCATTGAGAGCCAATGGTTATAATTTAATTGTAGTTTTCCACTGTTCATGACAGTCCATGACATCAGAAGATTATTTAATTATACCTTTCTTTCTCAGCCCAGGACTATATGTTATTGCTCTCTGTAAAACTAGATGAAATCAATTAAGAAATAAGGTGTTAGACATTATCTCTAGATGAACAGGCCTATCTGAGAAAGTACTGTAATGTTACTAAATATTTATCAAAAAGCCCTGATGAAATCACAGACACATCAAGATGATGAAAGAGTCATGGTTTGTCCGAAGTGGCAAGTTTGTTTGAATGGGCTCCCATTTAATTTCAGTCCACCCCTGCAGCTCACTTCCCCATGAAAAAACAGAGAGGGTAAACAAAATCCAATTTTTAACATGAGTTTGTCTGCTCAGTCTTCTGCAAGTCTGTGGTTTTGCTATGACATTGGAGTTCAGCAAATTCTTGCACCTCTGGCTGCTCAGTAACAGACCCATGCAAAGCCTTAAACAGAAAGATGTTGGAGTTTCACAGCAAGAAGCAACAGCCACAATTTTGTGTTTGCTGTTTAATACTCTCCTGTGATTGCCCCAACAATGATATGATAATCACTCTACTTAAACAGTAGAATGGTGCAATTTCTGGAGCATGTCTCTCAGGCAAACCATTTTCTTTTCTCCAGACCAAAGTTAATGCCAGTCTCCCACCACTCTGGCAAGTGCATCCCTGCCATTTATGAAGTGTAGTTAAAACCTCCAAAAGCTGCTAGTTGAGTAAAAGCATCATAGAAACTAAAGGTTACATTAAAGAAAACATCGCTTCATGTAAAATTTAAGAGGAAGAAAACAAGGCGTCTTTTTTTTTCCACTCCCTTTTGTACTTCCCCTCATAAAGGAAGAGCTGTCTTGTAGGTTTTGTTCCCATTTACGGGCCTCAGAGAACAGAACATTTCTGCTTACAAGCCTCCCAACAGAGGTTTAACAAGTTCAGTCAAACTCAAGACTGTGCTCCAGGGTTGTGGTTGTGAGCTAAGACCTCTGGCAGTTGAGACTTCACCAAACACTGCACAAGGCTTCTAGCAAAGATCAAAATGAGCCATCTGCGTCAAGCAAAGGGAAAGGAGTGGTGAGTGGTGAGTGGTGAAGAATCCATCAACCTTGAAACAAAATGTCTGAATGAAGCACTTCCATCCGGGCTGGGAGCTTTTTCCAAATCCCAAACCACCTGCTTTGATAATTTTTTATCCTAGCTCACTGTACATCTGTGTGTTTTATCCAAACTCCGGTGTGATCTGTATGGAGGCAACAGGAGAGTCTTGCATTTTAAGTAATTTTTAAAAGATCTTTTTTTCCTGCATTGGCACTATGTGCCTGGTATATATAAAAAGAATCCAATAAAAGAATCCTGCTAAAGGAGTGTGGTGGATTGACGTTAGTCATCTGCCAGATGTCCACCCAGCTGCTCTCATTCACCCTCCTCAGCTGGACAGGGGAAGAAAATAGCATGAAGAAGCTTACAGGTAGGGATAAGAACAAGGAAATCATTAACCAGTTGCCATTATGGGCAAAACAGACTCAGGGAGAACTAATTTATTGCCAATTAAATTGGAGGAGGATGGTGAGAAAAAAAAAAAAATCCACCTCCCTGCATTCCCCTAATTTTTTCCAAGCTGCATTCCTGCATTCACAGCGTCTACCTCCTTCCCTACCCAAGCAACACAGGGAGATGGTGGGCTGTGTTAAGTCCAAAACAGCTCCTCTCTGATGCTCCTTCCTCTTCACAATTTTCCCATGGATGAACTGTGGGTACTCTTCATGGGCTGTAGTTGTTCAGAATAAACTTGCTCCGCCACGGTCCTTCCCATGGACTGCAGGGGAGTCTGCTCTGGTGCCTGGAGCACCTCCTCCTCCTCCTTCCTCTCTTACCTTGGTATTCACAGGTCTGTTCCTCAGTCCTTTCTCTGCACTCCTCTCCTCACTCACACTCACACTCAAAGATGTTTTGCCCTTTCTTAAATATGTTTTCCCAGCAGCGCAACCAGCCTTGCTGATGGACTTAGGTGTGCCCTGTGGTGGATCCACTGGAACCACCTGGAAACCGCTGTGTCCAGTATGGGTCAGCCACCCTGCTACCACAGGCTTGCTGCCTACACTCAGTACTAGGAGAAAAAGTGGGCACCTTTCTAGCAGCTGCTGGACCTAAGCATTGCATTTTGCCTATCTTCTTAACTTGGGGGAAAGCCTTTGCAGCTGCTCAGGGGTAGCAGAAGGCACTGCCCCAGGCTACTAGACGGATGCTTCATCAAGTCCCCAAAAAGTCTGATATGTCTGTGCAGTGCTGGCCTTTTGCACAGTGATGGTTTGTTGGGAAATTTGGGTAATTATCAGTAGAAGCAATAGAGAAGTTGATCTAGCAGGTCTGACATAGCAGTAAATCATTCCTGTATTGACTTCACTTCAGCTTGGTAAGGAGGACAGAGAGATTATGGTTTTCATATAATTCTTCCTTCCTTTCAGTACCACTCTCTGGGCATAAAGGAATTCCCAGCAGATGTTAGAGATTCAAAAGCACCATGGTAAGGAACTTGGGCCGCACCTGCAAACAACAGAAAATGTCCCATCCCCAGTAAAAGGATGATGCTGATGATTACTTCAGCAGGCACTCTAGGAACAGAAGGGCAAAAGCTAATATTATCAAATACAGGATATTTATTTTTATGCCATCCTGCAAGTAGCAGTGTTTCCAAACCCTGTGATGTTTCCAGAGGTATATTATCCTATCTAAATAAAACAATTAAGTGCTCCAAGAAGCTGCATGTGGTACTGGACAAAAACGTTTTGCTCTGAAAAAGACATTGTGGATAAGGATGATAACCCTTTGCTTAAAGAAAAGCTACTTTCAGGGTAGAGCCACAGTGGGGCTGAAAGAGGAAACCTAGCTTCAGAGACACTCTCTAAAAGTCCGAATTGCTGTACGTGATATGCTGGAAACAAGGAAGCAAGTAGGAAAATAAAAGTAGATTATTTTTAATTCCTTGAATTTTTTTTCCCAGTCTTGGTTTGAAAAAAAGCTTCCTGAGATCCATTAATTCCAGCCTAATCTGACAGACCTCCTCCTTCACCACAGTATCCTGGACCAGTGTGAGAAACACTCATTCACTGCTAAAATATTAAAAAGGACAAAGTCTTCGAAGCAAAGTTAATAATATTTTTATTTTACAATCCAGCACTGAATTGGATGCCCTTCTAAAAAACGCATAATGCAAAGGCTGGTTACAGGAGTTTTATACTGGTTGAACATGCATATTCATACAGATTCCAAGAAACACTGGTTACATATTCAGGGAATATTGGTTAAACATGTACAGAACTCATCACCCATTCTCAAATGTACATCACAGTTCCTTTCTGTCTTCAGAATACTCTGATTCTCTTTGCTTATCTCCTTACTCATTGTCTCCTCTTGGTGAGCTCAGGTCTGCCCTTTGTTCCTGCTAGGGGACTGTCCTTGTTTCAACAAGTAAACAGGCTAAACTCCTGTTACAATCACATCCTTTGTTACTGCAAGCTGGCCAAGATTTGCCTTCAGTATACATACTAGTTTTAGACAAAGAACAGTGTAAGTCCTCAAAGAATATTTATTTAGGCTGGAGATGGTCTGCATATTATCTCTTGATATAAGGCAGATATATATCACAAAATAATTAAGCATACAAACCAGCTGCAGCAAAACTTATCAATTAATTCTCACATCAGCATTAAGCATGGAAAAATTTGCAATCTCTTTTAGCAAAATGAAAACACTGTTGGGCTTCCTAATTATCTTTTCTACTTTCTTTCTCCCATTTGCCCTGCATATGTATATCTCATGGGCATCTTTTGGTGTGCTAGAATATCCTACCTGGTTCTGCTGTTTGATTTGGGCTCTGAGCTTATCTTTTGCATGAGTCTGGAGGCAGACACTGCCAGCTTTGCAGATACTCTGCTGTAGACTCCCACTGTTCAATCTGAAGCTGATGTTTGGATGTGAAAAGTACAGTGATAACTGCAACGAATGGGAACTGCTGGTTTAGAGGCTGAACGCAGCACCACCAGCACACTGGGTTCAAGAGTGTATTTTACATCTCAAAAGAAGCCTATCAACCTGAAGAGATGCAAGTTTAATTAAATGCACTTTATCACCTCAAATTCTTCAACTAACATTTGGCCTTTTGGAGAACAAAAGCTGTAATTGCTGGATTGTTTCGTACCCTTTCTTAATGGAAAGAAATCTCGGTTCTTTTAATACCTAAAGAGAGGCCATGAGGCAATCAGTGTCATGCTCTGATTCACAAAACACCAGAAGAAATTGCTGAGGATAGGACTTGTTCTGGTGGTACTGAAACTGGAATAAGCTTGTGCTGCAAGATCTGTTCACTAATAAGTTAAAAAAAATCATGACATAACAGACCTAATGAATGTATACACCCATACAACTACGTAGGTTGTACTGTGCATGTCAGACACAGACCCTCAATCAACTAGCTCTGCCTCAGCACACTCGCTGGGATCTCATCTAAGGCTCCGACTCTGTGAAACTATCTTCTGATAGTAACTCTAAATCTTCATGGGGCAAAACACACGTTTATCTCTCATTGCTGCTTGCTTCAGTTCTTTAAATTGGTGTGCTGCCTAGTGAGCTCCATCCTTGCAGTACATGAAAAGCTCTCATAGACTGGTCTATTTCAGGGACAAAAGGACTTTTTCAGGTTGCTAACCTGGTATTCAGTGGCTGTTTCTTTGGGAAAATTCCACGGTTATCTTGTGTTGAAGCTGAGCACTGATAAATGGTCAGAAAGGTCATAGGATGTTTAGTTAGATCATGTTTTAGTTTATGTAATTATCCAGTCTACAAAAAAATCCAAATGATGAGAACAACCACACCTTTCCATGAACTCTGACCAACCACTCATCACACTGTAGGCCTAAGCTCTGAGACATTAAAATGCTTCTCGACTACATCTTCGTGACAGAGTTACTAAGCTAAAAGTTCTTGTCGTTTCAATGGCATATTTTATGTCAAAATAACATTAAAATATTTAAAAGGTAGTTATTATTTCTTTTCTGTTTAAATACTCTTGCAGTAGGTATTGTTATACTGCATTAGGAGCCTTGGGGAAGACATTACACAAGCCATACCTGCTGTATGAGGCTTTGTACTTGGAGCTTGAGAAGCCCATGTGTTAGGATGAGTAACTGCTGTCAGTGGGCATGCTGGAACATCCCCAGCCTATGCTGCACACTGTTCAGTGTTATGACAGGCATCTGTTGGGAGAAAATATATGGTTTTCTTTGTTATGAACAACTAAAGGTATCACTGTATGGGAGGGAGAAGAACTGTCTCCATGGATGTGATGTGCACAGTGTTTTGTGGGAAAATGTAGGCAGGGTCTGTCCAATGCTGTTCAAAAGTGGGCTTCTTAGCATCTGAAGGGAACTAAGATTCACTCATTATCTACATTCCTCTTTTTATTCTACCTAATTAAAACAGCTATTTTATTACAGTATCTGGAGCTGTGCTTTTATCACTAAAATCTAGAGAAATCCTGCACCACCAGCCCCCATCACCCTGACGCAGAACAGATACCTGCTAGTATCCCTGCACAATATCAAGTCACAGTTTATTAAGACTCTCATCTATCTCAGCTATTCTCATGTTAAAATTTTGCAGAGATGATGTCATGTTTTGAAGGCAAGGTCTAAGATGTCTTTAGGGAAAAGAGGAGTGTTATTTGCTTTTAAGTTAATGTTAAAGGAAGAAAATCTGCAGGGATGGAAGAACAATATATCTCTTGTTGGGACTATGGTTCTCCTCACATGAATGTACAAAGTTTTGTAAATCACTCTGCATCCCCATGAAGACTTAATCCTGCCTTCCTTTCTGCAGCCAGGGTCACTGACAGCCCTATCTGCCTCCGCTTCCACTTGTGGGCTTCCCATAGAATCATAGAATGACCAGGTTGGAAAAGACCCACCAGATCATCGAGTCCAACCATTCCTATCAATCACTAAACCATGCCCCTCAGTGCCTCATCCACCCGTCCCTTAAACACCTCCAGGGAAAGTGACTCAACCACCTCCCTGGGCAGATAGGATTGCTTTCTCGTTGTCATGCCCTGGACAGCCTCTTGCCAAAATATCACTGCCTTCACTGGGAATGATCCATGCCTGGTGGCATCCCAGGAAGGGCTTGTGCCTTCAGACCTGTTAAAACAGATCATCTTTTGTGGAAGAGTTTTCAATAAGACCTTCAGAGTACATCTAGAAACCAGATTTGTGTATGACTCACCATTTTGAAGAAGATTTTACCTTGCTTATGGCCTGTTACCGTGCAGTTTTGTGCTCAACGTGCACAATTCTTCTGGAACAGATCAACACACTACTGTAAACTTCTGGTACTGCTCAGCATTTTCTCTCTCAGCACAAGATGCGCTTCTCCATCCAAAAGGTTTCACCACATCATATCCATAAATGTCATTGTTTTTAAAATCATATATTAAATTATATATTACTACTAATAAACAAGACAATGATTTTAAATAGTCGTTGCTTAACACAGTAATATCTGGTATTATGAATGAAGCAAAGATATTCCTACTGGTTCCCAGTGTGTAAAACACTCTCTACATTTTTAGAAGACTTTCATGTAATATATTAGAGAGGCCAGTGACCAATATGTTTGTAAGTATATTTTTCTGGGAAATAAACTGCACATCATACAAAAATAGCATACTTAATATAAACGGAAAATAAACACTTGTCTGTAGAGACTGACTTATTTAAATAAGATCAGTGCAATGAAGGTCTTCTGTACATAAAAAAACCCAAACCCCTATGAAGCCCTATGATGGGCTGAGAGAGTTGGGGTTGTTCAGCATGGACAAGAGAAGGCTCTGGAGAGACCTTATAGCAACCTTCCAGTACCTGAAGGGGGCTGCAAGAAAGCTGGGGAAGGACTGCTTACAAGGGCATGTAGTGACAGGATGAGGGGGAATGGCTTTAAATTGGAAGGGGGGAAATTTAGACTAGACATGCTTAAAATTGCTTCATGTGAAGAAATGCTTCACTATGAGGGGGGTGAAACACTGGAACAGATTGCTCAGGAAGGTGCCCTTTCCCTGGAAGTGCTCAAGGCCAGGTTGGATGGGGCCTTGAGCAGCCTGGTCTAGTGGGAGGTGTCCCTGCCCATGGCAGGGGGGTTGGAACTAGATGATGTTCAAGGTCCTTTCCAACCCAGACCATTCTGTGGTTCTATTATTCTATGAAAAGAAATTACCTCTTGGAACATCTCACAAGTAACATGTTATGACGATTAAAATTATTCTAGAATATTCTTCTTGACAAAGATCTAGATCCAACATGGAATATAAACTCTCCTAAATATAGGACTTTGCCTTCAGGTTCTTAGAGAAGTCACAGCCATGACTGAGTAACCTTGCACTTTCCTTAAATATCATCTAACAAAAAATTAGCACAAGGCACTTCTCTGGTCAGAGAAAACCATAAACAGTGACCCATTGGACAGCTGATGCAAGACATTATCACTGCAGAGCTCACAGGTAAATTGATTCTTCTTATTGCTCTAGTTGGGTTCAACCAACTGCTTTTTAAAACTCTTCCCATCTGCTTGTTTTTTGCACAAAACCTGTAATTGTGCCACTAAAAATGGGTGAGTTACTCATGTATTACTACACCAGTGCTTGTCACAGTGAAAATGTCCCTATTATTAAAGATTTCACAACTAATTAACTGTTAAGGAACACAGTCAACATATTACAATGTGGAAGACTTCTGTTTTTTAAACTGCCTAAACACTTTTGCTTTAAGCTCCTTACATTAAAGTAAACAAAAGCTTTCCTGCTTCTCTAGCAGTTAATGAACTACAGCACTTTATTGTGCAATACTGATCTCATGCTATTTAAAGCATTATTATTCCTTTCAGAATAGAGATATAATGCCTAATAAAATCTACAGAGAAATCCTTAAAATTACTCTTTGAAGAAAGGACTCAGAGTTATTTGAGCCCATTTGTTTTGAGGCTTTTCTTTTTAATTCTCCTTCTCAAGTACAGCTGTAATCCACATATTCTCAATTCAGTTTGCTGTTTAACTGAACTAGTTGATCAAATCTATACATTTAGAGTAAATTCAAAGATTTGATTCAATCTTCAGACATCTGAAGCAAATGGTCCACTAAATAGAGTTGTGAAAATGTGAATTGACGTAAATTAGAGCCACTGGCTGTTTTTCTTTGTTTGTAAAGATTAGTTTAACCAATTTTATCACATGAGTCCATTCTAGCACTGAAGTAGTGAAAGAGATTCCACTAATCTAAAATCTGGGCCTTTTAAATCATAAAACTAAGACCTCTGAGAATTTCAGCTCACAAACCTCCATTTATTTCCCAAAAACTCATTTCATCTGCATCTCATTATGAGTTCACAACATGAAAATCAAAATCCTTTCCCAGCATCTTGGCTTCCCTGCTTTCTTTGTCAAGCAGCTCAGGAGCAGCTTTTCCTTCAAGGTGTTATCTTACTTGACACCACAATATTTTGATGGCAGCAGTGCAAAAAATTGCCTTTAAAAAGATGAACACCACAACACAGTTCTTAGCTACCACTGTGTCAAAGTCTACTCTGTCCCATTATGAAACCAGTTTTCATAGAACAAAACAAAAAACACTTTTAAAAACCTCTCTGAGATAAAATTGCTACAATCCTCCAAGTCATACTTCTTTCTGAGTGGACAAGTGAAGAACAAAGGTTTCAGTATGCCAATGTTAACTGAATGCATCTTCTTTCCAGAATAGCATATACCACATGGAGTATAGCAATTACAGAAAGACAGGAGATTGTATATTCTTCAAAAGCTGTGTTAAAACATCCAAGTAGAATGGAAATCATATACTGAAGATATGCTGCTTCTTGCAAACGAAAGCATAAGAGTTAGCCATGTAAGTCTTCTTCCCGTGTCTTCAGGTTCTCAGGGGTTAGTCAGGCAGAACACTGACAGAAAGGGACTAGAGTCTTCTAGGACACTTTATGCTCACCTACCATTAACTACATCACTAAGACAGCACTGTTGTAAAATGCAGCAGTAGCTTCCATATCAAGGGTGCAGATCTCCCCATGCCCACAGTCGGTGCTTTTCCAAGGCAGAAGATGCACAGCACACTTGGGTACCTCTCTCAGATCTCCCCTGAGCAGTACCTAAGGAAACAACTACCAAAGTTTTCTGTGATCTCAGAAGGTCATGAGGAAAGGGGCAAATACCCTTTGGCCACCAGTCTCTGAAATAAGACTTGGTTCAATACTTGCTGTTAATATTGTCAAAACCACAAACTCCTCCTGGTGGCTCAGAAAACTAGCCACCAGCTATCCAATAAAAACCACAATCCTAGGAGATGTGTGTCCAACAACTCTGGGGAACAAAGCACTAAGACCACACAGACCTGGGAAAAAGTGACTCCCCAGAGACTCTGTTAGATCTTCCAAAGTTGATGGGAACTCTCCTTGCAGGCAGTAAAAGGAGGAAAAGGAAAAAAAAAATGGGTGTTTCTGGACTGAACCTGCTGAGAGCAGTTGCAGTGCTGTACGGATGCTCGTATTAACCTGTTCTTATCAGAATAGACTCAGACCAAAACTGAAGCAAGTTTTTGTCAAATTCTTTGGTTCTGGATACCTAAATAACAAAAGATATAATAGACATAGATTGGCCTGAAGTTATAAGACTGACTTTGTTTCATTGAGATGGGGTTTATGTTCCATTTTGAGAGGTGCATTGGAGAGTGAGACCAAGACTGTTAGAATTTTACTTGATGTCTGTGCAAATCCCTCCACATTCTTGAACTTTTATTGATATCTCTATCTCTCTTTTAGTAAAAATAAAGAACAGTAGCAATAATACAAGGTATATTTTGCTATTCTGCAGGTTGGGGAATTGTGAGACTTTTTTCAATATGGTAACTAATGTTGCATTTTGGGCATTCTTATTCTCTAAGAAGGACCATACAGAGTGTCCATCCACTGAAAGAGCTTGAATTTTCCAAATGGTTCTTTCTGGAAAGACTGCAGTTTTGTGACCCGTTGTTCTTGAATTCAGCATATCCTAGCAGAGATTATTTTTATTAAAATGAAACAGATTTATAATCTTGAACTCTAAAAATCACCAATGCTAGCATAAGTTCTAACACATTACATAAATCTGTTGATCAGCTTAGTTAACATGTTTATTTCACTTCTCAGAAATATTTCTATGATCCCCAGAATTGTACCACAATGTGGATGTGGAAATTGTAAGAAAAGTGATGCTGGCCTTACTTTAGTGACTATGACCAGACTTGAAAATTCAACAGGATTCAGCAGCATTCATCTGGCAGGATCTTGGTAGTTAAATTAGTTCCCAGGCATATATTAATGATTTGCATACTCATCAGGACACAGGTTGATTAATTTTTCTTTTCAAATAAATCAACTGAAGAATTGCTGTATTCCTTCTTGTGATTTTTTTGTGAACTGGGCTCGAGTTCAAGTGGTCCATCACGTTGTAGCTTACAGGTTGTTTATGCAGTAGTTACTGCTTAGCATTTAATGAATTTTAAGTAAAGCATCTCAATGAGTTGTCCCAGTTGTGCATTTCTCCTCTTGAAATAGTTTTTTTTTTAAAAGGCAAATCTAGAATGAGACACAATTCCAATTACAATTCTGGAGGGTAGGAGATATCCATGCTAAAATTTGTGAAATAGCCAGGAGTTGAAACTGTTTGCATGAATAAAACAGCAAGTCATTTAAACGTTTGCAAAAGAGAAAAATATGTTACCAATAGTAGGTACATGACATCTCAAATGTGCACCTTAATAATCACACAAATATATTTTGGAGACATTGATAGGTATTAAGCAGCTGATAAGACCAATGTATAAAATGTATTTTAAGGACTTTACTTGCTTGGCTGGACAATTGGCAAGTATACAGAAGGATTCAAGCATAAAAGACAATGATTTGTATCATGTGGCTGCCTCTGCCTTCAGCAGCATGACACATGTTTTGCACTAAGGATAAATTATTCATACAGCATGTTTCTTGTATATCTCATGAGATTGTCCGGACAGCTTTGAATGAGTGAATAGGGAAATTTTCTTTAATTTCCATAGAATTCAAGTCTTCATATTCACTCTTCTTTAATCTTTGTATGGTCTTGTATTTCACTGTTATCAGTGGCTGGTGAATAAACTGCCAACATCAACATGTGAGCATGATCTGAACTATTCAGTGCTTACCTGATCTCGCAGGAGGCTGTTGTCCTCTTCTGTGTAGTGATCAATTGCCTCCTGAAGAATGTAATGCCCCTGGAGACTGACTAATTAGCTGTGTGCTTTTCCACATGACATAACTGTTGGGTAGTGCACAAGATCATGCTCTAAGCCACTGAAACACATTCCTCCCTGTTGAGGTGATGAGAAGAAATCCCACTTGATAATGCAGAAAGACTTGAGACAGGGTGGATTTGTAGTACAAAAGGACCAAGAGAGAATTGCCCTGGAGCAATCTGCTTATATTGGTGGGCCAGGCTCTGCATCTGGGAAACCTAGAATTTCGTATTCTTTGTGTGATATTTTAAGCATAACCAGAAAATAGGTGGTAGGCATCACATTCACCTACTCACAAAGCGATGATATGGCTAAGAGCTAGAAATAGAGCATTACTTGAAGAAATCACAGCAAATAAATGATTCAGATCAATGTGAAAGTGAATAAATTACATCTGCTTAAAAGCCATGCTAATGAGTGCAATGAATTTTTTTTTTCTACACTAATGGTTTTTCAGTGAGCACATATACTACATGTTTATCTCACTTTGCTATTCAAGAGTTTTATGCACACCTGCTGCATATAGCCATGGGGACAGCTGCAGGAAAGAGATTTAAAAAATTGTAGATCTATGAAAAACTGTAGAGAAACACTACTGTTGTTTAAATCCCAGAAATAATTACTGCAGGTATTGATTTATCCTGAAGAGAAATATGGTTAGCAGAAGACAATTCACATTAATATACCTGCATTGCCAAAAATTACAGAAGAGGAGGGGTATCTGATTCCAGAAAATCATTTTATGCAGTCAATTATATAAGCTACATTGGCTTTATTAGAAGAGAGGAAACAAAGCAGAATGTCAAATTAATTTTGTCTGGAAAAAACAAATTTAATTTTCCCGCTCCAAAGAAACAATAGTGAAAGACACAGTTTTCAATGCAATGAGCTTGGAGAAAGCAAAAAGTGCCAGATTATTAATTAGAAAATAAATAAGGAAAATTAAGTGATGTGCTGTAAATGAAGGCGAAAGTGAAGAGAGGCTTTAATTGAGGAACAAGAAGGAGAAAAGCAATTAAGATACCATTTAGAAATAAACATGAGAGGCGACAGAGGATAAATCATCCTCCAAGAAAACCTCTCTAGCTCATTAAATACTTCAAAATTACTTATGATAAGCAGTCTTTCCTCCCCCTTCATAAGCTTTGCGCTATGTTCTCACAGCACTTGGAGTAGTAGGAAGACTCCAAGCCCTGACAGGCTGGCCCATTTTTCGCTGGCCACAGGGCTTGATGGCATCCTGAAGCACTAATCCACTACTGAGCTGTTCTAGTTGAAGATATGCTTACAGTTCTTCTCATCTCCAGTCCCCAAACCACAAATACACTTGCTTTACTTTCTGATGGGTTGTTTGCAAAGTCTTACCTCTGCAACATATTTATACTCTGAGATGCAAGGCAAAACAGAGGAACTGTGGGTGCAATCCTGGCTTCACTGGGAATGTGGTGTTCATGTCAGCAGAGCCAATTTGCCAGTCACACACCTCTCAAACTTCTGCTCTCCTATTGCAATCTCCCTCACGCATATAATATTCCATGATGGACAGAGGCAATACAATCCCAAGCTCAAACCAAGGATCAAGCCATCCAACAAGGGTTGTTGGTGCGTGTGCCTCCCATTCAGAGGCTCAATCCACAGGTGGGACAGCACAAGAAAGAGACCACAGTGCAGGCACTGAGTGGTGCTGTGAGATGGGACCTAAGTGCACAAGACTGCATGGGTGTGCCTGATGCTTCATTTGATGGATGTAATTCCCCCAGCACTTTGAAGAGCTAGAATTAATGATTAAATCCAAGACCCTCTGTCTCGTAATACCAAGGGATGCACTTTGCATTGTGCAATTTGTTTGCTCTTGGATTGAAAAATATTTTTTCTTGTTTGCCTCTGGTGCTGTCTGCTGCCTGTGTGCAGAGCCTTTTAGCAGGTGTGGCCAGAAATGCTAACTGCTCTCCTCTACTCCCCTCTTACACTTCTTAACTTCACAGACACTTGTATCTGACGTTACTTGCCTTGGGAGAGACTTCAGACAATTGTTTGAGGAAAAAGCTCTCTTAAAATTGCTTCAGCAGATAGTTAAAGCTTCTTCTAATGTAAATGTTAATTTATGGAATAAAGCCACATGATTCTGAACATTCACATGAGGTTTACACACGTGTTTTACACGTGTCTGAACTGAAGGCTGGGGCAGGGATGCATGACCAGCACAGTAGGATACTGTAGCACTCCCACCACACTGTGCTGTAGGTCAGGCCCTACTGAACCCTTCTGGCCAAGTAAGCATAGAGCTGCCCTGAGCTGAGAAACCCCATCTGTTCCTCGCATCTAAACCTTCGGAGTTATTTGCCTGCTTTCCCTGTCTTAGTCTTTCTGCTTCCCCAGTTAAGTACTAGGGACTTGGAGTAATGCTTGTTCTAAGGTTCACTAGTGCCCCCAAACTCTCTTATTACTAAAGGAAATTGTTTTCTAAACCCAAGGAGAAGGGTGGGTGGGAGAATGAGTTCTACTACATTATCAGTTTGAAAGCAAAAGGGTATAAAAGGATGAACACTAGCAGATTCTGCATCATTGGCTAATTGTATGTATCAGCACCATAAAGTGCCTGGTAGCTTAAACATCATTATGGATGATGATCATCAGGATTTGACGACTTATATAACATACAACATAAGGTGCTTGGGCAGATTTTGGGAATGAGTATGGCTAAGAGAGGAGCATTGAATTAAACAGCAAGGACCAGCTGTGCTAAAAATCTTTGTCTCCCTGCAAGGAAAGGGGCATTTCTGGTCTACCAGATGCATTTTGCCCCTTTAACAACACCTCCAACTTCTGTTGAGCTCGTGCCAGAACACTTCTGCTCTAATACAGAAAAGAAAGCCTGTCCAGTCATACCACCCTTAAAAGGCTGTAGATCTCTGTGTTAGGATATGGGAGTCTAGACACTTGGAAATGCAGCAGCTTCATTGCTGTGGCTTTATGCATCCTACAGGGCAATCAATAGCCCTATAAAGTTGTTGTGCATGAAATTAGCTAAACCTTGAAAGCTTAACTCCTAGTTGGTTTTTGCCACATGGAAAGATGTTTAAAATTGCTCAGTTGAAAAAACAGCAGGAACAGTGCCACACTAAAACCAAACTGGAATCATATTTTCTAAACATGATGAGATATGAGGAGATAACTCTTTCTACTACTGAAAATTGAAAAGACATTGGTGTTATTAAGACGTGTGACTAAAATCTGACACTTGAAGCAGAAGAGATTACTCCAGCATGATGGTTTTTATGCTAGGTTTCTTTTATGCTCCGTGACTTGTTTTAAAGTACCTTGAAGCCAGATATAGGTTTTTTTAGGTTTCTGTCTATGTCTTTTAAAAGATTAAAAGGTGGGGAATAAGAATCTTTTACACCCAGTTACAGGTTTCAGGGTCTGAAAAATATTTTGAAATTATTTGGAATTATTGGAGATGATGACAGAAGTCTGCCTACATGGAGACTGAAGAACTATTTTTTGGATGCAGTGTAGGGGCTGTGAATAAGAAATAGAGCTCCATTACTTACTTCATTAGTCAGAAACAATTAAGAAGATACCTGCTTATTACCACCTTGGTCTACACATAAGGCAATTGTGAATCACTTTTAATGAGAAATACATATAGGAAAATATATAGCAGATAAGGAAACTCACTTTGCCCTCCCATGAATCATGTCTGTCTCAAAATCTTCATCCCTATCCTCCACAATCATTCTTACAGCTCGTTCACAAAGTCTGGAAATGGGCTGTTTAATTTTTTACAAAAGAATTAAACAGTGTTTGGGTAGAGGGCATGAATCATCCTCTGGACGTTCTGGATTATCCCCACTGAGTATGGAGGGACTCTGGGAACAAGTTTAAACTAAATAAAGTTTAGACTAACTGTTAAATAAAGACACATGGGATGACACCTAGTAAGTTATTAAAGTTTATATCAAATATTAATTAACTATAATTTATTACTCTACTATACCAACACAATCCAGTCTGCAGTTTCCTCTAAGTATTCCTGGAGTCATACTGAAAATGCTGATGATTTCTGGAAAAAGTCTTGCTACCATAGTAGATCACAGACATGACTTTGCTCCAATTTTGCTTTGCAAGAAGTCTTTATTCCGCAAATGAAAAATCTTTATTTCATACAAACTGAGTGATAAGGCTAAATACTAAGAGAATGGAAGCCATTCCAGATAGTAACATTAACTCATATCAAAGCTTTTAAGATCCTACTTAGCCTGAGAGGCCACAGTTTAAGTCAACCTTAGTATCATAATTTTCTACTGTGAACTTATATAAGTTAGCTAAATCACCTATAGAGCCATAAATATTCATGAAGTATTAGTAATAGGCACTGCTTATGAGTTTTGTTACTTGGCTTGCCACTATGAATAGTAATGAAGTCTGGTGAGCGGCTGCTTAGCTTGTAAGTGCTGGTACTAGGTGTAAAACTATAAATATTAACAATGTGGAGAAGACAGTCTATTTGATTGTTACTTTGACTCTTTTCTGAGCAAGTATATATACTTCATCCTTCAGTGTTTTGATGGGGCTTTAAGCAACAGCCTCAGCCTCCGCTGCTGCTACAATAAAAGAATATTTTGACAAACATGTCCATCCAAGATGCATGAGGTGGTTCCATTTCTGAGTTTTGAACATGGCTTTGTTTGCCAAAGGCTGTCTCAGTCCCACCATCAGTACTGCATTTCATGGCTTTTAGAGGAGATGTATCTGCTGAACCTTTGGCAACCCTAGACATACATCTTGTACTTTATGCTACAAGCAGAGCAGATGGCAGCACTTATGTTTAACTTTTGCTGCTACTTTGCATTGTAAAACTTTGGTTTCAGCTGTTTTAAAACTTCCCAAAGATTTCTAGTGTGCCTGCTCCCAGTTCAGGTATTCTGTTCATCTGTTTCTTATCAGTGCTGCAGAGAAGGTGAGGACATAGGGCCTTCCTGCACAGTGAAGAGAGGGCAGCATCCTCTTCACCCTCATTTTCCTCTGAAGCCTCAACTGTGCCTGACCAGCTGTGATGCTGGTCCATTAGATTTGCCCTGGCAATTCTGTGCAATTACTGGTGTACGTCATGGCAAAGCCCTTATTGTGTAACTTATGGGAAGGGCAACTTTTCAGAGTGTTCCTATTAAAAAAAAAAATGGTTTTGGACAACGTAACACAAATGGAATTTGCAACTATTGCACCAATAATGCAACACTTTAACAGAAGAAGTATGAAAAAAAACGCAAAAGGAAATTTCACCAGACTTTCCTCCTTCTCCAGGGGTACATAGCACATTGGTAATAAGATTAATCAGTTTTGCAGATCTTGTTAACAAAATTAACGTTTTTGAGGGTTTGCCTTTAAAGTACAAGTATGAAATTTTGGGTCTTTTGTTTCTAAAACCCTATGGAAACCAGGCTGTAATTGTATCTTGATGTTGATGTTGCTTGAGAAGTATTTGATCCAGATTAAAGTTTCAGAAAAAGATTTTTAATCCTAGAAGGAAAGTTTCTTACGTTGCCTGCTATTTTATAAACAGTTGTTCATAAACCAGATTAGTTCTGTCTGTTCATAACAAGTTTCTGTCTCTATTGAAGTAAAGTATGGAGCGTATCCTGGTTAGTGTCCGAAAGTTTATTAGTGTTCTGGCTTCCCATGCCTGCTCCAGATATTACAGAAAAGTATTGTCTAGGTGTTCATTTCAGTATATAGCATATAGGTCAAGTAATTGTGTAATATTGATACGTTTAAAATACATTTTATGTGGATGTAATTGTCATTCAAATATCATAAATTTCTGTTGCAGCATTTTGTTTTCTTACCTTCATCTTTAATATTGCCATTGGACATGAGTGTGGTGCATCTGTGTTTGTGTGTCTATGTATGTATGTGAGAGGGAAAAAAACTGACCACCCAGGCGTTGCTTTTGCATATAGTCTTATAATCAGTCTGACACTTTAAACAGAAAAATGCTGCAACTGTTTATCTTCACATAATGCTACTATTCAGGATCTCCTTCCTAAACCACCATATAATTCTTATTTGCTTTTACATCAAGGTTTAGTTGCTATTTAATCTTTCAGCTTATGATGTCTTTCCTCTCCAACTATAATTGATCTTGGTCATCTTGTCCTTTTGCTCATTCATGATCATCTCCATACCAGTAAGTTTATCCTCACAGTGAGGCCACACAAACACCACTGCTTGTTCCACTCCCTATTGCCCAGCAATACCTGTCAGGGAAAGATCTTGCTAAGTAGGCTTTCCTTTATCACGTTTAGAGTTACATTGCACTGGATAAAACCACATCCAACAGGTATTAACATTCTTTGTACAGCTTTGCTTTCAAGAGTTAAAAAAATGCTTTTAGATTTTACTTAACCTTTACTTGACTGCCTAATACAATTATGACTAGTGTACATTTCTACATGTTATGACCATTAATTGTTATTTGCACACAGCTCATTTCTGTGGAGGCATAATTTTCTGTAAGAGAGAAAGAAAGCACAGAAATGGTTGTATTTTGTAATGTCTAATGGCAAAAGAAAGAGTTTTTTTCTACTTGACTCACCCCAAAACCCACTTAGCTAGTATACTTAAGAATTTCATTCTGCTAACATAATTACACTAATTTAATTAGGATGAAATCTGACCTCAGCGATGTTCTCTTAATTTTACCTGGATGATTGAAACTGTTTTGGGATGGAGAATATGAATTGTAAATTACTAGTATTTTTATTCTTCTGGAAGTATAAGCCTTCCAGTCTTGTACATGTGCAAGTGCTTTTCTGGGGTGAGGCTCATTCCTTGCACTCCTAGAGTGCTGATATTTAATTTTCTCAAATGTATGAAATTCAGCTGCACTGTTTGTGGTTAACTGGGTCATTCTTTTTTGGTAAAAGACTAATACTAAAGATTATTGAAAAGGAAAACAAAGAAGGCAGATCAGTAACCATCCACCAGCGGAAGGTGCTGAAGCTCCACAAGAAGTCATTGTGGCACCTCAGTTCCTGGTGCATCTGCTAGTCGTGCATCTGGGACCAGTGTGAGGAACACGGAAATGAGAGGCACATGGTGAAAGCCATGCAACTGCTCAAAACAGCTGAGGAAGAGTTAATCCATATTTTCAGCCCTCCATCATTCCCTTTTCTGCTGGTAGCATGTCTTACAAGAGGTACGTGTGCTGTTGATTCACTGAATGGTGCCCAGACTACAAGCATCCCTTCTGAGGAGGTAGCATACCCTGATTACCTTTCCAAAAGAGTGCAGTGGACAACGTGTCACAGAAAGACAGGAAAAGAGTTTGAGCAGTTAAAAAAGGTGATGGTGCAAAAATGGACGTCCTGCCTCCAGCTGTTAAGGAAGGGCAGCTACTGTCTCTGGCCCCTCAGATGTCTTACGTAAAATCACTATTTTTCAGTGTGAATAAATTAGTCTAAAGAGGTTTGTCTTTTGAAAGCAGTAAAATTGTCAATAAGTATATGTGACCGTGACTAATGTAGAACAAATCTAAATAACATAAATGGAAAGCATTTTGTGGAAAAAAAAACAGTTCCCAGAACACAAAAGCAAATAGAAAAGAGCACTCAAATGGAGAGAACTGGTAGTAACACTCCTGAACACTTCCTCTCCCCCCTAAACTTAAATCTCAATGGCTTCCTAAGCCAGGAAGCTCTCAATGTATTTTTTTTCTCCCCTCCTAATGTGGAGCATGATGGTTGCTAATGAACCAAATAAATGCTTCCAACATCCACAGCATCCCAAGGAAGGAGGCACACAACTTGCCCCTATGCTATATACATCTTTATGACTCTTGCAGCTGCCCTGCAATGTCTCCTGTTTCTCCTACTGAGAGAAGTGTTGAAAGAAAAGTCCATATCCACCTCTCTATGAAAGACTATCATCTCCACCTCGGTTGGCTTTTACAGCCTGAAAAATCGCCAGATCCTCTGTCTGCCACCCACCTGGACTCCCCCAGGCACAATGCGTCGTTATCAACTCCTTGGCTTCAAACCAGGCGGTGCATGCTCTGTATACACTTCTGTTGTATCTATAAATAAAGGAAGAGTCTGGGGTCCAAAGGCAAAATATGGATAGCTTCAAGTAGACAAGCTATTCAGTGAATAGGCAAATACACAGATTTGATTTCATAAGGCTCTACCTTATTAAAAATTTCCACAGCCATATCCTGTGTCCCTATCTTCAATGAAGGGCAGTAGTTTCAGCTCTGTTGTTACAAGAGCTGCTTTCTTTTCCTGAAACTTGAGTAAATCTTTTAAGGTTCTTCTAATTCTACCAGATTTGGTTGGAATTGTGACTATCATGTTGAAAAATGTTCATAGTGGGCTAAAGGGCTGATGAAGAAACACACAGACATCATGATGATATAAGCCTTATTTCCTAGGAAGCTGAGCTAAAGCCTACACTGTACTAATCAATTATTACTCATTCCAAATCACATTTTTCATGTGAGCTATTCTTTTATGAGCAGAAAGGAATATTAGGCATGTAAATCTTTAATTCATTGACAAGATAACAGATCTGCTAACATAAAAGCACTTTTATTTTACATATGAAAAGCAGGGCTTTTAACCAATTTAATAAGAAAATATTCATCTTCTTTTTTTCTATTGTTTTAGTGGTTCAAAAGCTGAGAAATACTGAATTTATTAGAGAATGAGTTACTTTAGAAATTAATAGTCCTGCATGTTATTTTACTTCGAAATATCAACGTTGATCCAAAACTGGCAAACAGTATTAAATTCTACAGATAAAATGTTAATATGGAGAGAATAATTTAATCAAAGCAAAAGAGTGATTGTTTGATAGTGGTAGAGGTGGAGAAAGGGGGAGAAGAGACCTAACCCCAAATTTAAATCTTCTTTAAATGAATTTGGGTCCAGCCTCAATAAAGCAACCGTATACTACATGCTAATATATTTGGCACATTGTAGATTACCACAGCAGTATAACACGTCTGCATTCTCATTTCCAAATCCATTTTGATTGCTTCAATCCAAAATCACTTACTTAATGCTTTTGTGTGTCTTCTTTATTATGCAGATACTCTATACACATTTGCCATGAGATTCCATGTTCTCCCCATTATTTCAGATACAGCAAAGCATCTCAGATGGTTTTGGATCAGTATGAAAGCTGTCCATTTTTCTTGTCTCATGGCATCATTTCTGTTGAGCAGCTTCTGATCTTGGCTATGGTATATTGTCTTGAAATATTTATTTCAGAGTGATATTTTCCCCTAAATTTTGCTCTAAAATTTTGAACAGTGACTGCAGTTAGTTGAGACATAGTGATGACTTTGACAACTTAGACACTGTGCATGGCTCATCACTGAGAGTAAGAAACTGCAACGTGTTTTAGGAATGGTGAATACAGCTTTGAAGATCAGTTAGCTCTCTTCACCACAACAGATTTTTTAAAGAGAAAAAAACCTTCAACATTTTGTGCCCCTGTTGTATTGCTTTATAATGTCCTAGCACAGCACATAAAACAACGTGTAGTTTACCTAACATGGCAAGCTGCTTAAGATTGAGAAGGTTTTCCTTTCTCCTTTCTTTCTTTTTTTTTTACCTACTCTCTATTTGAATAAAACCTTTCCAATCAGAATATCCACCAGATATATGCATGAATTATTAGGAGAATTGTCCATGTCAGCACTTCACAGAAATGTAAAGAAACAACTCTAGTGGAAGTTTTACAGGCAAGGTTAGATTAAAGACAGGGTTTCTGACAGAGTGATGTAAAATATGAATGCATTGAAAAGAACTACTTCCTACAAAACCCAAACAAACTATACGATGACTAGGGGTTTCAGCAATAAGAGGATCAAATTCTCACCGTTCCTGTTTACACTGATTTAAATATAATTCTGAGTTTGTTTGTCCTTCCAGGAACTTGAAAATCTTATTTTAGAGCCCTGAAGGTAAACTGATGAGGCATCAAAGTATTCACAGGGTGAAAATGGGACTCTAATTCTCTTATTTTGAAAACTGAAGATGTATTCACTCTCCAGTGCTTCAATGCCACAGGTAAATTGATCTTGATTAAGATCCCTATCAAATGACTAAAGCACCCTTGGGATAGGATTAATGTTGTGCAACTGTATCCATATAATATTTAACTATGGCAAAACACCTTCACGTAGGCAGCGTCTATATTACCGGGCTTGGGATGCAGACAGATTCCTGAGTTCAGGTACGTAGTTCAGCCACATACCAACTCCACCTCACTGCAAAACTTAGGTGCCCACCACCAAGATGTAGGAGAGGAATCACAGAATGACGCAAATGAGTGCCTGTTGTGGGTAACTGGTGGCAGTCCTGTGGCACGTCACAGTGTGCATCAAGCAGTGACTCAAGACACAAACCCTGGTCTCCTGCAGAAGGCAGCTCTTCCCTACTGTCATAGGATAAATCCCACCCTGGAGTGTCCCCTAACTAAAAGTAGTTCTAAATGTTTAGCTGTGAAATACAGCCACTCGGGAGAAGAGGATGAGAACGGAGGAGGAAATTTGTGTAATGGATCTTAGAGAAATCAGAAAAGCACTATTGCTCTGTGCAATTACAAATACAATAGTTCCTTATTGGAAAGGAAGGAAAAAAATCATGTATCTGTTACTTTTATATTACCCTACTGCTATTTTATGTTCTGTTCAGACCATCTATAACTTGAATGGAATTACTGTATACTAGACAGCGATAAACTATCCAAATCATCTGTTTCCCCCGTGTGAGTAGAAAGAAATAGTCACCATAACCAATTCTCTCTCTTGATTGTACTAGCAGCCCCGGCCAAGCAATAGTTCTTTCCCCTCGAGTAACTATACCACAGCAGCCTGATCACTAGCAGCACATTTATGTGGCCTAAGTTACAAGTCCAAAATACCAAAACACTCACCATGCCCAACTTTTCCCTCTGCTTAGGAAGTACAGCACTGCCTCTTTTGAGTTCTTTTCATGTCCACCATTCATACATGACCTTTCTGTTTATTCCAAACAAAATTAATTGAATTAATTTGAGTTTCTTGTACCTGGAAATGCTAAAAATACTGATACTCTGCTGATGTGCTAGAATGTTAGATCAAAACCAAGCAACAGACATTTACAACCTCAGCAATCACAGCACCACTTCTGCCCTGGCCTTGCAACAAAGAGATCCTTCAATTAAACCATTGTATTAGTGACAGGAGAACATCTCAGTAGAAAACATTCTTCCTTCAGCAGTCACCTGCTGGGATATGTGGGACAGTGGTTGCAACTAGCAAGAAAAGAGGGAGTTAGAGACACTTTTCCCAAACCAACGGTCACCTATGTCACTCATCATGCTGTTCATCACCAGTACATACCTCTGTACTACAGAAGAACTTAGATTGTGAGGTATCTCTGGAGGTTATGCAGTCCAGCCTTTCTCAGTGTCAGATAACTTCAAACCTAGATCAGGGGACAACAAACATGCTCTGCATTTCTTACCCATGGATAGATTGAGAGAACACACTCTTCTATAGCAGAGATGCCACCCAACAATCTGACTGGTACATTGTAGTTTCCAATCATGTAATCAGCCTAAGTTGAAGCCTGAGCTGCAGTTCTGCCTTTAGCTTTTAACCTGTCTTGTTCTACTTGTTCCCTCCTCTTCTCCAATGAATTTCAGATTCTTAAAGGGTGGGATCCCCTCTGCCATTATGAGACCAATGTAGTGCAAGCCCTGGTCCTCAGGACACCACTAGGGGTAACTTGAAGAAATGGTTTCATCCATAGATGATTTTTGGCATTTTGGTGACCTTTACCAGCATCTTTCTCTCTCAAGAAGCCAATAAATCTTCTGTCAGAATCTTATAGGGCACAAAAGGTATTGCTTGCATACAGGGCTACATATGACTACCTCATGAGGATCTTTACACTTTAATTCTATTGCCACCTCCTCCTGCACCTCTTTTTCCATAGGTCTTATGAGCACATGGGGATTATGGCATTTGGTGAAGATCCTTGGAGCACTAAAGACCCAGAACATTTCGCAATTTCACAGTCTCTGTTCTCCATTCACAGCTACAGCAAAGATTTACAGAACCATCTCTCTTTAAGATAATTTTATGCACGTTTTGACATAAAGAGGATTAAAGTGGTAATTATGCATGCTCTGGACTGCGAATGCTCTCCTAATGACTGCTTTGCTTCCGTGAAAAGTCACACCAAAATAATCTACTCTCTAAAAAAGGTATAGAAGAGATAAAATGCCTTTAAAGCAAAAGTAACAATAATGGTGATGGCAAAATTAGTCTAGCCCTTAGCTAATATGTTTATTGACATTTTTAAAAGAAAGGGCTTTTGTTCAACTGATGTTTGCTTTCCATGTTGTGCACTCGACTTTGTAAAGCTTGACTGTACATTAAGGAAAGAGTTCTAATCAAATCACAGTCTGCCAGAGACAAACCTTTGCTTTCAGAAGTTAGTATAAAAAATACAGTACAGTGTTTGACTCAGAAAGCAAACACTGTCATGTTCCATCTTTCTTAACCAAAATGTCAAGGGAAAGTTTACAAAGGTGGAGAAAACTACTCATGTTTAATGAAATATTTGAGAACATATGAAAAAACAGAATACATAATATGTCCTGGGGTAATAGACCTCAGATCTATGAGTAATATTTTTATCTTTGATGTGTTCAAATATATTAAACATGTTTTTCTTCATTTGCTGTGCAAAGCTTGGGGTAAGCTGCTCAAATTTAGAAACATTATAACTAGTAGTTCTATGGTGTGGAACAAGGTGAACTTTTTATGAGCACTAACTATCTTAATTCTAAGACAAGGAGGAAACTATTGACCACTCTAGCTTTCACCTAGAACGCGTTTATTCAACGTACTTCCTTACAGTAGACATCTTCAGTTTGGGATAAGCCTTATATTATCTTAAAATTAATGAAGAATTTTACTTAAGTATGGGTTAGAAATGCTGCAGTGGAAGTACTTATGTATCTGCAAAGCTTACCAGCACTGCTAAGAACATCACCTTTCAGTCTAGTTTCACTAACTAGAGCTTTACCTGAAAACTGGTGCCTTCATCCTTTTATTCTAAACCTAAGAATAAATAACTCAGCAATACGCATTGGTTTTTATGCATTTCCTAGTGAACGCACACCAAATAGGCAGATCCACATGCAATCAGCTTCTCAAATTAGATAAAAAGAGTGACATCATCGCCCTCATTTTAAAAAACCACAGCAGTTCCCCTCAGCCCTTTGGCAGAATGGTAGTGGATCTTTATTTTAGGGAAGAGCAAACAGATGAAGAGATGCCTAGCTTGACGATGGGCAGGATAGGAGACGTCTATACTTTCTACTGGCTAATCCCAGGTGGTCTCACTGTGCACTGGATGTTTGCATTGAATTTTCAAGCATCTAACTCTTCCTGGTGTTGGGCATGAGAAGTAGGAGTCCGTATCTCATTCCTTTAGGTGCTCTAATAAGTAGCTAAAACTTAAACATTGCGGTATTAGTTTCTAATGTACCTAAATGCCCTTTAAAAACAAAACAAATAGTTATTGCACATGAAAATACAGACAGACTTTTCTTCCGTAATTTGGAACACATGCAATGCATGTGATATGGTTCTATCATTTGGAGGTATAACCACGCACTCTGAACCAAGTTTTACCTAACAGCCATTCCTTCCTCAGATTCCTGGCTGCAGACAAACATTGCTTGTCTACTGCACAGCCAGTGCACCCAGCTATGGGTGCAGAGAGCCACGCAGACTTGCAAGTTGGCAGATTATGCTGGAGGTAGCACAGCTGCAAATTTGTTCATCTTTTCTGTCTGAATTCATTATTCAGGATGTCCTAGGAAAATGTCTGGGAAACCATTCAGAGTGATCTTTCATAATCAGAACAAACTATCAAAAGTATTTGTATACACATACTATAATGTGTCTGTGAGGGCACTGAGGCAGAGCACAGGCCTTAATGGTCAGTCTGAGATTAATCCGCATGCATCTCTTCATTATCTAAAATACAATAATTTTGCCTTAACTGGAGAATGCTATGAACCTATGAGACCCACCTCTTATTGCTGCAAGTGAGAAGAAAGTGAAGGAATTCAGCAGAAAGGGAGATGCCTGCTCACGAGTGTGCACCCTTTGTGAGTGTGGCTGGATTGCGAGTGTGGCTGAGTTGTGAGCAGCAGCAGGTCCTAGACTTGGGAATTACAGAGCCCGCTGCTATACAAAGCCTTGAAATTACAAAAGCTTTCACTTCTAAGTGATGACCTAGTGATGTTTTCTCATAAGTATACCTAAAAGACTAGATTCACCACCTTCTTGAGTACTTCTTGTTTTATACCTCAAATTTACAAAGAATCAATTTCCCCTTTAAGACTGGCTGAATTGCTAATTGGACTGCAATGGGCAAGTGTCTCAGGCTGATCCAGTAATCTCATTTTAGATGAACACGAGCCCAATAGAAATGAGGATTCTACCAAAGGCATGGGTGCTTCCAGGTTAACATCTCATTTACCCTCGTTCATTCATCTCCATTGACCAGAGGAAGAATCCAGGAGCAAAGTCATCAGAGTGGGTGAGATGTGAATGTATTGAAAGGGGAGGTGAGGAAGAAAGCTCTTACAGAGCTCTGACTTTCAGGGCACTGCAGGTCACAGTAGCCAGCGCCCAAACGCTCAACAGGGAGTCCCTCCTCCTTAGCCCAACCCAAGGCTGTGTGATGCTTCTGCTCTGTCCTACAGCTCTTCACAAACATCCTCGAGTCTTTCATCATGCACATCAAAAGGAATTCTAGAAGAAACAGATGCAAATAGGCTAAATATAAATCCCACCATACGAGGGACATTGAGTCAAGCAGTGGAGGCTGTGGGGGGAGAGAAGGCTTCTTTGATTTCCTTGGGCATGGAGGTGGCCCCCCAAGACTTGCTGTGAGAAGGTGTGTGTGTGTGTGTTCCTCTCCCTTTCTGCCAATGAAGGTGGGGCTTGAGGCTTGTTAAAGCATTTGCGTCAGATGTGGCTAGGTTTTAAAATTGCTCAGAAGTCAGCATGGAATGAGTGGGAAAGAATGACAGTGAGACAATGAAACCAAACAGATAAAATAGCCTCACATGCAATCTGATGAAAAAGTCTCAGGTTTCCATAGCATCCACCAACAACCCTGTCACCTTTCTCCTTAGGACACTTGTTTGAATTCTAGCATAAATACCCATCTTTGGCTAGGCAGCTACTTTTGTAAAACTTCTGTGTAATAAACCATCCCCATGAATTTATTTCATACTCTTTTTTTTTTATCTATCCAGCTGAATGATTTGTCAAGAAGTGACCTACTTAAAAATTAACTTGTTACAGGCATGAGTTTAACACCTGAGAGATTTTTAAAAACATATGTATTATAAAATTCAAAACTGCAAGAGAAGACAGCCAAGCCATAGAAAGATATACTACTTCAAGTGACTACCAAAGCAGCATGAAAATCTGTCCTTGTTATTTTCTCCCTTTATTTACTTCTTTTCTGCTTTATTTGAGCATCTAAGCTCCTCAGATCTCCCACTGATTTTGTCTTCAGGCCATTTCTTTTTCTTTACTTCACTTTTATGTGACCATGCACAATGCTACATCTCAGACTAAATTCCTGGATGTTTTTTTCCAAAAATGACAATTTGCTTTTACAAGTTGTTGCATAGAGTTTCATATACGGATTAAGAATTTAGAATGAAGTCTCCCAAAAATTGTGGAGTAAACAAAAAGTGGAAGGGTCATAAGAAAAATTTTGGAGGACTTCAAAGGCTTCTGGAGATGTCGTGAACTTCTGTTGAAGATATGTGAGGAAGGAGAGGGACATACTGAGATGCAACAAATGCAAATAATGAAGAAGACAGGGTTATTACAGATTTGTAAAAACTGTTTAACATAACTACTAAAAAAGTGGTAGTTGTAGTAATACTGGAATTCATCTAAATTTTGCTGAGACTATACCATTTTATTCTGCTGATTTCTGAATCTGTTTTTCAAATATGTTGTGATGCTGAGAAAAATATTAATATTCAATGAAGACATAGCCATTTAAATTATCCAGTTTCTAAAACAAAGTAAAAAAAGAAGATGATTCATCGGTGTTTGATCCAAAGTTAAGAAACTATTTCAATTAAGCACAAATTGTAGTAGTCATGAGCAGCACTCATCTTGGAGACTGCCCAGCCTTGTGCCCAGAACTGAGGGCTGCTGTTGCACATGTCACAGGGAAAAAAAAAAAAAAGGAGAAAAAAAGAGTAACTGGAACAGTCATGTGTCCATTGCTTTCCCAGATAACCAAGAAGTGCTGTGGTGTACTCCCATGACATGGGACCTGGGCAGTTTCTCCTCCTGGGAAATTACTCCAGTGTGACTGTCCTCCACTGCTGCTGTCTGTGATGGGAGCCAGCCAGCGCTCAGTGCAGTTAGGACAGGTTCTGGCAGCAGGATCAAACAGAAGACACTCAAGAATTTAAAACAGGCCAGGAGGGCTGGCTTTAATGATTCATCTGTAAAATTTAATAAGACCAAGGCCAGTCTTTGAGGGGTCTCTAAGAAAAGACTGTCCTTCCTACAGGAAAGCTTTATAGAAAGTGTGCTACAGCTAGATTAAAAGTCAGCTTTTTGCTTTCTCCTGCTGATGAAGTAAATGTAAACCCTCCCCTTACCCTCACAGGTCACTGTAAAGTAGTTTTAAAATAAGCTTGGACAACAGAAGCGAAAGCTTTCGAGAGTAATCTCCAGACTCAAAAGGTTCAGTCTGAATTTAATCAACTGATTTATAAATATATTTGTAATCTAATAAGTGTTCAGGAGACAAACAGGGTCTCTGTTTGCATCAGAACAAAGCGATGTCAGCAGTTTTCTTGCAAGAGTGATGAACTTGGTTAATCTGAAGAATCTGCTCTTTGGCTGCTCCGAGTCTTTTGCACTGTGAGGAGAGTTCACAAGTGCAGTTTTTTCTGGTCAAGATCAGACTAGTGATGCTCACAATCTGCCTCAGCTTCTAGAAGTATTTTGTGTCACATTTTGTGGTTGCCCCTGACCATTTTGTTGGTGATGGCAACTGTGGAAAAAACTAGGTAAGTGGTTAAAGAGGCAGATGCTATCTTTGTGAGGTGAACACTGTTCTGTACTTGCTATTAAAAGGTGTTGTTAGCATGTCATTCACTGTCGGGATTTTTGAGCAAAAATGTGCAAATACTGCGTCTTCCATTTTTCTTGTGAAAACTGTTTGGAGAGTTACGGTAAGGCATCTCCAAGTGGCTGCAAGTCCAGATCCTCTTGCGTATGTTTTGAATGAATACAGATCTAGACGTGCTACAGAAATGCCCTTCTCCACACCAGGTCCTCCACAGCTCTTGCAGATGTGGAAATGACTTTACATGGCTCTGCTTCTCTCTGTCTCTGAGACCTCTAAATGGTTGAGAGTAAATGTGGAGGAATTTTTGGTCCAGGGAGGACATGACTTATTGACTGTGAACAATCCAGGCTATTGTTGACTATGAACAATCCAGGCCTTGTAATGAAAGCTTCAATGTAGGTATACATGATTGAGAACACGTAGTAGAAGCCTTGAATCAACCTTGTACGGATGGTACAAGAAACATTGCAAGCGATAAAGAGGGAGCTGAGCAGGATGTGAAACCGCAAGGCTGAAACATTGTTAACTGTATCTTCGCAGCTAAGCTTTATCTTGGACACTGCATTGTTTCAAATTGATGAGCACAAGGTCTTTGCTCTTATTCAGGCTGAGCAAACTCTAACTGCAGCACATCCCATGATAATCAATTAGAAGCAACCTTCAGCGCATGGACAGCTTGTGTTAACCAATAATGTTATGTCTTGTGGTGCATGGACAGCTTTAAGGTGTTTAAATAAGTGGTACTTTGGCAATAAAGTGAGAACGATTTAGCATCGCATCAGTGTACAGTCATTACTCGGGACTCATCTTCCTATGAGGTACCCTGCAACAAGTAAATGCTTTTTCTCCTTCAAGAATATGCTCTCTTGAATAGCTGAAGAAGCTTGACGGGACTGCATTTATTCCTCTTGCAGCTGATTGCCTCTAGAGCTACTAGGTTGGGAGAATAGCCTTGTCTGCAATGTTTTCATTAAATATTTACATTCTGTAACAATACACTAACATTTATTTTTATTTCAGTTGTTCTCACATCCCACCTGTACACCTAACATTAGTGGACAAAAATGGCCTCAGATCAGGGTTGAAGAAGTTCACTCTAGGTAAGATGGCAAGTGGCTTGGCGGGATGGACAACAGCAATGGGAGTGTAAAAGATGACAGGGATCAGAAGAGTGGGGAAACCCGTTAACTTTTCAAATTAAGAACCTAAGACCAACACTGCATTCCAGCTCTTACCAAATAACTGAGTAAGTGTGGGAAAGCCTTACCTCTGCCTGTACCCATCCAGAAAAAAGCATTTCTTTGGCATGCAGATCTCACTGCTCCCATTCTTGCCTGCCAGTGAGCACAACATAATTGAACCTATGATGTCAGATTTCACAAGCACAAGAATAATCTCTCTCTCTTTATGGATGGAGAGGGGGAGAAAGAGGGAGATGCATAATTACCACATATGCTTCATATGCATTAATATGTACAAGCAGATGCTCTGAAAATGTAAACTTTCATTAAAGGAAAAATTAAACATGACAAACTTGTAATGTAAAATTTAAAATATGTTTGAAAGAGTAATTCACTATCCTGGCCACACTTGATTAGAAAATCAGGATTCTGTTGTGAGTTCTGCTATTTTTTTCTGATGCCACTTGAATATTTTGCCAATAAATAATCTTACAGCATCACAATCAATCACTGTGTTACTAAGACTCCTCATCTGTGATTGAAATAATTCTATTTCCCTTGGAGACACATACGTATGAAAAATTTAAGACGTCATCAATCATGGTATCTCTTTCCAATCTTTATAAAGTTTTATCTTTGGGTAAGAACATTTCCAGTGTTCTTGTCACAACAAAAATCAACACTGAGGTCCGGTATGTTTAAAGATAGGACCACTGTGCTTAGATAGACTGTATCTCGTTCCTAATTTTTGAATTTAAATGAAATAACTGTTCTGGAGACAACTCTGTTATTTGTAGATGCCTAGTAAATGGATGAAAAGAGACCTCAATATATGTGAGAAGTTGGCACTATGTTTAAGTATATAGCATATATTTGTTTAGCATAGGGTCATTAAAGGACAACACCAGATGCATTTCCTTCACGTCAAGTGCTCTGAAATTGTGTATACTCAAACAATTCAGATTTACATTCTGCGCAAAGTTTTACACAGTCGCATGTAATTTGCTGTTTTCCCATACCACATTAGCTGTTTGTTGATGGTATAAGAATCACTTGATAACAGCGTAGCAGCCAATGTGTCTTATCATTAAACTATTGGACGTATTACTGGAAACCAAAACATCAACATAAAATGCAAATAAACATTTCACAAGGATCATCACACAGGATGCATCATATTAAACTCACTGAAAAAGAAATTCTCTGAGGTGTGTTTCCTAGGCAATTGCTTCCCAAATAGTCTTCCATTACTGTTGAGATTCAAGCCACAACAAACGCCTTTAATCCAGTTCCTAAGCTCAGTTAAGGAAATGTCTGGACAAGAACTCCAAAAGCACCTCTCCCTGTCACTTCCACAGCAGATGTTGGCCACTATTTGGGTTACCTTGGGTCTAATGATCTCTTGATTCATGAACAAAAATCTTCGACTGGTTGTTAGAAAGTATGTGGTCTATGGGGAGGGTGGGATCTGTGCTCTGGGCAGGGATAGAACATAGACACCTTGTACCTGCATGCTCTCTCATATGCTTACGAGCAAGGTAACTCATAGATATAGAGCCGCTAAAATCTTATAAAGACATTTTCATTTATGTCTGAGGTAGAGGTAATTTTTAGCAAAATTGAGGGTTCATGCCCAAAGACATTTTATCATGCTCTCATGCATCCCTAGGGCAGGGACTGGACAGCACAAAGGCAGGAGGTTCAACTGCTTCCAGGTCAAAGGTAGCTCTTAGTCTGTTACTTGAGCTTTCTGTCTCCTTTCCACATGAAAAAATGAACTCAGAAAGTCTTCCTAGGAATCATCTCTGCTCATTAAGCCATGAAACCTGCTCACTTCCAGAAAAGGCCATAGTGTAATGTCTGGGTATTGCAGGTCAATGAAAGATTAAGCAGTCAATTTATTTTAGGAACTGAGAAAGAGAAAAGTGAGCTTGACATGTTAGTCATTTTTTCACTCCCACCCAAGCTGTTAGGTAAGTCTGTGATAAAGTACTTGAATTCATTAAAATTTCTGAAGAATATAAAGGACCACTTCTTAATTTTCCATCTCCTGCTGCCTTGAAAAAAAGAAAATCCCTAAAATTTCATAGGTCAAGCTATGATTACATCCATTTTGATAAAATGCTGAATTACAGAACAGATAGGACTTTTCATAGAATCATAGAATCATACAATAACCAGGTTGGAAGAGACCCACCGGATCATCAAGTCCAACCATTCCTATCAAACACTAAACCATTCCCATTAGCACCTCGTCCACCCATGCCTTAAACACCTCCAGGGAAGGTGACTCAACCACCTCCCTGGGCAGCCTGTTCCAGTGCCCAATGACACTTTCTGTGAAGAATTTTTTCCTAATGTCCACCCTAAACCTCCCCTGGCGGAGCTTGAGGCCATTCCCTCTTGTCCTGTCCCCTGTCACTTGGGAGAAGAGGTCAGCACCCTCCTCTCTACAACCTCCTTTCAGGTAGTTGTAGAGAGCAATGAGGTCTCCCCTCAGCCTCCTCTTCTCCAGGCTAAACAACCCCAGCTCTCCAGCTCTCTCAGCCGCTCCTCATAAGACCTGCTCTCCAGCCCCCTCACCAGCTTTGTTGCTCTTCTCTGGACTCGCTCCAGAGCCTCAACATCCTTCTTGTGGTGAGGGGCCCAGAACTGAACACAGGATTCGAGAAGCGGTCTCACCCGTGCCGAGTACAGAGGGAGAATAACCTCCCTGGACCTGCTGGTCACACCGTTTCTGATACAAGCCAAGATGCCATTGGCCTTCTTGGCCACCTGGGCACACTGCTGGCTCATGTTCAGTTGGCTGTCAACCAACACCCCCAGGTCCCTCTCCTCCAGGCAGCTTTCTAGACAGACTTCTCCTAGTCTGTAGCACTGCATAGGGTTGTTGTGCCCCAAGTGCAGGACCCGGCACTTGGACTTGTTAAACCTCATGCCATTGGACTCTGCCCAGCGGTCCAGCCTGTTCAGATCCCTTTGCAGAGCCTCCCTACCCTCCCGCAGATCGACACTTCCACCCAGCTTAGTGTCGTCCGCAAACTTGCTAAGGGTGCACTCAATGCCTTCATCCAGGTCATTGATGAAGACATTGAACAGGGCTGGACCCAGCAGTGAGCCCTGGGGAACCCCACTTGTCACTGGCCTCCAGCTGGATTTCACACCATTTACCACCACTCTCTGGGCCCGGCCATCCAATCAGTTTTCCACCCAGGAGAGTGTGCGCCTGTCCAGGCCAGAGGCTGACAGTTTCCTAAGCAGAATGCTGTGAGAAACTGTGTCAAAGGCTTTACTGAAGTCCAGGAAGACCACATCCACAGCCTTTCCCTCATCCAGCAGCCGAGTCACTTTGTCATAGAAGGCGATCAGGTTAGTTTGGCAAGACCTGCCTTTTGTGAACCCTTGTTGACTGGGCCTGATCACCCAGTTCTCTTGCATGTGCTTCATGATAGCACTCAAGATCACCTGCTCCATGACTTTCCCTGGCACTGAGGTCAGACTGACAGGCCTGTAGTTCCCTGGATCCTCCCTGCGACCCTTCTTGTAGATGGGCACAACATCAGCCAGCCTCCAGTCCAGTGGGACTTCCCCAGCCTTCCAGGACTGTTGGAAGATGATGGAAAGGGGTTTGGCCAGCACATCCGCCAGCTCCTTCAACACCCTTGGATGAATCCCGTCCGGCCCAATGGACTTGTGGGTGTCTAGTTGGGCTAGCAAGGCTCTGACCACCTCCTCTTGGATCACGGGTGCCTCATTTCGCTCCTCTAACTCCTGGGTTTGTGCACAGATGGAACAACTTTCTTTACAATTAAAGACTGAGGCAAAGAAGGCATTAAGTACCTCAGCCTTTTCCTCATCCCAGTTCAAATTTATCTTACCATGTACTCTTGGATGATAGAAATCAACTTCAGAGGAAGATGGGAGTTCTTGGCATTTCTGTAAAACATAAGCTTCATCAACACTTGTAGGATTGGCAAGTCTGGTTTGATGTATCTGACCTTTTGGTCTGTTGTCATTGCAGTAAACAGAAAGAACACAAGAAAACAATTTTCCTTTAAGGGTCTTCAAAGTTCATGCATCAAACAGAATGCGCAAAGCTGCAGCATGAAAATCTGATGGTTTGGGTTCACAGAGTCGCTAAGCAATGTCATTTCTGCCAGCTTGTTGATAGGTAGAATGAAGAGCATTCACACAACCCACACTCAAAGTCTCAGCAGAGGTGCCCACAGCAGGTGCCTGGGCTGCGTGAAGTCCCCACGCAGGCCCCTCCAAACCACCATTTTTCTCAACCACCCTCTCAAGCAGCCCATGTTGACTTCAGAGGGACTGCCAGATCACTGGGCCACCACCTTTCTTATTTTTATGCAGAGTCTTATAGGCAAAGTGTAGGCACCCCCAAAAGCTGGGAAGAGGCTCACACCTGGTCACGCTTTGGGGAATACTTTGGGGCCTGAGGAACGTTTTTGGTTAACAGGGTAGTTTCGTTTTAAACATGTGTTTATTCAGCAAACAAAGTGCTAGGCCCACCTTGGATACCTAGTTACAAGCCATCAAAAGGCTCTTGGAGAGGAGGTCAGCAAGGCCACCTTAATGCATCCAAGAGTAAGCAGAGTGGTGGTACCAAGGAGCCGATTCAGCTCCTGAGCAATTTCTGCTTTCTCAAAAGAAATACTATTAGCTCCTGCTAAACTCTGCACAGAGTGTCTGATTTAGGTTGTCGTACCGCGCATCATGACAACACAGGTGCTGAGGGGCCACCTGGCTTAACTGAGAAGCCTCATGCATAACTGACTTTGGAGAAACAAGATGTGACAACTGTGAAATGGAAGATAGCCTAAGCCATTAGCAGAGCTGAAAGCCAGCAGCAACGCAAACCTGTCATAAGGGAAGGATGAAGTCAGAGATGTGCTGCTGGAGAGACTGGTCATTCCCAGTGAAGGCATTCGCCCCATCAGAGCGGCCAGCCCAGCCGCAGACGCTTGCTGCCCTGCTCTAGCAGCCCTGCTGCAAGCACCCACCCGGGTCCCTGGGTCCCCAAACGCTGCGCCCACGGGGCCAGCTCCTCCTCAGCCTCGCCCGTCCCTCCCTTCGGGTCCAGCCACGCTCCGGGCACGACGGAGGGAGCGCCCAGTGGGGGGAAGGAGCCAGCCTGGGGCAGGAGTCGCGCCCGCCGGCTGCGCCCGCTCCCTCGTTCCCTGCCCACTGCTCGTCCTCGGTGCGGGGCGACACACACGGAAAAGCGGCTCCCGCACCCTTGCAGCCGCGGCTGCCTCCGCGTCCCTCGGCTCCGCGTCCCTCGGCTCCACGTCCCGCGGCTGTCCCAGCCCCGCACCCGCCGCCCCGCGCGCCTCGTCATGGCGGGGGCTGTCATGGGGCTGAGATGATAAAACCAGGGGTAATGGGATTTAGGCAAATGAGGCTGCCTCGGCCCTCCCCGTCCGCAGGTCTATAAAGCGCGGGGCGCTCCCGCCGACGGCCAATGCGCGCGCAGAGCGGCGCCCGCCCTTCCCGCTGCAGACGGTGCGTGGGGCCGCCGGGAGCGTGTCCGTCTGTCCGTCCGTGCGCTTTGTCCGTGAGCGTGTTGTACTTTTACGTTACTGTCTATACGCGTGTGCGGGGGTGGTGGTGGGTGCCTGTCTGTTTGTGCGTCTGCTCTGTCGGAGCAAGGATGCTCCCGTGCCTGTCCCGGTGTGTGTATCGCGATGTACGAAGGGGTGTTTGCGTGCCTCCAGATACGTGCGTGTGTTTGCGTGATGCGGCTATACCTAGGTGCGTGTGCATCGAAGGTGTGATGCCTTGCGATTTAGATATATGCGTGAGTGCCCGGGCGGGTGTAGGTAGGTGCGCAGGTGTGAACACACACCTGTGCGACGGTGTGTTTCTGTATAACTCTACCTTAGCATGCGGAGGGACCTCTGCCCTGCGTGCCGGTGCCTGCACTAAGCGCACACGCGTGCGTGGATGGGGTGCGTGCCCGCGGGGGCCGTAGCTGTCGGCGGGGGGGAGCTGCGTGCGGGGCTCGGGGCGCCGCTGCCTCACCCTCCGCCCCCCGCAGGACGTCGTGGCGGCGATGAGACTCCCGCTGGCTTTCGCCGTGCTCCTCCTGGCCTCGGCGCGGGCGCTGGCCTCGGAGATGGGCGCCCCGGACGACCTCAGCTACTGGTCCGACTGGTCGGACAGCGACCCGGGGAAGGTGAGTGGCGGCGGCGCGGGGCGGGCGGGGGGTGGGGCGGGCGGCCCCGCTCAGCCCCGGCGCTGTCGCCCCGCAGGAGGAGCTGCCGCTGCCCCTGGAGCATTTCCTGCAGAGGATGGCCCGGAGACCCCGGCCCCAGCAGTTCTTCGGCCTCATGGGCAAGCGGGATGCCGGTGAGCGGGGGTCCCTCTGCATGCCTCCTCCCAGCGCCGCGCCCATCGCTCGGCTCTAACGCCTCAGACCTTCCGCAGAAGTTGCGGTGTGAGCTGCTCGGGTTTTGCTTTACTTCGTTCATTGTTGTTTTGTTGTTTGGTTTTTTTTTTCCCCCAAGTTTAATATCAGATAAACCCACCGACAGGAAAAGAGGGGGCTTCACGCTCAAGTGCAAAGCGCTCACCAATTTCAGTACGAAACCCACAGTAAGAAGGGAAACCGTAATATCCAGGTCGGCGTACGTGCTGCTGAACTGCAGTATGTGCACACCTGTGTGCCAAATTGCACAGTCGCCAAGTTGTGTAGAAATCTGTTGTGTATACAATTAACTGCCTTGTTTTCTACATGTTTAGTGACTCAAGAATTGGTCCTAAACAGTGTGTGTTTAGCTGAAACAAGATTTCGTAGCCTGTTCAAAAAGAAATGCAGTTGTAAGTGAGCACCTTAATTTTCCTTACATGGAATATGTGTAGGGTAGTTTCTGTGTTCGATTCTTCAAAGCGTTGCAGTAGTGTCGTATGTATATGCCAATCCTTTTCAACAACTCTTTATTTCTTTTTTTCTCTTTCCATCTTCCAATCAGGTTATGGCCAGATCTCTCACAAAAGTAAGTTTAAAAAATGCAATAATTTTAAGTAATTATTGGAAGATAGTCATTTGGGGAATGGTGTGTCTGAGGGGATTTGTTAGAAGGCGACTGAGTTCAGCTAAGGACTAATAGCACCAGTGGTGGAGAAATCTTCTGTTAAGGGGTTGAAGCCGCCCCAGTGAAACCATGAGCCTGTGCCTTATCTGAGCCACCACAAGCTTTGAGATTTCAATCCACATTAATGTGTGAATGTTGCAGCTCTCTTTTATTTCCCATGGGAGGGATTCTGAAAGCCTTTCTCATAGGCAAGGCAGGCTTACTGCCAGACTCAGAAAGGAGCAATTAAGACAGCAAAATGTGGAAAATTGGAATAGTGAATTCTCAAGCCCTGGAGAATGATTCCACGGGAGAGCTCATGTCATTGTATGTGAGATACTGTATGTGTGCTCTCAGCTTTGTCTGGGTGGTGTCAGACCCCTGCAGCCATCAGAAGCTGATTGATGATGTGCTGCCCTATAAACAACCGTATCATGCCCCATTAATAAGCATGTCTTGCTTTGCTTCTGTGTAACACGAAGTGGGAGATGCTATCAGCAGTGTGGTGTTACCTTGTTCTGCACAGTGACAGTTTTATTCTCTGAATTTATCTGAAGATGCTTAGAGTGGAGCCAGAAGACTTCTAATAAGTAGAAATAACTTGTAGTCTGTGAGATCTTCTCTGTCCACAGAGGCCAGTAACTGTCCCAGTGTTTTTTTACCCACAAGGTTTTATCACTACAATTATGTTTTGGAAGACCAATAAAAGAATCTGATACAAAGCTGATGCCAAATAACCTGCTGACTAAGTAAAAAATTATAGCTTTCTGAAGCTAATTCAGCTAGAATTAATACCTGTGAGGTCTGAGGACCATTCATCTTGCTTTCTAGATGAATTAGGCAATCAAAATTCTTTCCAAAGGGAAATTTCCAAGTTTGCTTTAAATGTCAGTTTAGAGAAAGAAGAATGGCTCGGTTTTGGTCCTTATCTGAAACTAGAGCTACCACTGTATCTTATAGATGTTGAAGACCAAAACTTGAAGTAATTTATCCTTTACACATCCAGTGCCTCAAGGAGTAATAATGGCACAGAAAGGTAAAAACAGAACTCATTTATATTCCAAAAATAGAGCCAGACTGTCTAGCTCAAACATGTCCAGACGTAGAGTCCCATAGGCTTCCTCTCCAGTGAAGGCTCTGCTTGACCTGTGAGAAAGATTTTTTTCTTCTGCGTTACAGAGAAAAAACACCAACAGGTAGAAGAGATGCATCATGTAGGTGCAGACTATGGCAAGATACTGCCTTCCTGTGCATTTGCTCAAATCCACGGGAATTGTACTGGGAGGAGAGTAAGAATCAGTTATTTGCCATTGTTTTTCCATGAAAGTTTGAAGAACCACAAAACAAACCAAGAATTCTGTCAGAGTCAATGAGAAGACTTCCACTAACTGCCCTGTGCTCTGATCTAACCTGCCTGCAGTGATTAGGCAGATTGATGTTCATTCTCCGTTGTCCAAGAGTGGTGTAAACAACTAGTATGTGAGATAAATGGGATTGGAACCTGTGTTTTCTTTCCTTGTGAGAACATGCTACCTTAAAACCTGCCTATTAAAAATTCGTTATAACACACCCAAATATATTTTTTTCAGGGCATAAAACAGATTCCTTTGTTGGACTTATGGGAAAAAGATCTTTAAATTCTGGTACGTACATGACTAAATCTAGTACGTATATGACTAAATCTGGTACTCGGTGATATACAGTCTCTTCGTTCAGCTGCCTCTTTGTTCTCTCCCAGCAGATGAAAGAAGCAGCCTTTATGCAGTATAGACCTAGAGTACTCTGCATATGGACCAGGATTTTCTTTCTTAACCAAGATATTTCGGGGTGTGCTTCAATCTAATGCTTAAGATGATCGGACTAGTTTGTGATGCCATAGTGCACCCAAGGTCAGATAGAAGTCCCCAGAGTACATTTCTTGCTTCCCCTGTTCTTGCTAGCAGCATGTTCTGCCAATACCTGAAGTGCCATTACAGGAAAAGATGAAATTTTACTCACAAATCAGGAAAAAAAATGAGGCTGGAAATGTTTAAACTTGTGATCCAAATCCCTCCAGATAAAGGGATGCCTTCGTTGTCTCAGCAGAGCACTATTCCTCAATCTTCAGCAGGAGGTGAAAGAGCAGAGATCTGCCATTAGCACCCCCTCATTCTGTAGGTCAAGCTGTTCAACATTCCCAGAATCCTCCAACTTCCAACTTTTCACTTTACCTAAAAAAAACCAAAAAAAAAACCAAACAAGCAAAACCCATTTTAAGCTTTGAACTGATACTGTGTTTGTTTTGTGTTTTTTTTTATTTTCCCATAGTACATGTATAGGGCAGAATACTCCTTCCTCAAGTCCACAGTCCCTGTGGGTAACTGTAGAATGCTGATAGTGCTACCTTCCCTGTGCAATAGGGCTGTAATGCGTAAATCCTTCACTGTGAACCATAAAGTGTCAGTTAATACCCTAGCATAGGAATTAAAAAATAAAAAAACTAATGTGTGTTTCATGCCTCTGAAATAGTTCTCACTGTTTTGTTAAATGAATGATAAAAGTTAAATTACTAGCTGACACCTTTATATTATGTGGATACATGCTGCGATCTATATTCTGCAATTATGGTTGTCAGTAACTTTTCAATTAAACCCTATTCAGACTAGTGATATTGCTCTCTGCATCATTTTGCAAATTGCTATGTATCATGAATAATTTTGTACAATTTTATCTGTGGTGGCAATAGCTATTAAATGCATAATACCTGTAAATATATCTGCTATCACAAAAGTAAATAGCCTGGAAGTAATAAACTGATTTGATTTCCACTGGGATCACATTTACATTAATATGAGAATGTAAAATACAGCATATGTTTAAGAAAGGCAAAGATTTGATTGCCTTAATTTCAAAATTGATGGTATAGGCAAGATACTGTAATGTAGTGTTTGTAACAAAGGCGCATTATGAAGTTTTACCTTGTCAGGCTATGTAATATCTGCCTGACAGGTAAAACTAGAATTTACTGCTTTTCTGCCTGATTCCCTGAGAGGAAAATGTTTAGTTGCTTCTGCACCTCTGGAGGAGAAGATACATCCTTGGGACTTTGTAATCAAAGCAAAATTAGGAGTGTATATATATATGCAAGGACTGCCCTTACTTCTCCAGACTGAAATATGTTTGCCTGGGCAGGACCTTTTCTTGGTGTCGTAACAATCCATATTGAGAAAGTTCAACTCATTTTCTATTTGTGCATTCAACTCATTTTGCTTTTTTGCATGGTGAAAAATTGAAGTCAGATTAACTTAAAACTGTCACTGATCTGAAATGCCAGCTCCCTGCAGGATGCAGTGCTGAATTCCCCCAAACTTGAGGTGTATTTCATGCAATATGCTCCATGAAAGCAGTCCTCTCTTTGGGGTGAAAGCAAACGTGACTGGTGACCAGCTACATCACCCTGTGATGAGGCTCTGCCCAAGAAGGGCTCTCTGGGTTTCCCTCCTCTAAAAGAGCAAGAAGGAGAGATCTACTGTACTGAATGCTAAATATGTTATTGAAGACTATTTTAGGCTTCAGTTGGTCCACAGGGTAGTCTGAGGTTTGCTTAGCTCCTGCTGCTGATTTTAGTAAAAGGTATTGCTATGTGCAGGGCTTGGGGTCAAGGGAGGTTTAAACTTGGTGAAGAGCTGACTCTGCAGGACAGAAGGTGGCAATGTTGATGCAGAAAGCCTCTAACCACAAATTGATCTGATTGCTTGGATCCCATCACTTAGATGGGTTACTGGAATGTAAAAAGGCTCTGAGTTAATGGAGCTTCAAGCAGCTCAAGAGAGGAGAGGCAGAAAGCCCTGCTCAGACTTTCAGCCTCGTAGAGGAAAGTGTCATCTGAGGGGTAAAACCAAATCAAAACATCTCAGGGCTAGGTCAGGATCCCTCGTCTCAGGTCCAATGCTCTGATGGCATCTGGCCGTGACCCAGCAGGCTGCAGGTCTCTGATGTTTCCTTGTGGGTGCTGGGGATTATGCAAGTCTGTACCTTGTGCTTCATTCTGCTTTGTTTCTTTGCAGGATCCTCTGAAAGGAGCGTAGCACAGAATTATGAAAGAAGGCGTAAATGAGACATTCTCATGCATTATTTATTAAACTTCACTTGTTCCAATGGCCAATGCAGCGTAATATAAACTAACCACTGAATGGAATAATTATTTATTTAATAATAACCAATGGGGGTTGGTTTTTTTTTTTAGTTATATGTTCAATAAAATGATTACTTTCCACATTGTGGCAGCGATACATGTTGTGTAGGTGCATTGTGGTTCTGAAAGGACCATCAGCCCTGGTGTCGTCTCACAACAAAGCACATTGTTTGATATGACCCATAAAGTTATGTTCACTAAACAAAGAAAATATTTTGTTCACTGAAAGCGAGTCTATCAGCATCACAGGCAGTGCAGAACAGAGCTGATGTACAGTCTAGTGCCTCAATTTGTTTTGATGGTTTTTAATGTACTGTAATTTCCGTATCAAAAAATATATTTGTATCATTGCAGCATGTTTTATGTTTTGTGACTACTTATCTGTATATTTTAAAAAGGATGGGGGGTAAGGCTTGAATGGAAATCCGAGGTCCTAATTTCATAGTCTGGAATTTTATGATAGCACCATTTTAAATAAAAACTACTCTGGGGATTTTGCAACATACTTTATTTGGTGGCAGTGACGTTGTTGTGGAATGAGACTTGGATCCAAGTGACAGTGGTCTGAGACTGGAAAGAAATGTCATAGGAATGACTTCCTTTTACAGGGAGGCTGTAAGTCTCCTAGTGCAGGTTTGGCAAATTTGCTGCTGGAGACAAGAATTCCTGGGATTCCTCCAGGTCACACAAGTGTCATCCATCCTAAATCAAATGAAAGTTAAGAAGCTTGTTGACTGAATGAAAAAGGCCCCATGTAACCCCCAGCTCCAAGTAGAGTAATTTGCTGTGGAGTTCATCCATTATTGTGAGTTTATTATTTGAAAGCCAAGCTTTTGATAAATTCTAGCCCTCAGATTCATAATAAAAGCATCTATTGGCTTGAATCCATGCAATATAAGAGAAAAAAAATGTGAGTGTGATTATCTGTTTAATTAAAATGTCTGGTTACTATACTTCCAGAAAAGTCCCAAAATGCTACATACATCTTGCCACATGCCAAGGCATCTGGAGATCTATATTCTCTCCACCTGCTAAAAGCTATACTTCTGTTTGATACTCTCATATTCTTTGTTTGATAATAACGTGTGAGGTTTCATCTCAGATTAATCAGCAGTGAGAACAGACAGCACATACAAACCAGATTTCAAAGTAAGTAATACAGAGCGATTACTGGTTGTTGTTTTCCATTTTGGATGTGAACTTGACAACCTCCATTTTCAAGTTTGCTTGAGGCATCCCCATAACTGCACCCTTTAAGGGTGGGTGGGCGTAGGATCTTGTTCCTGCAAGGTTAGGAGCAACGCCTAAGCATGCCTGTGCTTAAAATAGACCAGACTTCCAGCTAAGCAGAAACCAGCTCTGGTAAGGTGGGGGTTACACAGTGGGAAACCCAAGGCAGACTTGCAATGGGGACCACACTTGTATGAGATAGTGGTTGTACTGGTGCTCTGCCAGCTCTTCGTCTTGCCAGGACTAATTTTCAGACTAATAAACTTGTGTGTCACTCCCACTGAGCTCAATGAGGGGGGAAGCTGATTGCTGGGCTAACAGCACGGCAAAAAGACTCTGGAAATGCATGCTGAATAATGCTCAGTATAGGATAAAAGGAAAGAAAAAGCTTTAAAATGCTATTCCCTGTGCCTGGAGGCCCATAGTGCTCTCAAAGCTCACAGTCTGTATACGCTGAATTGTGAGACATCGAGAGAAAAGGCCCCGCTGCTCACTCCCTGCAGCCTGCACATCTCACAAACCTCCCAGCAGAAGCAATTACTGCAAATATATTTGCTTCCAGAGAAAACCAGACAACACAAAGTGGCTTTAAGTGTTAGGAGTATGCACAGATATTAGTTAACAACATCCAGCAAGGGCTGGGATGAAATTTTCTGGCAAAACCATAGGATCATCAAATGGTTTGGGTTAGAAGGGAACCTTAAAGATCATCTACCCCCTACCATGGGCTAGTCTTTCAGTAGATCAGGTTTTTCAAAGCCACATACAACCTGACCTTGAACACTTCCAATGATGAGTGTCATGGCTTAGCCCCAGTCTGACCTGACAGGCAACTTAACACAAGCAGCTGGGATCCCAAATCCCCACCGAGGGAAAAGGGAAATGACAGAAAGAGATTTGTGGATTGGAAACTAAAATTAATCCAGCTTTAATGAAATAACAATAATAAAATAATAGTAATAATAAGATAAAAACAAATAAATAAAATAAAATGCCCCTTGATGGCTGCATCACCATTGATTCTGTGGAGCAGGCACAGGGAAAGGGTCCTAGGATGAACGCAGAGGTAGATGGGAGCTGGACTCAGGAACTGGATTCAGGAATTCGCAGATCTGGGATCAGGGGCAAAAAGGCAGATGGGGTTCTTACTATTTGGCCATCAAATAAGACAGCTGACTGTTGTCATCACTCGATTTTATACTGCGTATGACATACATGGAATGGCATACTCTGTCGGTCAGTTTTGGGTCACCTGTCCTGTCTGCCCATCCCTGCAGGTGTGACCCTTTTTTGCTTCTTTCACATATATAGATTACTAATCGATGATTTTTCTGCACAAAAGTTAATTAAGTTCATGATTGTGTGTCTCCATCCTTTTTAGCAGTCTCTCAGGGCAAGAAAAATGGTGTGAGAACTGGTCATGATTAGTGCCACAGGCTGTAGGTTAGAGATGTCGACCCTGAGGAGGTTTGTGGAAGCCAAATGAGGAAGTTGTCTCATTATCCTGAAAAACACTTAGTAAACACTTACTGTTTTGTAGCAATTAACATTATGCAGCTTAAAATTGAGCATTCTCACCCTAATTTAGATTTCCTTGAGGTATACATTGGACTTCACCATTTTCCAGCATTACACACAAAGTGTGTCCAGGTCCTTGAGTGAAAACAACCCCACAAATGGGTTTGCCTTTGCCTGAAGCAGCAGAAACCCAGTTTTCCCCAACAAATTCCTTCCATGCACTGCAGGGACTTTATCCCTTTCTGCCAAATGTAGAAGGTCTGATGGAGCAGGAACAGCTCAACTGGTAGATCTCCTGGTGTTGATTAACCAAGTGGCTTTTGCCAAATGCTTAGCCCAGGTTTTAAATATGCCACTGCCCGTTGCTTTCAGTAGTTTTTAATAGTCCATTATATCACGCAGTTTTCCCTGAGGCTGTTGCATAGTAGGGAATATGATATATCCATTCAATACCACACTCGGGTATCTATGAGATTGTTTTGAAATTAGTACCATTGTCTGACTCAATTCTTTCTGGAGTGCCATGTCTCACAACACTTCTTTTTCAATGGCCTGGGTAGTGTTATGGTCAGTGGCATGGGGCACAGGATGTTTCCAGCCATCAGGTGGTTGCTTCCACCATTGTAAACACATAGCACTTACCCTGGTGGGTTTGAGAGAGTGTGATATAGTCAAATTGCAAGGCCTCCCAGTACTTATATTTCAGTCATTGTCTCCCTGTCACAAGTTTTTAACCATTTAGGGTTTTTATGGTGGTACATGCTTCACCATCATGGATAACCTGCACAATAGCATCCATGGTTAAATCCACCCCTTGGGCATGGATCCTTTTATATGTTGCACCCCTGCCATGGTGACCTGAAGTGTCATGGACCCACCAAACTCAAAATAATTCACATCCTGTCTGGGCAACCTGTTCCAGTGCCTCGCCACCTTCATCATAAAAAATTTCTTCCTTATGTCCAAACTAAATCTATCCTCTTTCAGTTCAAAACCTGGTTTTTTAACCAGGACCTCTCAGCCTGCGTTTGTGCTTGGGATTGCCCGAGCCCAGGTGCTGGACCTTGCAGTTGGCCTTGTTGAACTTCATGAGGTTTGCATAGGCCCACCTCTCAAGCCTGTTCAGGTCCCTCTGGATGGCACCTCTTCCCTCCAGTGCGATGACCACACCACCACCATTTTACCTAGAAAGAAAGGCTTGCTTCTGCTCTTACTTGGCTGTTTATAAGTGGGTTTAATTTGGCATTCGAAACACCTCATTCTAATTTCTGACGGTAAAGTAATGTCAGATTTGTCCTAATTTAAGTTTTTAACTATGAGCTGAAGATTGGCATTGATTTATATATTTGTACAGACATATATTCCAAGCTAGAAATAAACAGAATGCACACAAAAAGGCACAGCCTAAAATGTTCCAACTAACTCTACCAACGATCCAAAACCAAAAGTCCTTATCATATTTCAGCAGTGGGGAGCTGTGCTGTGGCAGGGCTGTGGGTCTATGCCTGCCCAGCAGGTCCAGGGCAGTCATGGAGGCACATCTGCAGGTATCCAGGCCAGCACTGCCCACCTCCACTGCGAGCTCACTCCTGCCACCCTCCTACCCCAAATGTTTGTCCCTATGGGCATCCTCGGGTACTGGAGACTCAAAAAGGAATTCTTATTCTTATATCTTTTCAGCCTTCAGAAGTAAGCAATATAGTCTAGGCATTATTGACCACTTCAAAGGGACTTTTTAATCATTTCTGTGGTCTTTAATTTCTCTTTTAAGGTTCCTTCATCTTTTAAATGCTTTTATGTGTTGGATGGCATTGCTTGCAGCCCTAGGCCACTCGCACCTTGGATTACTGGGTGATGCCAGGCCTCCAGCTTCACTGCAGGCTTTGGAGAGGCTTTCACTAAATTCCCTGCCACCTCTGCAACAGCCAGCCACAACTGTGACACAGAGTGAGCTCTTTTTTGATGGCAGTAGCCTGACATCCCTCAGCCTGCATAAGCTAATCGATAGCACTGCTGCAAGTGCATCTGTCGGGAAAATGCAAGCAAGCTTTAAATAAAGCAATAAAAATCTTCCTAGGAAATCAGCACATAGAGTAAACTCAGGGTGATACTGGTAATTGTCCCTGCTGGGGAGATGCTACAGGCAGTTTGACATCACAGCCTGCCTCCAATATGCTCTGCACCCTTTTTGCTTCTCTTTTTCCCCAAAAATACATTATTCATCTACATCATGACAGGTGGTGGCTCTTCTGGTAGGCACTGTCTCCTCACACACACTCCCCTTGCCCCAGATGAGATGCTGAAGTCAGGGTCTCAGCAGCCTGCCTTGCTTAGGCATAACCCAAAGGACCACCAGCTCCATTCATCATCTCCATCTATCTGCTGTGGCATGGATACCAGCCCTCCATGGTGCAGATATAGCCCAACTTAACCTGGGGAGCCAGAGCCATTGCACACAGAGCCCTACCATGAACCTGGGGCTTCCTCTCTGTATGCACCGCACCAGGGGCTTGGACTCTGCAGCGTTTCCCCACCAAGCTACCAAGAATGAGTCTTCTGCTGTGTTCATGTCAGGAGGATCATCTTTTTCAGCATAGCTCTAACTAAGAGATAAGCAAGAATCTGGAAATGTCTGGGCGCAGAAATCTTTGTGGGGAACTCAGCCCCCAGCCATCGCAGCTAGAGCAGAATAACATTGAGTGGGGGGTTCTTTAATTATTACAGTGGTTCTTTAAAATGCTGTTTCATTCAGAGTACACCAGTAGCAGCTCCTTCAGAGCTACCAAGAGCCAATATTTAACTGCAGACTTTGTCCCTGTACCTTCTTAAACTATGGCGTAGATAACATCTTTAGCATAACGAGATACAGACAAGTCCCGGTGCAAACTTTGGTAATGACCAAGTGTTTCCATGTTGACCCTGAACAGGCTGTATTAACAAACATCTCCCGGAGCACCAGGACAAGAACACGTAGCAGCTCCTTGTACTGTTGTACTGTACCAGGATGCAGCTGCCTGCGAGTCTGGGTAAAACTCTGTGTCCTCATGCTACATTCAAAACAGCTCACTTCCCTTCACAGAAAATGGTCTTTACTAGAAGACTATGGATTTTTTTTTTCTGTAAGCAAGCATACAAATACCCTCAAATCTATCCACATCTTTCAGGGAACACAGGCAGACTCTCTTCAAATCATTCTCTGAATGTTTTTGAAAGAGTATAGACTGAAATGTTTGTCAACAAAAAGAGCATCTGGGCTACATGAAATCCATTATGATATTCATTAAAAATTATCACTGCTCGATCCCTGATAGATATCTGGTTTCTGTCAGAATAAATCAGCAACTCGTCAGCTCAGAAACTCCTGTTTAGAGAGGTATGCAGAGCACGTGCAACAAACATCAACTCTTGTTTCCTGCATTCATCTCCAAATTAAACAGTATCACCACTTACTGAATATAGAAGAAATGAAATGTGAACCAACTGTTAAAAAGCCAGGCTCTTCATCTGTCATGGTGCTTCGTGCTCTCCCAGAAGCCTGGAGGGAGGAAGCCCACCCAGCAAGGTGAAGTGGTTTGGCCAAAGGTAACAACAGTGACCAAGCCAGAAATGCAGTGCACACCCTGTACCAAACTGGCCACTTCCACAAGGTGCTATGAAACTTAGGAAGCACTGTAAAAGATAAGGCTGAATGATAAATTTTTTTCTGGCAAACTAAAAAGAAAAGAAACGACCTTTTTTTTTCTTCTATCTAAACCATTCCCTGGGCTGTTGTTGTAGAAGCGCAGCTGTAACAGAGTTAAAAGACATATATGCATCAATGTCAATATACTTCTAACGCTGCTTTCTGCAATAACTACTTTGTATTGAAAACACCTCACTGAACAACAGAAGAACACTTTTAATCACAGAAATTCAGTTTTGGCACATAGAAATGCTTTCTGTTTTCACTGTTACAACACTCAAATTGATAGTCACATCGTAATTCGGTGTACGAAAGCATTAAAATTCAAGCAATACCTTTGCAATTCAAGTAAATCGTGCATGGAGACGATACACATTAATTCCTGAAAGAACATACACATGCTGTGTGGCTACATTAAGCCTGCATTTAAAACCAAAAGTTAAAAGTAAAATCCTATTGGTAGGGAATCAAACAATGGTGACAGATTTTCTGCATACCTGTGTGAAAAACAGGCTATATTTGTGCCTGCTAAATTACATGATGGGTACAACTGAGAAATGACGTTATCAGTGTGAAAGAAAAGAGATAATTTAAGAGGTGTTTTGCACATGCCTGCAATTATCTGTTTGCAGATGAAAACTTCTGTATTTGCACTTAGCTGGGTTCTTTCATTGCTTATATCATGTACACATGCACTTAAGTTTATATTAATAGAAGTGTACCACATAGCTGAAGAAAAAAAGTTGCATATTTTACTTTTGACATAACAACCTGTGGTGGATTATGGGGCACTGGAACTGCACCCAGAAATACAGATGCGGCATTTATTTAAAAATAAGACCTGTGGAACAGCCCAGCAAAACTGATTCTGTTTCAGAACAGCTCTATGCTGCCTGCCACCAAGAGGCACAGGGTTGGGGAGCAGGCTGAGTTTGGCATAGCTGGGGCAAGGTGGTGCTGTGGGGCCGTGCTAATGATCATAGTATGGTCTCACCAAGGACCGCTGGGCCATGGGACCTGCTACTGCCCCAGCTGCTGCTTTGAGCGACCTTGTTTTGTTAAAAGCATCTGGAAAAGAAGGAAAAACTGCACAGAATGTTGTCCTCTTTACCCTTTTCTACACACACAGTTACTGGAAGAGTCAGAGGACATTAGCTGCCCAAACAAAGGGGATCTAGCTTGGCCGCACCTGCAGCAGACAGAAATGGTCCTCCAAGCACTCTCCAGCTCCATTAAAGTGAGCCCTTCTCCATCCGTAGGGGAGACTCTTCCCAGGCAGCAGCCTTTGACTGTCAAGGAGGAGGGAGAGAGGCTGAGTTTCTGGCAGGGAAGCAGATTATCCTTCTGTCTCATGCACTTGGCTGTGTCAGCAAAAGTTATACACCCCTTTTCTTTCTGTGGAGCCAGTCAACTCTGTCACTATGTTGACTATACGAACAGCGTAGTTTTAAAGCACTTGCCTCTATTCAGAGCTGAGAGTCCAAGAAGAGTTTATGCACTTAACTTTTCAAGTGTTTTCTAAAGAAGCATTTGTTTACCGTTGCTACTGATATTGCTGCATCTAAAGTACGCAGCTACCTGCATCACAAAGATGATTTATTGCACCGAGTATGAAAAGCAAATCTCATCCAGTACATACCATTACAATGGCAGAATGGATTTTGGTGGAGCACTTTCCAGCTCAAACAATTTATATCTATAAGCAAAAAAGAGCTTTGCTGCAGAATGGAAAAAAACAACTTCGAAACAAAATTATACCAGTGACCAAAATGATGAATTTTCTTTGCCTCTTGATGGGAAGCATTTGTCCTGAACACAAACTCATGACATCATTACATATTATGCATCATGGGAGTGTCATGCCTCAAGCAGACTTTCTTTAGTATTGATATGATATTATTAGTACATTTCAAAGATATTCATCTAACATTAGTAGATTTTATAGGTGAACTACATGGCCAAATGGAAACTCTTATTTTTTTCTTTTTACCAAACAAAACAATTACTTTACAATACTTAATGCTAGTACTTCCAAAAATTTGTTCAAGAGAGTCCTTGCGAAAGATGACCAGCACCAGGGCAGTGCTGCCATATCTCTTCCTCTAATGTTTTATACAGGAGCCATGGCCTGGGTTATTAGATACAATTGTATGATTGCATGAGAGTCTCACATTTTATGCTGAAAAAGAAATAAAGTTTCCAGACAACAAGTTGAAAAAAGCATTTTTAAATGGTTCAGAAAGGAGAAGGAAAAGAGATATTCCAGGTAAAGTATTTTATAAAACTTTATGGGCTTAATATATGCTTCTTTAAAAAAAAAAAGCCACAAATGAGTGCCTGGCAGTGTCAGCACTCCATGTGTTTGTGCACTCAAACTCAGGCACAGATTCTCAAACCATCAAAATACTGTTTCTAGAGGGAAAAGTGTCACCTTGTATTAGTAGCTTCCTTTCTCTGCAGCTTTATGGCGTACTGAAACATTATTCTATAGAATCATTTCTGCATTGCAGAAGATACCACTAACCATGGAAACTCAAGGGAGGGCTGGCACTACATCCTCTCCAGGATTTTCATCATCAGCTTGTTATTCTGTTAATGGCTTCATTATCGCAGCCATGAGATGCCACTGTTACAACAGTCCCCAACCAGAAGGGATGCACACCATATTGGTTTGCTCTAACAAACCCAAGAGCATGGCCAATGATATGTAGAAACGCCGTTTTGTCACGGGCATACAATCTGAGTGCACAAAGAGAAGTCTCAACTTCAGGAGAAATACATTTCATATGAAAATTGTTAAAATAATAGTCTTTGCTATGAAGGATTTTCCAAATTATTTTCTCCATGCTTCTCAGGAGAACTTTTGTTTTGAAATTTCAACTATTTGGTCAATTATTAGAATTGTAAAGACAGATTTTTCACCCTCCTGACACAGGAAGAGGGTGCTGGAACTGTCATTGAGTATTGTTTCTTTCATCTTTATTAGCTTTCTGTTTTTAATTTACATGGTGATGTTAAGGAAGAGACCCTGTAAGAAAGAGAGATGCTGTTCCTGTTCGTACTAGGAATTATCTGAATGTGGTATTTCAGTGATCTGAGTTTCAGACCAACCAAGTCATAGGCTCTTTGGTTATCAAAATAAAGAAGGGCAAATTTTTAAGAAGTGTAATTGGTTGCATTATATCATGGAATCATTTTCTTGAGAAGATCTACACAAGTTCTTTCTTAGGGGAAACTGTTAGGAGAGATTTACCAGCCCAGTCCAGCAGCCGTAGTCCCCTCTCTCAAAATCAGACTTCACTGAGAAAACCGTGGTTCGAAAGACAGGCTACTGTAGAGAAACAATATGCTTAGTGATTCAGAACAGTAGGCTGACTCTATTCTTTTCATATCATTGCACCCTTTAAGCACACCTCAAAAGATATAATAATCATGACACCACCCCATCCCCCCCAGCACATGCCTTAAGCATTTGATGCTGTTGAGGTAGCTGTTGTAGCACTTACGGGTGGTTACAGCAAATTTCTAAAGCTCAATATTTCTTCAAAGCCTTGCTCTGCTAAAACGTTCATGAATATTTCCTTTTTCATCTCCAAAGTGCAAAGGATATCAAAGTGATAATGGAAACAGAAAGGCCCCAGAGTGGTTGCAACACTTTTTTAAGGTAACTCCATTGAAAATCATGATTGATACCTCCTACCATTTCTTTTCTGATATTGATTCCTTCAGACTTATCTAAAATAGATACAACTAAACAAGCCTAAAAAAAATCCTGAGATTTAGAGTAAAGATAAGCCTTGAGTAAAAGGACACATTTTATAGAGCGTGCTGGAGGGAGCCATCCTTTTCTGTTTGCTGAGTAATGTTATTACTTCATGAAACTAAATTTGCTAATTACCAATCACCATTTCTTGTGCCTGAAACAAAAACCCCTTTTCTCTTGCTCTACATTTTGCTTAGCACTACATGCAGCTACACTTCCTTATGCACTGAAACACAGCACTGCAGTGCTTCCTTGGCTTCCACAGCTGCTGAGGACAAAACAGCTCCATTTCCAGTCCCTTTGCTTCTCTGTAGCAGATCTCCCTTCTGAGGCGGCTTTGTGAATCCCAGGATTTAGTGGACATCACTCAGCACTTTAAAGCCAAAACCTAAATAACATTATGTCATCAGCACCGTAGCAATAAAATTATTTATCCTGCACTTGTGCTGGCAGTCACCCACCTGTTTCTTATCTAGTTCTTAAAAACTGACGATGCTCCCTATCACCAATTTACCACATAACAGTAACACAGCTCCAGTCTCTTTCCATCAAGCTGGCTGAGGTGAAGCCTTACTATCGGTGCCTGTATTAACATAACACTTCTTCCAACAGACGAAGCCCGAAAGTTTTGTACCAGGCTTACAGCAGGCTTCCTCTTGTGCAGATTGCCAGCTGCAGCAGCAATGCTTTCCATTAGACCCTGACAGAAAGCATCACCTCCAGCAGTGTCATTTCATATCACACCTGGCTAGGCAGCCTGATGGCTCCTGTGCCAAAAACCAAGGTTTTCCAACCACCAGTCCTCAGCATGTGCATGCGCACAGAAATAAAACCAATATGTGATAAGCACAGGCAGCAATGGGAAGGTATTCACTCTGCACAATATTTTTCATATCCCATATCCACTACAAACTCAATGTAAGCGCGACCTATTTTTTGGCACAGCAAAATTAGCAGTGAGGAATTATCAGTCAGTCAGATGGCTGTGACAGGGCAGTTTCTATTCACAGGAAAAAAGTAGGCATCTCTCATTCCCTCTTAGGAATTTTGATAGAGCCAGGTCATCACTGAAAAATATTAATATTTGCATACTGAAACTGTTTCATTATCTTATAAATGCCTCTAATCACACACTTGAATGCTAAGAGAAGAAGAATGGTAACAACACTGAAGAGGCATAGGAAATTAATGCAAATATTTCTTTACACGCTCATTGATCAAAAGATTTTTTTTAAAGTTTATTTATGAAGAAAAAAAAGGATAAAATTATAAAATATCTGTTTTGGCCACTTTGATTAACAAAATTACTCCATAGTAAAAGATTCCATAATAGACTCTTCTTTTAAAAAAAAAAAAAAGAAAAGAAATAGTGTAGGGAACACTTACATTTCTACAGAGAGCTACTTACTGAATTTATCTTTCCTTTCACAAGCTGGGGCAGTAAGCCATGCTTAATTTTAAGCACAACAGGAGAACTGTCTGACAGCTCCAGCTGTTTTATCTGCATTCTGCACCAGATCAAAAATACTTGAACAAAATTCTAGATCAATCACCCTGAGCTATATTGAAACCATTTAATTCTTAAACAGTGAAGGAAGTGTGATTTAAAAATAAATAAATCACGTTAAGACGTCTGAACAAAATTCCTGTAACCTAGCATCCCCTGCAACTAGTTAGAAAATACAAGGAGACAATTTAGAAGATACAGGAGGCCAAAAGACCTCTAGATCATCATTCATATTTTGGTTTTTCCATCTATAAGGAGCAACATTACATACTATTCAACTTATTCATGGTATCTCACTGTCTTTACACAATACTACAAAGCATGGCAAAACTAAGTAATTTAGGGTTTTTTTGAAATTAAATTGTTTTTTCTAGAAAATAATTTCATGACACAGAACAAATCTGGCAATGCTGTTCTAGAAGACAGCTTGACCAAGAGAAACACCTGCCTCGATCTTGTCAGCATGTGGCTAATTAGAGCCCTCAGAGTCTGAGACCACTAACAGAGAAAATAAATTAATATCTTTACCAGACTAAGTACACAGAATCCTGAGATGCTCCTTGCATAGTTCAAAGTCCTCTAAATTGGTCCCATATGCTTCTGAAAATAGCATAAAGATACCAAGGAAGTCCACTGTCCACCAAACTATTGCTTTCTGTTAATTTTTATCTTGATTTACTGAAAAGATATACAGCATTCTTTAAATGATGCTAGTCTGTCTTAAAAGAAGAAATATATAAAAAAATCAGTCAATAAGTGCAGAAAAAACGGCATTTGCAAAGGTTTAAATCTGAAAGGTTTCAGAGCTACTTTGCTGCCCCTAGCCTGGTGGTCAAGCCTCAGAAGGGAGCATCCTAGAAGACTCGTTCTCTTCTCTGTCTTTTCATGGCAGAGAAGTTCCAATTTAGGCATTACACTCATTTTCCTGGGGCTGCACACTAAGGAGAGACATGAAAAAGTCCTTCCAGGCTTCTGCATCAGAGATGCTTGAAACCCAGAGCCAAGTTGCTACCGTCACCCCACCCCAACCCCAGAACATGGGGATGCTGAGGAAGTGAATAATAAAAAAGGCTATTTTCCATAATTTCAGTCCTGTACAAACTTCGTTTCATTACTTTGAAAAGTCCCTGAAATTAACAGGGCAATAGGAAAGCCAAATGTTGTGATTGGTAGGCTTCAGCACTCCTAGTATGCTGTAATGGGAGTCTTGTCCCCATCAGCGCTCAGTGCTGGCAAGGAGGAGGTAAGGAGCAGGAAGGTCCCACGTAAAAGGTGTGTCTACACATCAGCTACTAGCTAAAAAATATATTCCACAGCTTATATGCCAACCAATGCCAACCACAGTAAGTTTAGTTTAGGCACGAGCTGCGGTCTTGATAGGGACAGCAAGCTCAGGGTATGCAAAGTGCGTCTTCCTCAGGAACGTGTCAGCAGACCAGAGTGTGGGATGGGTAGCTCAGATCCCATCAATGGTAAGAGTAAGATGACTTATCTTTCCTGTGTTACTTCCCCAGGCACTTTGGGCCCACAGAGATTTACTTCCTACTGAGTGAAATCCCCTTAAAGTACATGGTGCTGTAGCCAAGGAGATGAGTAGTGTCATCAGTCTGCTAACGTGCATATCTAAGCCTCAGCTCTGCTCAACTCCCCAGGCAAAAATTTGCTTGTCTCAGTGATGTGTTACAGGAGTCATGAAGGCATGCCAGACACAGGGTCCATTGGCATCCACAGCCCTCTGAGGAATTGTTTTTTCTCCTAGACATGTCACCTGCTCAGTGGGGCTGAGACTTTCAGTCCCCCAAAGAACATGACAGCATTTCCTCAATTCTCCACTCCACAGCTTGTTTTTTTAAAGTTGCCTTGCTTAAAGGGGATGGCCTAATAGAGATAGATATTGCAAATTACTTTTCTACTATTCACCCAGCCTATAGCACAGCTGATTTGGGTTTGGGCTTTACAGCTCAAAGAAGCTCCAAGCCTTCTTGCAGATAAAGGATGCGTATTTAAATAAAAGCTGAGGGGCAGAGAGAGTGATCAGAGAGCAAGATTAAGAACTTGTCCTTGATCCCACGTTTTGGAGAGGCCCCATTCATTTGATGATGACACCTCCTACCAGAATAGATCCCAAATTAATTTGCTTAGATACCACCAGATTAGTGGCATGCCTGTGTGAGGCTGTAGGTTTCTGGGAGCACAGGTATGACTCCATCCCCTCCCTCACCTCACACCTACCCAAACAGGATTTTTTGCCTCATGATACACACCTCATAACTGCACACTCCCAACATATACTCAAGCCAGCCTTCATTTTCCTCTTCTTCTTACACTTGGATCTACCAACCCTCACTCACTGGAATAATGCTATGGCAGTGTTTTTTCCCTTGACTTTCCTGGTCCAGCCAGATCCTGAGCTGCAAGCCTTGGCTAGGTTCCCACAGGCACTGACACAGTGGCACGTTGCTCTTGGCCATATAAGTTTGGTGACACCCAGACACAAATGAGCATCTAACATCGTTCAAAAGGGACACAGATGTTGAGCAGCACCTTCTGACATACAGCAAAGCACAGGCTCACCCAGTTTACATGGTCAGCTGCAGAATTATACTCAAAAGAGGTGGTAAACATATCATGTTTTCCCTAATTGCCATGTTTAAGCCCCAGATCCCCACACTTTTTTCCTGCAAGGGAGAAGAAAGTCCACCTTCCTACTCAAAACTGCAAGATGACATTATTTCATTTATAGCTGAGAAATCCATGATAAAAACTGGCCAGAACAAAAGTAGCCAAGTAGGCAGCCTTGTTAGGGAGTGGCAGACACAACTGTCCAGGACTATGCGCTCTAGAGAGTGCAATGGAGAGCACATGTAGCTGGGAATGAAGAAAGTCTGAACCCTCCTGGTCATTCCTCAGCTTACCTTCACAGCATCCTTCTGAGAGTGGGAAATGCTTATATGGGAGGAGTTAGAGAGGCTTAAGTGCATTTCTCCCGCTCACTAAGGAAGTTCTTGTTGGAGTGAGGGATGAAGTCCAAGTTTTCTATTCTCTTATAAAACTAAAGATGGTTCAAGAGCTGTGCTGGGAGTGGCATTTCACTGTGCCTCACAATATGACATAAAACGTTATTTCAGAAAACAGAGCTGGTGTCACAGTACACCTACACATATCCCCTTTCCTAATGGCCTTTCAGTTGTTAATATGTATTTTCCATTAATAATTTACCTACTGCAAAAAGCAGGCTTGTCATGCCAGGCATCTTCGTACAACATGGTGGAGCGTGGTGGCAGCAATGGGGAAGAGGCTGTGTGACATGGTGGCAGACACAGCAGAGAAGTACATGAATCTAGGTAGAGAGTTTGAAGGTACCCATGGAGAGCTCAATCCACGTCCTCAGTACAATTCCTAATCCTGGCATTACTGTCACATTTTTTTTCTGGAAGAGGAGGCAGGAAGGATTTTCCAGGGTAGAGAACCACAGAGAGCAAAAGCTCCAAGTTGCTAAGAAACAAAAAACTCAGCGGAAGAGTTACTAACAGAGAGATAATATCCTGTCATCCAGGAGAACATGGCAGGGGTGTCACAACAGCTGTCTCACTTCAACTTGGGAGGCTGTCTCTCATGTTTTGAAAGTAACCAATGACACCCAACACATGGACCTCTCTACGAAATGCAACTGCTGCCAAGAGACAGCAATTCTCTGGCGGGCACCTCTGTCATCTCCTACATCAGCTCCTGTGTGAAAAATTTGTACCACCCTGGGGTCCACAAAGCTCAAAATTCCCAGACACCTGCTCTGTGCAAAGCCACCAAGCAGTACAGACTTCATGGCTACAGACAATGAATATTTTTATAATTCAGTAAATTTTAAGGCAGTGAATTTTTAATAATTCAGAAAAGACATAGTAGCTCTTTTATGAGAGCTGAGCATTTTCAGTATTCCCACAGCACCAACTCAGCCCAAGAAGAGACCGTGCTATGCAGGCGTGAGCGGGACCAGCCCAGGGCACCTGCAAACCTCACCAAAGTCATACATAGGCAGGAGGCGGCACTTTAGAACATATTCTTGAAATACAATATGATGAATTCTGATGTTCACAGATGACAACTGGTTTATCCACAGCACACCTTCCCCATGCTTCCTTACCAACCCCGTTTCAGCTTGAGGAAACAATCAAACCTTCCTGCCCTGCCCTCCCAGGCTGCCAAAGGAGTTCCAATTAGTGTCAATTGGGATAATAGCTCAATTTGCATCTTGAAGCTATTATTAGCAAGTTGTCAGTCAGCCAGTAATTTGTATCACTTTGGTATAATGAGTATTTAAATATTTAAAAAGAGAATGTTCCTTTCTACCACCCCCTTCCTTTTTGTGCTAAAATAATAATGGTTTTAATCAAAAGTAATTTGTATTAATATACATTTTGCCCCAGGTGTTAAGAGCAATGGTGAGAGATGTTAAGTAATACAGTTTATTAATATAGACGACTACGTCTATCCTCAGTAATAGCAGAAATGGAGGCTACTTTTCCAACAAACTCATTGTGGCTCTTCTCTTGGCTTCCACAAGACAATTATAGTCTAGGAATTGAGGTCAGTGCCAATAATCTTATGTACCTGGGATCATAATTCTCTAAAGGACTATTTTGGACCAAATTACTCTCTTCTCGTTGGTGAAAATCCCACTATTAAGCACTCAGTACCACAAAAAGAAAAAAAAGGCACAAGACCTCTCCCCAGAGTGAACCTGGAGCAGGTGACAGGTTGTGTCTGTCAAATCAGAGAGCCACCTACACACTGCTGTTACACCACCAACGGTGGCTGAGGGATGTTTCCTGACACAGTCCAAGTCTGGATTCTCAGGTATACACAATCTGCAGCTGTTCATCATCACATAGGGCTCATAAAACAACTGGATTGGCCATTTGCAGAAATAAGAAAGCTTTCCAAATTTGTACGGTGAACTGTATTTTAAATTTTTTTACAAATGTCATTCTTTTGAGTAAGACAGCAGAGACATGTTCCTAAGCATTTCTGTTGCATATCTGTAAAACTTCCTAATAGGATTCAGTGTTCTCTCTGCATGACTATCTGAAATCCTATGATCCATGTTAATCGTGACAAGAATGGGAAAAAAACCCACAACCCCTTAACTACTTCAGAGTAAAATTAACATTTTTCATTCCTCAGCCCGGTATTACCTTCTTGTCTTCCCCAGAACTGGCATTTTATGCCTGATATAATTCACATTTTTAATTTCATAACTGGTTTTTAATTATTTTCAAATTGATTACCAAATGCCTTCAATATTAATGTATTCAACTCTCACTTGCAGCACCAGAATGAGAAGTTCTGCACAATACCTTGTGAGCAAGAGCAGTTAAACAGCATTTTTTCTGTTCTGCTTGGCTTTACCCTCCTTCCAATACTTATTAAATTATCCTCCACAAACACAGAAATCCCACTGACAAGCGGGTGTGAAGGCATGGTCTAAAAGCACAAGGAGAGCTGGATGGAAAGCAGGCCATCCTGGTGTCGAATAGCTCATGACACACTAACAGCGGCTGCCATCTGCCGGCTAGAAAAATAAAATTAAAAAAATAAAACCTCAAAGAAAATTCTCAATCTGTATTCAAACCTTGACATACTCTTCTCAGCCCAAAGAAGAAAATATGCCTGCCTGTTCACTTCCTTGGGCACAGCACAAGGGGCAAAGCTGTAAGGCTGCAGAGCTGAGCCAGCCCCAACCCCCTCGCGTGCAAGAAACACAAGCACCAGCTGGACTCCACGGTCCCGTCAGCATCTTCTAGCCCACAGGACACCTGAAAGGCTCAAACCTGAACATACACTGCAAGAGAAACTAGATGCCCAGCTAGTTTTCCCTTATTGGAAGAGTTTCCAGGCAACTAAAAGATGGGAAGTGGCAGTACGGAGGGGGTAGGTGAAATTCCATGAACAGATCTTGGGAAGCAGCATGCATAAACTCTGTACATGTTGACCTCCTCTAGTTACTACACCTACCAACTTGTGAGATACCCCAGCAGCATAAACCAGCTATTTCCTTTGTCCTCCTCAGTCCCTTCTCTCCTTCCTCAAGCTTTGTAGATAATTAAACTTAGTAAATTCAAATAAGAATAAAATTACTAAATTTAAATAAAAATAAATATTTTGTGCATTACCTGCACCGAGAGACGAGGTCATTCGAACTTTTGAAGGCTTTCCTAATCATAACCTTTACGATGACTACAATGTCTATGTAGGTATATAAATATCTCATAAGTAAATAAAAAACCCACACTAGGCCCTGAAATTCCCAAATGAGGAATCGTGATAGGCATCATGCAGGTGTACTACATGCTGGACTATCCCTAGGAAGGTCACTGAGGAAAACAGAGCTCACCTCACTACAGAAATAAGCAGGCTCTCCTGCGCTTGAGCCTCACTCTTCTTTGGGGAGACTGTTCAACAGCCAGCTTAAACACAGGGTTACCTTATATTAAATTCTCCTTTGACAACTTCTCTCTTTCATTGACTAATGGGAATCAGATGTGTCAGAACAAAAGACTAAGTCCATCTCTCTGGAGTCTCAGTATAATTTTTTGATTTTTACTTTCAATCCTAATTTACCATATTTTATCTCAGTTCTGATTGGCAAAACCCAACCTTTCCCTATGTGAACTCTGAATCTGAATAAAATTGTAACACTCATTGAGGAATTAGCTTCCAGAGGAAAGCAAACACTGGTTCCTGCAACCTGGTTTTCCAGCAATTTTTTTTATTCTTGTTGAAAACAGTTAAATATCCATCACCTTGCAGATGTTCATCAGTGACATTTCCCACACCAAAGCTCCTCCACAAAGAGATTCTCCATATTCTTTTAAGTAAAATTGACTGCTTTTACACTTTACTGTGATTTTAAACACAGTTTCAAACATGTTATATAGAATCACAGAATTGCTTAGGTTCAAAAAGACAATTTAAGATCATTGAGTCCAACCATAAACTGAGCACTGCCACCACTAAACCATGATCCTAAGTGCCACAGATACATGTCTTTTGAATATCTCCAGGTATGGTGACTCACCTAGGCAGCCTGTTCCAATACTTGATAACCCTTTTGGTGAAGGAATTTTCCCTAATATCAAGTCTAAACCTCCCCTGGCACAACTTGAGGCCATATCCTGTTGTCCTATCACTTGTTACTTGAGAGAAAAGATTGACACTTGCCTCACTACAACCTCCTTTGAAACCACCCCACATAGAATCTGCTGTCCAACTGACCAAGGGTCCCCAAAGTCCTGTCAAGTGCTCACTGGCTCTTACATGCTGGTCTGTACCGGGGAGCTTCTCTAGAGACACTGTCGGGGACACTTGTATGTGGACACAGTCACTGAAGCTCCACACAAGCCAATTAACTTGAGGTTATAATAGCAGGTAGGCTTTATTAAAAAGATGAATGAAGGGCATGTGTGTCACTGAGCAACCTCAAGCAACTGGCTGGTCCCATCCACTGCAGACCTCTCTTTGGAAGATACACTGCTGCTCACTTCTCCTCCCTCAGAAGAGGGCGAGATTGCTGTGAAAACATCATTCATTAATTTAATCAACCCAAATAAAAATGAAAGAAAGGAAGAAAGAAAGATAAAAAGTAAAACTGTACAAGAAAGCATTGCACACGAGACCTGTGCCCCATTCCCTCCTGCGACAGACTACAAACATGTCTGCAGCCACCAGATGATCCAGAGAAACTGTTGTCTTAAAAATAAGGAAAAAAGAGAAGAGAAAGTATAGAGTGTCACAAAAGCCAAAAAGGCTGAGAATTCAAGTCTATACATGGAGAAGGAATGAACAGGTTTTCACTCCCAAGACTCCCCTAGTATTTATACCTTTAACAGGAATAATGCAGCAAACACTGTTTTTCCTTTGCGCATCAGTAAGAAGATAAAATAATTAGGATCACTGGTCTAGGATCTTGCCTCACTATGTAAATCACCAACGTATTGAGAATTTAAACAAGTTAAGGTGGATTTCCTTGAATACCTGAAAATGCTGCAGCACAAAGTGCATTTGCATGATGACCAAAAATGTGTTGAGCCTATTTTTACTTTAGACAATTACTATTTGCTTATCATCTTGGCCTTGGGAAGTTTACAGTGAGTAGCAAATCTTATCTTTGCACATTAGTACCTAACCAACATCCTCTATATTTCTCTCCTAAGTCAAAACGTACTTTATTGCTTCAAAGAAATCCAAAAAGACAAGCACATGGCCTTTAAGTAAAGCAGGGTGTAGGAACGTATTACCCTTACTCACCACATATTCCTAAACAACAGGTACATGAAAATTTATGTCAAAATATACCAGACAGTTCATGGGCTCCATGGTACCACTGAGAGGTTTCAGTAAGGTTTCTGGAACAGAGATCCAAACACAGGATGGGGGGAGTAATATACAAAAAATCATTTTAGTAATATTTTAAACCAGAATTTCTTTTATTCCATCTTTTAAATAACAACTGATTTTGGTTTCCTGGTCAAGAGGGACAATAAACTAGACTTCCGTCTTCATAAAGAGCATGACGCTAATCGAGACAATCTGCAGCACATATATTTTTTTTGATTGCAATTATGTTTATGTTACCTTTAAAAAAGCAGCCCCTGTACCTAAGTAGTTAATAAAAAGTTGTCCTGGGTAAAAAGTAATTTGTTTTTCAGTAGGGTATTAGAAGTTCTTGTGGGTTTCGAAGAAGCTGTTTATCCATTTTTACAGGCAGTGTCTGATCCCACTGTCATAAATGATGCTTTGTCTGACCAAAATCTGGGGTTAACAGGGTTGGTTCACCACACGTTTGGCCACCTACAGCAGAGCAGCAACGTGGTCTACCTTTCTGTCATACAGGTGGAAAAACTCTGACAATAAGTGAAAAATCTCATGCAACATCCATCAGACTGATGGGATCACCCAGTTAACGCCCTATTTTCAAGAATAATAAACACATTTAAAAACAGAAGCCCTTGAGTTCAAAACAAAGACATGGCTTCTCTTCTCTGCTCTTTGATAACATTCACAACATCTTTAGATTGTTGGTATATTTACAAGACTCAAAACAGACAGCTGGTGGCTTTACAGTAATGAATAAGATTCCCATTCCCTTAATAAAGTAACACCCAGCATCATCACTATTATAAACTCTAGTAAGTATCTCTGCATAGCTATATCTCAATACCTTTTGAAAACCAGACCAAGGTTCTTGGGAATGCTTAGAAAGACATTCAGAATACAACAATATAGATTATCCAGATCCCACAGTGAGGAAGACAAATCACTAAATACCTAGGGCCAAATTTCTCTTTGCTCAGAGGGCCTGCAGTGGTTTACATCGCATTCAAGTCCTCAAGGCAGAATTCATACTGAAATGTATTTAATGACTGCAAAAAGTAACACGATTGAGGTCACATAAAGAACAGAGCTGCCAAACCAGGTAGTTCCTTGTCCATGAAGTATTTTCGCACGAATTACAAAGTTTTCTACATCAGGGTGAATTTTTAATAGTATACCAATCACAGAAAGCTCTTATTTCCAACAGCATTGTCAAAATGCATCTTAAAGACCATTTAAGCTTTAGGTTTGTGTAATTTGTCTGGGTTTTTTAGAACAGAGTGCATGCAAATTGCTTGCAGCACTTCTGTTTGAGGGATTATCTCTGCAGCCTATTCCTGGGTAGCTGACTTGTAATGTTTCAACGTGCGAGCAGAAGGATCAGTAGCTTTAACCCATCTTGGCATCCAGTAGTGGGGCAGCCAGTTGCTTTGCCCTGGGTAGTGCTTTTCAAAGATCTGGCGGTAGTAATAACTTTCCTTTGTTTTAGGAGGATTGAAAGGATATTTCTCCACTGCCTTTTCCAGCAGAAGGTCATCAATCTACAGACATAAGCAAAACTCATGTTAAGCTGCAAATATATTTAACTTTTTACAAGTCAATTTGCTTTAAGTGAAAGAGATACAAGGATTCACCAACCACTCAGTACCCCTAAGTACTTTTAAAAAGTGTCTTTTCTATAGGCAGAGGTTTCTGACAGGTGAATTTTGGTCATAGGCTCCCTTGATCTTTGTGAATACAAAACTATATTTCCCATGTTATAAATATCACTCTCTGCATTATATGTGAAGCCTGTTTCTCTTTGGGTTACAATCACCTTCAGTAGTAAGCTGACAAAAATTTCATTCCTATCCTCTTTACTGCAAATTAGCTGGAATAACTTAAAGCAGTCTTTTTCACATGTAAGTGGCTTCCTGGGTTGATATTTTTCCAGTTTCCAGAGAGCTGTTGACTCTGCTTGTATATCCAAGTTCTAAGCAACAAAAAAAACTGGGATACACAGGCAAAGACCCCTGCAATTGCTAAGTTGGCTAAGAAATGGAGGATGAATAGTTGCATCAGTGGAGGTAATTTCTAAAGCAGGCAATATCCACTGCCAACATGCTAACTACTCACAGACAAGAAATTAATTTGCCCCTACTACATCAATACAAGCTCAGTACAGGCAGCACAACTCTGTTGCCTGACCCAAAGACTTTCTTGTGGATATAGAGAAAAAAAATGGGGAACAAGCAGTTGGTGGTAGGACAGACAAGCACCTCTCTACAGGCTTAACTACTCACATTTCTGCGTAACAGAGCTCTGGTGTAAATTGGGTGTTATTCCCTCTTCTCAATGATTAAACTACCTCTGTACACCAGAGATGATTACCTTTCACCCAAAGCCAAATGCTCTAAATTGTTCATTGGTTAGCAATGCAAGTAGACACCTTAAAAAACAGAGGGGCTTAGTTAGGCATTGCTGGGAAAAACAAACTACATTAACTAGAAAGGACATTATAAAATCATTATGGTGTTACTCAGCTGCAGAGTAAGTTCATGCAAGTGCCTTTAGCTGAAGCAGAACCCAGAAATGTAAATGCATGTAACCCAGAAATTGTGTTTGCCAAGACACAATCCAATTTGCAATCCAGATATTTAAAAGATGCTCATTTCCTCACACAGTCATTTCTGTCAGACTCTAGCTTTCTTTGTATCTGATTTTAAATGTCTTTAACCAACTCAGACAGCTAGAAGACCATTGATTAATGCTTATCTTGCTCCTCTACCATGAAGCTCAAGTTACTGTCATACCCAGATTCGTTCTCCTAACTAAACATGTGATCTGCCTCTCCTTGGCAGCCATATCTAATATACCCACACGTGAAAGACACACTAAAAAAATGGTATTGTACCTGTTGATCAATATAGTCCTGAAGAAAAGAAAACCAGGATTTCTTTACTGATGCTATACCATCACTGAAAGCTTCTTTGGGTCTCCAGAGTATTTCTTTGGGAAGCAAGTTGGAATCCTCAAAAGACTCTCTCAAAAGGTATTTTTCTATTCCATTCTGTTTGTAAAAAAACAAAATGTCATGAGTCTTAGGAATTGCAGTACAAAGATCTTGCTTTAAATGCTTAAGGAATGGTTGCCTTTCAGTCTGGTCAGAAAAGGGTACCCAGTAGTCCACCAATACAGCAACATACTTAAGAGCATGCTTGACTTTGGATAGAGGACTTAACCATTGAATTCAGCAATTTGGTCATGCTTAGAATACGAATCAGTTAATTTGTAAGCTTACATTTGGGTCCAAAGCTAGTTTTACAGACCTTTGGTATCCGCAGCTCTGCTGGTAGGGATAAATAATATGAAGTAAACCGATGATCCAAAAATGGGACTCTCAGTTCAAGACTAAACAGGGAAAACAAATAGAAAAGATGCTGAATTAATCCAGCAAGTCATCTATTTACAAATTCTGTAACAGTTAACTTGTCCCTGTCTTTCACATCAACATAAGGTTTTTCTGCTTTTACTCAGAAGAAATTTCACTTGCATATTCATGACTATCTGCATTTAATCCATCAATTTAGAAAGTGAAGTATATGGTCTGCACAGATTATATAAAGATCTCTGATTTACGATGCCATCTGCTGGGCAGCTTCTAGTAAAAGAAATTTAACTACAGTTCTGCAGGATTTGCAACAACCATTGCTCCACTTGAGCAAAAATATATTGAAAAAAAATCCTGTTGCCCCCAGAGAACTACCAGTTTTCTCACTGGGATTCACATCAGCACATATAAAGATGTCCCTGAACCGAGTAAAGATTTCTGCTGTCATTTCTGAAATCCACATTTTCAATAAACAACAAAAAGAAGACCACATAGACACCATTAAGCTATTGACTGCTGATTCTGCAGCATTTGCACAAGTTCTCTCTTATACCAGTGGTAGATACACACATACAAAGTCTTCCTGCTTACATTCTCTTATGCATACCATAGCTTCTAAGGACACTGAAGGTAACAAATAAAATTACAGTAACTGTGTCTGTAACTGTAGGAAGAAACCCTTTCAGTGTGTTTCCTCAAGAGACATTATACTGCCCAGCTTCAAAGTCAAATGTAGATGTGTAGATGTTATACTGCATTCTAGTAATTTCACTGTCTCTGAAGCTTCTCTTGTGATAAAAAGCTTAAACTACTTCAGCAATCACATACTGAGACTTAAGTTTCCACAAATACTGACAAGATTTGCATTGCAAGCCTTTCCCTACATTTATTCTTTTCTAACTGATAAAGATACTCCCATCCTTTCTCCCATCATTTCCTCTCTACTCTTAATTCCTCTCCCATGTCTCCATAAATCTGAACACTTTAAATTCAGTTTTTATTTGTAAATGGAAGGGTTCTTTCTTCCTAGCAGTGCTATGAAGCTGAGTCCAGCTTCTCTTCAAGAAATGGCAACTGGCCAAATAAAAGCAACCAGAGTGTGATATTAAACAGCCTTGAATAGTGGCCAAATTTTTCAGCACAAAACAAATTACAAGGCAAGTGGCAGGGCTCCTGCACCCTGTCCATCTATTATACAGGAAAGGAAAACATAAGATTATAAAAACCTGAGCAAAACATTTTGTGGCAGAGCCAATACACAATGCAATTTTCTTGATCAGTAAGTTGTTTACTTTGCCAAAGGTACCATCTTTTTCTTACCTATAGATGGCTTCCCAACAATATTCTCCTTCTTTATTTATTTCTACAGTAAAATAATGCTCTTTTACATAGTATATAATTGGGCGATTCTTTAAGGTATCAGTCATACAGACTGTATCCTAACATCTCATTATTACAGTCAGCTACCTGAGTCAACGCACATACTTTTCTCTTTCAGTGTGTATTTCAATTCTTCATATGCATGCTGATTATAAGATTCAACATCCCTCTTTGTCTAAACTTCAAAAGCCCAAGCTCAAATAAAACTTTGCCTTCCTTCCTTAACTCTGTGTATTTTTATTTCTAATTCATTGCTTCTATAAATGCCTGTGCAATCACAGACAAAAGATATTTCCTGCATAAGATGGCAACAGTTGGTTTTACAATCATGGAAGACCAGACTAAATTTTGCAGTGTGGTTTGCTGTTGCTCAAATTCCTTCAGGCTACAACTTCTTTTTTTAAGTCACAGAATCACTTAGGTTGGAAAAGACCTTTAAGATCATTTAGTCCAATTGTAAACCTAACACTGTCAAGTCCATGCTAATCCACATCCTTAAGTGCCACAACTGCACGCCTTTCAAATACCTCCAGGGATGGTGACTCAACCACTTCCCTGGGCAGCCTGTTCCAGGGCTTGACAACCCTTTTGGGAAAGAAATTTTTCCTATTATCTGATCTAAACCTCCCCTGGAGCAATTTGAGTCCCTTTCCTTTTGGCCTATCACTTACTACTTGGGAGAAGAGACTGACACTCACCTTGCTACAACCACATTTCAGGCAGCTGTAGAGAGTGATAATGTTTCCTCTCAACCTCCTTTTCTCCAAATTAAACAGCCCCAGTTCCCTCAGCCACTCCTTGTAAGACTTATGCTCCAGACCCTTCACCAGCTTCATTACCCTTCTCTGGACATGCTCCAGCACCTCAATGTCTTTCTTGTAGCAAGGGGCCCAAAATTGAACACGTTATCCAAGGCGTGGCTTCACCAGTGTACAGTACAGGGGGACAAAAACTTCCCTACTCCTGCTAGCCACACTAATTCTGATACAAGCCAGGATGCTGTTGGCCTCCTTGGCCACCTGGGCACACTGCTAGTTCATATTCAGCCAGCAGTTGACCAGCACCCCCAGGTGCTGTCAGGCACTGTCAGGCAGCTTTCCAGCCCTTCATCCCCAAGTCTCTAGCATTGCATGGGGTTGTTGTGGCTCAAGTGCAGGACCCGACACTTGGCCTTGCTGAACCCCATTCAGCTGGCTTTGGCCCATCAATCCAGCCTATCCAGATCCCTTAGTGGAGCCTTCCTTTCCACTCCCGTCCCCCTTGGTATCATCTGCAAACTTACTGAGGGTGCACCGAATTCCTTCATTCAGATAATTCATAAAGATATTAAACAGAACTGGCCCCAACACTGAGCCCTGGGGGACACCACCTGAAAATCTTTTAAATCACAAAAGCCCCTAGGATCAAAGAGACTATGGTTTACCCATGTGCTGCAGTAGTTCTGTCTGCACGAAGAACATCAAACAGGTACAGCTCCTTCAGAAGCCTCTCACTCTCTTCTGCAGCTTCTTCGGGAGATGGTGCCTGTAATCAGACATAATACAGCTGCACAGAGGGATCCATTACTAGCTGTTCACTGTTTTGAGTAGTAATAATCACTGAGTCACCTCAGAACTGGCAAAGAATACATACGATAAATAGCAGTCTCGGGAATTTTGAAGTTTAAAAACAGTTATTTTCCAAGTGATTAAATTGAATGCCTTGGATTTTATGACACCTCAGGAGAAATACTCAGCAAATATTCAGCTATGACAACTCTTAAACTTCACACTTTGAAATCTCAGCAGAGACTTTCTGTTGAAAAAGAGGACAAACAGCTCAAGAGCTTTCTGTATTGTGAATATATTTACCTTATGGAAATATATATATCCTTGTGTCAGCTCATCTGATCCTTCTCCTGAAAAAATGACCACACTGTCTGTTTTCTTTCGTATATATTTGGAGACAAGATACATACCTCAAAAAAAAAAAAAAAAGAAAAGTATAAAGTTATTAAAATACAGCTACATACTACTAAATGCAGTTAGTACAGTTTTAAATTTAGTGTTTCACTTCTATGCTACTCTCTTCTGTAGCAAATAACTGCAATACAATGACATCTCATTGTTATTCAAAGCCATCAACAGCCACACAAACCAAGTGCTGCAAACGCATCTGAACTGTGGACTTCTACTGAGCCCTCAAAATACCAGAAATATACGTGTGTCTGTGAACCTAGGTATAGTGGAGGATTCCCTTGGGAACACATACAGGAGTTATTCTGCCTTGGTTCAAAATTAAGCACATGATTAATTCCAGCACAGTCCTGAACAAACCTTCTAGCTTTGAACAACAAAACTATCAGCAAAAGTTGCTGCTTAACTCTCTGCCACTGTAGGTTGAACTGGATGAAGCCCCTTTCTCAATTATTTTTCTAAAAAAGAATTATTTATTAATCAGAATTATGCCTTCCTCTCATTACATTTTTCCAAGCAATATATTTTTATAACAAATGTAGTAGAGATCTAATTAAAAGGATCTAGTTCATTATATCTCATACTAAGCAGTAATCACAAATAAACACAACAGACAAAAAGTTGGCTCTAATATTTCACATTGCAAAGTCCTATCTTCATGTACCAAATTCCACTCAGGGACTTGGGTTTTCAAAGCTGTATTGCCTATTTGGTTTATTAGCTTTTTTATAATATGTTAGGCCAACACAAGATTAACTGGGTAATATGTCATAGCTGACATTACACAGAAGGTCCCATTGGTTTCATTCTTATCAGGCTGGCAAGCCTTTGTAAGAAGATGCTGGTTACTTCCTTCATTTCTCAGAATCAAATACACATTATAAGATGGCAGGGGTTGGAATTACATAATCTTTAAGGTCCCTTCCAACTCAACCATTCTTTGATTCTATGAAATCTACCAGGCTTAAGTGTGCATGTGTTACTACAGGGCGACAAAAATACTTTATCTCAGCATTAAAATTACGCAAGGAATAGGCTAATCATAACTGCTTCACTAACATTACAGTCAGTAACTCAGATAACCTGTAAATTTTCCCCCTTCCTCCAAGGTTCATACTTATCAGAGCAGAAAATTTAGACCTGTAGATCTAATGTTTCTTCTTCATATAACTTTTATTTTTCATCCTAAAGCTTCAGTAACATTGTTTTGTACAGTTGATGACTTTGAAACTAGTAACTGTTTTTGCCTCAGTGTAGTATCACAGGCAAGACCAGGGAGCACAACTTGGGAGTCCCAGTTCCCAGGTTTTGTGACAGCTAAAGGATCTAGTAGATGACTACATGATTTTGCATAAAATTTTATTTAGGCGATATAAAGCAGAGATTGTTTTTAAGAAAAATCTTACCAATTGAAGCTCTTACTGTTGTTATATCATAGGTTTCCAAGGAGAAGATAACCTCCTCTATTGCCTGAATTCCCTCTTCAGAATTAAATATTACTTCATGATGTTCACTGCTTATATGTGCTGCCACCTGTTTGTAAAATGTCACAATAATGTATTGCTTTTCAATTAAAACATTTTTAAACATACATTGTGTTTAAAACACACACACTGAATGAAAGCATCAGCTCCCTTCTGCCACAGTGAGAATTATAAGACATTAGGTCAAGAAAAGACGATACTGTAGCATCGCATCTGACTTGCAGTGGTACATTCACCAGAGGGAACATAGTCTCCCTAATTACAGTGTTCAATCATGATAACGACGGACCATCCAGCTGCTTGTCCAAAGCATAACAGAATCTGTAGAGGCTCTAAATAGTCCGGATAGTTGTATTGAAGAGAAAAAGCAGCTCAAACACCATGGCAGCCAGAATACCTAAAGTATCATCCTTCTGGTAAGAGTGCAATGAGAGTCTGCCACAGAAGTCCTCCAAATGCAAAAGAAAACAAGTAAGACTCAACTATGTCTTTCATAAGGTTTAACTAAGCAGCAAATATCGTACCAAATGATTTACTGCAAACCGATTCACATCATAGCAACACATGAATATTCACTATTACTATTAATACCATACTATGAAGTTAGCACCATTAATATACACTGTTTAGCATTCAGCAGCTCAGAACAAATTGAAAACAACATTTACTATACCTTTCTGGCAGCCACTAAGTCAGGACTATTTTCCATTCCAATTGCAAAGGTTTGTAATGGATAACTGATGTTGATTTCTTTCATCAGTTTCAGAAGAACAGCTGCAACCAAGCTGGAATCTAAGCCCCCTGCCAACAAAACAAATTATTTGTTTAGGTGTTTGATTTTGTTTCCCCTTAAGGACACTGACTTTAGATAGCAGAATGTCATGACTAGGCTTCATTTCTAAGTTGGGTGAATCCGAAATATTTCTTGCAGAAGTGGACATTTACCTTTGCTTAACAAGTGAATCGGGCAACTTTAGTGGAACACCTTCAGTGACAGTTACAGTACTTTTGGTGTCAGGACACCAATGAAAATCCTTTAAGATACAAAGAACATATTCTGAAAACACTGTACCACTACAGATCACACCCCTTCTCAACTCAGCTACAATGTGATTTATTCTCCATTTCAAAATTGCTCTCTATGCTCTTCTTACCAACGCATTTGATACCCTACTCACAGAACCATGTAATTTTTTTTTGATTGCTGTTTGAAAAAAAAAAGAATTAAGCAAAAGAGCAGAACATTTACTATAAAGATTCCACTCTTTGTCAAACATTTTTCAAAAGTGTTTCACATATTTTGAGTGGAAATAATTTTTTAAACATCACTTCAAAGTGAAAAGGTTCACTAGTGACACTCTTTTTTTTCCTCCTCTTCGTTCCTAGAGGATGACAGTGGAGGAATCTGAACAGTTTGGAAAACAAAGTGAAACCAAGAGATACACAAGATAGCTAGATGTTCTCTGAGGCTCTACCCTTCTATTCAGAGCAGCATTCGTACTTCATTAGCAGTTTTGCTAATCCTTGACTACTTCTACTCCATGATCCCCTCTGAAGTTCTGAGCAAAACGTAACACCTGCTCTTCCAACATGTTCTTGCAGTTCTGACAAGCACAAGACAAAACCCTCTTCTCTTTGTTTCCTACAGTCTGCATGTGGTTTCTCAGCAGAGTGGCCTAGCATGCACTTCCACCCTGACACCCTTTGTAAAAAATCTCCAGTGGAAAATTACATGCAGAGTCTGAGAAAAGGAGAGCACAGAAATCAAACAGAGTACTTAGGATGTGGAAATCAGGGAATAAAACTCTTGAGTTTCCACTGTGAAGTTGTAGGACTCCCTCCCTGATTGGAGACAAAAGCACCTCTCCAACTGTGACGCTCCAAGTGTACTCAAAATTCTGAAGAACTGAGATACTCTGGTATTATGCCAGCATAAGCACTCAGTTTTGCTACTAATACACTCTGCACATGCATCTGAGGAACTGCTGACTAACTGTCTTTTACAGGGTTTTTACTGAGGCTGGAATCTTCCAGCTCTATGTATCTCCCTGTTTCATTTATCTCCCTCCTACTTTTTATGATGCCACAGTAAGGAAATCATCAAACAGTATCTCCTAGTCAGTTCTCTCTCATTGAAATTCACATTTAATAGAGTTCATGACAAATTAGTGTAATTAATGATGTTCAATGCATTCACGAACAGCATACAGAACTCTAACAGCAAGCATGAAGTGCTACAAACCCACAGTAAATAGGATGTCGGTCCCATGGCTACAAAGTCTTACCCCTGTGAAGTACTTCTGTAACACTGAGCCGCCAGGCCACAACACTGATCAGCTAAACCAGTGAACAAGTTCCTGCACCACAAGCTATTACATTACCTGAAAAAGAGTATAGCAAATATTTTTGGTCTAGATGCTCCCCTGCAGTTAAAAGTGGCCAGTGTTACAACAAGCCAGCATCCCAGCACAGTACAAACTTTAAAAGCCCAAGACTTTAGAGACACTCACAAACTGTAAAACTTTATCACAAACTTTATCAAAACTTTATAACAAGTTCTCTGTTCTGAAAAGCAAGTGAAGATTCAAATCACTTCAGGTACATTCCAGCAGAACAGTCGGTATGCTTTCTTCTAACTGGTAGAGGATGGGCAAAAGATGGAGAAGGCACAGAATCATCGTGAATCTTGCTGCTTACCTGACAAGAGACAACCGATCCTTCTGTGAGCCATCAAGCGTTTTCTAACAGCATTTTCAAACAGAATACGGATGTTGCTTTTCACTGTTTCAAGATCAAAGCCTGCTCAGAACAGAAGAGGACAAAAAAAATTCCAAGAAGTGTTACTTAGCCTTTGCTGGATTTTACCATTAGGAAACAAAGATATTTGTCTAAATTTTCTTTGATAAAGTGGGCATGCAAGTTCATCTTTGCACATGACTGCCTACAAAATCAATGTGCAAGACCCCACATTATAAAAGTTCTTCCAGGTTTTTTTAAACGGCACTTTTTAAATCATCAATGCGAATTTCATATTCAAAGACTACAATTTTTTCACTTATTAATCAGAATAAGTAGCAAATGCTTTGCTGTACTACCTGAAGGCAGAGCTTCCACTGTATCACATGCCGCGTGGAGTGGTTCATCTTTATAGCTATGAAATTTCACTAATTCCACTGATGCAACCTTGCCAGAGGGCTTTAAATCCAATACTTCATAATGGCCTGGGAGAAATGGTTCCACTTTAGGACATAAGGATGTTGAATGCTTTAAGTTGATAAGTCCTACAGATAAAATGTGGAAAATAAAGAAGTTTTGGACATAGTATAGTTAAGTTATACTTCACCTAACAGCCTCTGTACTAACACTATATATAATTATTTTCTTCAGATACTAAATTAGATATTAAAAAATACAATTTTAAGTCTGAGACTGCCCTGGCTGGAGCATAATTATGCTTCTGGCAGGTTGCATACATAGATCTGAGCCATCTCAAACTGAAGCACATAACAGAAATGAAGCCAGCAAGTTTTACGAGTCGGTATATAGAAATTTATCCCTTTGAGCATTAAGAGCAGCATTTTTCTAACTACATGATGCCCAGGTCAAGCTGTAATACGGTTATGAGAATTCAAGTAAAAGTTAACTGATTTTATGTTTAAAATGAAGTGTACTCAAGCTAAAAGGGGGTTTTAATAAACTACATCATTGAAGTGATTGCTTAATTAACACTGATTTTGAGATTCCATAACTTATCAGTTCCAGACTGAACTACGCCACTGTTTATGAATGCCAAGAATGAAAATTGTGGCCAAACCTCATTTCCATTCCCCTTAGCAAAGAGGATATTTTGCACCTCCTGGGCGCCTGGATGCCACCCGAGGAACTCCACAGAAGAGGTACTGAATTGCTGTTAAGAGAGGGACTGGTTATGCACCGTGATGGTTATAGGACCCAGTCCCTAAAATATTCACTCCCCTTCTTCCTTCCCAAGAAGAAGAGATAGTACAACTCTTGTAAAACTTAACACTACTATTAGAGTAGTAAATCTACATTGGAGTCTGGTAACAAAATTGATATATAGTAAATGGGAGAAATACACATAATCCTGAAAGTCAATTTTAGCCAAAGTGCATTTTAGGCAATAAATTTCCTTTTGGCACTGTTTGGATTTATTTATGCAAGTGTCAAAACTAGGGACAATTATAGAAAATTACCCAGTGCTGCCTGAAACTTCAGTAGGGTTTTAAAATTCTTGGCTTTTACAGAGTAGCAGCTCTTCTGGCTTTATTTCCCAGTTTACCATAGAAGACCAGGAACAAATTCTTATTTAATTTATCACAGCATAAATCTAACCTAACTCTATAGACTACATTTAGCTTTGGGATAACATAAAACATATTGGGCTCAATACTGTTATTGTTCCAGAACAAAAAGAATTATAAAATCAAATAAGCAAGTTATTTTAGAGATATTAAGGGCAATTACAGATCCTAGAAGTTTACTATCCGTGGGTTTTGTTTTAATGGTGTGTAGTTCTTGTAATACTAAACACAGTTCATTTATTACTGAACTAACAATTCACTTTCTTGTCACTCTTAGAGAAAAAGCCTGACAAAGAAGTTTGTCTCTGACAGCAACACTGAAGATTATTTAGGCACTAAACACAACTACTTTTACCTTTTGCCTCAGAACAGACACCCAAAAATCCATCATCAGTCAGCACCTTAAACAGTGGTCTGACTCCATAGGTATCTCTTGCCAGAAACACTTTTCTGTTTGCAGTGTCCAGAAGGATGAAAGCAAATACACCATCTAGCATGGACGCTGTTTGTTCTATTCCTCCTCTGTTGTAAAGATGAAGGATAACCTCACCATCCACTAATGTTTGATATTCAAATCCAAAGTGCTTCTGCAGCTAAGAAAAAATATAAAGAAAACCATGAATGAGCATTTGCAAACATCGACTGGTTATTAATGGAAAAAAATAACGCCACTCATGCAATTGTTTAAAAAGAAATCAAAGTGGGGGTTTTATGCACAAAGAATTTCCTTCTGTCTTAATCTTTCTCCACTCCTTAAACTAACCTTCTCATTTGGCCTGTACAGATGGAGTGGAGGACAAAGAAATCTGCTGTTAGACTTAAGTCAGACCAAATATTCTTCATGTTCTTGTGGTGTCACCCTTAAATTCCTTTCAATATCTACCAGGCAGGGGAAATAGGACATTTTAATAAAACACTAAACAGTCAAGAAACCCCACAAAACCAATGCTTTAGCATTTTAACTTAAATATTTTGGTTTTAATAGTTATTTATAGGGCAAAGTCTTGGACCAAATCAAGTCAATATTAAAATAACAAAGTCATTGCCCTAAACAACACGCCTGTTTCACCAATGATCCTTTCCTAGGTACATTTCAGTCACAAACCTGAAAGAAAAATCTCTTTACAAAGATAGAGGGTACATAATGTACTGAGAACAACCAAACAAATTCCTGCCGATGGCAGTGCAAGCTTTGCATAATTAAATTCCCCTTAGGATTGCATGTGTAGCACAATAGAGAGTAATTCTTAATGGTTTCAACAGAAGAAAGACCACAATGCAAAACACAAGAATACCGACTGTTGGTGCATTACATTTCACATGGACTGCAGGGCAAAGTGTATCTCACTTTTCAAACAGCCAGATAATTAAAGACTGGGAAAAGTAAAAGCAAAAAAAATAAAACAACCTACCTATTCAGACAAATTCCAAATGATGTTACTGATGTCACTGACATCACTTACAGCAGCCTGACTCTGACTTCAAAAGTGTGATGTCAGAAGAACTAAGACATCTCAGATTATTCATACATTTGTGACGCTACCACAGTCAATTTATGATTAATTTTAAGCATTCGTTTTCAGCATGATTCCGAAACACTCTCAGTTTTAAGCTGCTTTATAGACCAAAGTTGAATGACTTGAATCACTTCCCTTCACAAGTAATACACTTGGCATAGACATCTCAGCATAGGGACTGAGGGGACACGGACAATGTTAGGCAGCAGTACCACACCCATCAGGGACATGCATGTCTGCAAAAGGTGTGCCCAGGTGGAGGATTACCTGCAGCAGGCAGCTGAGTTGCAGGAAGCAATGAGAGGGCTGTATAACATCGTGGAGGCTAAGAAGCAAGTAGATAGCTGGTTCCAAGTGCAGTCTGCAATGGACCCACAGCCCTTGACCAAAAAGGCAAAACGTTCTCCACCAGCACACACAGAAGGGAGGAGGGCAATCTTCCAGAAGAATGGAAGCTTGGAATGGCAAGGACCAGTAGGAGGAAGAGACTTCCCCCAAAGCCTGAGATGCTCTTGCAAAACTGCTTCACCAGTCTGCAGACTGAAAAGGGAAGATTGATCACATCCGGAGAGATGCTGGAGCAGAGTAAGGCAGCCCCATTTGCTCCTCAGTTTACAACCAGCGCAACTAAGAGAAGGTACTCGGACTCTTCTGAGTTCTATGGAGGCACCCATTTGCCGACCCAACTTGCTCTCCAGAGAAGTGGGCTGATTACCAGGGGCTTGTATTAAGGATGTCACCAAGAGACTACCGAGCCTTGTACAGCTCTGCTGGCCACTATCCATTGCTGTTGTTTCATGTGGGCAGCAGTAATACAGCCAGGAGCAGTCTGAGGGATATCAAGAAGGATTACAAAGCCATAGGAGCGGCAGTAAGGGACTGTGGAGCACAGGTCATCTTTCTATCAATCCTCCTATCCAAAGGGAAAGGGTTTGAAAGGGCCAGTGAAGGCTGGTGAAACAACAACTGGTTACAGAACTGGTGCTGCAGTCGGGGTTTGGCTATTTAGACCATGGGACTCACTTCGAGAAACCAGGTTTACTGGGGACTGATGGGGCGCATCTGTCAAAGAAGGAGAAAAGCACGTTTGGTCATAGGCTTGCCTATCTGGTGAGAAAGACTTTAAACTAAAGTTGCCAGGGGAAGGAAACCTCAATCCATCCCACTCTGCTAGCACCAGCAACAGATGGCCAGAGCCTACAGAAGAATCACAGGTCAGCAGGAGAGCACCTGAGGAGCAGTACAAAGGAATTCTAACCACCCCAGCCAATAAGTCAGCTTCATCGGGAGCCCAACTTAAATGCCTATATGCAAATACACAAAGCATGGGAAATAAACAAGAGGAATTAGAGATATGCACACGCCTGCAGAACTATGGACTCATTGGCATCACAGAGATGTGGTGGGATAGATCCAGTGACTGGAGTGCTGGAATGGAAGGATACAGGCTCTTTAAGAAGGACAGGCAAGGTAAATGAGGAGGAGGTGTCACCCTCTATGTCAGGGACCAGCTGGGGTGCATGGAGCTCCATCTGGGGATGGAACAGGAGCCAGCCAAGAGTTTGTGGGTGAGGATTAAAAGGAAGGCAGGGACAGGTGACACTGTAGTGGGGGTCTGCTACAGGCCACCTGACCAGGAACAGTGAGCAGATGAGGCTTTCTATAGACGCAGCTTCACGTTCACAAGCTCTGGTCTTCATGTAAGAATTCAACCACGTTGACTTCTGTTAGAAGGACAATAAGCAAACCAGGAGGTTCCTGGAATGTGTTGATGATAATTTCCTTCTCCAGGTGATAGAGGTGCCAATGAGGAGAGGTGCTATGCTGGACCTTGTTCTCTCCAATAAGGAAGCGTTGGTGGGAATGTGAAGGCCAAGGGAAGCCGTGGCTGCAGTGACCATGAAATGGTGGAGTTCAAGAGCCTTAGGGCAGCAGGGAAACTCACTACCCTGGGGCGCATTAAACTCACTACCCTAGCCATCAGGAAAGAAGACTTTGGCCTCTTCAGGGATCTGCTTGATAGACATCCATGGAATAAAGTCCTGGAGGGGAAAGGGGCTCAGGAAAGCTGGTTAATATCCAAGGATCATCTCCTCCAAACTTAGGAGCAATGCATCCCAACAATCAGGAAGTCAGGCAAAAATGCCAGGAGGCCTACATGGAACAATGAACTCCTGGACAAATTCAAAACACAAAAAGGAAGCCTACAGAGGATGGAAGCAATGATAGGTAGACTGGGAGGAATACAGAGAAATTGTCTGAGTAGCCAGGGATCAGGTTATGAGAGGACTGAAATGAAAGAAGCCCTGATAGAATTAAAACTGGCTAGGGATGTCAAGGGCAATAAGAAGAGCTTCACTGGTATGTCAGTGATAAAAAGAAGACTAGGGAAAGTGTGGGCCCTCTGCAGAAGGAAATGGCAGACCTGGTTACCCAGGATATGGAGAAGGTTAAGATACTTGATTACTTTTTTTGCCTCAGTCTTCAGCAGCAAGGGCTCAAGCCACACCACCCAGGTTGCAGAAGGGAAAAGCACGGACTGGAAAATCAAAGAACCATCTAAGGAATCCAAAGGTGCACAAGTCCATGGGACCTGATGAGATGCATCTGTGGGTCCTGGGGGAACTGCAAGATAGGGTTGCTAAATACCCATTGTATTCGAGAAGTCATGGCAGTCCAGTGAAGTTTCCATTGACTGGAAAATGGGAAACATAACCCCCATTTTTTAAAAAGGAAATAAGGAAGACTCAGAGAACTACAAGCCAGTCAGTCTCACCTCTGTGCCTAACAAGATCACAGAGGAAATCCTTCTGGAAACTATGGTAAGGCACATGAGAAATAAGGATATAATTGTTGACAGCCAACATGGCTTCACTAAGGGCAAATCACGCCTGACAAATCTGGTGGCCTTCTAAAACAGGATTACAGCATTGGTGGATAAGGGAAGAGTAACTGACATCACCTACTTGGATTCGTGCAAAGCATTTGACACTGTCCTGCATGACATCCTTGTCTCTAAATTGAAGAGACATAGATTTGATGGATGGACCAGTTGGTGAATAAGGAATTGGCTGGATGGTTGCACTCAAAGAGTTGTGGTCAGTGGGTCAACATCCAAGTACAGACCAGTGATAAGTGGCTTTCTTCAGGGTTCAGTATTGGCACCAGTGATGTCTAACATCTTTGTCAGTGACAGGGATGGTGGGATTCAGGGCACCCGCAGCAACTTTCCTTATGACACCAGGCTGAGTGGAGTGGTTGACATGCTGGAGGGAAGGGATGCCACCCAGATAGACCTGGACAGGCTTGAGAGGTGGGCCTGCACAAACTTCATGAAGTTCAACAAGGACAACTGCAAGGTCCAGCACCTGGGTTGGGGCAATCCCAAGCACAAATACTAGCTGGGCAGAGAATGGAATGGCATGCTGGTTGATGAGAAACTCAACATGAGCCCACAGAGTGCACTTGCAGACCAGAAAGCCAATCATATCCTGAGCTGCATCAAGAGAAGCACGACCGGCAAGTCAAGGGAGGTGATTGCGCCCCTCTATTCCACTGTCATCTGACCTCAGCCGGAGCACCATGTTCCAGCCTGGGGCCCCCAAGAGAAGAAAATGCAATACCTGACAGCTTGGAAAACAACCTAAAATAACTGAAGAGCAAGACAGTCTAAAAGCACCTGCACTATAAAGACAGAAGGAGGAGAGAAAAGATGCTTGGAATCCCCCTCATAAGACATAAAGATCCCCCAAGACATAAAGAAGAATGTATGCATCTTTATTTTAAACTGACCAAACTTGAAGGTACGGATACTTATTGCCCTTCTTGTCAATTAAAAAGTTATTTTTTTTAGTATTAAAGAATGCTACTATCTCAACCACAACAGATTCACAGCTGATGAAGATAATCTACTTCCTTTTAAATATGAGTCATTTGATAACTTCTAAATGTTTTTCTGACATCTAGTCCACCACGTATTAAACATTTTCTGAATAGCCACTAGATTTGAAATAAAAAGAAAAACAAAAGTGCTGTATGATCCATACAACACTTACCTGTCTGAAATTGTAAATTTCTCCATTGTAACACAGCCACAGATATGGGAATTTCTTCACCCGGATAGGCTGCATGCCATACAACTGATCAACAACCGCGAGGCGGTGGAAACCAAAACAACAGTTGGTAAATCCATTGACATTCTCAAAACGAAATGCATCAGGACCTCTGTGTGCTATTTTCATGGCACTTAGGCATTGGACAGAAAGGCATTCATCACTCCCAAACAGGGCCCAAATACCACACATGGCGAGGCTGTTGATCTACCTGCAGGTGGAGAAACTGCTCAATAAAAACATAAACATTATAAGCAAAGCTGGCACTGAGAAAACACAGATAACAAATGTAGACTATTAATTGTTTAAATATCAAGAGGACTGATGCAAGAGAATGGCAGACTTTACTAACACAAGGTAAAACGCTGTTTGCTCGGAACATGACAAGCAACCTTTGGCAAACAAGAATATAGACTTAAATTTACCTTCAGCTGCACCAAGTTTGTTTCTGATTTTTTCATAGAGCAAAAATGGAACAAATTGTCGCTTTAACAGATCATACCCAATGCTCAGTAACACCATCTCAACAGAAACATTAACGGGCCTTTCGGTATGTAAAGCGGGCTCAGAATAGAGACAGAGAGACTTTTTGCCAAGTCATGAGACAAAGGGCAACAGTTTCAAACTGAAAGAAGGTAGGTCTAGACCAGGCTTCTACAGCAGTATTTGTGGCCCAGATGATAAAAACATGGAGCAAGCACTGCCAGTGCAGTGTTGTGGTCCCCTTGGCATGTATTTTCCAGCCACAGTGTCACTGGAGCTCAAGGCTTTGTGGCTCCCTGAATCTGAACTCTAAACCTAAAGGCAACTTGGGGATGAGGTGCCAAGCACCACGGGCGGCCCAGATAAGAACAGTGTGGAGGGAGCAATGATGGTGCAGTGCCACACTCCCCTTGGCACGTCTTTTCCAGGTCCAGTGTCACTGGAGCTCAAGGCTTTGTGGCTCCCTGAATCTGAACCCTAAACCTAAAGGCAACTTGGGGCTGAGGTGCCAAGCACGGTGGGTGGCCCAGATTAGAACGATGTGGAGGGAGCAATGATGGTGCAATGCCACGCTCCCCTTGGCACACCTTTTCCAGCCTTACTGTCCCTGGAGATCTAGACCTTGCAGCTCCCTGAACCCCAGCGCTAACTAATGGGAGAAGTGGGCTGAGGATCTAGCGGCCAAGCGAGGGTGCGAGGAGCCTCAGCCCCCAGCTGCCACCAGGCTTAGTGTTCCAAGAGATCTCCAGGGACACTGTGACTGGGAATCACAGAATCACTAGGTTGGAAAAGACCCACAGGATCATCAGGTTCAAGCATTTCTATCAATCACTAAACCATGGCCCTCAGCACCTCATCCACCTGTCCCTTAAACACCTCCAGGGAAGGTGACTCAACCACCTCCCTGGGCAGCCTGTTCCAGTGCCCAATGACCCTTTCCATGAAAAATTTCTTTCTGATATCTAGTCTGAACCTACCCTGGCAGAGCTTGAGGCCATTCCCTCTTGTCCCGTCACCTGCCACTTGGGAGAAGAGGCCAGCACCCTCCTCTCCACAACTTCCTTTAAGTAGTTGTAGAGAGCAATGAGGTCTCCCCTCAGCCTCCTCTTCTTCAGGCTAAACAAACCCAGCTCTCTCAGCCGTTCTTCATAAGGCCTGTTCTCCAGCCCCCTCACCAGCTTTGTTGCTCTTCTCTGGACTCGCTCCAGAGCCTCAACATCCTTCTTGTGGTGAGGGGCCCAGAACTGAACACAGGATTCGGAAACATGCCGAGGGGAGCATAGGCTGCACTAACATTGCTCAGTTTGCATCGTTCTAACCCGAACCCGCCGCGGTGCTGGGGCGCTTGGTCTCCGCCCCAAAGTCCCGCTGGGTCTGGGACTCGGGGAGCCACGAAGCCTGCAGCTCCAGGGTTGGAAAAGCCACGCGGAGGGCACCGGCGCCGCTCCCTCCAGCCCCTCCTCACCCGGGCAAGCGGTGCCGGCGGGGCTGAGTGTGGAGCCGGGCTCGGCGGCGCCGCCTCCTCCGCGGTTCCCCCGGTCCCCTCGTCCCCGCGGTCCCCACAGCGCGGCCCGTCCCGCAGCCTCACCGCCTCCTGGCCGCCGCCCGCGCCCCGCCGGCTGTGGGGGAGATGGGGGAGGCGGCTCTTGGCGGCGCCGGCTCCTCCCCCACCGCCTGGTGAAACCTGCCGCCGAGTTTCATCATTTAGGACAAGAGGGAGGGGCCGGGGAGGGTCACGTTGGACGTGAGGGAAAAAAATCCATCACCAAAAGGGTTATCAGGCCCTGGGGGTGGTTGAATCGCCACCCCTGGAGGTGTTTAAAAGACGGGTAGACGAAGTGCTCAGGGATGCGATTTAGTAGTGGACAGGTACTGTTGGCCTTGATGACCTCAAAGCTCTTTTCCAACCTAGAGATTCTGTGAGACTATAATGTGCTGACCCCCGGGACTTCGGCCAGCGCCTCGCCTCACACACCAGGCTGGCGAGGTGGGCACTGCACAGCATCGCACAGCATCGCATAGCATCGCATTGCACAGCACCGCATCGCATCACACAGCACCACACAGCATCGCACAGCATCGCATTGCACGGCACAGCATCGCATCACACAGCACCACATTGCATCACACTGCACCGCATCGCATCACACAGTATTGCACCACATCACATTCCACTGCATCACATCACACAGCATGGCATCACGTCACACAGCACATCACATCACACAGCACCACATCGCATCACAGGCTGGGCTGGTGAGGTGTGCATCACATTGCATCACACTGCACTGCATCACACAGCACTGCATCACATCACACCACCTGGCATTGCATCACACCACACTGAAGCAGCCTTTCCCTGTGGCCCCAGCTCACGGAGCCCCATGGCAGGGCACGGCCAAGAAACCAGGGTCTGCCACCTCACCCGGTCTGCTGTGAAGCAGAGCTTGTGCTGCGTGGCACTGCCGGGCTCACTGGGCTTAACAGGACAACTTGAAGCCACCAGAGATCCTGTCCCTGCAAATCTGCCCCAAGTTGTGCCTCATGTCCACTACAGTGAAAGGAGCTGCGTGCAGCTGGTTGCCTTAAAGCTGCTTTGTTTGCTTTGGGAGAGAGTGCTTGCAAAGCTTGCACCTCCGGAAGAATTTACTGAGGGCTTCGGATTTTGCTGTGCAAAATTCAATTTTGAATAATATGCGCTGTGCGTAAAGAGGGATTTTGATGCCTACCTGAACTTTTTTATTGGACAGTTTTTCCTTTTTGCCTTTGAGAGTGCTAAAGCAAATGAAACTCAACTTTGAAGACTAGGATGTGAAGTGCTAAACATAAATGTTACTTCGCACGTGTACTTCAAGAGAGCCGTTAGTAGTAATTTGCATGCAATGCACTTTCATAGCTCTAGTGGACTTGGTGTAAAACTGCAGTGCTGAGCCTGAAGTTCTTCTGGTTTTGCAGACTGTCAGCAGTAAGTGTGGTCTGTGTGTAGAATTTTAAAAGGACATTTTAAGAAGGCATTAAAAGGATATTTTTAGGCTTTATAAAGAAAAGTGTGTCAAAGTGTCCTATGTGTGAGAAGTAGACTCCAGCACTGATCAGGAATAGATGTAGGATGTTTCTCTTCTGAACAGCTTAGCCTGAACACAGGACTGGCCTCAGCAGACACAAGGCTTTGGGCAGCATACAGATGCCATATGTGCAATCCTCAGAGGCGTGCACTGTCTGGAGGAGCAGAGTGAAAGCACATGCAATGGCCCACTGAGTCACGGCTCACAGAAAAGTACTGCTTGTGCTGGGGAGCACTTTATATCTTGTTTTTTTTTCCAGAGATCTAAATGTCACAAGTTTGCTTAGGCTTGTCTGGCCATTTTCATTTTATCAGCAATCCCTGGTTCACAACTAGATCTCACACAGTGCTTTACAATAGGCAGTCACAAACCATTTGGTAATAAAAGATTTTTTTCTTGGACAAATTGAAGCAGGGAGGGTGCGGAGCACCTTGCAGGAAGTAGCACAGCCAGGGCAGAGCAAAACCTCCCAAGTCCTCATTGATGTCTGCACCCTTAGGGCACACTGGGTAACAGTTGTTTATCCTGCCCTTTTCTACCCATTTCTAAAATCTGGGGATAACTGTTGCATTTTACTATGTCTTGCATGCTTAATGGTCTATTTTAATGGAGAAGATGGTGTTACATATGGCAGAAATACCAGACACAATCTGTTTTTTAAACATTGTCAGTGTTACTGTTTGATAGTTACTATTCTGCAGCTAATAACTGAAACTAAGAACTTAGGCTTAACAGTTAAATTAAACCATTAAGGAAGGTACACTTTATTCAATGCTGGAGAAGACTCGGGACTTGTCCTCAGAGTGCTTCTGCCAATCAGTGATTTCAGAGAATTTTATATACACAGAATTGTTTCCATATCCATATTTTCACCGAAATGACAAGTGCACTTCATTCCTGGATCCTCATTGCATATCCAGGGGGAGATGAGATCAAACCCACTCAGAGTCGTTAAGGTGTGGCCATATCTGAGTGGTCAATCTCAACGACTCTGGTGACAAGAAGATAAGGGTCATTATCATTATCTTAGTTGTTAATCTTGTTTCAAACACGTTGCAGTTGACATTCCATAGGACCATTTGCAAATCACCATTTCATAACTGATATGTCCCTCTCCATTTCTAGCCTTTTCTCTACTATTGTCAAGTAGCCCATTACAGTCCCTTTATATTAAGTGCCATTTTTCAATATCCAAACTTCTCTTTCAGCGTATCTGCATACGGCACTAGATGTAATTACACCCCAGTCCCAGGGCTCTGTTCTCAGTCATCCTCCCTCTCAGTTTTCTCCTTCCTGCAGACATTATCATATGTAATTGTTTCACCAAAGCAATTTCTTCTCCACGATACTCCCCTAAAGCTGAGTTTTCCCTCTATTTTTGCTGAGAGGAATTTAAACTGATGCTATTTGGGTGGACAAAACAGGGCTGAACATAAATTTTGGGTGCCATCAGTAGCTAGGAGACTTTCCATTTTGTTGCATAATCTCTTTAGTACTTGAAAGTAACCATCTGGCCACAGGCTAAAACCATTTAAGAGAGGCTGAAAAACACTGTAGGAAAGTTTCTGATTAATTATTTAAGTACTTGTGTTAGCTTTGTTTTTAATCAGCTGAAATGAAAAGCTAAGAGGTTTCTCTGAAGGCCACAGGTAAATAAGTAAATGGGAGGTCAAAGTGAACAGGTCAGTGAAAACAACACTGGACAAACTGTAGACTGGACAAGCTGCATGACTGTTGCACTGAGCTGGTCACTGCCCGCTCAACTCTCCATTGAACATGCTTCCTAAGTCTGTGCTCTTCATTTTTTCCCACTAAAGTTGAATACCTTTGCTGCATCCATCAGATGTGGTGCCACCAGGATGCTTGGAAGACTGGAAATGTTTGAATTCTGTGAGATCCATGAAATCTGTTTAGAGAGGAGGCAGAACTGAGGGGAAAATGGAGAAGTCAGTGACTGTGATGAAGAGAGACATACAGTGAAAGTCTTTTGTTTTCACAGTGGTGACTAACAAGTTAACAATCTGCCATACCTGGGGGGTTTACAGGGAGTAGCCTCCTGAAGATATCCCTCATAATTTCTGTCTTTTTCCACGACAGAACGTTCCAGCTGTTTTTGTGATGGTGGCTCTGCCTTTGCTCTCACTGGAGCCATGCAAGAAAAGAAGATCTGAAGTAGCATCAATGGCCAGACTCAAATATTAGAGACTTTCCCTTTTCTCTTAGCATCAATGCACATACTCTGCAGTTTCTCAGACAGGAATTGAAGACCCTTTGTTGATGGTGAAGGTTGCCATGAGTAGATTCATAGGCCAGCTCCTTATTATGGGCTAACTGTAGGCCTTGGCTCAGCCTTTCACCAGCCCTTTGAGCAGCAATTGCTCGTGAGTAGCTGCAGAACACAGGCACTTTGCACCCTGCCCAACCATCTACATTATTATGGATGGTCAAAGATGCTTAATCACCAGCAGTTTTAGGGATAATAAGGATAATGCTGAAAACACCTTATATTTTTTGAGAAACGAGATATTTTGTCTCTGGGAAGGAGAGGGATGTATCTTGTCCTCAGTCTTGTAACTCCCTTTTCATCCAGTATCCATTTGTAGCTTAGCCGCACTACTCTCCATCTGGCCTTGAACACATCCTGAATTGCAATAGCAATACTTTTCTTCCCCCTTCCCCAGCCCTCACTTGTGTTGCAATGGAGTCATGGGAACAGGCGGCTTCAAGCTTCCAGAACTCTCAAATTATCCTTTTCTCATCTCCCAGTGACTTAATGTACATGATGTAATCTGGGCACAGATCACCAAGAATCCTGTATTTTCCAGCATGAGTGTTTTTTTCCGTGATGCATTTGCTGCACAAAACTTTGCCACACATCATCAGAGGCCCAGCTGAAGGGGATATGCTCCTATTGATTTTTTTGTGCTTGTCAGCATCTACAAATTACTTTGGTGTTGTACTATTCTTTACGCATTTATGCATTCTGTCCTTGAATGCACATTAATCTAATGCTGTCCTTGGGGCAGGGAGTTAGTGTATAGCTTCATTTCCACCAGAATAGAGTGACTTTAAACAAACCTTGCTCCATGATCCAGCGTTGTAGCAATAACAGAAAATCAACTGGCAAACTGCACATGCCCTTTCTGGCAGTAGCCTGGTATATTTTCTAGGGCAAAGACTGAGCTTGAAAGCAGAAGGCTGTTTCTCGTAATGGAGCTACACAGCAACATGCATGTACCATGGAGGCATCGGCAGCCCATTATACAGTAGGAAAGATTGGTGGTGGGCAGGACTCAGAGGAAGGAGGAGAGAAGTTATTCCCCCTAGTTGCATGGGTTGACATAAATAATGCATCTCATACCCTGTTATCTTCAAAAATACAAAGGCATGCTCAATACATGTACATTCACCAAGCATTACTTGTAGTACCAGGTGTTCTGCTAACACATCTGGCATCTGAAACGTATGGTATACGTCAGGGATATGAATATGCAGAGAGCAAAGGCCTTTTCCTGTTTTGGCTTTTCTTCCCTGTAGAATGGCAACACCACATGCTCTTAAAGTTTGAGTGCTTGCACTCAGAATCTCAGGCAGAACCACATTTAATCTCCATATCTGAGTGAGGAAAAAAAATTATAAGAGAAACTGTTAAATTCAAAAGGAGTTTGGAGAGCTGTAGTTTGAAGTGAGGTAGGCTCACGCTTGTATCACTTAGTCTGCCTTTTACCCAGTGGGACTGCACCCCATGCCAGCCAGCTTTGAGCTTGCAGCTTTCAAAGAACTTATTGACCTGACAGAGCTGTTTGTTCCTATAATTTCGGGTACGTCTATTTTTCTTTTTCTTTTCCCTCTCTGTTATTTTCCTTTCCTTTGGAAGACATTTAAAGAACAGGCAGACTACTTGTCTCTCCAGACAAAATCCTCTCTCTCACGGTATAAAAAGTATTTGTCTGTCCCCCTGGGAGTTCCTGTTGCTGTAGTCTCTCTTACTTAATCGTTTTTCTTTTCTTTCTGCTTAATTATGTTAAGCTTCAAAACAAATAAGACTTGCTCTGACCTTGGAGTTAAAGGTCATAGCACTGAAGTGTTAAAAGAAAATCTTTTCTAGAGCCCAGGCATTCAGTAAAGTAAAGTAAACTTCAGTAAAGTACTAGGAAGGCATGTCCAGTGCTGCAGCAAGAGAGAACACAAAGTAAGGTGATTTGTTATTGCCTCACAAAAGACTAAGCATTTTTCACTACTCCTGCATCCCTTTTCTTAAGGTCCCAGTCCTTCCATTATCCCCTGTGTTTCTTAGCACAGACAAGAAAGGGTTGTTGAAAGTGCTGTTGGCCATACAGGGTGCATTGCAGGCACGGCATATGGCGTACCAATGGTTCTATTGTCAGTAGGCCCAAGACCACAGAGGAATGAAACATTGCTGACTTTAACTGAATAGTGGTCTTGGCTAATGAGAAGGAGTCCGGCGTAATTTATTCTCTGTTCCTGGGGAGAGGGGGAGGGAAACAAACCACAAAACCCAAAGTGCTTTTTTAACCACTTGCAGAATAAAGAAAAAGTAGTTGTCTGATACTTTAAAAAAAGGAATAATTCCATAGCGTTTTTAGAGTCATGATGGTGGAACTAATTTGAATTCTGGTTCTTTTTCATACAACAAGAAAGATTAGGTGTCCACTGAATTAGCATTTAAACTAACCGTTGTAGTCAATGTAGCAGGATTAACTGCAAATTACAATCCTCAACTCACTTTTTCATTGTAATTCGCCCATTGTGAGATTTTGCTCAATCCAACATATGTTTTGCCTAATACTAATAAGATCCTTTTAATCTAGAATACAGCTAAATTCTGCTGTAAGAGACATGGGTAGCTGGTATGAAGATGTAACAGTTAAGTCCATGCTTGAACATATATAACAGACACTTAAAATACATTGGAATGTATTTTTCAGCTGGAATAACTGGACATAATTCTAATATAGTTATTTTGACACAGATCAGTTGTGCTGCTTTAGTCTTTAAAGAATCACATTTAATTTTGTGATTTATGTCTCCTAAATACAATAGAGCACAACAGAGGAAGGAGAATAACAATTATTGAAAACTCCATGAGGATCTTTTTTTAAAAGAAAGTTAAGATGGTCTTTGGTTTATAAGACTAAGAAACTATTCCAAAGCATATGACTGCAGCTGTTCTTTCCCATCACTAGGTCGAGCTATTACCTCAAAATGAGGAGCTGACACCCTGCTCGCATTGTTGGTATCAGAAATAGAGGTGTAGAACAAATACAACAAAGGTTTGCAATGAAATAACTAGACTGGCAAATGTAACACTTTACAGTGTGGAAAATAGACAACTGCACTATCACATACACTAAAAAATTAATAGGGAAAGTAATTTTTTCCTGTTTTCTCACAGAAGTACACATTAAAACCAATATGCACTGGCTTCTTACTAATTCCATTAAATAACACAGAATTGAAACCTTCAATTGATTGTCCTATTTCTTATTATACCTATTTACTCTGCTCTTTCTTAGGAATGAATTCTGAATTCTGTACAGAGGTAAACTTCTGTTGTTGTTACTGCTGTCATCTAAACAGCAAAATGGAATGGCTCCCTTTCCAATTTTTCCCTAGCAGAAACTCTGACAACAGATTTTGTAAAAACAGCTTTGTCTCTTCACAAAGAAAGAGAATTCTTTCTAAATAGAAAATAAGAAGAAAACCTAAAAAGGTAAGAAAATTCTGAAATAACTCAAAATGCAGTATCTATTAAAAAAGATTAAAAGAATTAAATAATTAATGTTTGCATAGTAGAAGAGTTAGTTCTGTATTCTAATTCCTACCGAACAATACCCCATATCTGATCACAGATGCTAGATAATAATGTAGGATAATAATAATTTAACAGCATGATTTCCAGTATTCATGCCAACATTTTTATTAAGCATTTTTTTTAATTTTGCAAAGAAAAGTAAAGAAACACAAGTCAACTGAAATCTTCCAACAATTCTTATATAAATACAGTTATATAAGAATGATACTACATAGCAGCATGACTTTGACACTCATTTTAGCTGACAAAAATCTCACGAACATATTTGCTTTTGCTAGGAACAGGTACAAGATAGGCAAACAAAAGAATGTATCCACAAGTGTTGGCTACACTTCAAGCTGTTCTGAAATGCATCTTTTTTATTAGAGATTTTATTATTGGAGAATTTATTATTTTATTGCTATTGTAGGATTTGACAAGAAAATATTTGCTATTGGCCTAGCTAACTTTTAAGGTTCATGCCTATGTAAAATAAATGGAAATATGTTTATCTATAAAGAAATATATCAGTAAAAAGAATGAGAGAAGCATATTTTTCTTAATTGCTTAAGTAGGTTTTGCAAGGCCATTTTGCAAATAAATCAGGGCCAGAAAATAAATCCAAGTATTGGAAGCTGTACACTTATTGGTGTGATTTATGTCCATGACAAGTAGCATTCCTTGGGAAAACCTCTGGGCACTGTTTACATTTGCCAAGAGCTGTTTCTAAAGAGTGGACAAGACAGGTTTCACTCCATCCACAGCGTGACCCTCCAAGGAAATCCCAGCAGACCTCCTAAACCATCAATGCTCCCACATGCCTTCCCAACACATCCTGCAGTGCTGAAAATTAGTGTCTTTTTTTCAGTTTCATGATAGGAAGCTCTTATTCTGGTGGCATGCAACACATCATCTTACTTTGAACAGAAAAATTGTAAAATAGTCATGATGAAGGAGGAACTCTGGCACTATTTCATCCATTGAAATATGGATGCAGTCCAGAGCATTCTGAAGTAGGCTTTGGGGCAGGTCTGTAAGCAGGACAGAAACACTGTATGAAGTGCTTTTCCTGTAGAATTTCAAGAATGGTAGTTTATTGCATTTTGTATGATATTTCAAATAAAAAATACAAAGACATTTAATTTTATTTAATTTTTATAATGAATAAATACCCTTTTACTTACAATTGTTTTAAAGTGTTCTCTAGATTTTCTCAGTTTTAGCAAGATCCAGCCATTAATTTTTTAATCTGCCTCACAAAATGTACCACTCAAGTTTTTGGCACACACCAAATATTTATCTGTAAGTTCACAATGACTTCTTGCAAGTAAATTATTTGTTGCAAGCAGACCTGGTTAATACAAATAGCAGTGTAGAAATTGTACATTTTTTAAAAGCAGAGTGTACTTCTGTCTTCACGGATCAGTAATCTGTATTATTATATGGCAATTCCACTATTGTTTGTGCAAGAAATACAGTGAGTAAATTTCCGTATCATAACAGGATGGCCAGACTTCCAGACAGCTGGTGTATTTGTGGGTAAAAGGAAGGTGGGGTGATACCCTTCAGCACAAAGCACTGTTTTACTTCTTTATTATATTATGATCTGCTTCATCTCATGCAGTAATAAAACAGGTTTTGGTAAATAATGTATATTAGTTTCACAGCTCTGTGTGTGGTCCTTACTGTTCCAGGATACTGCAGCACCAAATTAGGGTGTCCTGTCCACAGTCAAGCGTGCAAAGGTGTGGTAGTAAGTTGAAGCTCCATTCACTTTCCTAAAGGCCTTTTTTTCTGCACTAGGATGGATAATACTTGTATTTGATCTGGTCCAGTGCACCTTCACTGGGGTAAGAGTGGGTAATACGGTTTTTGGAGAAGAATTGTCTCACTGAATCTTAATGGTCGAGTTAGCGGGTTTTTTTAGAAATAATATTAAGCAAATAAGGCATTACATTTAATCTACTTGTTTGTTTGACCAAATAGTAGTGAACTTGAGAACACAAAAATAGCTTTCTGGTTTGGGCACCCTGATCTAGTGGGATGTCCCTGCCCATGGTCCCTTCCAACCCAAACTATTCTATGATTCTATGATTCTAAAATGTATGGAGATTACTCACTAATATATATTTCCATGGTCTTGCTAATGATCCATAAATGTAATGGTATAAACAGAGCCAAGATAAGATGATTTATGATTGAACAGAATGTTAAGAAAACAAGATAGTTATGTATGGGAGTATGTTGAATTTGATATGGTAAAGCTGGTTCCTTGTCAGCTGTTAGCATGTAGAAAGCTGCTTACAGAAGGAAATCACAGTTTCACTACATTTGTTAGACATCCAATTAAATACTTAAATGTTATGTGTGTAGCCAATGACTTGCCAAATTGCACAGCTTCACAACAGCTATAGCTTTTTACCTTCTGCCTTAACCTTGTGCCATCTTTCTTATTTAGAAACCTGTATTCTCAGACTCCTGTGCGTGGGAATTAAGAGTTAAGAGCTGTAGCTGATTTGTGAGTGGGCTTTCATGGTAGGTATTTAGGGGCTTAGGGGTGAAGATGCCTAGCCAAGCAGCTCATGAAGAGCTACTTAGTGATGAGAAAAGGGATTAAGGACCTGCTACCCTGCTTTTGCCCTGTATGTTTTGGTGGTATGCAGAAAACAGTCTTCATGTTGAATGTGGCTAGCCCTCCTAGCTAGGGAAAGATGTCATTCTTTTGTAAATACTGATGTGAAGACCAAGGTAATTTATTTCCTTTTAAATTAAATTACTAAAAATTTAATTTTCCTCTCATTTGTTCCCAGCCACACATGCCAGAAGGTAACTTATGTGAATCTCATTGCCATATTACCATGACATCAGTATGTCCCCCATCACTGCTAGACTTCCTCAGCAGAGGAGAGTCTCCCATAAAAGTAGCACATCTATATAGAAAAAGACTGACATTAAGCAAACCTGCAGGCCCTGCAAGTAAGGGAGCGCTGGGCCTGCGCTCTCACTTCCAACCCATGTCAAGAGAATGGCTTTTCCCTTGACACAGCACCCAGAGGCTGTTGTCTGTGCAAAGTACTGCTGCACGGCAGGTGTGGAAATGTGTTTGCACATTCAGGGCAGCCCCTTAGAGAGGCACCTTCCCTTACTCTGAACTGCAGGAGTTTGATCATCTACCCCCAAGTCAAAGAAACCTGCTTTTATGTAAATAACTCCATAAAATGTTATACAGCCATTACAATATTGCCAAACCCGTCTTTATGCAAACACTGTGTATACCAGTATTAAAAGGCAAGCTGTGACTCACTTTTGTTAAATAAGACTTTTGTTAAATTAGACTACCTTCCACCTGCTCTCTCTTTCAAGTTTTCTTTTCAAACCAGCTTAAGAAAGACTGAAACAGCTCAATGAAGGTGACTGTATGGAATGTAGCACTTCATGCATTTATCTATACATGGATGTACTATGTATGGGTCACAGTCCTTGACAGTGGAATTCCCATGATGCAAGACCAGGCTTTAGAGTTTGCCAAGCAAATTGAAGCCTTACATTCAACTCAATCATTCTGTATTACCTGTAAAATGAAATATTGTGAAAACTTCACTTAATTTCAGAATTTTAAGTCATGCCCTGAATGTGGGGGGGACATAAGTCCTACCAAAATTTGGAGGTGCGGGGTGAAAGGGGAACAAAGAAATGAGAAGACAGACAGCTATTTTTCAGCAGTTTTTACTATTTCCATTGCCTTTGTTAAGGTTTATTGTTGCATTTTTTTGATGCCAAACACTCAAACTTGCCCCCTACAACAAGTGTGCTCACCTCAGTTCTGCCTTTTCTTCTATGATAAAACTAGCTCAAGCAGATACCATTCGAAGTTTCTTGTAATTTTTATTTTAAGAGGGCGGCAAACTGTGGGAGGGGGCAGGAATGTGAAACTATGACCAGGAGCCATGTGAGATATGGGAGCTTCTTAAACCAGTAGAAAGGTCACCATTTCCTGAATGGCCAGTCGTCCAAAGAAAAATAACTAAAAATAGAGGAGGAAATGGCACACCCTTTTTTGGGGAGAGGAGCGGCAAAAGCGAGCACACATCTATAGCCATGAAGAGGCAAAGCTATCGTTCGGATTGAACCCCTGGAAAGGCTGGAGGAAGGACTGAGAACCATGGGGGAGCAAGGAGATGTGGCAAGACATCAAGAGCAGTGTGTGCAGTGACTCCCATTTAGAGAAACACAAGTGGCCCTCAGCATGGATCAATTCTTGTTCACACATTCCTGCACCCCAGTCCTTTTTGGAAAAAAAAAGCCAAATACTCACAAACCTCTGCCTATTAACTGCAAAGCTCCGTTAACTGCCCACTGTTCGCAAAATGCTATCATAGAATCATAGAATAGTTTGGGTTGGAAGGGACCTTAAAAGATCACCCAGTTCCAACCCCCCTGCCACGGGCTGGGACACCTCCTGCTACATCAGGCTGTCCAAGGCCCCATCCAACCTGGCCTTGAACACCTCCAGGGATGGGGCAGCCACAGCTTCCCTGGGCAACCTGTGCCAGTGCCTCACCACCCTCATGGTGAAGAAATTCCTCCTTATATCTACTCTAAATCTGCCCCTGTCCAGTTTATACCCATTGCCCCTAGTCCTATCACTACAAGCCTTTGTAAACAGTCCCTCCCCAGCTTTCTTGTAGCCCCTTCAGGTACTGGAAGGTCGCTATAACATCTCTTTGGAGCCTTCTCTTCTCCAGGCTGAATAACCCCAACCCTCTCAGCCTGTCCTCCTATGGGACGTGCTCCAGCCCTTGGATCATCTTTGTAGCCTCCTCTGGAACCGTTCCAACAGCTCCATATCCTTCTTACATTGAGGATTAGAAGGGCAGAATCACCTCCCTCGACCTGCTGGCCACGCTTCTTTTGATCTACGCTTCGGTTACACTGTAATGTAAAACACCTTTTTAAACCTATAATCCTTTTTCATACCCGACAGATTTTTTCCTAGGGAAAGATCTCACGAGAGAAACGCCACCGACGTTCAAGGTAAGCAGCGTCAGCGCAGGGAGATAAGGAATGATTTCAGAGGGTTCAGTTTCCTAGCAACGTCCCTCGCAGTTGCCCAATGGCATTTTGGAAGCGCAGAGGCTCCAGAGCGGCTGGAGCGAAGGGGATGAGGGACTGGCGAGCGGCGGAGCTCCGCAGCCCGGCCTGAGCGCCCGGCACAGCCGCTTCCCGGGGCCCCGGGCAGCGAGGTAAGGCGGCGGCGGGGCGCACCGACAGCCCTGCCCGGGGCATTTCTTGCCCAATCGCGTCTGCGGAGGGCGGGGAGGCGCCGCCAAACCCCGTCGCCGCTCCCCCGTCCCTCCCTGCGCCGCACGCTCTCCCCTCTCCGCCCCTTTTCCAGCTCCCAGCCCCGGCCGAGATGCTCCCCGCCCTCTCGCTGCGGCGCCGGCTCCCCGGCGGAGAGGGATGAGAAAGGACGGGATGCCGTGCTGTCCCATGCCACCGCAGCCCACGCCAGCCCAGCCCACCCCAGCCGGGCGCGCTTGGGCGCGGTTCGGAGCAGCTCGTCCGCAGCAACGTGCGCGCGCGCGAGAACGAGCGCGCCTGCCACGCGGCGTCCGCGGCGGCAAGGGTTAACAGAGGGGAGGCCCGCGGGGAGGCCCCGCCCCCCCTCGGAGCCGGGAAGCCAATCAGCAGGCTGAGGGGGCGGGGCCGCCCCGTCCTCGCCCCGCTCCCCTCCACCTCCCCCCCAACTTCCCCGGCGGCGCGCGGGCGTGCGGGATGGGGCTGGCGGTGTGGGGCTGCGGGCCGCGCGGCTGAGCGGGCTCCGCCGGGGGGGCCCGGGCCCTCGAACAGCGTGGAGGCGGCGCCGACGAAGGTGCGGGGCGGTGGGAGGAGGAGGAGGAGGAGGAGGGCGCCCGCGGGGACAGCAGGTGCCCGCCCGGGGAGGGGAGGGTCGGGTCTCCCTGGGGCACCGCGAGCCCCTCCGAGCCGCGTAGCAGGGTGGCCTTTAAGGTCTTTTGCAACTCGAAGCGCCCTATGGTTCTGCCCGTTCTAACAGGGATTTCCTGGGCTGGCGTCGCCGTTCCCCTTAGTGAGGACTTGTAGAGGTCTGAAAGCCACGCTTGGCGCACCGCGACTTGTTGCTGAGAGAGGGTGTCGACTTTGGAACGAGGAAGGAGGTGACCAAAACCTTTCTTCCCTCTCATTTGTGCTGTGCATTGTTGCACGTCTTGTTTCCGTGCTCTTGTTTATATCCTGCACTAATCCACCTCGCTGCTGTTGTCTGTATTTTTGGGCAGAACAACCAAGAGTTTTTAATGGAAGAAGGTCCTCTCCAAAGAAAAAATGACAGCGTTTGATTTTTTATTTTTTCCCCCCAAAACCTGAAATATTTTCAAAAATGAAATTAAAACCTGTGTTTACTTAGTAGGAAACTGCTGCAGTTCACAGTAATCCCTGATACAGGCAGCATTAGTGAATGTACCGCTGTTTTGAATGTAGCTTCATTTTAGATGCATATGAACGTGTACGTTTAAGGCATCTAGAAATGATGGGACTTAGTGAGCAGAAGACATTTCTTGATCATTGCACAGCTAACTGAATTTTGACATTTTGACTTTAATTATTCTGATCTATTGCTCAGCTGTTAAGGACATGGTAGTAGAGATGGATTTCATTGCTAATTGTGCAGCCCTCTGATGACATCTACATTCTGTTTGGCATTGGGGCCTCAGAGATTCCCACCCTCACTTTGTAAGTAAAGGATACAAGGAAGAGCCAGCTGTGAGTGTAGGCTAGCCATAGTTCTCGTGATGACAAATTATGAATTCTCATTATATCCTATAATCTTAAAGTGTTTATGGAATGATACTTGGATGAAATGTGTACAAAAGTATGTAGAGTTTTGTCCTGGATTCTGTAAGATTCAAAATCCCAGGTTTGTTTTTGTTGAATGTGTCTCCTCTTGAAATAAGTTCAGAAAGTGATATGATCTGAGTTTGGTTAAAAGTATTTGTTAATTTTAAAGGTGGTGGGGTGTTTTCTTGAGGGGTGGGGCTGGGGGCAAACTCCAGTATTATGTATTCTGTTGTATGGGGACTCCATAAATTTGCTTTGGCTTAGAGGGGTGACTTTAACCCTTGTTGAAACAGCTAGTAGAGTCAGAACCCGATTTTAGATTAACATGGTAAAAGGCTTATTACCAGGACCACACAGGCACAACGAGAGTGAAGGGGGGACCCCATGCATCTTGTCAGAGGAAGCAGCTCTAGTTTCTGTCACTGGAGAGCTGTCAGTCGCATCAGCCCAGTGTGGCACACATTAAGATACATCAACAGGACAGGCTCTCTGGAGCACTTTACAAAGTTGAGGGAAGTAACTGCCTACAGAATATGGGACATACTGTGGGATGCAGGAGAAGCGCTTCCTGTGACTGTACAGAACTTATTATGGGATGCTTAGAGGTGGGACTAAAGGGAGAGAACAAGGTGGCTTGAGAAATAAAAAGAATGGGGAAATAGATAAGGGGATAGAGGGCCTGGTCATTTGTAAACAAGTAGCTGATCAGTATGTTTGGATATGCCCTGTGCCAGATTACCATGGTCTGTTCTGTTTTCTCATTAAGCTCTATTTCTAACTTTTCCTGGATGAGGAGACTCTGCTATATTCATGTGTGCATAGTGAGGTCCAAGTGCCAGGAACTGGAGCAATACCGTAAGTTAAAGGGACCTCTGTGTGTGGTGTGCTAGCAACCGGAAAGACTGGAGTGAGTGAGTAACTGGGGAGACCAGAGTGCATGTGTATTGTCCTTACAAGTATGCCAGTGTGTAGTTGCTGGTGGATATCATGCAGCGCCAGCCAGTGAGTGAGCCAGCGCCTTGGGAGCCAGGTCTCGAGACAGCTGTAAGTGTGGGACAGGTACTAGTGAGATCAGAGGTTCTTCAGTTTGGCAGTGTGAGAGTCCAGGAGTTCCAGGTCAGCTGCTGGAGGGACTGTAAGATCTAGGAGTCGTTTTAGAGGGTTTTTTGCATCTGTGTCACTGAGCAAGGCAACCGGAGATGGAAGGATCCAAGGGTTAGTTATTGAGTAGACTGAGTATCTAAGGAAGATGATGGTATGCCTGTGGGGAGCTGCGTGTGTCTATCAAGGTGAGGAGGTCTGCACCAGCAACGGTAATGGGTCTCTGGGAAGGCTGAGAGTTCAGGGTTGATTCCTGAATAGAGTGAGCAGCTGAGGCCAGCTACTGGAGGGATCCATGCTGTATTTATATTCCTAACTAATGGAATTTTGTTCTGGTCAGCTAGAGAGAGAAGCAGGATAAGGCCAGACCATGTTTGTGTTTGCATCAACGCTTCTTGGCTGTGTTGATCTGTATGGTCAGCTATGTGTATATAAATGTTTGCATGTGCAAATGCAGGAATATATCCTCAATCTTGTCACTGTCTGGACCTGGGGAAATGGTATAGCAACATCCTTATCTCCATTGGGCTGCCAGGTTCAGCAGCCCTTAATGCAGAAAAATTACTTCTTGTGTAAGTTTGAAGATGCAGAAATCGTTGATTCTCAAAGCTTAAATTTGGAGTTAAATCTACAACAACTGTTAAGTTGTTATAGACTTTTAAAACATTTACTGGTCTAATTGATGTTGGTAGGGCTACCTACATGAACATCTAATATTGGTTAAAACTGCCATGATAGAGCATGATTTACATCTAAACCTAGGCTTTTGTTGAAGGTGTTGGATTTTTTTGGTTTTGTTTTTTGTTTGTTTGTTTGTTTGTTTGTTTTTAATACTGTGGTTTTTAACTCAACAGAAGTAAAAATATAAATAAGAATTAAAATGGGGCTCTTTTAGTGACCTGGTGGGTTTTGCAATTACCTTTTCCTTCTCTCTGCGCCTTGGAATCATAGCGTCATAGAATGGTTTGGGTTGGAAGGGACATTTAAAGATCATCTAGTCTAGCTCCCTGCCACAAGCAGGGGCACCTTTCACTAGATTGGTTTGCTCAAAGCCCAATCCAACCTCACCTTGAATACTTAAACGTTTTGCATGTGTTGTTCCTGAATAAATCCCTGTATAGAAAAGAGTGTCAACAGAAAGTCTGAGTGGGGATGCCTGTGGTAGTAAGAACTGAGCTTACTTTTAGACATTTTTCTGGTTCGAGTCTAATGATAGCATTCAGATTTTTTTGCTGGAAAATTAAAAGACTCTACTTATGTCAAATATTAAGGTAAGATAAAATTAAAGATTTCTGTCCTGTTTACTGTTAGAGTTTATAAACATATGGGTGCACACACATGGGTCTAGTCTGTTGATATAAAATTGATAGAAGAGCAGATTATTTTAAATTGAAAACTGTAACTAGAGACATTTTATTTCAAATATGAAGTGTAGCTTTAGCATCTGTCCCTACCTGCTCCCATCAATCCTCTTTGCTTGTGGAATACTGCCAAATCATCTTCTGATTTCCATGTGTGATAAATGCACTTTTTTAACACTTGCACTTATTTGCAAAACACTTAGAAGTTTTGTCTAAAGAATCTAAGTTAACATGATTCTATACTTTAATGAGCATCAGTTATTTTTGAGTGATTTTCTTTCTTTTTCCTCTCCAAACAAGACTAATTTTAACAGCTTCTAGAGCAGATAACTGAAATTGTATGGCAAAGAGGCTCCTAATATTGAAAAGTGGAACAATGGAGACTTTTTTATTGTAGAAAGTGCTATAGCTATGCTGTATGTCTTCATGGACTTTTATTTATATGCTGAAGGAAGATCCTGTTTTATTGTGACCCTCTTGCTTTGTGTATTGCTAATTTTGAGGGGACTTGCCTGATAGTTTTGGAAAGTGAAAACAAAATAATAGTTTTAGTACAGTGGGTACTTTTCATTGTCATAGGCTGTTGGTGCATTTAGACTTTTCTTTTAATGTTTTGGGGTTTTGCCTTTAAATTAAGCTAGAAACCAAGTCATTTTTTCAAGGCCTTAAGTCGCAAATTATAATACAGTCAATTTTAAGCTTTGAGACGTGATGTCTAAAGAGAGACAGTTAGTCTCCACCAAGATGTAGTACTGAATTGAGGGAAGACAATGTATGATTAGAAATCGTATAATGTACGATTATATCATATTAAATAACTACAGCTCCTTATCAACCACAGTTATAACTATGTGACTAACTAGCCTTTAAGTTTCTTGATTTTTATTTTTTTGCTCCAAGTTGTGTTTCCAGTTTTCTTTCCTTTTTCTAGCAGTGTGGAAAGGAAAGCATATCACATTTTAGAGCTACTTTGGTTTCAAATGATCTAGATCTCCATGTGTGCAGTAAATCGGATGATTTCCAAAAGTGCCAATCTGGCAATATGCACACCTGCTTTCTGTCCACTCTGTTTTCCGTTCAGGAGAGCACTGAGACAGACAGAAAGCTGGCATTTTGAGTGCGTGTTGCTGCAAAATGATTCATACAGCTTGCTTGGGGACAGTCTGTTTCCAATAGACTCTGCACAGCCAATAATAAAAGTAGATGCAGACTAAGTGAACTGTTTTGCTGTCTGCAGCTCTTCTCTGATCAATGTTTTTTGTTGATGCTCTTTATGTTCCATAGTTTTCTTTTTTTGGCTCCCTAACTGACTAAATTGGATTCTGCCCATTGACATTAAGAATGATCCTTGTGGAGGGAACATCATGAACTTGTTTGTAAGGCTCTGGCTTGAATCCAGTATATGTTTAACAGTCAGTGTTGTTGTAGTTTAGTCATGAATTATTGCAAAATACCTCAACCGCTTGCACAGATCAAAAGGCCTCAGGCCTCAATTGGTTTGCAAGTGTTCAGTATGTAAAAATTCACACTTGTTTCAGATGTATAAAGCTCACTGTATGCACCCTTAGATAATGGTTTAATTTAATTTTATGAATGTAGTCACCCAAGTCCTTTAGCTTTTGAGGAGCAAGGGCGTGGCCGAAGTGAAGGGCTTTTTTGTTACTGAAATACAAGGCTTTTATTTTCTTTTTCCTCCAAATGTCTTTTAAAAATGGGCATGTCCATATGAAAATTCAGGTGTTGTTTGACTCTTCTCAAAGTCCATGCTTGGTTCTTTGTAAAAGCAGAAGGAAAAGGGCCCTACTTTGAGAGTAGATTTGCTTTTACAACACTTCAAGATCTTCTCATGTTTGACATCTACTAAAGAATTCCTGTAATGTACTTACTCCTGGAATTTAAGTACATCTCATGACCATAATGTATCATGACCTGCAGATTGCCTTTGATCACCATCTTTTAGCTTTGTAAAAGACTTAGGTATTACATTTTAAAGTGCAGACTTCTTGGGATGAAGCTATTAGAGAAATTAACGTATTATAATTTTATAATGAAGATACTGCATTTTAAATGTATATATTATGGTGTAAATAGTGTATAATAATAACTAATGGGTTTTGGATGTACATTCAGTGTTGTGATTTATGACTGTCCTTTATAATTTTAAGCTAAAGAATATCACAGGCATTTTACACTAAATTTAACAATGATTGTACAACTTTGTGTGAGTGTTGGCATTGGTCTTGTATTTAAACTTCCATGCAAGCCCAGGGGAGCTGAATCGGAGCTACAACTGGAATCTTTACTTCCAGAGATTTAGTCCTTGACTTCTTCCTATATTTTTTCTGACTTTAAACTTAGTGTATTTTTCATTTGTTTCTGACAGTGTATTACCTTCAGGAGATGGCCTCTTCTAAGTCTTTGGTGAACCTTCTAACCTTCACTTTTGGATCAGCAATAGGATTTTTTGTATGCTATCTTCTGTTTAGCATTATTCTAGAAGAACAGGTTACGATCCAGCCTCATATCCTTCACAATGATCCACATGGTCAACACTCAGCAGATACTGATAACAATCAGCTGCAAGGACAAATGAATTTCAATGCAGACTCTGGACAGCATAAAGGTATTTCCTTACACCTGACTAATTATACAATACACCCCCTTTTCATGTGTTGCAAAATGTTGCTTTGTTCACTGCCAAGAATTTATATGAATCCTTTTCTTTCACTTTGCCCATGTTCAGGTTACATCTAAATAAATTCATTCTTCTGAGGTCTGAGTGGTCGTTTTCTTTGTTTACACTTTTATTACAATAGTGATTTTTTTTCCTTAGAGCCCAACTGTTTGTCCAGTTTCCATATCCAGACTTGTTTGAAGCAAGAACTTCTCAAGTGAACTGTTGACAGCAAACAGTGGTTTTGCTAAGTGGATATATTTGAATCATAGAATCATAGAATGGTTTGGGTTGGAAGGGACCTTAAAGATCATCTAATTCCAACCCCCCTGCAGTGGGCAGGAACACCTTCCACTAGATCAGACTGCTCAGGGCCCCATCCAGCCTGTCTTCGAACACTTCCAGAGATGGGGCATCCACAACTTCCATGGGCAACCTGTTCCAGTGCCTCACCACCCTCATTGTGAAGAAATTCCTCTTTATGTCTAGTCTAAATCTGCCCCTCTTTGATTTAAAGCCATTATTTGCTAGCACTGTGTGTGTGGCTGAATTGCTTTTTAGCTTTAGGAAGCTAACTTTTGGTCTAACCACTCAGATAAAGCTAAAAAAATAAATAAATCACTTTTTGACAGAATTAGTAAAACTTGAAATTTGGGTGGTGGTGAGCAGAGGGGTTCACCGTGGGTGTTTCTTGCCAAGCTGATCATGCAGCAGTTCAAACACAGATTTACCATTCGCTGTCAAAATCAGAGAAATTCTGTTGCGTTCTGTTTTTTTTTTTTCCTTTTTTAAAGAAAGTATGCCATTCTAATATTTCAGACATACTTTTACGTTTGACAGATCTCATTAAATGAATTCATTCTAAGTACAGATAGTGTCCATGTTGGGACAGTTTGGATGAGAAAGAAAAAAATATACTATAGTGCATCTGCTGAAGAAGATGTTAAAAAATAATTTGCTATTTAAACTGAAAACTTTGTAAGACAAGTTTGTGAATGTTTCACATGTAGTTGTAGAAAAAATTGCAAAGAAATCTGAGCTGTTGTTGCATAAAGTTTAAGCAGGAATATTTTAAGATTAGTTAGGCAGATCTCACTCTCTGTGGAATATTCTTTCACAGGAGTTGAAATTTCTTTGTATATCAAGTGAAAATGTTTCTTTGAGGGAAATGAATGCTTTGGCAGCTTGGAAAACGTATTACACACCTCAAATAACTGTCTATGCTGCTGGATTGTCTGCAAATAAGAACATTTTAGCACAAGAGTACTAGTTTCATAGTATCCTAACTTATTTAATCTGATTTTTTACTAATAAGGTATAAGTCAATTTGGTGATAAATCCTTTCTTTCTGGCTTAACATCTGCTTTATCCTTCAAAAATATGTTACTGTTTTAGACATATTTATTAGGTTTTGTTAGTTAACATGAATATATATAACAGAGCTTATTAGCTTTTTGACCTGTCTGTATTGTAATCATTAAGCTGTATTTGTTGTGAATGGCAAAAATATTCAGCCTTTTAATTTTTATTAGTTCTCCAACACCATAAAGATGTTGCCTCCAAACAGTTTTTATGTACAAATAAAGGCTTTCTGAATCTGTACTTCATGAAACAGAGACCCATTTTGATATGGCTGTTATGCTCTTCTTTATTTTGTAAAGTAGCTTTAAGGATTTTAGTTTCTTCGTTTTGGGAGTCTTGTTTGTTTTCTTCCTAGATTGAACATTAATTTAATTAACTGGTACATCTGGAAGCAAACGCCTCTTCTCTCTCTGCATGTCTTTTCTGATCTAGAAATTGAATGTCTGAGGGGAGGTTGCTCTTGGTTTAGTTTCAGTCAAGTCTAATATTGTTTTGGAACTTTCCTCTTTTTCTTTTTAGATGAGAATAAAAATATTGCAGAAGAGCTATATCAGAAAGTTAAAATACTGTGTTGGGTCATGACTGGACCTCAAAATCTAGAAAAGAAAGCCAAGCACGTTAAGGCCACTTGGGCCCAGCATTGTAATAAAATACTTTTTATGAGCTCTGAGGAAAATAAAGACTTCCCAACTGTGGGCCTAGAAACCAAAGAAGGCAGAGACCAACTGTACTGGAAGACTATTAAAGCTTTTCAATACGTATATGACTATTATTTTGATGATGCTGATTGGTTTATGAAAGCAGATGATGATACATATGTTATATTGGACAATTTGAGATGGCTTCTTTCAAAATACAGTCCTGAACAACCAATATACTTTGGAAGAAGGTTTAAGCCTTACGTTAAACAGGGCTACATGAGCGGAGGAGCTGGATATGTTCTAAGCAAAGAAGCTCTGAAGAGATTTGTTACTGCATTTAAAACAAACAAGTGCTCTCACAGTTCCTCTATTGAAGACCTAGCACTAGGAAAATGCATGGAGATTATTAATGTGGAAGCAGGAGATTCTAGAGATACAAGTGGTAAAGAAACCTTTCATCCCTTCGTTCCAGAACATCATTTAATCAGAGGATACCTGCCAAAAACATTCTGGTACTGGAATTATAATTATTATCCTGCTGTAGAGGTAAGTCCTTAGGAACCTGGTACCCATCTTATGAAGTACACTTTATGATGTGTGTCATGTGTGAATTAGCAGTTTAATAGCAGCTCAGTGTATTTTAGAAAAGAAGGTTTTATTATGATGCCTTGTGATGCACCTGTGTGTAGATGTGTTAAATGCACTAATTAAATATAATAAATGTTGATTCTAAGAACTTAAAGTTCTAGAAGAGTTGGTGATTCTTAAATTATTGTTGCTGGTTTGCTATGTTCAATGGACAGAAAAAAATGATGAAAACTTTTGACACGTTTGGCTAGTGTCACCGCTGTTGCCTTCTATGCAAAATCATTGTTCTGTTTTGTTCCCTCACATCTCACACACACTGTTCGTTGCTTCTTCTCCAGCCACACAACTCCCAGTGTGTAATGAGAATTACAACCAGCGTGGTTCTTTCCAAGGTGTGTGTGCTCTCCATAAAGAGCCAGCTCAAACAGTATGGCTTAGTTACATTAAAGGCTACTGAAAGGGAGGGTAGCACCTTTATCTTCTACCCAACAGCAAACTTTGCATAAAACCTGTAGAAATAGAACTAATTTTGAGACTTGATCATGATTGTAGTTGGTTAACATTGGTGAAGAGATTCCTGAGTTCCTGGGGAGGCTGGTGGGTAATGATTGTCATGCCTGGTAGTAATTTTTCCCTTCAAATGGAGATGTAATATACTTCTCTTATCACCGGTAACTATGTGCAGTGTTACCTGGCTTGAATGCTGGTAGCTGCTCTGCCCTCAGTTTTTTATTGAAGGTTGTTAAAACATACACGTAAGTGAATTACATGGAAGGATTACAGAAGAGTGAACGTAGACTAGAAATGAAAGAAAAGCACTACCTAAACAAGGAAATGTGATTAGATTTCTTTGTGGGGTTTTGTTGGACTCTTATCTCGCTTCTATAGTGGAAGCAAGCATGAGAGCTGGCAAAGCCAATTAAAAAAAATTCTTTTGTTGTAGCAACAAAAATAGCATTTACAAGCTGAAAAGTCCTTACTGCAAGAACTTCAGACTGTCCTTTGTGTTCCACATCTGAAATCTCCAGTTTAAAAAAAAAAAAAAAGGAGGAATTGGGTTAACGCAGGGTACTCCTTGAAATTAAAATGATCTGAAGGTGTTCTGCATTGTAAACTTTGATGATCATGTGATCTATGATGTGGTTTCTTTTTTAGGATTAGAATCTCGCTTTTAAAGGTATTGTTTTTCAGCAAGCGTCAAGATCAGCATAAGTGACCAAAATCAAGGATAGTGTGTGGGATTTTTTACACAATAAGGCTGGGGGAAAAAATGATTTCTGGTACTTCGGTAGATTCTTTTCATTGTAAAACATCTATTTTTATACTTGTATTCAGCAGCTAGAGCATTTCTGTAGCTTAGAACAGCTACAATACTGTTATTTAGTATGTCAGAATGCAGCAGCTTTAGCTGTGGTTGCAGTTCACAGGTGGCTGAGCTGTGGACAGTTAAATCTGTGATATAGTGGTGATAGAAATCCTATATTTGATCCTGTCTTGTCATATTTATGTGTAGGTAAAGGCTGCTTTGTCTGGTATAAAAAACAAGTTATATTGAGCAAACTTAACAAGTATTGAGAAAATAACAATTATATAACAGTTGTTCTTTTCAATGTCTTTAAATATTTAATTTTAGTTCTAATTAGAGGTTGAATATTAGCAGTTCTGCAATTGAATCTGGTGGAAAAACCCCCACAAAACTATCTTCCAGAAAAACGTTCTTAAAGCTGAATTTGAGCTGGAAAATGCAAGTTGTAACAAATGTGTTAGAAATAATCTTTAAGCTCTTGAACATGTTTAATAACAACAATGCAACTAATAAACTTAAAAAAAGTTCCAAGTTATTTGTTACAGCTTTATATAGGTGCAGGATGTTAGATGCTGAAAATTTTGCCAAACTATACTGTATAATGTGTAAACACGCACACAGAGGGGCATATATACACACATTTGGCTTATATACTCTAGATGGATGCTGTCATGAATACTGAATTTATTGCTTCATGTATAAATGAAGTGTATTTAGACTTTGCTTGCTGCTTCTTGGTTTTGTTTAAACACCAACGTAAAAAAAAAGTAGTAAGGAAAAGCAGAAAAACCTCTGACATTAATGAAGGGAGATAGTGGAAAAAAAAACCCCAAAAAACCCTAACTGCCTCAATTTTAGAAGCAAAAGACTTTGTCAAACTGATGCTTTGTCAAGCAGATGCTTTGGCAGATATGTCCAATAGATTTTGCTTGCCTAATGTTAAGTTTTGAAGTATATGAATGACTGATGGTAGTGAATTTCTCACCATGAAGGCAGGCATGGGTCTGAATTCTTCCTGGATCTTTAATCCAGGGCATGCTTTTCAATTCTTGCTGATTATTTTAACTTGTTTTGTATTCTAGGGTCCTGGATGCTGCTCCGATCTAGCAGTTTCATTTCACTATGTTGATTCCGTGACTATGTATCACTTGGAATATTTGATTTATCATCTCCGTCCTTATGGGTATTTGTATCGGTACAATCCTGATTTGATGAAGAATCCAGAAGATCAGAGCAAAAAAGAAGTACTGGAAGATAATCAAAAGCTAAAGCAAAAAATTTCTGAGGACTAATTGGACTTTGAAGAAAACTAAAAGAAGCCAGTGCAATGAATAAGAGTCTCCTCAGGCTCCTCCTGCATGAAGCTTTTGGCCTAAAATTACTCATGGTGATTCTTAATTCAAAAATCATGTTGGCAGTACTTCCTGTCAGTGTCTGTGTACAACAGAGTCTGGTGCTGGCTCTGACTGTTCAAGATAGTGTGATCTTGTGGTCCTGCTCATGAAGATTTGGGGCCCTAAAGCTGTGAAGTAGAAGGTTGTTCTGGTATGCTAATATCTGGAAGAATTTGTATAAAAAAACATAGTTGGTGGGTTCAGAAATAATCATGCAGTACTTCTGTTCCTTTTTCTGTTCTCTGTTGCTTAGGTCAGTTCTGATATTAGAAACTGGATGCTGCTTAGTCAAATACTTCATGATGGCTTTCTCGAGTATTCTTGATGTCTTGAAGTTGCTTTGTGTACCTTGCCCTACAAGAAAGGGAGAGGCGTAAAAATAGAATCTCAAGTCTGTTTTGCCTTAATGACAGACTGTTTATTATAAATAGGCAGAGATCTACCCAAAAGATGAATCTGAATTGTTTCAGTAATTAATTAAGTAATTGAATTAATTAAAAATTTTAAGATTTTTTTAAGTCTCTGTTGCACAAAACAATATGATGTTTTAGGGAGAAACACAGAAATAGTTGCTATTGTTTAAATTGCTGAGGTTATACAAGCTGCTTACATATTTGCCTGTGGGTTTTATTTTGGTGGGTTGTTTTGTTTTGGTTTTTTGTATTAACGTACCCTCTTGGTTGAAGTAGAAGTCTCTCTTCCATCCTACTTTCCATGTAAATCAGAAAGAATAGTATCTTAGCAAAGTTACAATGGCATTATAAAGAATTGGTTTCAATCAGCATTATAATTACTTTGTTTCTGTTTAAATTTCTCATTGCTATACTTTGAGATTGTCGAGTTACCTTGTTCATTAGAATTTTACAGATGCTAACAAGTCCTTTTTTAAAACTCAACAAAGCCAATTTGACTGCTTCCCTACACATATACTTTATTTGTCTAAAGTACTTAATTTTACTTTTCTGAATATGTTTTTCTCCCACTTTTAAAATTTGTTCTGTATCTGCTTTTTGTTAACTTTTTCAGAATGAAATTTTAAACGATCCTTATTTCACTCTTTTTGAAGCTGAAGTATATAGTTATTTGGGTAAACCAGACTGAATGCAGGAATCTTTCAAAGTGCATTAACTTTCTACACTACTTCATGTGTATCTCTGCCTCTTAACAGAAACACTTTTCTTGGTGTAGGACAAAATAGGTGTTTAATTACTGAAAAATTTTCAGAGGGTAAGCCTATGTTTTGCATAGCTAATATAACACTTTCTGGTTTTCTGTCTTTCAAATGGAGTGAATTGCAGTGTGGGGGACAGGGTTAAGCTTGTCATGTTGTGTGTCTTTATTCCACACTTGAGCAAATGTTTCTTCATTTTTTATCACTTTTCACCTTCATCATATTGATGAATTTGGGCGTAACCTAATTACCTCCAGTCATTGTTTTGGAAAGGGCACATACTGGTAGCAGACAGTCTTATTTACTACAGCTGTCCTTCAGGGTGTTCCTGGAAGAATATATTACTATAAAGTACTGGATATTTTTTTCAAAAGATAGTTCTTCTAGAGATTAGGGGTTATATCTGGTGTCCAACAGTAAAGAGTCATGCCTTCCTTTCTGACCATTGCTCTGCAGCATGGGGATTACTGATTATTTCAACTGCATGAGAATTTTACACGTCTTCTCTGCCTGAATATAGGCTGGGTTCATATATGAAGTATTAGTTAAACAAGTAGTTCCTGCAGGGTTAAATCCGTTGGTCTTTTAAGAGCATGACTGACTCTGAAGTATTGAAAGGGACACAGGCTTTATTTTATGTTAATTCATTTAAGCAGAAGATTATAACTATTTGTTTAAAAAAGGAAAAAGTCTCCAGGTTGCTCTAATCAGAGGGATGCTTGTCCAGAGAAGAATGGAAGGTGCTGTGCTGGGAGGTGTTTCCTTCTGTGAGCTAATTGTTTATCCCATGTGCAGCACAAACCAATAATATTGTGAAACCCATATATTATATTGATAACTCCAGTGACATTGTTCAACATGCAATTAAAATTTCCCAGAATATTGATAGAAGTTATAAAATGAAACCAAGATCCCAACTCAATCTTTGTAAATTCAGCCTGTGCAGAAGATCTGCTGAACTACTGTACTGTCCCTTTATTACTGCTTTCTTCCTCGGTTCTTCTGCGGGGATTTTGAGGTCTTTCCACAACAGGCAGAACTCATCTTGCATATTTTCTGCAGATTTGTGTCCTGGATTTGCCCTGTGCTGCTGTGTGAAGTAACAATTTCCTCTTCATGTTCTTTACTATGCTGTCTTCAGGTTTTTAATGGTACATAAATTTCAAGGAGGCAAGAGGGAGCAGATAGTGAGACATCTGAGCTCCAATCAGGCAGGTTGCTGACGTGCCAGATCAAACCAGCCCCTCACAGTGGAGGCTTTTCTCAGCAGCGGTTCTGATTCTTGTCTGCTGCCTGGGGTGGCAGGGCAGGAATGTCCCTTTGACTAAAACATGCAGGACCTCAGAGGGAATGGAGAAAGAAAGGAACGAGTTCTGTTTCTTGAGGAAGTAAAGCTAAGAGGGCACTACCTTGTGGTAAACAGGTGGCCTGTCTAGAGAAATAAAAGTAACCTTTTCTTCAAATGTACTTTTTTTTTTTTTGCTTTGTTTTAAAGTATCCTTGCTCTCAGGCCTCTGAATCTATTTCTTTTGCCTTTTGCCAAGGATTTTTTCTCCTTCCAGACAAGCTAGAGAAGTATTGGATTTTCCATTCTGTGATTATAACAGAGGAGTTCTCTGTGGAATTGTATTGCTGTAACAGTGAGGTGATACCTCTGAAATAATCAGTTTGTATCTCACTCCCTTCAAAAGCTTCAGTAGACAATATTGGAATGTGCACAATTAGTATAATTTCCATGTACAATATTATACCACTATTAGTGGTTTGGGTTTTTTCACTCAGGTCTTTGCGCTTTGAAAAAGTATTTACTGAATTTGAGTATTTCTGCAGCCCAAGGAGGCTACTGTATTTCAGTTGGATAGACCTTTCTGAAGCACAGCAACATAGGCTTTTAGCTATACCAATTGTTGCTCTGGGATTTTGTTTTGCATTGCTTCTAGAAGAGGTTTCTAAAGGTCATAAAACCTAAAAGGTTCCATTGGCACAGTAGTGATTTAAATGACCCATCTAAAAATTTTGAACTTGATTTCTTGAAATTGCTAGGCAGCTGTGGTTTGCACTTGGATGTAGGAACGTGACTTAATGTAACAAAGTAACATTTTAACCTTGTGTTGAGTGTGTTTTAGTTCTGAAAGAATGAGAATGCCAAGAAGTTACCTTCCGATCACTGTTGTTAATCAGAGGATAGTATTAATTATGTTTGCAGAAAAAGACCAATGGTAATCTTCTTTCATTCCTAATTAAGTTTTGCAGTCTGTCTTGGTATTGTTTAAGAGGTTAAACACTGGTGGTGTTAGCACCATCTCTCATTTTGTGGAAACTCTTTCCCCAACACCTTTTACCTTTAAGAATACTCCCTTTCTTTTGCTTTGGTGGGGATAGATATTAAAAATCACATTTTCTTCATGTGTTGCCTTTTGTTCTGTTACTCTTCCAGAAGTATGAATTTTAGTGAGTAGCTGATGGACCTCTTATAAACAGTTTGCTGTTTGAGCAGGAGTTTCATCTTTGTATGATAGAAAAATGTGGGTTAGTTCTCTGATGTACCTGTTGCTGATGTTGATAGTGCACACGGAGATGAAAATAGATCCCTCAATACAGGACCACTTGGAAAGGCAATTTGGGCCTTTTTATGTCAAGAAATACTTCTGTGGAACTCGAAAAGTGTAATTTGCTTTGTTTTACCATATTGTATTTAAAATAATCCACAAATGTTATTAATGCTCTGAAAGAATTGAATATTGCTGCTGGACAGTATGCTCCACTGAAAACCTGTGAATGTTTCACTTTGCAGTTAGAGGTAGTCATGTCCCTAATGGCAGGTGTAAGTTGGTGACTTGTCTGGAATGATCACCATAAGGATTAGTTTCTTAAATACCTTTTTTGAAGTGCCTTTGACCAATTTTTAGCATCAAAATTAAGTTGAGAGTTGAATAAATAAAATAAGTTATCTCATACACAGTGCCTATCTGTCTTGATTTGCCCCTCCTGTATGCTAGTAGTGTGGCATTGTAGCACAAATTGTTGCAATGGAAACATTCTTACTTTTTTTCTTGGGTGGATGAAAGACAGTGAAAAAATTTCTCACACTTGCCATGTCTTCTATTGTTATATTTATGCTGTTAACAATTAACTAACTTGAAAACAAGATGGTATTTTTTTAAAGTAGAAAGTTAATCGTTAAGTGCTAGTAGTAGACTCACATAAGCAGGCTGTTGTTTCTGCAGTGTCTTGACTTTTTCAGTGTCTCAACATTATTGCAGAGTCCTGAGTGAACTAGCTATAGCCGATACCTCAGAGATAAAGCAAAACTCTTCAAAATTAACCACCTTTTTAAAAAGGATTTATTCTTTCAGTCATTCTCTGGAAAAAGAAGAACCAAAACAAGCAAATAAAATCCCAAAACCCACACCAAAACCCCTGTTAAGATATGTGTTTTGCTTTCTTACCTAGCTTTCTGCTATTTATGCAGAACAATATTCAGCAGTAAAGGATATTCCACTTATGCAGATGGGAAATGCATGAAATGTTGATTGTTGGACATGGCAGGCACAAGCACAGTACAGCTGTATTTCGTTATCTTAAGTAGTGTAATAGACCCTGCTAGTATTATTAACCTGGATTAATTAACTGTTTCCTTGCTCTTCCCTGGAACGCAAACATGCCTGCAAAGTGCAAGAAGTGTGTGACAACCAATTTAACAGTACTTAAAAGCTAGAATATTTTAGCTAAGGAACAGCAGGCAATCAAAGTTCCTCTCTGAAGTTTCAGGTGTAGGTTATACTTTTATGTGGTGCTACTGTAATTTTCAACTGGCAGGGTCAAACTAGACCTAGCAGATCACAGGCAGAAATTACAGCTACTAATATGGAGAAAAACTGTCATAAGTGTTGGTTTCCTTTGCTTGCTTTTTCTTTATATGTAACAGCATCTGTGCATTTGATGACCAGAAGTTGTAAACACAAGTGAATCATTAAGTGAAGGTAAGCTATGGTAACCTGCTCACTTAGAGAAAGTTTTGCTCACTCAAGGGAGTTTTCGTAGAGTTGTTCTCTATCCACTAGTGTGACCTAAAGTCAATATCTTATGCCCAGGGACTGGTAAGTTTGTTCTAAGCTGCAGGGGAGATAAGCCTGCGTATTGCTGGTTTCAGCTCTGGCTGAAACAATGCTTAGCGGTCTTTCCTCCTTTTTGACAACATTTCACCTTAAACAGGCCCTTCTGTGGGATCCAGAAATTTGATAGCAAGACACTTATTCTGACAACTATTATGAGAAATCAGTGAGAAAATCAGAGCTCTGCAGTGAGCACTTTCATTGTTCTACATACAAAATAATTTAAAATACGCATGGGGAAATGGCTGGACTGTGAGATCTGACTTCTAGGCTTCAGGGTGGTATTTGGCAGTTACAAAGGAAAAGCGGCTATTTAACTCAGAAGGGTAGACTGAGCTCTACTCTGGTTTTTTTTGGTTTGTTTTTTTTTTTTTCCCTCCTAGCATTCTAATATATATTCCTGCAAGGCTGCTTGAAATGCCAATAAAAATAAATTGAAGAGATGTTAGAATCATAGAATCATAGAATAACCAGGTTGGAAGAGACCTACCGGATCATCGAGTACAAGCATTCCTATCAAACACTAAACCATTCCCCTTAGCACCTCGTCCACCCGTGCCTTAAACACCTCCAGGGAAGGTGACTCAACCACCTTCCTGGGCAGCCTGTTCCAGTGCCCAATGACCCTTTCCGTGAAAAATTTTTTCCTAATGTCCACCCTAAACCTCCCCTGGCGGAGCTTGAGGCCATTCCCTCTTGTCCTGTCCCCTGTCACTTGGGAGAAGAGGCCAGCACCCTCCTCTCCACAACCTCCTTTCAGGTAGTTGTAGAGAGCAGTGAGGTCTCCCCTCAGCCTCCTCTTCTCCAGGCTAAACAACCCCAGCTCTCTCAGTCGCTCCTCATAAGGCCTGTTCTCCAGCCCCCTCAACAGCTTTGTTGCTCTTCTCTGGACTCACTCCAGAGCCTCAACTTCCTTCTTGTGGTGAGGGGCCCAGAACTGAACACAGGATTCAAGGAGTGGTCTCACCAGTGCCAAGCACAGAGGGAGAATAACCTCCCTGGACCTGCTGGTCACGCCGTTTCTGATACAAGCTAAGATGCCATTGGCCTTCTTGGCCACCTGGGCACACTGCTGGCTCATGTTCAGTCGGCTGTCAACCAACACCCCCAGGTCCCTCTCCTCCAGGCAGCTTTCTAGGCAGACTTCTCCTAGTCTGTAGCACTGCATAGGGTTGTTGTGCCCCAAGTGCAGGACGTTTGGCCTTGTTAAACCTCATGCCATTGGACTCTGCCCAGTGGTCCAGCTTGTTCAGATCCCTCTGCAGAGCCTCCCTACCCTGCAGCAGATACATGCTTCTACCCAGCTTAGTGTCGTCTGAAAACTTGCTAAGGGTGCACTCGATGCCTTCATCCAGGTCATTGACAAAGACATTGAACAGGGCTGGACCCAGCACTGAGCCCCGGGGAACCCCACTTTGTCACTGGCCTCCAGCTGGATTTCACACCATTTACCACCACTCTCTGGGCCCGGCCATCCAACCAGTTTTCCACCCGGGAGAGTGTGCGCCTGTCCAAGCCAGAGGTTGACAGTTTCCGAAGCAGAATGCTGTGAGAAACTGTGTCAAAGGCTTTACTGAAGTCCAGGAAGACCACATCCACAGCCTTTCCCTCATCCAGCAGCCGATTCTCTTTGTCATAGAAGGCGATCAGGTTAGTTTGTCAAGACCTGCATTTTGTGAACCCTTGTAGACTGGGCCTGATCACCTGGTTCTCTTGCATGTGCTTCATGATAGCACTCAAGATCACCTGTTCCATGACTTTCCCTGGCACTGAGGTCAGACTGACAGGCCTGTAGTTCCCTGGATCCTCCCTGCGACCCTTCTTGTAGACGGGCACAACATCAGCCAGCCTCCAGGGCAGTGGGACTTCCCCAGTCTTCCAGGACTGTTGGAAGATGATGGAAAGGGGTTTGGCCAGCACATCCGCCAGCTCCTTCAACACCCTTGGATGAATCCCATCTGGCCCCATAGACTTGTGGGTGTCTAGTCGGGCTAGCAAGGCTCTGACCACCTCCTCTTGGATCATGGGAGCCTCATTTTGCTCCTCTAGCTCCTGGATTTGTACACAGATGGAACGACTTTCTTTACAATTAAAGACTGAGGCAAAGAAGGCATTAAGTACCTCAGCCTTTTCCTCAGCCCCCTATGTTCTCCATACTCGTTAGACAACAAAACATGGCAGAGAGACTTCCCAAAAGAACGCATTTGTTTGCACTAGTGTTCAGGTTTGATGTGGTTTTGTGCTGTGACCCACACGTTTTCCTTTTAACTTCTTTCCAGACTCCCTCTGCCCCGTGTTCCATTGTGTGGAACTCTCCTCTTTTGTGCAGAAACTACAAGCCACGAAGTACAGTCCCTTCTTTCCTCCCCCACCCAGTGCTTTTCTGTAAGCTTTGTTTTGTTTAGGGAGGTTGAAGCTTCAGAAGCTGGAGTCTGCACTAGTGCTGACCACAGCTTTATACCCCAGCTTCCCAGAGAAGTCCCAGTTGGAGCTTCTCTAATGTGTTAGACAGCTCTTGGGATGAAAATACCACTTCTTTTGCATATATTCAAGGTGTTACCTCTGGAGGTATGATTTGTCTTTTAAACAAATGTTCACAAATTCACACTGATCCCAGTGGGAGAAGTCATATGCATCAACTGTACATTCTTGCTTTAAAACCATCATTACAAAAGTAACGTTTCAGTCTTATTAATCACCGTACCACTACTAATACTTTCTCCAGGAGAATGAGTTAGATCCACAGACCATTTATTATTTTATATAATCCTATTGTAATTGCAGAAAAAACCTATCGTAAATGCTATTATGCGAGTCCATGCTTTGGCCAGCACTACTTCTTTGAGGAGCTTTCAATCATACCACCTGAAAACCATGGCTTACTGATGTGTAGTGGCTCCCTGGTCTGATCTGGGCTTTGCTGTACTGGTCAGTCCTGCAGCAGAGAGTTTCAGTATTGCACAATATTTTTGGGAGAGTCAGTTGTGGATTTCATGTATATTTTCAGCAAAGCTTCTTAAAAGACCCATATGTACTACTGGCAAGCTGCCACCTTCAACACTTCATCCTTCTGAGCCTCAAGCATGAGTTACTCTTACATGTAGCATGTAAGAATGTTAGTCCTGACATCACTGTAAAATGAGGAAACTTACAAATGTTTAACAGCAGGGAAAAAAAATATAAATCATGGTTGGAAAAAGAACATATATGCTGTGTCCCACTAGCCAAATATATTTGTGGGCTAAATGCCTGCGTCTAGGAAACAGTGAGAAAGCTATTGCAACATGTACATGAATGAAGAATGCTGGCTGATCCTATGGCTTTTCCGATGAAATGTAGCTTAATTACATACATTCAACTATCAATAATATCAATCAATAGTAGTAGAGAGATTCTAACATGACTGAAATGAGGACAAACCCTTTTGATTTTACACTTTTATATTATGCAGCTGCCTGGATCACTGAACTGCAACATGTGTTTCAGTCGGTGCGTCTCATCAAGGGAACACCTTCACAATGGGTTTTTCCATGCACAGCTGCAGAGCTTCATATTTCCTGCTGCCAGGCAGCACATTTTCTATTTAATTCCTGCCTGAGCCTTTCCATTTGACAGCCATGACTACCCTAATGAGCTTTGGGCAGTTCAAGATGGTCGAGTTTGAGGATAACGCTCATTTTCGTAAGATATTTGCCTGTATGCAGGAGCATAGAGGCTTGAGTAACCCAGTCCAACCCTTGTCCAAGCAACTCTCCCTTTAGCAGGAATCGTGGATGGACTAGACGACTTCTCTGGTCTTTTCATATCTCAGTTATCCTAAAATGTTTTGTTAGTTCTGTAGGGAGATGTTTTGGCACCTGCATGTTTTATCTTTAGCTCCTCTGGGTCCTGTTGGTCTGTGCTGCTTTGCAGTCAGCTCCCTTCTGCAGCCCAGAGACCTCCGGCCTGATCACCAGCAGGGCTGTGTCATGCCCATATCATCCTTTATGCACTTTCTTTCTTTCCTTCCTCCCAGAGAAAAGGCAGTATTGTGGAAGTTCTGTTTATTGTTCTGAATAGTACTACAGAAATAATCTCTTTTACATCCTGTTTTATAGTAGGGTAGATAGACTGTTCCGTTTTGTCTCATTGCTAACGCATACTATTGCTGTCATGTGGGGAAGATACTGTTCTGTTGCATCATATAAGTGAATAAGTTGAGTTCGCTTTCCTTCCAGTGTTGTACCATGGTTAATGCACACTGGGTTTTATGAGCAGTTCCCTGCTCTGTTCCTGTTGTGGCTGTTGCTTGCTGAACTCTGAGATCTCGTTTCCTTGGTATGTAGAGCTAGAAAGTTAACTCTGGTATTGGCACAGTTATTTTGTATGTTACAAAAGCTTTTAATCTCTAATAGCCAGCAAGTTGCTAGTATTAAAAATGCTATAAAAATTATTATAAGCAACATGAGAACAGGATCCAAAATGTTTTTTCCCATGTGGAAGTTACAAAATGTCTTCACAGGGGACTGTGCAGCACACATGCCTAAATTTAACCCAGTGCATAAGAATTGCTTGTAGTTCCTAAAGAGCAAATAGATAAAGAACAGGGAACAAAGGCAACAAGGCAGGAAACTTTCCCTTGATGTTTAGTTCAACATTATGCTGATATTTAGCAATTCATTGCTGTTTCACAAATACATCTGTTCCATATTAAAGGAGGAAGAAAGCTGGTTAAAGAAAGCACAGTTAAAGAAACAGGCAGTGTCCAAAGACTTTACTCCGAGACACACAGGAGGATATGTCCCAACAACTGCTTGCCACCCCGCAATAATGAAGTGGCAAGCAGAGCACCTGAGGACAGGCAGAAGCGGAGACCAAGGTGTGCTACTGACATGTCATGAGTGTGTCAGCAAACACCTGAGAATGATCCTGATGCAATGGTTGCAATGAGTTTTATATCACAGATAACTTCTAGATCTGATGTTAATTTTGCTCCCATTACTGCTCTTTGATTAACAGATGCTGCTCTCTCAAAAGCTGGAAGGGGGGCTCTCGTTACAGAACAGGATGCTACATAAAAGTAAAAAATCTTCCATGTGCAAATTACAGCAAGTAAAAAATAAAAAAGGTAATTTAGTGAAATTATGTTCCCAGAATGGAGCCTTTTCTCAGATCTGTAACCTGACAAAGCTCTACAGAGAACTGGTGTGTTGGGGTGCTGCTAGTTTGAGCTGACTGGAAGGAGGTAGGAGGGTAGTTCAGCTTGTGTCTCAGGAAGGGTCATGCTAGGAGCACTGGGGCACCATCCAAAAGCAAGAGACCAAAGTCTTTACTCCTTTCTCAGACCTCCTGCACACCAGCTCATGAGCTCTGGAGCCTTTAACATCTCATTACCAGGATGAATAATCAGGCAGAAAGTAAAGGCCGCTCCTGTGTAATACCTTCATTTCCAGCATGATATGTTCTCTGCTTGGTTTTGTACTGAAGATTTAGTTTGGGGCCAGGGACTCTCATTTACTACTGCTGCTATTTCACTGAGCCCTGACTTCCCTGGGTGCTTGTGTTTCCGGAAGTGCTCCTAGGCTTAACATTTGTTGCTAGATGGAAATTGGCTAGATTCAGCAGTATTGCAATGGTTATAGATGAAGTGGGGTGCTGCAAGGGTATTTATGATGTGATTATGGGGTGTGTTGCTGTTTGGCTTTCATACTATGGTATAGTGCATTAGGGCCCTTTTTACAGCTGTATTCCTGCTTCAGTGTAAATACCTTATAAGACTTGTCCTTACAATGTTCTGTATCTGGTTTGCTAACATCCTGTTCACACAATGTCCGGTTTAAACATCAGTCATAAGACAACTTATAAATTTGTCAAAGATAAGCATGGAGGTAGCTGCAGGGGCCAATAGAAAATGTAATTAAGATTAATTAATAGATGATTTCAAAGCCCTCCACCAGCTACTACTGCTGAGCTGAGATTTCAAAGTTGTTACTTCAATATAATTTGTAAAAACCTGTTGATGTCTTGCTGTGTTCATTTTACAGAAGTATTTTGTTGTTTTCCTCCTGGTGGCACTGTAGGATAAAGCTGTGGTTACTGGGGCCCTGTACTGCAACTGCATCATATAAGATGCTGGAATTTGGTTTTGTTGACAGGACAAGTTCTGGAATGCTCAGCTTGAGAACTAGTACAACATCCTTACTCCATGTTAACCTGAGTTACTGATATGGGCTTTTATTTAAGGTAACTTCTGTTAGGTGATTTTCTCCCTTCAAAAAGGAAAGTTTCAACCAGCTAATGCATTGCAAATAAATCAAATACATCACTGAAGCATGTAAACAAATCTCAAAAAAGCCTGACACGGGACTTCTAAATTCCCAAGAATCCTGTTCAAAGAATGGCTATCAGTCACACAAGTTCACTTGTATGCTTTAGAATATCCAGTGCACACTGTGACTTTTGGTGATCTACATTGTAGAGTTCATCCAGAATAAAAATTAAAGATTTCTAATTGCAGACATGGTATTTTCTTCAGATGGTGCAGTTCTGCCTCCAGCATCGCCCTCATCAATATCCTTTCTGCTTATTACAGTGACTTGTGTATTTTGGCAGCCTATGCCTCGAGTAACTTACAATCCGCACAGTTATGTGGCATGGAGCCTTCTGGAGTCCTGGTCTTAGTTCTCTGAGGATCATTGCAATGAAAATACTAATTTTCAAAACTGGATTTTTATATATGAATCTCATTATGCTTGAATTGATTGGAAAATACAACCTTTCTGGTCAGCAGAATTATGTTTTACCTATTAACTTACAATGTAGTTAACTGGTAGAAACTATCCTTTGAGAAAACACGATGCACTAGGGAGTTGCCCTGAATGAATCAACCAGTAGATTAAATTGCCAATTATGTCATGGTTGTAATTCAGAAGAATTACTAGCTATTTGCTTTCCACGGAAAAATCACTGCTAACCAACCCTAGCTTCCTTCCCCAGCCCCACTCTCCACATCCATGTCTGTGTGCTCAGCAAGCTCTGGGCCACCAGGCAGTAAGCAGACCACAAAATCCCCAAAACCCTTCTCCAAATTACCACTCTCAGCACATGAACTGTCTCTCCCTTGCAGCCCTTCTCCAGATCAGCTACTGAAGGATCCATACCCAGGCACATCCTGGGCTTGGGGGCTTTTATGAATTGTTGCTTTTTATTTACTGCTCTGGTAGGTTTTTCTTTAAGTCTCCCAAAAGCTTTAAACTGCTGTCTGCTAAGAGGGAAGCATCAGTCCAAAGGCTTCCAGCAGCACCTGGGATTAGCTGAGTTTGAAACAATTTTAAATCTAATCCAAAACCCTTTGGGGGGGGGGTTATTCACATGCTGAGCCTTGTGATTGCCTGATTTGCTGTTGTTAAAAATTATTTTTTACATTATTTTGACATTATTTTTACAATAAGAAATGGTTTTCTTTCTGTCCTGGGGCCAACCACACCAGAAGTTGGAGGATTGCTTTTGCCATGCCAATAAAATGCAAACAACTCTGTTCTCCCTCCCTGTCTGCACGTAGGGAGGGTACAGCTGCTGAAAGCAGAGATTGTGAGGTAAGGAGGAGAGACCATATGTTCTTTGTTTTGTCTTAGAAATTTGTTTGTCTTAGGAAGATGCTGGTGACTTTCTTCAGATAATATCTTTATTCTTTTGAGGATCATATTTTGTGCTAATATTTTCTTTAAAATGCTTGCACTGCCTATTTGTTTTAATACTTCTTCTATTGCTTTGGTCATTTAATTGAAATGAATTCTGAATACTGGATTTGAGACCTAGCCTAAAAAAAAGTCTGTCAATACAACTTTCAAGTTTGACGGTATGTTAATATTATATTTTAGTATGTTTTGAGGCTTGACTGTACCATTTCTAGCCAATGTGAAAGCATCATTGTGTTATTCCTCCTGCTCTTATTTTTCCCTAAACTTTGTATTTATTCCTCTCTTGGTTTGGACATCTGTTCACTACTAAAGCTCTCCAGTGCATTGATATTCTTGTTATGATGGCACTGGCTCTACTGCTGAACAGGAGTTTGAGTCTTTCCATGATCTTTTTGCACCACTAGTAGGCAGTTTGCTTACTATCTGACCTTTTATATTATTTGCTGCTTATGTCTAGCTTTACATGTAGCTGATTTTATTTATCATGTACCCATCTCCAGTATCGCTTGTATACTTTGAAGAAATTTATTTTTCTGACAAAAAAACCCCCACCCTAACATACTTAACAGTTGTGTCAACCTTTACTTTCCCAGATTTTTTTCTGTGAAAGGAAACTAGTTCTTGATTTCAACAGCTTGACTTTTGTTCTACATCATTAAGTCCCTTCATTTTCAGGATATCACAGGACACATAATAGAAGGAGATGCCCTTAAGTTTTACTGTCCCCTGTCACACAGAAACTAATTGTGCCCTCAGGATTTTTTTGAGTGATCATCATACCAGTTCTGAGTATAATAACAGTGAGATGGTTTTCTGGAGTTGCTGTCAGATTTTTTCTTTTCTAATTTGAAACTAAGTAACAAGGCCAGATTTTTGGTAAAAAACACCCCAAAACTTTTAAACTGCACTTTAAGTACTTCTTTCTGTAGAACTAGGTTTGAATCCTATGTACTGCAAACAAAATTCATGCTGTCATTTGCATTTGTGCAAGCAACTGTTTAAACATATCAGGAAATCATATCGCCCATGTAGATACTAGTCTTTTGTTTGCAAAGAAATAAAAATGCAAGACTCTTTACCAGGTATTACTTTCCATTTTAATCACGTGCTCATTATTTTCAGTTTCAATGATCCATTCATACAGGGTCATGGCTAAAGGTAGAAAGGAGATATATATATGTATACATTTATATACATCTTTCAGTGCTTTTCCCCTTTTAAATTTAATAGCGTATATGTAGAAAATAACTTCTTTTTTAACACAGAGGCCCTGAGAAATTGAAATGTACTGACTAGCCTAAAGGACATGAAGAATCCTGGTTTTAGTGTAATCCTGAATGAAAGTCCTATCTTTATAATTGATTATATTGATTTTAATGCAAATGTGCCTTAAGGTGGGAGGTGGGGAGGTGGAGGGAGGGGGGGACCCTCTAATTGCCTATAGCTGTGGCATTTATGTTCCAAAGAGGTACTAAATTAATGGAAATCTTGATTTATGTCTCTAAATGCTGTAGCAAGAGTGCTACTTTCACGAACCACTTACTCATCTTTAAAACCAGAGCATATTTTATTCTTCCACAAGACTAAGGGATTGTTGTCATTAAATGCTAAGTGCAAACACTTTCAATATTTTAATCCTAAAAATAGAATCACATCACTGCCACATGCAGTAGAAAAAGTTAATACAAATTTGGAGGGAAAAGGTATGTTCCTATATGTGTGTGTATATCTGTGACTGTAAGTTATTGCTATAGTTTTGCAGATCACGTACATTATACAGGATTCTAGTTGATGTGGATACCATAGTGGGGAAAGTGTTAGAGCGTAGTATTAATATATTCATATTAACACATAATTTTGGACTCTTCCCAGTCAGTCAGTTCTTCCTCAATACAAATGAAATTCCAGCTTTAAAAACTCCAGACAGCAGTCTATTCTAGAAGAAATAAGGAATTGATTAATTTTCCCAAAATGTTTAGAAAAACACATATTGCAGTTCAATAGAATTTTCCTGTACTGAAAGATGAAATAGAGTATTTAGTACAATTTATTGCAGATGAGCTATTATATGGCTTTTGTAAAGGAAGTTATGCACTACTGCTAAGCAACTTCTTTGAAGTCCATGCCCTATTCACTAAGCATGTGGACCCAAGGCAGTTTGTACAATCTGCTCGGATTTCCAAAACATGAAGTCCCACTCGAAAGGAAAACTATACTGGTTTGACAGGGCCAGTCTTCTAATTTGTAAGTGATTAAAAGAATAAAATAAAGGAAAGGGGACGAGTGATCAGTGCAGAGAAGTCACTTGGGGATGGACGCTATGGTCTGGCCTATTCAATACAGTTGTAAGTGACCTAGAGAGAGGAGTAAAAGGCAAGGTGACAAAGTTGGTGACAATACTGCATTAGTCTGAAGTAGCAGAGCAAAAGAGTGACTGTAAGAAACTGCAGAAGGACCTTGTGTTATTGACTGTGTGGGCTGTGAGTGGAAAAGGAGAACCGAGTTTTGGTAACTGTGAAATAATACACAAGGGGAAAAATTATCATAAATTCACATATAGTATGATGGCTTCTCAGCTCATCCTACAGATGAAATATTGGAATTATTGTCTATGAAAATATTACCTCCAATCTCGGCAATGGCCAAAAAATCAAATACAAAGTTAGAAACTGTAAGATAAGGAACTTCACTGTGTCAATGTATCAATACAATGTATCAATACAACTGTGTCAATGTATGAATACAACAATGTATCAAGAGCAACGAAGCTGGTGAAAGGCCTGGAGAATAGGCCTCACGAGGAATGACTGAGAGACCTCATTGCTCTCTATAACTACCTGAAAGGAGATTGCAGAGAGGAGGGTGCTGGCCTCTTCTCCCAAGTGACGGGGGACAGGACGAGAGGGAATGGCCTCAAGCTCCGCCAGGGGAGATTTAGGCTGGACACTAGGAAAAAAATTTTCCCAGAAAGTGTCATTGGGCCCTGGCAGAGGCTGCCCAGGGAGGTGGTTGATTCACCTTCCCTGGAGGTGTTTAAGGCATGGGTGGACGAGGTGCTGAGGGGCATGGTTTAGTGTTTGATAGGAATGGTTGGACTCGATGATCTTGTGGGTCTCTTCCAACCTGGTTATTCTATGATTCTATGATTCTAATACATGACTACCAACTACATTTCTGGTTGTACCATCTCAAAAAGGTTCAGACAAACACACCAAGGTTGATCAAAGAATATACAAGATGACACAATATGTACGTATAGCAGGGGAGACATTTAAACAGACTAAATCTCTTCAGCCTGAAAAGAGGTAATTTAAAGAAGGACGTGGTGGAGACAACTTACTTATTCATCAATTGGTGCAGGTTTCTCGACATTCTTTTTCCGTTTCAAATCTATTGTTGGTACCATTACAACCTCCGTACCAGAACTGGCCACAAGAATTGCCATTCTTGTCATAATACCATTTCACCATGTAGTTCCGACAGTCCCCTGGTTTCATAGGTTCCAAGCACCTTGGATCTGAAAGCATATCAGTAAAAGTTAGCTTGGATTCTGGGCATAAGCTACGTTGTCCTAGAGGTGCCTCTTTCAGTAAGAGGAGCACCTTTTTTTTTTCTCTTCTTTCTTTCTTGTAGTGCATAGGAGTATATAAGCCTCTTTCAAATTTGTAGCCTAATTCCATTTTTATTAATGAGTTACACGAACAGGCCTAAACAAATAAAGGATTAGTTTGAAATGAGATTGCTTAAATGCAAACCAAGCTGCTCTTTAAACAGCTAAGCACACAATTGTTACCCAAGGGTTATTTGTCATCTAGGCTTGAAAATCTAGCTCTCACTGAGCAGGATGGCTGTAGACAGAGCACTCAGAAAAAGTGATATAATCTACTAACTGTACTGGGGAGGAACTGGAGTTTGCTTGTTCGAGTTTTTTTTTGTGCAGATTGGCTACTCAATATCTGAGGACAGTATTTCTTACTTACCCTTTTGGGTTGTTGCTACCTGTGTTTGCAAAACAGTTAGGTGGTGATCTTCAGTGGGAGTTACATTGAACAAAGGACTGACAACAGGACTCTGAGGTCTGAGTTCAGATATGTCATAAAACAGGGGATATCTCGATTCTCTGTGAGGAGAGGTGGTCACAGTGTAAGCCTGAGCAGATGGCAGTGGCTCAGTATATCCAGTCTGCGGTAGACTAAGCTGCAAAAGGAGTCAAAATTTTATAACTCAAAATTCTGTCTGTACTCAGATGCTAAGAGAAAAAAAAAATGTGAGAATTATGTAGGAAACGTCTGCTAAACAATGTGTGAAAAAATACCATTAGCAGCAGGTGGATTCAGACCACCTTCTAGTGATTACTCAGTATGTGACCAAGAGGTAAATGAAAAGGCAAAGTAATACCTCTGATTTAGTCACTTAAGCTGAATTCGTTCAATTGAAGAAAAATTTCAGTCATCACTTAGTCTGTAATATAAATAAAACAAAAAATAGAAGGAACTCTGGAGTAAATCAGTGCTTAACATCTAGTACATTCACTGGGAATGATCTGACATCTTCAGTTTGTCAAGAAATAGAAAATGGCAAGCAGGAGGAAAAAGGTACTTGTTATTGATGGAAAAACATTCGCATTATGCGCCACCAAAAAACCTTTTCAGATGCAGAATCTCTCAAGTACAGCAACGATTTCCACAACTTGTGTAATGGGAACCACATCTTATTTATAAGATTGTCTCACAGAAGTTTCCTTGCTTGTATCAAGCCAAGTGACAAATCACTCATTTTGCTCTTTCGAGCTAACTGCCAGTGGTTAATGATTAGGATTTTAGTGCTTATGTTGATAGAAGCATTAAGAATCCAATCCTGCTCTTGAAATTAAAACTATTATATAAAAATTTTCCTTTCCAGTGTCTTTAGTATATTCAAGAAGATTTGGAAGGGTCCTAGCATAGTGTAGTACAAATGACTGCATTAATCCCACACGCCGATTACCTACTGAGAACAGGAAGGAATTAAATACTATTCAGTATCTTCCTGTTTATAGGCCACTACTGACTCAGTCAGTTTAAGAAAACTCTGAAGAGTCACTGGGACTCTGAATATTGAAATCTAGATGAAATACAAATATGCAGTCAATTAATCCAATCCTCTGTATACTGCAGTTCTTTTCCAGGTCTACAAAAAGGCTTCATTTATTTCTGATGTTAAATCTTCAAAACTTTTGAATCACTTACAACCATGGCTAGCTAAAATCAAATGTGTGAGCATCTAATCACTTAGGACTAATCCTATCTTTGATCTTTATCACATGCTATATAAAGCGGGTGTCTACAAATCCAAGTTTACATTTATTTTTCTTTGTAACACAGAATGTCAAAATTGACTCTCAGTGCTACACAGATCTGTCTGGAGGTATCACAAGCTCCAAACCTAAATCAATTGCACCCACTGAGGGAGCTCTTATTTGAAGAAATTAAACTGAATTTTGAAAGTGAACTATTAATTATGAATGATATTACATAAACAATAATCCAAAGTATTAATATTGGTTAATCTATTGACTCCTCCACAGGAAATCAGTAATATTTAATTAACTCCAATCTGTATTCAATTTACTTAATATTTAAATACCAGTATCATGGTCCACTCTATCCATTCCATGCAGCTACAGAGCTTTATACATAAAATACTTCAACAGTCTATTCAGCAGGTTACAGGGACAGGAAATGCTCTTTTTTTTTTTTTGCTATTTTTAGGCAAAGCAATAAAAACACCCTAGAGAGTTAGTGCTGATATACTGTAAAGGTGGCAAATATCCTACTCGGATATTATGACAGTGGCTTAAAAATACCAAAGATCTAATAATCTTATTTATCTAGTGCATTAGAACTCCACCCATCCTGTCTATTTGTGCAGCAGCATCATTTTGGAGGGCAGAAGACACTTAAAGCTGGAGAATGAAGAGTAATGTTAATGAGGAGTCCTAGAAGTACAGCCCAATGTGGAAAGCAAAACACTGCTGAAGGCTTAATAACACCTGGAAAGGGCATGACCATGACAAGAAGCATTGTACTAACAATCAGATTGCACATAAATAAACACCTTATACACTCTGTATCTGCAGCAACAGAGACGTACCTGTAAGATTTCTAAGATGAATAAGAACTACAAAAAACAGGAGGACTGTTGGCATTTATTGCAACTAAGAAACAGTATTGCCCTCTTTCTTCTGTAAGTTTATGTTCAACAAATAATTTCATTCAGACTTCAGAAGTTCCATTCAAATGTTTTTGTCTAGACAAGTGGCATGTTATATGCATATTAAAAGACTGGTGAACAGTGAAATGAAGAGTATTTGATTTCAAGTAAAGACGCACATCTTTAGAAAACATTTGATAACTGTTACTTCTTTACTTACTTGGTGGCTACCTCCTTCTGAAGGGAACGTATAAATCTCTGCAGTAGTCATTTTAGGCAACTGGCTGTTAGTATCCTCACTAGCAATTTCAGATGCTGGACTTGGAGTTAAAACACTACCCTGTCTGGTGTAGATTTCAGATAAATTGTCACAGATTTTCAAGATCAGTTTATTTTCAAGAGCTGAAAAGATTAAAAAAAAGATTAAATTTATTATGAGTACTCAAGAAAAGTCATAATGATTCACCATAAGTTTTTAGTGCAGTATTAACCCTAAATCTTTAATGATACTGACTTGTGAAAGACTATCTTCTAAAGTTATGTCAACACGAAGATGAGAAGCAATAAAGTACTGCAATCTCTGAATTATTTGATTTTAAGGCCGTTCTGTTCTTTCATGAAGAAATAGATAAAAACACCAAGCAGAAGTCAGCTCAACAGTGAAGGAAAAAGAAAATCGACCAAAACTGAGTGAAGGAAAGAGTTTCTGTGTAAGAAGGAAAAGGGAAAACTGGTAGACACATTGTACTTAGTTGCACAAAAAAATTCAGTGACTGGAAATACTTTTATGTTGAATGCTAGCACTTGAGTTAGAGTTCTAAATTTAATCCCAGTTGGGACTAGAACCTTAGCTTGGACCTTCTTCTCACTATTAATGCCTTATATCCAGACAAAATTCCATCCACAGGCTTAGTATAGCAAATTAAGTTTATGCCCAGGGAAAAAACACTTTATAGGGCTAATCTGTGGCTAGTCCAGATCAATTATGTACTTTTTTTTTTTTTTCATAGGCCATCAAAGGTTTCTTCCGGATTTTCTCCTGATTCCAGCTGTGGCCACAGGATTTTTCAAGCCACAGTTTGAAATGCACCATTTGCTATCAGACCCCATTTCCTCTTATGTTGGTCCACCACTTTTCCCCAAGAATTAGGACAAAAGCACAGGTTTCCCTATGGCTTTCATGAAAAAAATCAAAAGAGTACTTGTACAAGATGGTGGAGGGACTCCAAGACTGACAAAAGCTATATGAAATAGAGAAAGGGAAAGAGACTGAGATGGTGTGTCAAGGTGGAAGGAAATCTGCATCTCTCTGGGATGAAACCATGGTCAAGCACAAAAGGACTGCACTGGAAGGCTGATGCAAGCTGTCACAAAAAAGGAGTGCCACAAAGAAGGCCTTGGCTCAGAAAAGTGATGTTCATTGTGTTTATTGTTTCTGCAAGAGGTAAAAATTAGGCAAATGTTTCATTTGAACAAAGAAGAAGAGAAACAGAAGAAAGAGCTGCATCCAAAAGAGAAAAGTAAGCTGCCATTCAGCAGCCTGCCTTGCCTTGCTATGGGAAAGGCCAAACTCATATACACTTATTTCACATTTCTTCTTACTAAAATAGTTTCTTTTACCTGAAAGCGTCATGAAGTCATCTATTTGGTAAACATGTTCTTCATCAGGGTCTGATGCAATGAGCTGCATTTCTTTCAGAAAATCATCATAGTGAGGTTCAGTCCCTTGAACAATCCCAATGACAAATATCTCAATATTCGCAGCATGGGCCAGTCTTACTACAGTATTCAGTTGCACTTTATCACGAATGTCTGCTTGTCCATCTGTTATTACCACAGCCACTTTTCTCACTGCTGGGCGTGCTTCCTGAAATAGCCGAATGGCTTCCTGGATAGCAGAAGCTGTGTACGTGCCTTCCCCCAAGTAAGACATTGTATCAACGGCTGATTTCACGTGTTCTTTGGTTGTGTATTGCTTCAGAGAAGACACCAGCTCCACTTTATGACTGAAGTTGATAATGCCAATGCGGACTGTAGCATGGTTCGCTGATACCTTCTCAATGACTGTTTTCATAAATGTTTTGGTAATATCAAAGTTTTCTGGTCCAACACTTTCTGAACTGTCAACAACAAACACTAATTCCAGTGGTGTTACTTTACACTTGATACCACAACCTAGAAGAATAACCATTTCAGACATTTTATGAGAAACCACCTTCATAAAAACAAATTGAACGCATATAGCAGATTTACCATCAGTCAAAGCTCAATTGATTAATTAATTTATAGCTACTGATAAACAGAAAGAAAGCTGGGCCAAATTACTGCCAGTATAGCGCTGACAATATAGTGAGCATCATTTTCACATGAATGGTATCCTTTCACACAAACATGCAGGGGACACATCCATTCAGTTAACATAAATCCAGTACGGTCTATTACAACTAATTTTTCCCCATACTGGAATGCTTACCACATATTTCATTGATAAGTCTGATAACTTCTTCTCTCTGAAAAAGAGTATTAATTAATTTGCTGTGTGTTCTAACTTTAAGAATGCCGAAAACTATTTATTTATTTATCTACAAAAAATGTAGACAATGCAATGTCCCATAAAGAACTTTTATTGACATCATACAGCCTTTAAATATTTTCCCCAAATAAACTATATTTTAAATTAATTCATAAACACACTTACTGAAAGACCAGGTTCACCTTTTCTTCCCCATATTCCCTGAAAAGATGTACAGTAAGATAATTAAGAAAAGTCATATTTGTCTAATTTCTGCTCTGAAAAATTAATATGAAAATGTGTTTTGCCTTTGGTCCTGGAGGTCCTGGGTCTCCAATCTCTCCTTTGGCACCTTTGCTCCCTGGATCACCTTTATTTCCATAGTCTCCCTAATTGCAAAAAAACCATATTAAACACTGTCCATAATTACAGTGTTGTTGACAGTCAGAGTTGGAGTTGTGGTTCAATGAGCTTTTAAGCTAAATCTGCTAATGTTTTCTTGCATGTGGCTGGGCAGTAAAAACACCTTTTGAAGAAATTTTTGTGAAAAATTACCTTAATTCAGGAGTGAGGGGTAAAGACATCTTTATGCAGATGTTGAGACTATATAACGAACCAGCCACAATTTTTTCCTCTTTTTTGATTTTCTTAAACTCTAAAACAATGCTTATACTGGACCTATGTTAATTCAGACCTATGGAGAGACTTAGCTGCCTCAGATCGGTCAATGTACTGAAACCCACCCCAGCTTTGTACAGAACCCACAAAAAAAAATATGACAGTTTGAAAGAACAGAGGAAAAGGCATGCTTGGACTATCACATCCACTGGAAAATTTTCAGTTTCACATTTAGAGACAATTCTGCACTTTTTTGCTTGAGTGACCAGCCTTTTGATTTCCAAAAAGAGAAAGCGTTCACCAATATGGTATTCCAAGAGACAAGTCCACATAATGCAGGCATATTATCAAAACATTTAAGTTCTAAATTAGACATTTCTTAAAGAAGGAGATTGTGCAGGACAGGCTTTTACTTCACTTTTACTGATCACCTTACATTTCACTTGAAACTTTAAAAAATTTATCTAGATTACTGTCCATTTTGATATTATTCCTCATTATTACCCAGCCCATGGAATCACATAGATACCTCCTGTGCTACATTCCCTGTGGTGATTGCTACCGATTTTAAGGAACCTTTTGACTCTCTCAGTCAGATTCTGATCTTATTCAAACTGGCATAAACCTGAAAATTGTACATAGCTCCTCCACAGCACTAAGAAAACCTGTGTCGACTAAGCAAGCTCTTGGAAGACAGTTTCTATACTATTTATCAAAATCATAATATCCAGCAAAGGATATTACTTTCTGTTAACCTGACTGTGAATTGAATCTAGCCTCATCAAAGTTAATGTCAGCATAAGGGGGAGTAAATATGATCTACTGGCTGTGGTGGTGCTGCTACTTTCTTACACATAAATATACTAAAACCCGATCTCTTTGGTATTTGGGACTTACAGGAAATTGCTATTGAACTAAAGCATTTCTTCTCATGCTATGTCAATAGCAAACAGAAAAATTGTAAGTATTTGGTGAGATTTACATTGGGTTATGATGATTATTTAAGACACAAGGTGAATACGAGTATGAATATGAACAACAGTGAAAATATTGAATTTATATTATAGTATGTAGCACTTGGCATCTGAGAGAAAATAGAATAAGGAGGCAAAAAATTGAGTCTGTGTGAAAGACTTTGATATTCACTGTTGCATAAAAGCTCCAAGCTGTAGTAGCTTGAATAACACAGAAGTCTGAGAAAGCATCATATAATGTGAGCTAGTGTAGACCATAGTACCATGAACATCATTACTGCAGGAAACAAACGGCTTGGGCTCTGAATGGGTACTGCCTGCCTCAGATGACTACAAAGGGGATTGAACTCTTATTTGTGTAATGTCTTAAATTAGGGAACCTGCTCATCTCTGTTCTCCCATGAATACTGTCATGGCTTTTTCTCAGGCTTTCCAGACAAAGCCTTCACAATAAATTCAATATTTCAGATATACTGTAATTATTACAGAGAGGCTGCCCAGCTGGTCCAGGCATATGCTGTGAATTAAAGGTGGTGTCCTGCATCATGCATTTACATCAACACTTATTCCACCTGGACACACTGTTCTCACTTGTGTATACACATAGTTTGTCCGCACATTGACCATGAGCCTTGGTTTCCTTTGGCTAGGCTGCTCTCATCAGATGCTGCACATCTGAAAATTACTAACAAATAACCAAAGTATTTAAATTCTACTTGCACAAAATTCATTAGATGTAAATAGGTATGTGTAGGAAATTCTTAAAATATTTAAATCAGCCAGGAAGTAGGGCTTCAATCATGGTAAAAAAAACCTGAATCAAATAAAACAAAGCCCTTAAAACTGAGTAAAAAAAAATACAAACCCTTTTGACATTAGTCAAAAAGTCTTTTTTGTAAAACCTTGGCAATTAAAAGGAAGCTTTGTTTGAAAAATAACTAAGATTATAACCAAACACACAATTTGACTAACGTTATTCTCCTGCTAACAAGTATGATCTCATTTTAGATTCTACTTCAGAGCCTGGTCACTAACAACAATTAGGGCTTTCATATAAGGGCTTGCCATGCTACCTATACAAGACAATATATTTGCCTTCTGTTTATATTCAACGATCTGTCACATCAAATGACCAACAAAGGAAATAAGAAAAATCCCCCTTTCTTTTCTTACTGCAAACCTGGGATTTACCTTTGGTCCAGGAAGGCCAATTCCTATTGATCCTTTTGGTCCAGGAAAACCTTGATTTCCTTTTTCTCCCTGAATAGAACATGGAAAGTAAGTTTAACTAAAAATTAAAGTAAAATCTATGCTGTATCTAATCATTTTATAGCACTCTGCATCATAGAGAAAGCCAGATATTTGTATTATGCAATGAAGCACATAATTTTCAAGACAGAACTAGTCAGAAGCCGGTGAAACAAGGAATTGCACATGATTCAGAACACACATGAAGCTCTTCCAAAGTAAATAATGAAGAAATTATTCCTGACTAACTAAATGGAATATTGCCATTTCATGGAAACAGGTGAAAGACAAAGAAACCTCACTGAGGCTCACACAGTTATTCGTCCAGTCTACAGTTAGTCAAATGAGGTCTAACACAAAGGTTGTCTAGAAATAGCACACCCAGAATCTCTGCAGGGTTGGACTAGATGATCCTAGAGGTCTTTTCCAACCTAGTGATTCTGTGTGATTCTGTTGACTTCATCTTTCTAATCTTAAGTAAATCTTAAAGTCTTAAAGACATGTCTGCTTCTCACAATGTGGAGATACTTCAAAAGACACTATCAATCCAGCTACAAAGTTCAAATCTGTTTGTAATGATTGTTATACATGTCCCGCTGCATGCACAGACTTGAAAAGCATGTTCATGCTAGCAGTGTGAGCATACAAGATGTTATAAATCACAGCTGTTATTTCATACAGAAAATCCTTCACAGCATCTGGCTTCCAGAAACTTTCCTGCTTTCTTTAATAGGTTAACAGAAATATTCTTTTTTTCAGATCAAATGCTGTATACATTTCAAACACAACTAGGGGGATTATATAATCTGGTACATAAATGCTTCACCATAATTCACATTTTGCAGTATAACAGTGCCACCCAGTGCAGATACCAAAACCAAATCCAGAGAATGTCAATGAGATTAGTAGTTACCACCTGTATCAAACCTAGCCTGAGATGCAAGATCACAGTCAGTTGGTTGTATTCTTCAGTCAAGAACTGTCAGACTGTTTCACTGAAGCTTCTTGTACTAATGCTTGCATAGCTGCTTACAGCTGGACCTAAAGGGGTTATCTTTCTTAGAGAAATACAAAAAGGTTTCCAAATTTATCAAGACTCCAGCCTTCACCAAAGGCTCACTAGTGCAGAAGGACCGACCATTCCTGCTGTTCTGGATAGGGGCTTGTAGATTTTTGCAGCTGGAGAAGCAGCTGCATGGTGCACAACCAAGTTAACCTTCTGATTCCTGTATTTAAGGCTCCAGACTCCCATGAGGCGGGAGTTCACCAGGAGTCAGGCAAGGAGATGCAGCTCCTAGAAGAGGCAGTATACTAGGACTCATGGCCTACAGGTGGTTTTCCCCATTCAAATTCCAGATTTGACTGATATCCTGCTGAAATGGGAGTTTCTGCTTGAAAATAGGTGCATTGCTGTCTCACCCTGTGCTAGGTGAAGGCACACATTGCGCTCCACTGTTTGCAGATCCCACCCTGCAGGACCATCTTGGTCTAGTAGCTCAAATTTGGGGACCTAAAATGCTCCGATTGTCATCGGGGCTGTGTATCGCTCATCTGTTAACTGGCAGCCTCTTGCCTCTGTAAGCTGAACTTCCCACCTTCCTTCCTTCTCAATATCTTACAGCAGTAAAAATTCAGATAGTGTCATGTATAATCTGGGAACTGGAAAAAGAACTCTGATGCACCAAGTTACATACCTGATTTACTAGGAAAAAAAAAAGTGATTTCCTGCAAACAGGAAATATTCCTAAGGCAAGGAGGTGCACAAGGCAATTTATTTTATGCTGTTGTAAGAATGCACAGTGAATAATCAAACTTAATTTCAGTTACTTTTTAGCAGAGTTGTTCTTCCTGGGTCTTTTGTGCAAGTTATTAAGGCAAATGGCTTTTAAACACGATGAAACAGCGTGCTAGCCTGTTCCAATGCTTGCTGTCCAGCACTGGGACTGACTATACTTCCTGACTGGAGTCGTCACACGTCCCGATTAATACATTTGCAGATCTGCACAATACATACTTATGAACTGGAATTAGGATATACTCTGTATTCCAGTTCACTAATAATCAATGTCAGCCCCAGCAAAACTACAGATTTATTGCTGCCGTTTGTTAAAGCCCACTTGACATTGACAGGAAGGTGTTCAGGCAATGAAAACTGCATGAGACCTAGTGTTCTAAAAAAATCCATAATTATACAGATGACATTCTCACAGTCACACATGTGAGTTTTATCCTTTAAACCATCAACTGCAGAACCAAATCCTGCTTCCTGTGCTTGTACAATCAATCATCGACATAAGAAGGATTTACCATAGATACCATAACTGAATACTTAGTAAAAACTAAGAAGTATGCTGTATTAATTTAAAAATATTTATCGCTTCTCCAGGTCAATCCACATACATAATTAAACTCAAACATCACCATCAGTCTTAATCATAAACAAAGTGTTACATATGTAAAAATGCAAACCCTTAGATCCTTGACCCTAGTATCCTGCTAGCTCACTGATCAATAAGCAGGTTTTTATAGAAAAATGTCATTCTCAGAACTGAGTGCAGATCTGTGAACGTCTCGACTGCGGTTTTGAAAGGAAATCAAGCATAAAAAAAGAACTGTGAATAGAGCTAACATAAAGTTACTCAAAAACCATCTAATTTTTGGCATTCTGTTCTTACCATATGCAGACTGAGCTCCATGTATATATAAAAAATACTTGGAGTGATATTGATAAGGGGCATGGTTTAGTGTTTGATAGGAATGGTTGGACTCAATGATCCGGTGGGTCTCTTCCAACCTGGTTATTCTATGATTCTATGATAGTTCAAATCCAGGAGCACAGTAGCTTTAAGCTAGTGTGTGACCAAAAAGAATGAGGCTTGACATGACTATGAGGAGACAGAAGGATATGAGAGACAGATAGAAGCTCAACAAGCATCAACATATGGAGGAAACAGAAACTAAATGAGCAAGACAGTTGCTGAAGTTGTTCAGAAAGAAGTATCAATTTTACAAAAATAATAGTATCTTTTTAAAAGCAGTTGTTAAGGGTAGAAAATCCAAGTGATAAGGCTGCCTACACAACTCGTGGAATGCTGTAGAAACAACACCAGCTGAGTTTGATTCACCACATCATTGCAGTTTTGGTTTCAAACCCAAAGACAAACACCTTCCAAAGCCAGAGCACAAGTTATTTTCCTACCTCCTACATCCTAAATTCCACATCCTTACATTACAAACACATCTTTGTCTGACAATTTATTAACTTTGAATGTACAGAGTATATTATCATGTTTGTGTTTCTCCTTATAGGAGCAAGGTTATGGTTATAGCTAGAACCAGTTAAGTAAAAACCCAGTGAAGAGTATGTGGGAGATTGGTTGAGTTTATTTTATATTCCTGTATATGCTGTTTGACTTACTTTGACAAAACATGGTAAGATCTCTGTTACTGTCTTTCAAAAGGGCACCCAGAGAAAACCCTGGCTCTTTTATTTGATCTGAGCTTTAAATGTAACTAAATCAGAATGATGTGACAGACATGAGACTTTTTTTCTGGGTTAAATTTATTTGTAATGATAAGCACAGCAGGAAAGCAATTGGGAGCCAACAATACTGAAAAGTCAACAGTCAAAATAAATATTACATATCTTGTGATGAACAAAATACTTAAATTTACAATGAATATTTGCAGGAGTTCACTGACTCAGTGGCAAACAGAATTCATACAGAAATTATACAGGGAGTAAAACAGACAATGAAGCTCCTTAAGAGGCAGTTTATAGAAGAAACTGGACAGACATCACATGAAACTGGGTTACCTTGCTCCCTTGTATGCTGTCACCAGGGGGGCCAGGTGGACCAGGCAAGCCTTCCCTTCCCATAATACCCTGTAAAGTCAATGGGACAAAAAAAAAAAAAAAAGGTAAGCTCTATTCCTGATAGCATTGAGAAAGTAATCCCAAAGTCACTGCAAGGAAAAACTAAAACCCTTTCAAAGACTCTAGTTTTGATTCTTCAATTTATGGTTTCACACTGTGGCCCTTAGTAATTACTTCTGGCTAATTCCAAGGAAAGAAAGAATAAAATACACCCATGAAACTATGTGATAATTTTCCCAGTTTCTCCCAGGTAGAAACCAAAAGAAATCATATTTATCCAACAGCTTTGTGCAATCGTTCCACACAAGGGCAACAAACAGTAGAGGCACAATGGACCAGAGAAATAAATCCCATTAAATCTGACAAGAGTAGAACTTCCAGGCACATTAGTTAGCTTTTGTGCACCACATACATACATACATGCATACATACATATATATATATACACATGCACATATATATGTCAAGCCCCTGTGGTGCCACTGCCTCTGCAAGCACCAGTCATTCAGAAAATCATAAGTGGGAGCACGGAGGAAAGAAAAGCCAAAGCAGCACCTGCTGATTTCTGTCAATAAAGTCAAAGCTGGGCAAAGCTCTTGTGCTTTGGAGGCATGCTAACCTAACATTCCAACATGACAAAGTGAAGAATTTCCCTTTGGTGACCCAGCTTCATAAAACTTTCTGCAGACTTCAGGTCAGATTTTTGATTATCTTACAATAAATAATCACCATACTACAACAGAGTAAATGGAAGTCGTTCAATGATATGTAAATTACCTATATTTTGCATATGTTGAATATTTAGGCAGAAGTATATAAAAACTTCATCATCATTAAATAGAAATAAATAGCTCTAGATATTTAACTTCTAGCTATTAGTGACATTTGAAAAGTCATCACACTTATCTGTGAAGACAAAAAGAAAAAATGCCATAAAATTTGACAGGATCTCTTGTGAAAATACTATTACACTATGGACCTATAAGCAGGGGTTCACATAAAATATTGCAGTGCTAAATAGCCTGTCTCAAGAACTAGACGCTACAAGCAGTTCCTCACCCCAGAAACAAAAACCCAAAGGGAACATATTTTTCATTCTTGAAGGCTTTGCAGAAGCAGTATGTAGCATCACACATTTGTGAGATTTTGACACTCAGTCCAAACTTACTTTTATTTAAACAGACTGTCTGTATGATTTACCATGGTATTGCAATTGATGCAGATTTCAGAAATCAAGGCAGTCAGAAATACACCCTGAGAAAATATTCCTGCTCTGCTGCTCATGTCATTCCTGTAACATGTTGCTAATAGCAATGTTTCTCAATTCAGATACTAGTTTCCTCAAAATGGCAGTGGAGACTGTTAATCTCTACTAAGGAAATCACAGGAAAAGTTACAGAGGTGTTACCAATTTGTATCTCAAGCTAAAAGTAGAGAAATATACACAATGTTTCTCCTCATTGTCTTTGTAAAAATAATTGATGGATACAACTGTAATTAAAAAATCCAGACATGCACTGAATTTCTTTCCGTAACAGCATGTCTTTTTTGAATTGTAAATCACTTCAGCAGAGGGAGGCAAAGTTAAAAATTGCCCAGATGTTGGATGCTGGCTGCCTATAGAATTAACTTTTCGGTTTTGTGCTTCTCTCCAAATGGTTTTAGTAATGAAACTAATAAGATTCAGTTTCATTGAGCAAAAATTGCAAACATAAAATTAACTTTTGACGTATTTTTCAGCACAGAAGAATCTCTTGAAAACAGGCTAGATACAACCAGGAGAAATACATAATTTAACTGATTTATCAGCCTGACATTCGGTTCCCAGTTGTCACCTCAAAGTTTAGCTGTAAACACAATTTCATCCAGTTAGTATTATTTCCTACTTTGGTTGGTAGAAATGTATGGTCAGTGCCCATATTTTTATGTTTGATTTCTCCTGCAGTTGCCCTAATGTAAATCAATAACTGATGAAGATATTTTGGTGTCTGAGAGATCAGTCTGGCAGCCGGCATCACAAAAGGGCACAAAAGCTTCAGCATGGCATTGTACCAACCTTGGGACCAATCATTCCACTTCCTGGTGGCCCTGGTGGCCCAGGATACCCTCTCATTCCATGTTCTCCCTGAAAATAGTCACAGAAGTGTCAGTAATTTGTCACATATTAACAGTTACATCTTTCCACTTACAAAGTAATCAAACCACAGATTTTAAAAAACAAACCAAACAAATGTTACATACAGTTGTTTTATAGACAAATACAAAAAGCAAGCCCCAAACACAGGCACCCACATTATTTAAGCTCTAGGTGAAGAACACTTTTTCCCCAGCAAAGGTCCATGTAATCAAAACCACCAACAGAGTTAGGACTTTCATTTGCAAACTTATCAGCTACAGAAGAAAAAGAAAAGCAAACTCATTTGGAAATACCACTGTTTCCCTACCCTGTTCTGCAGGGGCTTACCAAGTTGGACTGGGAGCTTATTTGTGGGACACAATGGTGATCATGCCCTTTACTCATACCGTGCTTGTTCTGAAACTAGAGATATTTAATTTACAGAGCTCTTGAACTAACGTGCTTATGAAAACTAAATGAATTTTCATAGCATTGGTATAGAAGAACAAAAAGAACAGCCCTTTCTTTGGTTTCTTAAAAAGCCTTAATGTGTATATGTTTAGCTTGATTTCTTAAGGAAATAAGGCTTAAGTGATACTCTGCCTGTATTTCTGCTTGTCTACGTTAGTTCTGGTTTTTTCCCAGTACACTTTGAACTCATCAGTTGATTTCAGCCAAATTAATCAGATATTTAGAAGCCTTGAGCATATTAATTTTCAATAGATTTGGTGATAATTTGAGGCTGGGTAAAGGGGGGAGATTCAACTTATGCTTTTAGCAAGGAAAAGCCAAACCCAGAGAGAGTTTATCCCTTAAGCAGCAGGCAGACAGAAGGCAGCCACTGGCTGGCCAGGGGGAATGCAGGTAATGCTGGGCCCTGTGCTGCCCCTCATGCTGCAGACAAACCCAGTGAAGGAGATGGAGATTGGGGAGCATTACTGGTAGAGGGAAGGCACAGGGATATAATAGGTAGTTTTGTTTGCCTCGATCCATGTACAAATGAGAGAACAGGCACACATTCAGCAGATGATCACTAGAAAATTTCCATCAATTCTAAAGGAACAAAAATTAATAATTAAGAAGTTGTAGAAGCAGAAACCTCTGAATCAGGTTTAGCAAATGTTCTCACACCTATGCCTGTGCAGACAAGAGCAAAAGAAAGAAATATTCTCCAAACCTATTGATCATTCCATATGTTAGCAACAGAGCCAAGAAGAGACTGCATTTCTTGATAAAGTGAAAACTTTAATTGACAAAAACATTAACTTAGTAGTTAATTTGAAAAGCCGTAGAAATGGCTGTGCCTGCAGAGGGAGCATTCTAACTAGACAAGAGGTGCAAGTATGAATTACACAAACCACCAGTGAGGCTTGGTTGGTGGTAGGTGAAAAGAAACAATATATCAAACTGATAAAAAAGGAAGGAAACAGAAGTACACACTTTTACTGACTTCCTTTACTTCATGAGAGGAATGTGTACAGTCCCTGTAAAAACTGCTTTTAGGTCAATGCCCAAGGTTCAATCCCTAGTGAGAGATGGCTCTGGTACTCATGCTAAGTCCCCAAATATGACCTATTTATGTAAAAATATTAGGGCTGTGCTCAGTTTTGATGGATTTGGAGAGGTGGGAACTCTGAATCCAAGGGATGAGAGTCCAGGCAAATGGATTCACCTTCCTATTTAATACCTTCTGTTATCAAAGGAATAATTATTGGTCCTCTGTGTCTCCACAAATCATAATAATTAAGCTGTTTGTAGGAGAACTCTTCATGCGCAGATGTTGTGCAAAGCAGACAAATCTTACCCTGCTCAAGCCTCCCTCTGAAATGTGCCAGAGGTGCCAGAGCTGAGAGGTGTATATACAGATAGGGCTTTGCATTATAAGCTTTTTATTAGGAGATGCTGGGCTGCTGTGACCTGTGAAACACTCTGTAAGCCGCTGTGATGGAAGCTGAATGGAAGGTTATCAAACAACTAAATGACTCCTTACGGTCAAGTATCCAATATACCTATAACCTGCTCTAAGACCAGCCCTGACCAAAAAGAGCGTAAGGGTGACTTGAAGTCATCTGCCTTTTCCTCCCATAGGTAACACATTCTTGCACAGGGTCATTGCAGGTGAAGGATCGAATTTTAGCCTCACATGCCTAGTTAATACCAGATGTCTCACTGAAAAGCTCTTTTGTAGAACTTTATAGTAAGTCTCAAAGTTTCTATATTTCTTGGCTTATAGAAAAAGACTGTTTTGCTTTATGAGTTGCAAAGTGGAGCAGTTCTTTTTTTTCTAAGGTGTGACGATAAACTGTCCTCCAGGGAATTTATTTCAAGAAGGATTAGTACTGTCCTTTGATGAAGTCTGATTTATTTCCTGTATTGTGCTTGTAGACAAGCTTGTCACCATCAGCAAAACAGTGTACCAGAAAAATATCACTGAAACAAGAAATAAAGACCTGAGTAAAGACAGTGCAATGTAGGGGATTCCAATGTATATCCCATATAATTTGTTCAAGAAAATTCATTAAATGGCCTAATCATCACCTGAAAAGTAACCTTGCCTTCCAAATATACACACCTCATTTACTGTGAAGCATGTATATTAGGAACTGAAATATACAACAGACATTGCCTACTCCCTTTCATGAGAACTAACGGATAGAAAGGTAAGAACATATTTAAAAAAGAAAGACATTACATCTCAACTTTCCACTTTTAGGTCAAATTGACAGGGCCCAAGCTGCACAAGTTATTTATATTGCAACTGGATCCAGCCCAAATGTTCACACACTAGGGACTACGCTAGGGGTTTTAATAATTCTCCTGTGATCCAGTTACTGAGAATGAAGCTTGCTTTACTTCTGCTTCTGGGCTCTTGCTTTTGAATGTCTGTAACCTACCTCCTAGTTGGCAATAAGGCTTTTAAATCAATTTTTTATTATATACTGACATTATGTGCTTCTGTTTCAATGCTACAGAAAGTAGGGTGCTGCCAGGAATGAATGCATCCCACATGTTCTGATTTTGTTTTCATGAGTATTTGACCTCTGATACATAAAATTCCTATCTACCAGTGTGCACATATGTGAGCCATTTCTGAAAGTGGGAGAACAGAGCTCTGATTCAGCTGAGTGGAACATTTCTATATAATGATACTCAAAGGAATTTCAAATTAACTAGTGTGTCAATTTATGAGTCTCTTTTATCAAATAAAAGTTCTTTTTCTATATGCAGAAATTGTTGCTGTTCTTATATTCATTTTTTTTTAATATGGAAAGCATGAGGGGTAGCCAGTGGACTTATATTTTATTTGAAGATTCTTCATTTTATGAACTAATTTCTTGGGGAATTCTTGCAACAAGTGAATTGTTTTTCCTTGTGGTACCTTTGCTACCAGGAAGTTATGTGCAGACAAAGGATTCAAAACACTGGATAAATAAACAGGAGCAAAATATCAGAGAGGGAGAAAAGGTGTTTATATACTTTGTTTCTTTTTTTCCAGGGTACCCTACATGACAACTAGTGTGGATGCACAGAACTAAATCACAGGTTTTACAATCTATTTGGAGAATGCATGCCTTTGTGCAGCAGTCGCACACTGCAAAAGCTACAGCTGCCTACCATCTACAGAAGCAATATGCATTTTTCTCCCATAGGATTAATGCATCAATCTATGTGCATAATAAAAAAGAAATACATTTAAAGTAAAAAATACAAATTAATTTTTTATCAGATGTTTATAACTCTTGATTTTTTTTTTTAATTTTCTGACAGAGATTAGATAAGCACTGCTCTGAGCAGCCAAATTTGATGGGGAATATCACACTGCAACACAATCAAGCCTGTGGATCCACTCAAAACTATTCATACAAAAATTGGTGTGAATATGATTTGCCCTAATTGTGTTGCGTTACTTGCAAAGACAGATAGTCTACAAGGTTCTTTGTAATACAACTACTCCTAGAACAAGATGCCACTTTAACCTAACCCATGGATATGGTGCATTCTGAATCTACTCCACAACTGGTTATTATGAGTAGGAACCTCTGCTTGATATGCAGCTTCTAACTCTACATGTCCATCAACAAATAGTGCTATAGACCTAACAGCAGTGAATTTGCAACCTGATGTTTATAGTGTATGCAATGGGAGGAGACCTGCCTGCTCCGCTCTGCTCCTGCGAACTGATCACCTACTGCAAGTAGAAGTACAGTCAGAGCACTTGCAGGTCAGACCACCTCATTCAGCTTCACCTGAAGAAAATCCATTTCCTGGGTCGTAGGACCACTCAGATCTTTTTTTGGTTCAGAGCCCAAAGAATACTAACTGAAAAAAGAGCACAAGCCTGAGAAGACTCTGAGTTTGTACATGTGGCTGCCTGAAATAGACCAACTGCACATGCTTAGGTCTTGCTCCTTAGGCTGTATCACACCTAGCTCCCACAGCCACTGGAGGCCCCACCTGAAAACATAGCTTCCATGGTATCCAAGTTTTCCAATAAGCTAGTTCTTAGAATCAAGATACCTAATTTTGACAATTTTTGTGACAATGGAGCTGACTTCATGGAAATGAAGAAGATAATTTTAATTTACATAACAACCCTGATCTGACCTGAAATTGTCCGAAAGCATGAGAATAGTGATAACAATTAGTTTGCCTTACCTGTTGCTGGCTTCTTTCTAGATAATCAGTTAGGATAAGAGATGCTGTGACTAGATATTCCATTATACTATTTCCTGTTGTAATTAGATAGTATTAAATTTTAAAAGCCTTACCTTTTGAGCACAGCTATTTCACTTTTGTTCAGTCAAATTCTGGGCTGTTGCCGAATTTAATGTTAACTGGTAATGTTCAGCTAACATAACACAGGTATATGTTCCTCCACAAAAAAGATACTACCAATAAGCCTCCTTTACTACTGTCATTAGCGTACTTCAGCCCACAGATCTGGAGGGATGGCAGTATTGTTTATGCGGTTCATGGATGGAGAATACACTGACCAGCAAGGACTTGATGTCTTTATAAAGGAAACTGAACAACCCACTTAAACTGCCAATTATTTAAAACACAGAGCTGAAACTGAAAACAGCTAAGTAATGCAACAGCTAATCTATGATTTAATTAAATATGTTATTATATCACAAGACTTACAGTGGTTTAAGGATAACTGTGATAAAAATACTAGATCCCATGCTCTCCGTTGCAAAAATGAGATGATTTTTTTTTTCACTTTACAGCTTTTACCTCCTCCTCTCTATATATACTATATTATACTTCCATATTTCATGATTTGGGTTGGAACTTTCCTAATAACTATACCGCTGAAGAATTGCTTGTCTCAGCAATTACGTGAATTCATGATTATAAGAACAACAGGGACCTGTAACCCACTTTTAATGTCTCATATAAGCCAGGAACAATGATTTTCCTAAGTACATTTCTGTTTACTTTGTATATTTGTGATACTTTTCAGAAACATGACCAGAAACGTTGATTTTAAAAATTGCAACTGTGAACAATTTCACTGCAATTATTCTAGGTTTTTTTTTTCACTTAAATTAATTAAACATCTTATTTCTATTTTGGATTTAACTCAAATTTCTTTTGTTAAACCCATATATTCCCACTAAAATTTATATTTCTGGGGTTTGTATCCTTTCAACCACGGCATCACAGTGGGAGATCATCTTATTTAATTACCTAACGTGACCTTTGAATTCTTTTTCCTAGGGAAACACTACTTTCCAGAATTATTCATTTAGGAAGTGAGATGGAATTAGGAAATAAAAATGCATCTAGATTCTGTAGTCATAAGTTTCATTTTTATCAATATCTGCCTTAACAGTTTCATACAAGGCTCTAGAAATGTTCTGCTACAGTACCAAGAAAAATATCTTATAAGGCCATATCATATTGTCTGAGATCTCTATTTGGAAAAGATATAATCTTATATAAAAATACCTAACAAATTTAGCCATATGCATTTTCTGTAAGTCTATATTGAATAACACAATTGAAATTACTTATAATTCTTTACTAGTTTATGCCATAGGCCAGATCCTGTGTTACTTTATGTGAAATATCTTGTATTGGTAAGCAGTAACTCAATAGGAGCACAAAGCCAGGTTTCCCAGATTCCATTATCAGGCCATTCTGTGGTCATTCTAAGGTTAGTTCATTTTAAGGAAGAATGTCCTTCCATTTTTCCTTTATTGTAGATATGTTTTTAAGAGATTATTGTTGTTGTTTATTTTAAGTGTAAATTCTCATGTTCTGGGAAGTGAAGTTAAAAGTTCCTCCTCTTTGGGAAAAAAAACCTTGTTTGGGCAGTACTTATTTTGCTTTCTCCTGCAACAGGCTGCCTGTTTCCTATTTCACATATGTAATGAGGAAATCATTAATAAAACCTCTCTGTGGGATATTTCAAAGCAATTTCTTGTGTGATTTTAGTCTTAAGTCTCCTTTTTCCAACTTTTTATAACATAGTAGTTAGAATGAAAATTGTTAGTTGAATTACATACTGCTTAGAATTTTGTAACACTTTAACTATTCTGCGTTTTATGAAAAAAACTTGGAATTGTTTCAGTGTTGTATTTCTAATCCCTTCGCCAGTTTTGTTTTGTTTTGTTATTTTTTTCTGCCAAGTTTTGCCTCTGAACTAATACTAATTTTAGGTGAAGATGAAGGTTTATAGTCTTCTATTAGGAATCCATTTCTAGGACCTTTTAAAATATCCCACTGGTTCCATGTAACCAACATTTTCCCTGACCCCTCTGGGGCCTCATCCCTTGCACTTCTGTAGAAGAAAGGAAGCACATAATTATTAGGCAATACTCTGCCTGCAGTGGATTCTTACTTCCACATGGAAACTCCAGTGTCTAGAAACATCCTGGGTCTTTGGATGCATGGAAAACCTGCAGATTTGCATCAAATCTGAAGATAAAGCAGGAACCAGTTTGTATCTCTCATGGCAGAAAAGTTTATCACAAGATTTTCTTCTAACTGAAATGCAAAGTAGGAGATGAGATCACAGCATTTTGCCATATATATTTATACACACATATATATATGCCATTCTAATCCAATGCATTTTTTGGAACGTTTGTCTACCCTGCCTACTAGTCAGATGCATGCACAAGTACCTTTGGTCCGGCATCTCCTACACCTCTTGGGCCTGCTGGTCCTGGGGGGCCTGCTGGTCCTGGAGGTCCCTGGCACAGAAAAGGAATAAAGTATGTCAATAGTCATCCTAAAGGAAGAGTACTTGTATTCTTCAACAAAGAAGTAAATTTCAGCAATAGTTACTAATCTCTTTGGATTTGCTGTATTTTGTCAAATTCTTCACATTTCCGATGTGTACTGAGCAACAGCCATCATCAGTCCCAGGTGGAAACCTGAAAAGACTACCAGGTTGGTGGACAAAAAGTCCAGCTCTTGACTTAAGAACATTGGAGGGATTTTGCCTCAGAGATACAGAATCACAGAATCACAGAATAACCAGGTTGGAAGAGACCCACCGGATCATCGAGTCCAACCGTTCCCACCAGACATTGTTCTGTGCTTCACACACTGCAGACATTACACATCTGGGATACCCAAGCTAATCCATCTAAATTCAAGGGTTGGGTAACCTTAACATAATTTAGTGCATTTGTGTTCAATGATCTGTTCTCTTGAACTCACTGCTTAATCCATCACAGCCCCTTCAGCTGCCCTTCATACTGTTGGAGGCATCCCCAGATTCCTTTTCATCATTCATAAGGCAGATATGTTTGCCCCATCATGCTGCAGAGACTTAGCTACATAAATCTTGTCCATGCCTGCCAGTGGCTCACAAAGCTGGTCTTTCCAGATGATGAGGCATGGAAAAACAGTCCGAGAAGAGGAAGGATGCACAACAGAATCTATACACATTCCAAGGATGTGTACTCATCTGTCAGGAAAATTGAGTTGCAGATAAGCATGACTCTTGTGGCAGTTGCAAATAGGAATCTACAACAGATATGATTTCAGGAATACTACTGCAGAGCAAAGCTCTTCTTTTTAATGTCTAGCAATAAATAGAAATGCAGGAAACTCATACACATAAGTTTGTTATCCTGTGAATGAGCAGACTACAACCAGCATTTATATAGTTTTATAAATCAATGGTTACCAAACCAGGCTTCTTTTGAGTTCTTTGATTAACTAGAAATGAAACGTTTCCAGCTTTTCACTGACCTCTTTGATTCTGTATCTACCAGTACTTTTTCTTTGTATAATTTAAGCAGATAACTTGTAAAGCTTAAACCCCCAGTTTCTAAGTGCATTTTAGGGCCTAATAAAAGTTCAGCATTCATCTGTTTGCATCACTGCCTTCTTCACGATTGCATTTCATTTTTATTTTGGGTGACAGTAGGGTATGAATGCCAGGTATGAAAAGCAGATGAAAAACCGAGGAATTAAGGCTGAAAGATTTGGCTGAGCAGATGTTATTAGAGATCTTGAACAAAGAACAGTAAAGGAAAGGGAGAGAGGGAGAGAGCAACAGAGAGAAGGGAGGAAGGGGAGAGAGAGAAGGAGGGAGGGAGAAGAATCCAAAATAATGATAAAATTAAATGTAAATACGAGCAGCCACGAACATTTTTATGAAATACATGAAACATTTCTATTAGATAAAGGATGAAAGAGAAGATTGATTGCACGTAGTTAAGTAACTAAATATTGAGTTATCACACAGTAATTCTTTTTTCTGTAGAACACAAGGTACAGAATTAAAACAGTACTTACAGCTTCACCTTTGTGGCCATCGCCTTTTGCTCCACGGGGTCCAGGCAGTCCAGGTAGTCCAGGGTTACCCTAAATACAAAATAGTAAGTCAGGCATTGTGACAGTAAATGGATCATCACGATGTCACAAATATTAACAAATATGTTAGGAAACTATTTAATATATTTTTTGAAATACACAATAGTGGTTATCAGTTCTTGCAATTTGTTCACAGAGCTCAGAAATCATTGTGGTTTTTTTATTGTTGCTTCAATTGATCAAATTAAGGTTTCAGAAGAATAGGAGTTCTCATTAGGAAATGAATAATTTCTCAATTTGTAGTTGCAGAAAGACATCTTAAGAACATTGACTTTATCTTCAGCCAATACAAAGTTATAACTATTTTTAAAAAATTAAACTTTTGTGACTTTAGATGTAAGGCCATGACATTTGAACAACGAATTTAATGATACTGAAACATAAATGTCAGCCTTAAGCTATCATATGTTGCACATTTTGCACTTCCAGGTAATCACAATGGTTCTCTCATACAATAAAGCAAAACCACATCCAACAAAGGAAAGCAGTGAAAGAAAGAAAACACAAGCAGTTATAAGCACAACATAATTTTTCTTAGTATAGCCTAAAATTCTCCATATCAGGAGACAATCATTCCTTCTGTTGACTCTTCCACTGACTTCCATTAAATATTTGTGCATTTGCAAAACCTCAGTGCTACCTTTCATGACCAGAAGAGAAGCAAACAGCAATCTTTTCCTATTTCCTCATTCCAGTGATTGTTTTCCTGTTACTTAATGAGAATGTGTGTAGATCTTGCCAGTTAACCACTAAAGGCTTGAACAGTGAACGCAGCAATCCTGACAGAGACTTCTGCACTCCATTCTTGGTGTTGAAGTTAAATGTAATGCATATAATGAAATAAATCATATTCTGTAATCTATATGCAAATTGGTACTTCCAAAAGACCTATTTAAATTCTTTTTGGGGGGGTGGTCTTACTTATGGTTTGGGATGTGCAAGATTGGTAATCACAAAACACCCCTGTTGAAATAACCAATAACTCTCAGTTTATACTCAATAAAGAGCATACTGCCCATATAGATGCATAAACAATATGCGAGATAATAAAAGCTGGAGTTGAATTTGAAGAGCAGCCTTCTTAATGAAGGCTTCTGGAGGGAAGTTTGCAGGGTGAGGCGCTGGACTGGACTAGTAACTGGACTAGTTATTCAATCTATCATATTTTGTGTTTCTTCTTTGACAAGACAGTAAGTTTATTTTTAAAAATAGACTTAACCTGAATGATGGAGAAATTGAAGAATTGGTCAGTTACTTTCCTGAAAAAGTTGTTCAAATGATTAATGTATTTTCACAAGAGTTTTGCATATGTCTAATGTTTCTTTATTTTCCAGCTTTCATCTAATAACTCCTACCATTGGTCCCATTATTGAATTTCCAGGAAGTCCATCATCTCCTGGAGGCCCTTGGGGTCCTGGATCCCCCTATTCAAAAAGAAACAAATCCCAAACCATATTAATTATTTTCAGATTTAATTTCTGAAGTTTTACAGCAGAGAGAAGCATCCTGTTCTTTCTGACAGTAACAATTATTGAGCTAGGTAATGGGAAATCAATATTTCTAGAGGAATCTTTTACTGCCTTGATTCTGACCTCTCTTACACATTGGCTTCTCCACAACTGTGTCAAAGAGTTTGTTCCGCTTTGACGAATAACTTGATGGCTTTAGTTTTCACCTGAAGGTTGAATATCATAACTAAGTTTCACTGGCCAGATTCACATGTGGTTTCTTCATGCTTTTGCCCACACAAGCAAGGTTGCCTAACCTTGTTCCTGCCAGAGCACACAGAGAACAGCAAAGAAATTCAAAGACAACTGCTAACACAAGACTATGCTTAAAAAGGCTACAGATGCAATGGCACAGCACTTCAAAACTGCAAGCTCTGCAGACTGAAGACCCAGGAAGAAACTTGAGCTTTTTGTCAAATATTATCCAGCACCATGGTTTGGTAATCCTGGCTCTGTCAGTAGTTTTCCTGGAAAGTAATTAGGCTTAGAATTCAAGTTATCACTTCAGAGAGCACAATTTGGCTCCTTCTAGTGTTTAATCTATGGCAAAAGATGTTTTACTTTACATTAAGGCTCTTAAAAGGAAAATTTTAATTTTCAATAAAAAAATTGCAATTTTTAACACGAGTGAGAAGGACAGGCAGTACTTCAGAAAACATTTATTAGGGAAAGCAGATCTGTCAAAACCATGAAGCAGCTGTAACCATGAGAAAGGAATATGACAAAAAAACAGCTACCTAATGTTACTGTCTCCATATTATTAACAGCATAATGGTTGTCAAGGGAAATAAAACCCTAGCCCCTAAACGTGGGTGTACCTTAAAATAAATAAATTTCCAGCAGACACAACCCTGGCTGTCCAGGAGCTAAGACCTTTAGCAATCATCCACTACTATATCAAATACTTAGAGATGTACTAAAAAGACCTCAGACCATGATAACTCCCGGGTTTGAAAAAAATGCAGATTCCCTGCACTAGAAGTTTATAATGTCTGGCTTCACTGCTGCAGATATCAGGATGTTCCAAGAACACAATTACTAGTAATCATTGTACTTTCCACAGTGAAGAGAAAAAACAGACCTGTGTAGCCTGTTACATCATTGAGTAGTTGTCAAAAATACAGCAGATATTTGTTTAAAATAAGATATTTGTTCAAATTAAGATATTTGTTCAAACTAAGGAGACAAGGTTTTTTATACTTTCTAAAAATCAACTTCACTCAAAAATTACACAAAATACTTGTTTCCTTGCATCAGCCACTGCACACAAAACACTTTATCTAAAATTTAGTAGAGTTTGGAAAAAACTCATACAGGCTCCAGCAGATTTTGGATCATGGCCAGCCTGCTATGAACAAAACTAACTACTGAACAAAACAAAATCAGAATGAAAAAGGCAATAAAGAATACCAACTTCTTATTTTTTATCATGAATTTATCAATAAACAATCCTGACTCACTTATTGGTCTATTAAAAAATGTCACATTAACCAGGAAAATCTGAAGAAGGAACCCCTGCACAGTGAGATCTGTTCAAACAAGCTGTGCCTTATAGTAAGCTATTTATATTGCCCTGACACTAAGTCTGCACATTATTATGGTTTTAAACCAACATAAGAGATATGAGCACCCCACAATCCTCTCCTTGCTTTGTCTCTGTGGTTGCATTTTTACTCCAGGTATACCCTGAGTTTATTGCATTCCCTTCTTCCTTCCTCCTCCATGCACAAACAAGCCCAAACCACATCCTAGCCCTTTGCAATGTCCTGATGTCAGGCTGATGAGTACATTGAATGTAGAATATATCACATACTTATGGGGATGGGGGGGTCACATACATTTTCAAGGAGGAAGAAAAGAGGGGGTGAAATTACTTCAGAGTAATAGGATGTACATTACCAATTTCTTTATGCTATAAACTATCACCAAGTAGAAGTTAACTGATATATTATAAAAACAGTAACTATTTTATTCTTAAAATAAAAATGAGGTGATAGTGAATTTTCAAATGTTTTTAAAATCTTCAAAGTTAACTTTACTTTTGCTGAATCCACTTATTTGAGTCACAGGACAAGTCCTACTCATTTCAGGTACATTTTACCCATAGAGAAAATGAGTTGAAAGTAGCTCTAGCTACCTCCTACAGGACATTTCATTTAAAGTAGGATCTACAGGCCAGCTATTCACTTGGAAGTGACATACAAACATTTATCTCCAAAAAATCATCTAGTTCAGCATTTAGCTCCCTGGAACTATACATAAAATCATAGATATATTCCTGCAGGGAATTACTGCTACATCCAGGAAACCTTTATTCTAAGAAACAAAATGCATAGTAAGGTTAAAAAAAAAAACCTAAAAAAAAAAAAAAATTCATAGTGATTAATTTCACTGGAAAGGCCAAAACACAGCAGAAATGTAATTTTTTTTTGTTGTTGTCTTTTGTTTTTAACAAATGGCTTCAGGAGGCACTAACATGCACTGAGTTCAGCACCCTATTAAAGGGACCCAAAACACTCTGTCAATTTTTACTATTTATTTCTAAAATTCAGCCATCTTTGTTGCTACAACAAGGAATTTCAACTTCTTTAACTTATATTCTTTTAATTTTGACAGAAATGTGCAATAGAAATTTTCCAGTCTCTGGTCTCCAGCAAACACATATGAAATAATCACCTTTGGTCCAGCAGGTCCACGAATAGATGATCCAGCAAGTCCAGATGGTCCCCTTTCTCCAGGTTCACCCTGTTACAAAATGTTATAATCTAGATTTAAACAGATATTTTCTTTTCTCCAGAAGTAGCGAAAAGCTTTTATCAATACTTTATGTTATAAAAATGTCAGCGATATAGATTCATCTAAAAACCAGACAATATTGGGGGGAAAAAAGCCTAAATCAACTTATCATTCTTGTGAAAGCTGGTCCAGGTTTCATGTTTTCAATAAATACTAGTTGAACTGTGTATTTCATTTTTTAACTTTAATTATTTTTTTGTGTCTGGCTTACAAATCCAATGGAATAACCAGAACACCGTATTATTTAATTTTCTTATCATTTAGAATGACACTTAATCACAAAATTTTATAGTGGAAAACTAATGTTCCAAAGTAAAAATTTGGTAAACGATCATAGTTAGAATCACTTAAACAACTTTTTTTAGCTTCTCAGTGCTCAAGCATAACCATAAGGTTTGTAATTATATATCTACCCATTCTTTTTCTCCTTTGGACTTCTGTGCCATTCGGGACAGAGGATGGACATATCTTTGCTTTTCCTTTGTTCCGTTAAGTCTTCAAGTGTCAGAAATTGTACATTACATAAATTCCATACATTATTTTATATAGTACAAAGTGAAGGGTTACCCTGGAGGAACCAGCTTACTTTTGGTCCAGCTGGGCCTTGTACTCCTTTATTACCAATTGGTCCTTGGGATCCTTTTTCTCCAGGGTCACCCTGATGAAAACAAAACTTTTTTTTTTCTACTGCAGCAAAGATTCATCCACAGCTGTGAGATACATAAAAAATCCAAAACCACAATGATAATGACACCCATAATTAGAAAGGTATTTATATGCTCCACTGCAACTGAAATCTCACTCAGTTCTAGAATCTGCCCTGAATGTCCTAAATTTAACCAGCTGAGAGAAAAAAGCCCTCTATTGGCTTATGCATCTTTTCAGGCTTTAAATTTCATATTTAGATACCTAAATAGTCACCTAACTTCTCTTAGCTCCTTTTCTCTCCCCATCAGCCTACTGAGACAGTTGGCATCGTCCTAACTTCAATGAAAACTCTGTAATTTATTTTAAGGGAATTTCTACTTCCCAATTAACTTTAGGGTCTGTATTTAAAGACTGATTTTGCTGCACTTGTTCAGGTTAAGGAGAACATCACTCTCACTTATATAATTTTATCTCATCAGTTAAAATATAATTGCTACTTAAGATATAATGCATGAAAATATAGGCCAGACTCTGAAGTCTTACAAAACAGGACCTTCTAAAGTTTGTATTATTTCTCCAGTGTGCATGTCAAGCCATACCTTTTGGCCTACATGTCCTTTGCCAGGGGGTCCTTCTGGGCCTCTTGGACCTTGATCTCCCTTTTCTCCCTAACAGAAATTACATGGTTAATTAATTTTCATGTAGGTAATTTTATTGAACCAATCAATGGTTGTATAAACACTTTCCCCAAAAATGTCAGTAAATATCTGGTTAATTATTTTCTTTGTAAAAATATTCTTAAACTCCTTCCACCCTCCTGCATTCACATTCTTTATTTTCACAGACATTTGCAGTAGTGCCATTTGCAATTGCATCAATTTTTGTAGGGAGAATTGCACGTATATACTAATTTAAGAAAGAGAAATGTTTGCAAAGTTATCAGAAAAGGTTTTGATTCTAAGAAAAACAACTTAGCTAATAGGTAGTAATTTTAGGGAACTCTGTAGCCAAAGGCAAATCCAGGCTGCAAGTATTGGCCGGAAACATTACTTCAAATAATTCACAAATAATCCACATAAACCATTCTATTAAGGAGCATGATCTACAAAATATTAATGCATTATATAAGTCAGATTAGTATATCAGAATGTATGTAGGAAATTCAGAAAATGAAAAGTATATGAAAATGATGTTTAAAAATCAATTTCTGATTTGAGCCATTGATGGAAGTGGCATTACAGAGCTGGCAGTTGACAGGCATCAGTCTGGTAAGACAGCTTCACACCTGCAAATAACTGCTGCAACATCACTGTGCCACTCACTGTAGGTGTCAAGCTGTGATCTGTGCTGTCTTGAATATCCGAGGTAGCTGCTCAGTACTAATATTTGCACTTACAATTAATGACAACAGTGAAGGTGACAGCCCCAAGTTGATCAAAAGAATAAAAGCAATATGTAAGAGAAGAAAAACCCCAGCATTCCCAAATACAAACGCCACGTATAATTTTAACTCAACATTTACTTTTAATTCTGATGGTTCATTTCTGATACACTGGGCTCTTCATTTTTGAGCACTTGCATAATGAGTGATTTCAAATTTTTAAAAATAATTAAGTAGCAACAGAAATGCTACATATTTTTTCACAGTCTTACTGCCTCAGGCTGTAGCTTGTAAATATGGTATTTGCACTGCCCTTGTAGATGAAAAAAATGTGAAGCTGCATTCTAAATAGATGTTTATTACAGCTATTCAGATGTTTTCTGATTAAAGACTTGCAGTCAAAAAAATGCGATTTGCTTACTCTGAATCACATTAAATTCATCAGTTCTACATATTAGCCAGCTGCTACCTTTATTTAAGAGCTGCACAGTAGCAGAGTTTGGAGGTGCCTGGATTCTCAGCAGCAATTCAACAACCAGCCAAAGTACTGAGTCTTGCTCACTCAGCAGCTTACACTCTAACTTGCTCAAAATTGACAATTTTGAGCATTCTGCTTTGCACCCCCCTAAATTCCTTCCCACCATTTTGAATTTATACTTATTTTCTCCCAATGTGGCAGAGTTTCTCTTAAAATCTCACACTTTCCCTTGGACACAAGCAGACCTGGTTTCAGCTGTTTGTGACAATTCTTCTATAGGGCTGACAGGTTTCAGCCACAGCTCCCCGCTATGCTGCATGCTCTAAGTTACATCAATTTGAGCACGACTTCTTGGTGTCAGAAAAAACTCTGAACAGGATGTAACGAACAGGGTAAAGACACAAGCTCTCTGTACTCCAAGAAGATAATGAAATTTAATATTGATAGTAGTCAGTAACCCACAAAAGGCATCACAGCTAAATCAGTTGCAGATACAGAAGCCAGCCACTGTCAGTAAATTTTGGTGGAAATGCCTCAGCTAGCCCAGTCCTCTGGCAAAAGTATTGGCACATGCCTTCCTCTAGGATGAACTCCTTGCCATTGTATACTTGCAAATAATAGTTTGTTCTTCTTTCATCTGCACCTTTTACATCTGGTAAAATACATTTCCTTACCTTTTCCCCTGACTTCCCAGGATTTCCCTGCATCCCCCGCTCTCCTGGGACTCCTGATAGACCTGTATCTCCCTTAAAGAAGAATAAATAATTATATCTGCATACTTCAATAAATTCTTTATTCTGTAAAATGGATTTAACAATATTAAGATATTCATTAATGATATAAAATATTTTTTCTCAAGTTGAGGTTGTTATTCCCAGTATGTTAAATATTCTATAGAGCCAGTAATTTCTTCTGATGTCTATGTCACCTTACCCAAGATTTTGGAATCCCTACTTAAATCATTAAGGACATGATACATAGTCAAATGGCAGCTGAAGTCAAAGCTTAAAGTTCTTAACAACTCTTCTAAAATGTAGACGGTATGACCAGCACTGTCACAGACCGTTTCTTTTCAAATTACTGCAGAGGAACAGAGGTAGCAACATTTCTAACAAGTCTTGGAAATACCTCACTAGCTTAGAAAAGATGGGAGAAAACTCTGTTCCAGTTATGGCTGTAGTAATAATTTTAATAGAGAGGGTCTGAACTAGCACAGCACTTTTGAGTTTAAAATCAGAAACCGTGAATTTAAGTGAATATCTGTCACTGAAATTCCTTCTTATATTGATCATAGTCAATTTATACCATAAAACCACTACTTAGTTTATCAGCAACTAGTGAAAGAATTAGAAGACCTTGTAAGAAGCAGTTAAAAATATGCTCACTTTAAGTCCTTTTATGGCAATTCCTGGAAGTCCTGGTTCTCCTTTTTGTCCAGGTTCACCTGGTTGACCCTGGTAACAAAGTCTTTTGTTTAACAAAGGAACACAATTTAGCTTCATTCATTACTTGTTTCACTAACTGCTTTACACATAGAAGTGGACTTGACGGTCCTTACAGGTCCCTTTCAACATGAGATCATCTATGACTCTCTGATTCTAAGTGGTCAAGTTTTCAGCCAAGCAGTTTTCAACTGGAAAACTCTGCTCTTTATAAATCACAGTAATTCGTAGGACTGCATCTTTTTTATTTAACTTTGCAGTGGGCAGAAAGTCTAAGTGAATCATTCCAAATTTTTCCTTTTAGTTTTAATACATTTTATTTTTATACTTTATACCATCGTATGAAAAACTCTTTGCTCTTTATTGTTATAAATTAGTGTGAATTTAGAACCTAAAATCCACATTCATATATGCTAAGGGCTGACACTAAGCAGAAACTACGTGCTCCATTTGGGGAACGCCTTGGTAACATGGGTGAATAACAATTGAATAACAATTCAAAAATGAACTGTTATTTCCAATTAAGAGTTACATTTTCATCTCATCATACCCACCCTTGAAAAGCCTGGCAAAGATATACTGCTTGTTGTTCCTTGCTGGTGCTATTCTTAAAAAATAATGTCTGAGTCATTACCTTCGGACCTGGCAGACCAAGACCTCTAGATCCTTTTGTCCCGGGGACTCCTTTTGGACCCTGCATGCCCTGCAAGGCAAAATAAATGAGTTAGTGCATTACACTTCCACATCTGAAATGTGTCTGAAAAGATGAACACCATGTGTCCATCTTTCAATTAACAATGATTTTATCTTATCTTAGAAAACTATTTGCTTGCCTGTCCTCAGGCTTAGTTCTCAGATTTTTATTCTGGTTTTCCTCTGTTACTACCCTATGGATTTCACTGACATATCTAAGTTTAGGAAGAAAACAAATGGGAAGTGTCTCAGTATCTGCATCTAAGCCCTGATTCACTTGGGATAGTATGGTGGAAGCAAGAACTCTTAACTTCTTTCCAAAAAAACCCCAAATCCTAAAGCTATTTTAGGATGTTTCAGTTTTTCTGCAATGAACTGTTAAAGGCTGCATTCAAGCTTCAAAGGCCTTGAAATTCAGAAGTGGTGAATACTTTGTAAAACTTGTATCTTTAATATATCATCATCCAAGCAAGGCAACTGATTCCTCTCCTATGCAAATTATTATGCAGATTACACCAAATTTCTGTTTGCTTGATTCTAAGACAATTCAAATCAGTTGGAATCACTGTATTTACAAGCTTTTCCTAAAGACTAACTTCATATTTTTGAAAGTGAAAAATGAGTGTGAGATATTTAATGTCTTCACATTGAAATTATACCTCTGATAAAGTATAAAAAGAAAACTACATGCAGATGCTCATTACATGTCCAAAATGTAGACTTACCTGTATTCCTGGATTGCCTATTCCTTGTGGTCCTTCTGGGCCTGGTGGTCCAACTTGGCCTTTATCACCCTGTACAAAAAAATAATACCAAGAGTTAAATTGCAGTAGTCCACGTTAGCTGATTAATATATTTAAAGTAAACATAGAGCAACTGTCCCCAAGTTGTATTATCTTGAATTGAAGTTTGCCACTTGCATTTGAGTTAAATGTGTTTGCAATATCTGGAAGTCTGCCTATGGCTATCGGTAAAATAAAAAGAATACCCTTCCTACCTACAAACTCTATCTCATTTATAACACAAGATGATCACAGCTATAACTTTATTATTACATGGATCCACGGCTTATCTTTACATATTAACATTAAAGATTTTCTTGTATGGAAATACACACAATTTCTTGCACAACACTCAGAAGAAAACCTTGCAAGAGAGTCGCTAGAGAGTATTTTTGAAAAATCTTTGTCAGGTGGTATGATAACGGTATTGTACAGCACTTGGGTAGGGAATAGAAGAATTATGGCAGACAGAATTATGGGAATAGAAGAATATGGGGAGGTCAAGTGGCACAGAACCATGAAGGTATCAAGGAAGTGTGACATCACTCCCTAGAAAATAAAAAATGTTGCCAAACCCTTACTGTCCTAGCCATCACTGCATTTTTCTTATATGGACATGGGAATAAGATGTCTCATTCCTGCACACACTAGTCTTCCTCTAACTAAGGTCTTGAGCAAGATGGTTGGGCAGGTGCTCACCCAGCACATCTCTCACAGAAAGGCCAAACTAGACCACACCACCTAGGCTGCTCTGAAGATCTGGAGAACCATTTAACTGGACAGTGAGATATGTAAGTTCAAGTAAAACTTCCCACATCCATGAAGAACACCCTGCTAACCAAGCTGTCATTGACTTTGGATGGGAGTGCTGCCTTCTCTCACTGAAGCCAAGTCTGGGGCAACTAGGGGAGTAGGATTTGTGGGGAGAGGAGGAAAGGAAAACAACTGGGAGAAGGAGAACTATGGCACTAAATCATGAGAAGGAAGATTTGGAATCACCGCCTCTGCTCTGTATGACACCTGGGCATGTTGTATCAGCCTCTCTAGGGATGCACATGATACAGGCTGGAATCTCATCAGGCTAAGGGAATTAAAATTATTCTGGATCCCTCTTTGGGAGACTGTGCACAAAAAGCTGGAAAAGCCAGAGTGTTCCTTTGTCTGTTCCAGGTCCATTTGGCTATATAACTCAAGGTTTTTTTGATTTTTAAAAAATTTAAAATATTTTAAATACAATACTTCTGAAATTTAGGAGTAAAAAGGTCCATTTCTTCCCTCATGTTCCCAACTGTATAGAATACAGTCCTTAGCGCTCTCAGTTAACATGAACATTAACATTAACAGGCTCAGCCACTTGTGCAGATGAGTGCAGCCTAAGAAGCTGCATGGAACGGTGTAGGATAGTTCCTCAGCTTCCAGGTAAAACATATCTTTATACTGTAGTGATATTGTATGAATAATTAATCATCAACTTAACTACAAATACTATTAACTATAGATATGATTAGAGAAATACTCTGTGCCTCACCTTGTCACCTTTGATTTGTTGACCTGGCAGTCCAGGAGGACCAGGCATACCTTCAGAACCCTTTTTACCCTAGAAATAAGAGATAGTTTTGTAACTGTACTTGGGAGTTTAAGAAGAACACCATCCCAGAAAAACTGGTCATCACAACATGGAAAATGCAGAAAAAAAAGTATTCCTTCACAAACAAACAAGAAAAATAGTCAATGGAACTACCAGTATTAAAGAGAAGTGACTAAGCTACAATTCATAACACGCTTCATCTGCATTCATTGTGTTGTTGAACATAGGATTCAAAATGAGAAAATGAAATACTGGGAAGAAGGAAGCTCCACTTGGAAAATGTGATAATGTGTTCAAAAGTCAGGGAGAGCAGCTCAGAACCTGGTGCAAGGACACAACTACCATCTTTTCCATAAAAGGAAGAAAAATCTGCTTTGGTCAGTTGTACAAGGCTCTAGAGAATCTTGAAGCCACCAGAGACTCATATAACCCATCTTTTGTTTTCCCAAAATGGTAAGAGAGAATGAAATAGTTCCTGAATATTTTCTTCCAATAAAGAACATAAAGAGCTTAATAGTCTTTCAGAAGACAATTTATCTCATTAATGATACCAAAATAAGGTATTTTATTAGACTTATTTATCATATTAATATTTTAATGAAGAGAATCATTAACTCACTACTATTAGAGGGACTGTACAATTTTTTTATAATTATCTTGATAGGGTTTCTGAAATCAGAGGGATATTCAGAGACCACAGTGATTCACAAGACCAAAACAGATCAGCTGACATTTTATACCAGTGGAATGATCAGTGACCTTAAATAACTTAGACACTTCTGCAAATTTGGCCCACAATGTTATCAAAAAAATTTCCATAGAATTACCTTTTGGCCTTGAATGCCCTCTCCTGGTAAACCTCTCTCACCTGGCAGACCTTGAGGACCAGGTTGTCCCTGTAAGAAAAGAAAAGTATATTCAGACTATATCACTAGTTCTACGTTTTATTGACACTTTGTCTAAATTGCTAGTATGGGTTCTTGCAACTATTATGACATTGGTAAGTAAAATTGCTTTCATAGCAGCTGGCTAGGCTCAGGCAATTAAAATTAAATACAGCAACTCTTAACTGGAGGATTTATATTAGAATAAGCTAATGCTAAAATCGTGTGAATTACATAACTAATGTCCAAAGATTGTACCGTTAAAACTAAAATGAACCTCTAGATTAATTTATAATAAATAACATTTACCACGGTGAAATTATTTGTCTATGGTTTCATATGATGTCATGATTTTAATAAAGAAAATCATTAATCTGAACATAGTTTTTCCATACATAACGGCAGGCTAAACATACAAAATCTTAGAATGCCAATTTTGTACTAAACAAGTACAGAAATAATTACTTTTTGAATACTTTCTGGTCTTCCACAAAATTCAGCTATCTTTCATTATTTATAGCTAATTAAGAGGTTTTAAGGATGATCTTGATTAAGCAAAAATTTCTATAAAAAATACTATTAGAATGAATCTAACACCCATTTTATACATTTCAGGAAGAAAAAGCAGACAGTGAGCACTAACTCAACAGTACAAAAAACTTGCTAAAGTTTTGCAATTCAGAAGATACGGATATAATTAAAAGCATATAATTTGGATCTTTCTTTTTGATGCAATCCAAATTACACCCAGGAGCTGGAGAATGTCTCAGCTTTTGGAGTTTCATCTTCCTAAAATTTTATTGTATACATTTTTTAAAGAACATTCTCAACTCAAGTAGGAGTCCAGCTATTTATATACAACTCCATGTCTTTCTGAAAACTGCATGCTGCAATTCTGCTCACATGGACCAAGCAATTTTTTATTTTCCCAAAACTTATTGGGACGTGTTTTTATTCTCCTGCTTGGGCAAGCCACATGCAATTACTGCTACAAGAATGGGTTGGCATTGCCAAATACACTTCTGCTGTTCCAGACAAGGTACAAGGTGGGTTATGGAATCACTAGCCAATATAGCTGCTGTCAATCATTTACACTCACTAAGACTTATTTTATTATATTTCCATTTGCAAATATCACTGACTTACAGGTGATCCTGGCTCACCAATTCCAGCAGGTCCTGGGGATCCAATTTTACCTTCTCGACCTTCATCACCCTTGTGAAAAAGAATATTAGAAAATTCAGTCCTAAGTCAACTTGATGCTTTTGAAAAGCATAATTTTTACATATAGATAACTGAAGGATGTCACTAGAAGTGTATGAAATCAAATGTGTAATATCTCCTGAAGTTAAAAAAAAATATAAGTAACAGTATAGAAACATTCAAAAGTACCTCTCAATTAATACTTGGAGCACCAGATGGCATTCCAGCCCTCATGCCAACAGCAAAGGGGTATTATTAGTTTGCATAGGAGTAACGGCTTAAAAGTGCAGGACCTGAGAGATGACAGGTATGAGGGAGTGAGGTCAAGCTAAATTCGGTTGCAGTACAACTCAGTTGTGAAGCAGAAATTCTCAGGTGTGAGGGATCCTCACTGTAGCCTCTATCTAGGCACTTGAATTGAAGGCTGCTTCAGTGGAATAATGGATCACAAGGGAACTCCAGGATTTGCATATTTTCCATATCTTCTGTTTATAAGGTGTCATAATCTTCACAATTCCTCCAGTTTACTGAGGACTGTGTTGAGCTGTAGGCTCTGACAAAACTCTCATAAACTAAGATGTCATATTTCCTACATAGATACTTTTGCAGTTTTCCAAAAGAAGATTTGACCAGCCAGCATAGGCAGACATGACTTTTCCAAAACAGCAATACTGGATTCCACCTTCTAGTCTTTTGCAATAAAATAAACTGTAGGGATTAAATGCTGCATGAGAGAGAAATTTATAATCTATAAGAATATCTGTTCCCTTGGAAAGGGATAATAAGGCAAATCTGATACTTGACTATTATGACGACTGAGATGTATTTCTGTGCCTTGAAATATGGTTCACTCATTAGTGCAAGCATCTGCTAGTGCTTGAAAATGATCTCACCACTTTTAACTCCCGTGTAAATGGCATTATTTCTGATTTCCATCATATTAATGGGACTATAATAAAAACTTAAGAGTTGCTGGAAAGGCAGGTCTGTTATCTCCATCCTATACAAATACAAAACCCTGTCAGTTTTACATTTAGATTATAAGAGTTTGAGTATGATAAAACAGCAAGTGAGAACTTTCATCCAAAAAACGACTGCCCACTGTTAGCACTTTAACAGGCATAATACTGAGAGTTACCTTGGGTCCTGGCTGCCCAATACCAGGGAGTCCTGGAGGACCATAGGGACCTAAAGGCCCTTGCTCTCCCTAAAGATAAAAATAAAGAAACTATTAATACAAATGCATCCTTAACTGAATTTTGCCAGAGTGTCTTTCCACGACCTCATTTAGGGCTACAGAAATATGTTTTTAGAGTTAAAAAAAACACACCACCACTACCACCACCACCATCAACAAAAATAAAGACCTGTTTTAAAGAAAAATGTTTGGATTATGAGCAGGGTCAACATCCTGATCATACAAGTTGCTAAGACAGATAATAATATTCTAAAGCTACTCTTTCATGCACATCAGGAAAGATAAAAAAAATTCTTTTTTCTTGCCATATTCTTGGTCTTGACTTAATCAGATTCTTTCTTCCTAGAAAAATGGGCGTTTGGAAATTAAGTAGTATGTGTGCTTTAAACATTGCACTCCAGGTTCTCCCCATAGCAACAACTGCATATCATGACTGCTGTCCCTACTGCTGTTTTGGACTGGATCTCCTAATTTGCTTGCATGTTTAATACATTTCTAACAAAGCCAATGTAGCCAGATGATTATTAAAAAGGCTTTTTATTGAAATGTTTTTATTTTCTGGAGAGGTATTCATATTTGGGGGTTTGAAATTTTGTATATACAGAGAAATTTTTTATAGTGATGTTGTAGTTTGAGGCAAATTAGAGTCAGCTTTGTGACTATGTTGCTGTATGTAATTTCATTTCTCTGAAAGCTGACTGCATGTTTTTGAGACAGTGTTCTTCTCTAAAGTGATAACACAGGGCATTGGTATGCAAAAAGGCCAATGCTCATACTTAACCAAGGCCATCCTCAAGCTAGCAGAAACAGAGCCACACCTCCGAGCAGGGGCAAAGAGGGCAGGTGACTCTAAACTGACCACCAGAGTATTCCATGCCATATAGTCATATTCAGTATAAATTTGAGAGATCACGAGGGTCTTGCTCTCTTCTGCAATGGCCGACAGTCAGTGAGGACCTTGTCTGTCTGCTTGCTCCTGGTCTCAGATCCATATGTTCCTGAATCCATTTCCTGAGTCCAGCTCCCTCCTAGCCATGGACCCATTCTCTTGCTGCTCTGCAGCATTTGTGATGACATATAGTCATCGAGGGGTGGGGCGTGATCTCGTATATTAATTTATATTTTATTACTTTCTAATTATATTCATCATCTACATTATCCTTTTATTAAAACTGTAGTTCTAGTTTCCAACCTCTAAGACTTTCTCCTCTCAATTCCCTCCCTCCTTTTTCCTGCAGGGTTGGGGTGGGGAAGGGATTTTGGAGGCTCAACTGCTTGGCCTTAGCTACCGAGTTTAGCTGGCTGGGACTAAACTGTGACAACCAAGTTCTGAGATATTTCAGTGACATTTTTGCACTTGAGAGGTCAATGGACTCAAAAAACACCAGATATCAAAGACAGGCATTTCTCCAGAAATCTACCAGTTTGTAATCTGACAAAGAATGAGGCTGAAATGCAGGAATGGGAGTATTCAGTGAAAGTAAATAAACAAATTAGCCTTGAAACTTAATTTCCCATAGCTACCCATGTGGAGTGCTATGACTGCAGCTTTAAATCAGGAATAAAGTGTAATTTGATGTCCAGTCTTAAAGTCATTCCATTACAGAACAACATGATAATTTGAAGAACAGCTATGAAATTTAATGCTTATCCAAAATACAAGAGTTTATAACACACCTTCATAATCTCATAAATTAATACAGCATCTCTAGAAAACAAGTATTAAAAGGCAGAGAAAAATCAGAGAAAGCTGGTATAACTCAGCAAGACAGCACATGTATCTCCACATAGCACACTAATAGGGTACTAGCAACATAGGCATTGCTTTAATGTGGATTCTTGGCATGTAGCTGTTTCCAAAATACAGAATAAAGAAAAGAAGAGTATTTCTAGGAAGACCTTATTGTTTGGGTTTCCTGGTAATATTTTCCTGAAGTCTTTGGATCAGAGTCAGAACTCAGTTGATGTGTATGTAGATTATTGTGATTCATGCACATTTTACTGCTATAAAGCCAATTAGAAATTTACTCTTTTTGCTCATAGTTCCTTTAATTCCTCCTGTGTTTGTTTTGAAACTGATCAAACAACAACAACAACATCAAAAATCACAGAATCATAGAATCACCAGGTTGGAAAAGACCTCTTGGATCATCGAGTCCAACCATTCCTATCAATCACTAAACCATGCCCCTCAGCGCCTTGTCCACCCATCCTTTAAACACCTCCAGGGAAGGTGAATCAACTACCTCCCTGGGCAGCCTCCCTGGGCAGCCTGTTCCAGTGCCCAATCACCCTTTCCGTGAAAAATTCTTTCCTAATGTTCAGCCTAAACCTCCCCTGGCAGAGCTTGAGGCCATTCCCTCTTGTCCTGTCCCCTGTCACTTGGGAGAAGAGGCCAGCACCCTCCTCTCTACAACCTCCTTTCAGGTAGTTGTAGAGAGCAATGAGGTCTCCCCTCAGCCTCCTCTTCTCCAAGCCAAACAACCCCAGCTCTCTCAGCCGCTCCTCATAAGACTTGTTCTCCAGCCCCCTCACCAGCTTTGTTGCTCTTCTCTGGACTCACTCCAGAGCCTCAACATCCTTCTTGTGGTGAGGGGCCCAGAACTGAACACAGTATTCAAGGTGCAGTCTCACCAGTGCCAAGCACAGAGGGATAATAACCTCCCCGGACCTGCTGGTCACACCGTTTCTGATACAAGCTAAGATGCCATTGGCCTTCTTGGCCACCTGGGCACACTGCTGGCTCATGTTCAGTCGGCTGTCAACCAACACCCCCAGGTCCCTCTCCTCCCGGCAGCTTTCTAGACAGACTTCTCCTAGTCTGTAGCACTGCATAGGGTTGTTGTGCCCCAAGTGCAGGACGTTTGGCCTTGTTAAACCTCATGCCATTGGACTCTGCCCAGTGGTCCAGCTTGTTCAGATCCCTCTGCAGAGCCTCCCTACCCTGCAGCAGATACATGCTTCTACCCAGCTTAGTGTCGTCTGAAAACTTGCTAAGGGTGCACTCGATGCCTTCATCCAGGTCATTGACAAAGACATTGAACAGGGCTGGACCCAGCAGTGAGCCCTGGGGAACCCCACTTGTCACTGGCCTCCAGCTGGATTTCACACCATTTACCACCACTCTCTGGGCCCAGCCATCCAACCAGTTTTCCACCCAGGAGAGTGTGCGCCTGTCCAGGCCAGAGGCTGACAGTTTCTCAAGCAGAATGCTGTGAGAAACTGTGTCAAAGGCTTTACTGAAGTCCAGGAAGACCACATCCACAGCCTTTCCCTCATGATGTCTCAAACAGCCCATCTTCTAGACTTCCAGTTCCTCCATGCGATTAATCTGGCATTGAACAACCTGTCCTTTTAAAATCTGTTGATCATACCCCACTTTTTTTGTTTCCCATCAGCAGGAAATTTAGGGAAGGCCAAGAATTATACAACCAAAGCTTGGACTTGTCTTCCCTTTAATTCTCTATACAAACTCTTTCTTTCAAGTACTGCTTTCCTTCACGTCAACAGTTAGCTGAATTTCAGGGCTTTTTTGGCTGATTCTGTTCAGGCAATATGTAGGGGAAATACGTAAGGAAATGTTTGCTACTGTTTCTTTTGAAAATAGACGGTTGTATTTAAGGTGAAGCTTTTCCTTTCAGCCTGCAAGCTCCCTTAGCTCACAACCAGCTCTTACTTCAATAGCTCTTCACCTGACCAGCAACATGAACAGATACAGCTCCATGCACCTTCAGGGGCTGAAGACAGTCTGGTTGGGGATGGACTGCCCCACTTCAAGGAAGAAGTGTCTCAGCAAGAAAGAAATAGGTACAAGCTGCTGTAAGGCCAGGCACTGTGCTAACTATTAGCTGTCCAAGATCACAGTTTTCATTTCTTTCATGGAGGAGGCAGCATAGGATTTCTGTTGTGCCATGATGTGTTAGCACAACCCAATGAATAAATGCAAAAGATACGTAAAGTTAAATGTACATTAAAAAAATAATCTATCAGATTAAAAAAATAATTCAGCAACACACAGCACCACCATGTGTATCCAGACTACTCTAGGCACAGCAAACACCACTAAGCACACTTGCTCCATTTGTCAAAACTAAACCTCTGAAATGGCAAAGGAACTCTTTACATTCTGAAAAACAGCTGAAAAAATAAACCAACCCCCTTTTGTTGCGTATGGAAAGCATCTTCCAAAATTTTTTGTGCTAACATCCAAATGGACATTGTATTTTATATCTATTTCTGATAGCCCCTGACACAACTTCCCAAGCACAGCAACTCTGAAGGATGCTTAATACCTTAAATCATTTGCTCCTTCACAAGTTCACCCTCATGGTAGAGCTATGCTAATATCTGCACTGCTCTGAATGCAGATGGGAGTCTCACTGAAGTTAATTTTTTTCCAAAAGCTCTTTCTTAAACCATGATAAAACATTACAGTTTTCTTTCCAATGACTAGTGCCACCTAAGTACCCTCGCAGCAACTGTACTAGTAGGTACAGGTATAAGCAGCACAAATAGTTCTTATGATAAAAAGCATGTAGGGTAGTATGAAAATTTTGTTATGTCAAAAGTTGACATAATGTTACTCTCTGATAGCAGAGGATGCTTGAATATTACCAGAGAAAGAAACTCCACCTTCTACCAGACTTCTAAAAAACTTGGAAAATTAATCTATTAAAGCTATTTTAAAGACTGTATATTTCAAACTTCATATGGCTTTTAGAAAACCTGGGGTTTATCCTCTACAGTCTTGGAGCTGCAGTTGATGTGGAATTTATTAAAACTATAAACTGCTGGCAATAATATCATTCTTTCTTCATGTAGAAGGAAAATTCTGATTTTCAAAGTATGTTCTTTGTAATTCTTTTCTTTGTCTAACAGTCTGCTCAAATTCTCTTTTTCTTTATCTATTGAGATTTTTCTTCAGGTGGCAACTAGTACCAGCCAGAGCAACAGGAAGGAAAATTACACTTGATCTGATCTTAATATTTTTACATATTAAAACTGTACCATTTTAAGCTGAGAACATACTTAACAGTCTACCCATCTCATGCCCAAACAGTTTGCTTTACTTCTAAGAAAGCATATGCACATTTTAAGAAACACAGACTCTGTATTTCAGTCTCTAATGCTATAATTATTAGGCAATAATGATTAAGCTGACATAAAAAATCTTTCAACTAAAATTATTTTATCGTTAAAGTAAACATTGGCAACAACAATGCAGGTAGACATAGATATTCTAAGAGATATTATTTGTATTTTGTATTTCTTAGCTAGCTGAGGTACTACGCTTCTTTATAGGGAAACTGGACTTTCTAGTCTCCTGGCAGAGATGTAGCTTGCCACATAAGTAAGGAAAGAATTTATAAGTCATAAGAGAATCAGCAGTATTCCCTGGCCGTCCATTTTGGGACACATTTTCAGGGAAATATATAATGATGTATTTTTCACAGGACTATCCCACGGAACTTTTATGGGAATAACCACTTTGAATATCTACATTCAACTGTGTCTCCTTAAAAACTGGAATTCACATATGTTGATACAATTTTAGACTCTAATTCAGAATCTTACTATGCACATGAAATTTTCCAGAGCGGATTTTAATACATTGTTTTCAGTCTTTCCATGGATACACCAGGGTTTCTAGGAATCTGTACTTTATTTCTAGTAGCTGGTCTAAGAGTTTAAACAAACAAATGCAATGTCACTTCTGAAATTACAATTGTAAGTACTCCCTGTTCATCATTTCTTTACTAGTGGAACACAGGTCATGACTACTTCTTGATTTTACATCTCAGTTAAAGGCCTCAGCCTCTATATGGAGAAGGTTTGTATGCATGGTAATAAAATTATTTAGATATTTTTAAGATGTTATAACTTCACAGAAATGCAAATAGAGAAAACTTTTCTTAAAGTTTGCTTAAGAGTAAAAACTGTCTTTAGTTACTGCCACACTGAGCAGGATACAGGTTGTTCAATATATTTATACAAGAATTGAAAAAAGGGTGAAAGTAAAATGATAAAGTTTGCTTGTATATTAAAGAGGTTACTAAAGATAAGGACTGATTGCAAAGTGCATCAGAAGGACTTTAAGAGGTTAAGGATGTGATTCAGCTGCATATGACCACTCCTGAACTTAGGTGTCTACGTGGAAACAGGTTAACTGAATTCCTGTTGTAGTAGGTGGAAAGCTGGTCAATACAGGCAGTGGGACTTAGAGAGATTCAAGTCATTACTTGACTTACATAATAAGCCAATACCATGAAAAGGGATGGAAGTAGAGTATCGTGCAGCTAGTGAGATTTCACACTGATAAATCAGCCAGCAGCTTAAGAAAGAATAAGAAAATGCATATAACTGACAGAAGAAATAAGGTATGAAAAGTTCTTACAAGTAATTTCTTGGACAACATTCCTAGACTCCATGCTACCTTCCTTCAGATGAGTCAAATTAAAGTAGTTGAAGTTGCAACGCCACCAGCCTGCTTCTGCTGGTGGCTGCCAGAGCCAGCAGCACCCAGAGAGCACATAGATGACACTGTCATCAGCTTTGGGTGCCTCGCACCGCGAAATGAGAGAAAGGGTAAAACATTGCCTTACAAAGTTCGTGGGATGGACTGAGCCAGGGAGATATATGAGTGAACTGCAAACTGGAGAAATAAGACCCAAAGTATCTGTAAGCTGAGCTTGATCTGGAGTTTGTATTTTGAGGAACTGAATGTTCTCTTTTAAGCCTCAACGTGGCCCAGTAACAATGAATAAAAGCATTCAGTAGCAGTGTTATGTGTTATGTCACATTGATACTAATGCCATGCAACTGCCTTTAGCACTGCTAAACTGGGGTGAAGTCACTAGTTCAGCTCAAAAAGCAGAAAGTATTAGCAAGGAAGTCCACGGGTATAAGGAACTGCACCAAGAATAGACATTTATTTTATCCAAGGCAGTTATAAATAACTGCAACTTTTCAGAGATATTGTATTATGTGTCGTGAAAACTAATTTTAAAGGAGCAATTGAATCATCCTTCTGTGAGGACAAAAGATATTGGAAAGATTGCTAAGTGTCTGTACCAAAAAAGGCCTTGACCTTTACTAGCTGAATGGGTGTTTATTAAGCTGTAAACAACCACTGATTATCCGTACTGATCATTAAAAAATATTTGACTCATCTCAAATAAGCTCCAAAATGGCAAAACTTAGCTTGGGCAGTAGGTATGGACAAGAGATAACCTGGAAAATCCTTGACTGTAGAGTTTAAACAGCAGGTTGCAGGGTTGGAAGCAGAAAAACACCAGGAGATTTCTTTCTTATTCACACTGAAAATTTGCGGCTAAAGTATAACAAAAGACCATAAATATTACAATATATCCACACAGATGAATTCTAGAGGAACCCGCATGTATGTTATGGACATGAAGGTGCATGATGACACTGACAGGAGAACAAACAACATTCAACAAATAAAGTTTAGTGGATACTAAATGTATCTGGTACTGTCATCTTGGACTCAACGGCACGGAATGACAGATAAAAAACGACTGTGATTTGCTGTGCTGAGTGAGAGCACATTGAGAGAGGCATGACTTTCCCACCACAAGTATAAATAGCTTCTTTCAGATCCATCATCCCCCTTATTTCCTCACTTGAGAATTATTCTGTAGCAGCTCTCCTAATCAAGCATTTTGTTGAGAAGATGAAGAAGCAAGTACGAAAAAGCATTTGTCAGGAAGAGGAAATTTGTGATGGATGCCAGCATTCCAGACCTTTCACCATAAATATTTCCCATATCTAAATTTATTTCTGTGAATCTTCAGATGAAACTGTTGCCTAAGAAACAAAAAGTATGTGTTTAAAGATTGCATCTGTGGGAAATTGCTTTGTGTGAATTTAGTTGCCTTGTGCAACTTTGATATGGCACTGTATTAACCAGGCTATCAATAATCCTGTGGTAGAAAGTCTTTGATATTAGACTTCATATTTTCAATAGATACATGAAAGGTCTTTCTGTGCCAAACAATGGTGTTAATAGATGTCTTGTGAGCAAGACAACTGTATTCACACAAGGCAACTTCCCAAAGGTTTGCAGACCAGAAGACTACCTAAATTAACCAGATAATTTATTCAACTGATTCTGCTTGACAAGCTGCAGTCATTAACTCTAAATTTTCTATTTTAAGTATAACCAAGGCACTAATTGTCATCAAATCCTATATTTCTACCACTTTCAAAGTTGTCTTGAGTTTTTACAGTATACAGGCAATTAAAAATTACTTTAAAAACCCAAACTAAAGATTTTGTAAGCATGGTCTAGGATTACTTGAAATCTTTAAACACAAGACATTTTAGTCAAAAATATTCTAGAAAAAACTTCCAAAATGATGGCAGAAGCCAAGACACATTGATTGGAATTTAAACCACCTGAATAAGTGCTGTGGCTCTAAGCAGGTCTTCAGTAGCACTTTATTATGGCTCTAAAAAGTGCCCTCAGAGACCCAGATGGAGAACCGGCTGTATGTGCCAATAATAGAAAGCCTTCATAACATTATTGTTGTACAAAGGACACCACTAACAAAAAACTACTGAGAAAAAAAAAAGATAGTAAAGTATAAAGATTCTACAAAAAGTTTCTGCATCCCTTTTCCTCATTTTACAACATCTACACATACACAACTATATCTTACCTTGCTTCCTTGAATGCCTTTTGGGCCAGGTTCACCTGGAGGTCCACTGATACCCTACACAAAATTCAAAGTATAAAATGAGTTTCCTTTGACAATGCTCGTAAAGTTTCTTTTGAACTTGGCCTCAACAAGGTACAGAAAAACACAGCACAATGCTAAGCTCTAAAGGATAAGAGTTTTCTGCATCATATCCCATGAAGTGCCTAACACATTAAATATTGTTAATATTCAATAACCAGTGCAAGCAGAAAGGATATCTTACTACACCACGCCAATTGCATCTATTTTATCTGAAGCTTTCTGTTCCTTTCTTCTCTTGCTCCTTGACTTTGACATATTTTCATATTTGCTCTTCTGTCCAAGCAAATAAACAAAGCTGTCATGTCTGTTTTGCTACATTTGTAAGAAATTATTTCCCCTACATTTCTCCCTCTGATGATGAACTGCTGAGATTAATTTTAATTCCTTGACGTTACTATAACCTTTGTGTGTCCTCACACAAGGAAATCATTAATGGCTTTTTGGAAGAGACAAAGCAGGTAAGGTACTTCGTGTGGAGCAACAACATTTGAGGAGATCCTTTCACCAGTATGGTAGCCAGTACAACAGCTAGAAAAAAAGTTGGTCAGATAATTATGAAAACCAAGATTACACTCATGACCAGCATTAAAGCTTTAACTCTTATTGAAACCCTCCAGGAGTTCACTGATTTGTGAGTCAGTGAACATCCACCTGGCATTTGCTGGGCTGCCAGGTTAGGTCAGATTGGTCAATGTTGTTACAACTACCGCTAATATAGCTGATAATCAAAATGGAGGGGAAGCATCATGAAGTTTTTTAAGTGACTGGAGAAAAAAAAAGTAATGAGCTATCAAAATAGTAATACCATATAATTTACTTAACATCTTAGTTATTTAATTCACTACTGGAAACACACGACTACCAAAAAGAAAAAAAAATAATTTCAGCTAACATCATTAACAGCTATAGTAAATCTTACAAAATATTAAATTTTGGCTCACAAACAGATTTGAAAACTCTGGAATATCTGTGATTTTGTATTACCCATGGATGTCCAATCAGAAAAAAGTATTTGTTATTCTCTCCTTTCCTTTTGCAGCTTTTGCACAAAGCATGCAAAACCCACAATCACACACCTAAGTAACATTTATACAGACAACAAATCAAATATTGTGGGGTAACAGATAATGAAATATAAACAGCTAGTGTTACACTCAAATCATAACTTTACAACTATTTCATAAGAGTACAGTGATGTCCCAAGCACTGTAATGCATACAAACGCAGTTACATGGACTTACTCCTTGGTTTATGCATTTTAATGAAGTACTGTCTACTAAAAGGGATCTTGTTGTTTTGTTTCTTTCAAAAGAAGCAAACTCTACTTTATTCTCTTCCTATCTTAGTATCATATAAAGAACTACAACATTTCTTTAAAATCTCTCAGTACTTGAAAAGCATTTCCGAAAGAGACCTTGAAAAATAGCATTTTTATAAGCTATTCTTGCCAATGAAAAAATTACGATCATGATATGAGAAGGACAAATACCCCAGAAGTAAAATGGCAATGTGCTTGAGGCAGAGTGTGCTAATAGAAGTACATAATATAATCTGTTAATATAAAAACATAAGTTAAATCATTCTCAAGCTCAATTCATGATGTCTTCCTTTTAGTTATTAAGCAGGTTGTAGCTACCATGGCAATTACTTAGTTCTCATAGCTCAGAATTCCAGTAAACCCTTGTAACCATTGATTAGTTCTCTTGTATAGTGTACATCTATCCGTTTCTGATGTCCAGGAATTTTTTTTTGTAATGAGCCTTTCAGACCTAAACTGAATGGAGACGATTGTTCTATATGATGATACGTAGCATTATGTTAAAAACTGTGATAATGTAGGAGTAATTGCAGTGATGCTGTATATGAAAATTAAAAAAAAAGAATTAATTTTCCTTCAAAATAACCAGGTTATGTCATTACATGAGAATTTAGAGATGGCTTGACCTGCAACAGCAGCTGGTATTTTACAGAGTATGGAGAACTAAATATATATTGCATGGCAAGTAGGGAAATACTAGTGATCTGATTTGTCTGATCAATTCCTGTCAAAATTGGCCAAAAATCTCTTAAGACTCCAACTGTTTCCAGTCTTTATTAAACAAGAATAAGTAAGTTTCATTTTCTGGGGCCCCAATCCCAATTTCGTCACACACCTCTGAGGAGCAGCAGCCAAGTTTTTTTCTTTGAAAATTATTTCCAAAAGACAATGATTTGCAAGACTGCTGTCTTGGTACCTCGTGCACCAAACGTGTTGCTCTCCACAGAGCTGACAGATTTTATGTAGAAGAAACTTACAGAATATAACATGTTTCCATTTTATTTGGTAGCTTTTATTTCCCTTACCTGAGGTCCCTGAGGTCCCCTAGGGCCAGAAGGGCCTTCCAAACCCTGAGAAAAAATAAAATTCAATTATTAGATTAATAGAAAATTGCAATTCTCTGCTTTAAAGTACTGAAAACAGCAGTGTACAGATAATGACTCATATTTCTGATCACGATTCTAGGAATTTTATTCTCTTTCCAGAGTACTGCTGCTCTCATACTGTATTCAGTGATGGCCCGTTACATTCCATCCTCAGTATCTGGTTAAAATACTTTTCATATACAACGAACATTGTGGATGGCTACTTAACATCTTAACTATTCAATTAACAAGTTATTTGCTATATGTCTTTAAATTCAATTTCTCAAAGAACTTTAAATACAGAACCCTTAAAAAAATGCTGCAGTACTTATATCAGAATAACTTCAAGTCATTTTGACTAATTCACTCAAACTGCTCATCATTAGCACAGCAGAATCACACCAAGAGTTCACCGAAAAAAAATTATAAAAATGCATTATAAAAAAAAAAGCCATGTAACCATATATTTTATTCCATTAGCTGTCATTTCTCCCTTTCACGAGCTCCTACTAGTTACTGCCACTATAGAGGGTTCACAAATCTTTCTGCTGCATTGCTTTAAATTCAGTCACCAGACTGGATATTCTACAAGATTTCACTTCCAGTTGACTCAATACACAGTTCTAATTTATTTCTAAAGCATAAATAGCTTTCAGCAAATAGTTTAATAGTCTTTTCTTTCTTTTTTTCTTTTAGTTAGGAATATCTCTACACACAGGGGCACACTGCTGCATTTTTCAAGGCACGTGTCACATTCTGAAACTCTAATAGACTTGACAAACATAAAGTCACACCTCATTGACTGCTTTCCCTTGTGGATTCAGACTGAGAATTTTTTAGTAACTCTACTCCCACGCATTTGCTCCCAGGCCACGCATCATGCACCAGAGTGCAGATAAGCTCACTCAGTTCCAGCCCATTTACAAAACTACACAAGCAATGGGTAACACAAACAACAATATAGAATCACAGTATCGTTAAGGTTAGAAAAGAGCTCTAAGATCAAGTCCAACCATCAGCCCAACACCACCATGCCTACTAAACCCTGTCCTGAAATGCCATGTCCATACATTTTTTTTAACACCTGGTGACACCACCATTTCCCTTGGCAGCCTGTTTCAGTGCTTTGCCCTTTCAGTAAGAATTTTTTCCTAACATCCAATCTAAGTCTCCCCTGGTGCAACTTGAGACCATTTCCTCTCATCCTGTCACTTGTTACATGGGAGAATAATACCTTGATGTGATGACAGCTGCTTTTGGTTGAACAAACATAAATAACTGGAGTCAGTTTTGATAGCAAAGCCAAACACAAACTATCTGAATTTCAAACCTCTGCTGGACTCGGTCTTGTTAGTGTGACTGTAAAGCAGGAGGGGAAAAATGGCAACATTTTCAAATCAGACAACACTACCACCAATTAAACGTCAATATCCATCCTCTCTGAATATTGAATTTACTTCTCATACATACATTCAGCCATGTATGTTCTGCTTCTGATGATTTTGTTCAGTATAGACCACTTTAATTAAAAAAAAATAAATAATTTTGTTCTATTTTCTGCTCTTGTACATGTAAAGATGGGCATTCTGGAAATGGCTGTAATTTTCATTTGCTCACAAAGCTCATGAAGTTCACAAAGCTCTTGAAGTCCATAATCCATTATAATCTCTGATGCTCTGCAGATGTCAAACTTTTTTTTATCACTGTCCACAGAAATGAAACAAGCAAGTTCCCAGCAGCCCAGGCATATATTTTCCACATCCAGATTTCTTGGCTGCTTTGATTATATTCTTTGCCAGCTTCTGAACAGCTTTCTTTTATCTTAGTAGACATTTGACGTAACCTTGTCCTTTTTGTCACATATTGCCTGGACAAAGAAGTTATGATGTTTATTTCTTTATTCCTCTGAGACATGCAACTCTTTCTGCTTTTTAATCAATATTTCAGCCTTTTCTGACTCACTTGTTGCCATTTTGATTCCCAGGATCTCACAAGATATACTCAGACTTTAGATTATTATTATACTATAATGCCTCTTATTTTTTTTTTGTGACAAATACTGCTGCTTCGAATATTTCCTAATTCCTACCTGAAATTCATCATTAATTAACAGGTTTCAGGAACCACTAACTTCCCAAGTTGGTATTTGATAAAGGTAAACATAATATGGATGTCAACACTGAAGAAATGTACTTTAGTAGAATGATCAATTGCAATCTAGCTGGCAGTACTTATCAGTACTTATCAGTACTTATCAGTACATATCATTGGTTTGTACTACTCATACAAACTTGCTTACAGGACCTCAATATGCATGGCTATTTCACTCAGAAGTACATTATCCTTCCATCTTTCAGAGTGCAAAAAAACAGGTAAAAATCTATATTAACTTGTATCACTTCTGCACTTCAGGTTAACAGAAAAGGAGGACTACATAAAAGTGTGAATGCGTATCAGCACAGATGGGCTGGTAGACCCGAAAGTTGTTCAAGTTGTGGAACAACCTGCTTCTATTGTAATATAACTTTATATACTTGAATTAAAATCAACATTTTAAAGAAAAAAAAATTGGTGAACTCTGTAACATGTTCATAGCCCCTTGTAAGCAGGGCTTGGCATTGGTCAGGACTTATTTTAGGTAAATGATTACAATTCTGCAAAATGGAAAAAAAGAATATGGTGAGCTGTGGGTTTTGTCTCTATGAATCATATTTCTGCTACAAATGTAATCTCTGCTACAAGGGAATTATAAGACTTTCCAAATTAAAAATAATCTTTACAAGCTATGTTTATGAATGTTATGTGATTTTCACATCAATGTGAAACAGTGCCAATAAAAATTATACTCACTCTTTCCCCTTTTATTCCTGGGGATCCACATTCTCCTCTTTCACCCTTTATAAGAAATCAAAAGGTTAATGGCTATACAAGATGTTTTGATTACGCTATATGCAAGCAGTTCAGTAGTACAACAGGTTCAGTAGATTGTGAGGATGAGAGTGGCATCATTAGATACAGTCTGCTCTACTCAAGATATCTTTTCTCTCTGAGGTTGCCTACAAAATTTCCTGTCTACATTGTAAGTGGATAATACATTCAATACCTAATAAGTTTTGTTGTATTTTTCCACCTTGCTGTACTGCATCCAGGGATCCTCTCTATATTCTGATTTCATTACTGTGATATCTGAGGTCTTCCTGAATAGCAGTTGTGAGATTGTACAAATGGAATTACAAAAAAGAATTACTAATATGTTCCACTGATCATTTAACATATCAATAGACATAAGAAAAGTAGAAATATGGATCTACTTTTCCCATGTCCATGAAATGTGTCCGTAAAATTGACTGAAGCAATTGATTCAGAGAGGCACTGTCCTTTCAGGGAGATAAGTGTCCAAATCAAGCAAAGTCACAATGGGATTATCTCTGTTTCTGGTTTGGCTATGATCATCCCTTTCGCAACATAAATTTTAGCTCTAGAATCCTGCAAGTCACTGAGTGTATAATTTTTTTAGCTTCTTTGAGAGCCTATCTTGAGATTCGTTTTGATCGAGCGTTAGCCCTTGCAAATTACAGTTAGCTTAAAAGTAAACTCCCTTGTGGTACATTTTTTAAAAGCTAATGACTGCCAAATCTATTTGTGTTTGTAGTAAACAATTTCACACTCTTCCCTTTTAACCTCTTATTCAACCCTCAACTTCCTTTTTCCTTCCAGGATCTTTGTTTCAGCTCTTTGATATTTTTCTTTTTATATTAAGATTACATTTTCTGAACTTTTTTTTTTAACATTCTGACAAGTCAATCTGCAAGTCTTTACACAAATGATGAATATACATCTACGGATTGCATTAGGAGCTGTCATGACGAAAAGACGAGACAGCGTCTTGTTTCCATTCCTTCACATACACCATCAGCAAGTGACAATCTATTTGGAGACTACTTCTATTCTACAAAAATCTTACCTTGTCTCCCTTGTAGCCAGGAGCTCCCTATTAAAAAAAAAAAAATTGAAAAAGAAAAAAAGGAAAAATCATAACAGAGAATGCAAAGGTGTAACAAACTGCTAATTTAGGTAGAAAAAAACCTAAAACACAGTAAAGAATTATGTTTCAAAAGTTTATCGTTTCATAACAATAACATATCTCTCTGGAATCAATTAACACACAATTCTCTGCCACTCAGTCTGCCAGCCTCTCAGCAGATACTCACTAGCACTTAAACAGGACTTTTAAACTGAACTGATCTTATGTATGGAGTAGTTTTAATCTTTCTACTGTAAATCAACAAGAATTCAAGCTGAGAAATATCAGATGTCAGAAGCCACTGGAAGACTATCTAGATGCTTTCAGTGATGACATTTCCCATTCCGTCTTCGGGATAAGTCTAATACAAGTCCATACAAAATCACAGAGCTTACCAGCATCCCATCTCCATACTTAAGCAAATGGTTAGACTGTTTCCCTCAGGATAGGTGCTTCTCTAAACTAGAACTTAGTTTAAGTGCTCTAAATAACTGAATAAAGTAGATGTGTGAAAAATGGAAAACACATTTTCAGTTCAGTGGAACTAAACTGTGAATCAGGATCTAGAAGATAATCTGAAAAGGCCAACTATGAATTAGCACTGCAGTAGTCACATACCTCTTCACCTTTTTCTCCCTGGTCCCCTTTTTGAGCACTGCCCTATTGGAAGAAAAGGAATACAACTGAAATAGGTATTACTCTTTTATTTATCACTATTACACTAAAACCAAGAACACTGCTTAAAGGGCAGAAGTTGTTTTTCTGATTTACAAACATCCACACTGCTTCCTTCCACAATTAAGATCACACAATTTTAGAATACTAACATAGAAAACTCAACTAGTGTAATTAGACAACTGAAATCTTAGCCATCAGAGCTAAGCCCTGTGCTGAAGTGATTTGTGTACTGTTAAAACACCCTATGGAGCTTAGAGGGCCTTCAGCTAGATTCCGAGACCTCTACTGTCAGAGAAAAAACAGAATGACAGGCAGCGTTAATTCGGGAGCAGATTAGTTTTAAATTTTTCTCCCATGCTCCTAAAGCAGCTCATAGCAAAGGACAGTATTTTAAATTATCTTTAAAAATACTTTTCCTTTGCTATACTCCTATGGTTTGAATAAAACTAGATAGAAACTTGCTTTATTTCTGTAAATTCATTTTACCTTGTTTCCTTTTGGTCCTGGCTCACCTTTTTCCCCTTTTGTACCATCACTTCCCTGAAACAAAGCAGGAAGATGTTACTACCATGACGAGGATGAATTATCTAGTTTCTCTAAGACTCTGTCTTGAGGGCAGGCCAAAATTATTCTGGAATAAGCTTAGGTAGAAACCCACACTGATTCACGTAAGGCACATGTGACACTACTTTCACGTATGCAAAAAAAACCCTGGTGTTATAAAGTATCTGTGATTTTTCTTTCTATAAGCAAATACATTATTTATATAAATAAATACATTAAATTTCTAAATAAATTTTCTACTAAGGATTTGAAAATCTAACCAGGAACATGACACAAAAAACCAGTTCCTACTGCGCATTTTTCAGAGCTATCTGCCACTACCTGATCTTCTTTGCTTAAAAAAAAATAACCAATGCACAGAACAGCTTAGTGTCAATATTCAGTAGCCCCAAAATAAAAAAAAATAATACATCATGATTCTTCTTTGAAGGATCATGAAGGTGGGGACTAGCAAGCTTGGTGTATATGTGTATATATAAAAAATACATACATAACAGGTTACATCTAATAATTTTGGATAAAATAACTTAAAATTCTGGGACCTTAAATTTTAAATTGGAAACAGGGGCTTAGTTCCAGATGCATATTATCCAGAGCCAAGGGACTGGATGACAGGCCCAGCTGTTATAACTGGCTATACATACGGTTGACCAGTTGTTTAGTGCCTAGGGAAAAAGGCAAAACGCCTCTGTTTGTACCTTGGTTGTCTCTGGGGGAAGACTTAAAGATACAGAAGAGATCAAAGAGGTCACACGCTGTCTGAACTCTCACTTGTCTCTTCCCTAGCAGAGCAAAGAAACAGTTATGTGCTGGTGTCACAACAGAAAATTGTGTTGGAGTCAGAGTTTTAGACCTTTCTTCATAAGTGCCATCATCCTGTTTTTCAAACCTTTATCCTGTATACAAATAGAAGCTGCTGGTGGAAGTAAACCTTTTTCTAATGGACCTTTCAATCCCTCTTGCAGGATTCAAGACTATCATTTTGATTTGGGCTTCAAAGTCATGTACCTATTTATCCACAGCGTTTTATTACCCAATGATATAAATGCAATTCCAAGATGGTATGTGATTATGGATAGACTCTTTTTCTGGGCTCTTATAAGAGTGGCCTTTCACAGTGGTAGGCTATGATACATTCCTTCTTTTTGCAGCATGTATAGAGACAACATCTTGCCTTTCATGGGCATAGTAAACAATTAAAATATTGTGCAACACTGATCTCAATTAAAATTAAAATTCTGGAAGTTATTCAAATGAATGCATACTTACAGAATCACCTTTGTCTCCTTTTACTCCCTTTTCACATCCACAGCTCTTCCTCATACACTGAAAGGTTAATAAAACATTAAGGAGAACATTTTGCAAATGTATTTCAACCTTTTAAAGCAAAGCCTCTGTTTTTGGCTGGCTACAGGCTAGAGAACATAAAAGTGGAATAACAGAAAATAAATGACCTTCTAATATATATATTTTATATAATCAATATTACACTTCCGTATAGTCCAATCAAAATAATTTGCTTGATGTATTTACAACAAAATCAAATAACATCTGTTACTGATGCAACTACACATGTTTAGAGTTGCATATAGACAGTATATAGTACCATGAAATCTTACATAATTTTCAGACAACTTTAACATTGCTCTTGTTTGCTAATGAGACCACTAATGAACTTGTCTGTCTTGTACTAGTCCTATACCACTCTGGTAGGAAGAGTCATTTATGTTCTTCTGTTGATACTACCCACTAATGAACAAAAGTTGTAGATTTCTCAGGAGAGGGGATTGAAGAAATGGATGAAAGTTGAAATTAAAGCAACCACGCTCAAAAACTATACTCATAGGAGGAAGGTCCATTAATCTTGGAACATTGTTGCATTATAGAAGAAGCAGACATCAAGAGACCTATTATGAACATGAGTAATCAAAACACACAAAACTCAAAAAACCTACCTGCTTCTGAAGCAAGGCTTCCTGAAAGAAAAAGAAAAATATTAGTCATATAGCCATAATATTTATCAGAGTCCTAATTTAACATTTTTCCTTATCTAGTTTACAGAATTTCCAAGGTGAATGGTAAAGAATGTGAACACCTTCAGTGTTCATCCCTTCCTCACAGTGGTAAGAATCAATTTGTGTAACTACTCATATGAAAAAGGATTCCCCAGTAAGAACAGGAAGTTGCTTCTTGTGACCCATAATGACCAGAAAAACAAATGAGATGTAATGGGACAGCTAAACAGAAAATACTAAGGAACATTGCTAACAAGAGAAATTTAAAGAAAGCCCTTTCTATGGAAGGTCTTACTAATATAATATTTAGGGGAAGTTCTCAGTGGTTTCATCAGTCTTACACATGAGAACAAGCTACCTTCTACAGTATTATCATAGTCTCAGACACACACTCTCTGTGCTGGAAAATACCCAGTCTTTCCATCAGTGATCAGTGCAGCTGAGCTATTATTGTCCAGGCATGAAGTTCCTTGTAGAGTGGCTGGGAGGAGAAAATTCCATGTGTCCTGACTCCTCATGTAGCAGAGATAGACAACACAAAAACATTACTGAAGACAGCATCATTCAGCAAGACCTCAGAGAAGAATTATTCTTTGTATAGGTTCACATAGACTTGCAACAACATATTTCAGAAATACCTTTAAGTCACTGTATCTGTGAGATCTCTAGCCAGGTATTTAGGTGCTCAACATAATCATTAATTTTTACACCTATCAACTAGCAAGTTTCCATTTCTGATTTTAAATTTTCCAAATTAGTTTTTTACCACCTTTAAGAGGCCATAAAATATTACATAAATTCTCTATGGACTATTCCCTAATTAAAGCTATTGCATTTTCTAAGAATTATTTTCCTCCCAATAGTCTTAATTTATTATTTGCAGTCTTCTTTTACTTAAAAATATTTTCTAGAACTGTCAACCTCAAACATTTCCTGGGCCACCACGTTATTGCTCACAAGTGAGAAAAGTGAAGTGCAGCTGACACCCCTCTTACAGCAAGGCTTTTGTTTACTTTAAACTAAGAAACTGAGTAAGCAGTATTCTTTACCTTTTCTTATGTGTGCCTGATGCTGTGCTAGAAGGGCCCTTAATTAATAACTACAGTGACAGATTTACAGTACTTTGGAAACATGATCCCATTCAAGTCAAATAAAAAAATTCTATTGGCTTTACCAGAGTTTCTGGAAGTTAATTCTTAAGCCTATAATTACTGACTTTCTCTGCTATCAACACTGGAACCCATCTCTTGCAGTTGTTCCAAAAGATACATACAACTTCCCTGAACTTCCAAACCTGAGGTGAGCTCCAGCCCTGAATCACCTGCAAACATCTGCACTGCCCTCAGGACTTACCTATCAAAGTTAAAGGAACTCTGCCACAGATAGATGGGTGATAAAATTAACACCAGCATTACTTACCAATTGCAATGCTACATCAGCTATCAGGTTCTGATCATCCAGGCATAAGGCATGTTTAGAGGATGAATCACCAGATATCACACGCAATTTTTCTTCTTGGACTTTTTTCTTAGAAAGGCCAATGGTAAAAAAATGTATGCCAATACTCCTAGCTGCTGTGGCTATATTCTGGACATTAGGGCTGTTTGGATGATCCACACCATCAGTCATCAAAAAAGCCACTTTCACACTTCTCTTACGACCTTCAGTTTTAAACAGCTGAGTAGCATTGGAAATTGCATAATAAGTGTAGGTGCCATGGCCAATAAAGCCCATAGATTTGGTTTTCTCTTTAAAGTTCTGCATGCTTTTCCAGGCTGTAAAGGGATGATCAATGCTAACTGTGCTGCTGAACTGCATACTTGCTAGTTTGACATTATACTTCTGAGACTTGACTAGCTTCATCTGGAAAATGCTGTCAGTTAAGTCTTGAACAAAACTCTTCTGTATATCAAACAGCTGATTTTTGGCACTTTCCGAACTGTCCAAGATAAATACTATATCAACAAGGCACATATCACCTGTAGTGGAACAAGAAAATTAAATCTATTAATGATCAGCAGACCTGCACAATAGACTTCAGATAATTCTCTGCAACAATCCGAATCCTCAAACCATTCCTCTGTTTTCTTGGCAAAAATGCTAAAGATAAATTTCACTGTCAATGCCAAGAATTCTACTGAATTCCGGTAGTTAAATTTAAGCTACTTTAATTCATACCAGTATTGATTAAATACAGTCCACAGATAAAAAATTTCAAGTTAGTGTCTTGATGGGATTGTTTAAGCATTTTAGTTGACTTTGTATACAAAATTTTCCACACACAATTTCAAACTAAAAATTATGCTCCTTATCATTTCTCTGTAAAGAGACGTAAGTGTCAATAAAAACCTTAGATCAAACTGAAGTCCATGACCAAGTAAATGTCACCACAGTATTTTCCAGGCCTGATAACCAAAATAAATCACCTACAAATGCATACATAATCGTTGATTACTACTTAATTATCCTGAAATATGCAGAGATATACAAAATGATCAATGAGAAATTTAAAAAAAAAATATTTTACCTTCATCTTTTTGCATGAGAGAATGAGAGTTCTCTCCTTTCTTCCTGTTCTTTCCATATACTATCTGGTTTATTGTCACAGCCAGAAGTAAAAAGCCAAAGAAAAAACGTTTTTCCCACATAGTGACTTTTATCCCAAATTAGATGACTTTTCCTTCCTGTTAAAAGTAAAAAAACCATCTGTCAATACCTCATCAATAGACGCAAATAAATAAATAAAGTTACTTGACTTAGATAACACCCATCTGTAGGAAGCACCGTTCTAGAGACAACATAGTACAAAAACCTACAAAAAGTCATTGGGTAGGTGACTTAAGCATAGCAGCCAGTACATTACCAATTGTAGCTCACATGCATATTAGAACCTGTTTTATTAGGGACAAAATAAGGGCAGAACAAACATAGTGCTCCCTTTTTTTTCTTAAATAAATCCAGTGTTATCTTTAGCTTTCATTTGAACAGATAACATACTAATGCATATAGCTACTAACAAACCTTGCTATAGAATCAGAAAAAAATATTACAGAAAACATAAAATAAAGTTTGTTTCTAGAAATTCCTAACTGTTAGGAATGAACAAAGAATTGTATATTTTGGGGATGCAGACATATTACCTAGGTCTGGTAATCTGCATCAACTTATTCTTCTAAGAAACAATGGTTTAGTAATGAAATTCAATACATGAATGTTCTGTTACCATTACTATGGCTATAACAGAATGTGCGTGATAGTTTCCATAAAGAAAATATTCTAACGACAATATACATTACAACGTTTAAGTCAGTCATTCAACATATTTCTGGAGAAAACTGAATTCCAATAAAACTTATTTACAAAAAATTACCTGTAATTCACAATAATTAATTTTAAATATCATTAATAACAAAGATAATATATTAAATTTAAATATCTTTCAGGTAGCAGCTACATATACAGAAACTATCAGTGTAGTCCTCTAAAAACAGGAAGGAAATAACTAAGGCTCTCACCTTTGAAGGCATTCAAAAAGCAAATTCTGGATTGAACAAGCTGTCAGTGGAGAAGATATGTCCAGTAGGTCATACTGGAAAACGTGTTTTGTTTACAAAAATAAAGCAATCTGTAAATAAATAGCCTATCCACTTGTAAATGGCTCTACCTTGCATCTAGATCCTTTATGGCCCATTATTGCCGTTTCATGGGTGAAAGTTTAAGTGAAGATAGTCAGGCACTTAGCCAGAGCTGAGTGGGAGACGAAGTCATTTTATTAAAGAGACAGTGTCAGTTTGGGAGCACAAGTGTGTTTCCATTTTAAATAACTGAACTTTTACATCAAAAAACTCACCTCTAGACAATCTGCACCTTTGCCAGCCACACCTCTTCAGCTTGTCCATGTTATTGTTGCAGCACTGGCTGGATCAGAGATGTGAGATTAGTACATTATCATTTGTAGGCTATGACTGATTTCTGATCCAAGGGTCTGTGAGTCTGCCAGGACCACAAGCATGTCTCAACGGTATTAATTGCATTAGAAATTAGAATAATCAAAGACAACTTAAAAAAAAGATAATGCTGAGCTGTTTTTCTCAGAAATTCTTTCTATTCTTTACATCCTCTGAACAGTCAGACACAAGACAGGATATCTAAGAGGGGACTGTTATTTAAGTAGCTCTCACCATGCTGCTTGCAAATTATATTTGCTTTATCTGATGGAAGGCTGCAGAGTAAAAATTGTAGTGTTACAGTGCTAAGCGAAAAAACAGGGTGATAGAAAGTATGTGTGACAACGGCAAGTCTCAAAGAACAATGGCATGCCTTGAGGGAGTTTTGTGCAGATGCCCAACAAAAAGTCAGTGTCCAGCCTCCAGACAGGCATTACCTATGAGGCAAGAAGTTCCTTGGCACCTTGGTGGCATGACAGCGTGGGGAGCTCCTTCATGTGACGCTGCAGATGGGAGGATTTGGGCTTCATCACTGGGATGCACCCGGTCCCTGAGCTGCAATGTGATTAAGCACTGAAATGGGTCAGTTTTAGACTGAAAAAATCAAGTTACATATGAATAATTTGGGCATTTCAACAATACATGATATAAAGATGCTTTTGAGTGGAGCAGATTTTTTGGCAGAGGTCCATAAGTTTTCGCAAGACAGATTTTCTGGACTTGAGGTCATCTTGGTAGCTTGTTCCTCAGGCATTATTTTTTAAACATATACACAAAAACCAGATTAAGTAGCTAATTCTATAGGACAGTAATGTTGTCTGTTCATTGATTTCTTGTATTTACAAACCCAAAGACTGTGTTTGCTCTTTCAGTTCCAGCATCTGATGGAAGTTTCATAGTGAAAAGAATATCTTTCATTACCTAGAAGACACTTTCAACATAGCAAGTAGTGGGCAAAGCTTAGGAGTAGCTGTCTTACCAGAAAAATATGAACATTGAGGCTTTTGCATTCTCTGTAAGTAATTTCAGCTTTTCTAGTTTTGTAGGAAGAGGATATCTGAAAGATGAGAAGAAAAAAGAGAATATAGATATTGTAAACTTTGATTTGATATTGCAGATTTAATCAGGTTATTTAACGGAAACAGAGTGAATACCATGTTCATCAACTGTCATCGACAGGTCTTCCTGGAAGGCATTCAACTTCCGAAAAGTGCTAAAGCACGTGTTTATTCTGGTTTAAAAATAGCTCTTTCACAGCATACCCCTTAGAAAGCTATTAGAGCACAATATGGTAGAGTGCAACTACTTGCTTTCAGAGAATTCCCCATCTCCTGATAGAGAAATGTCATTAACAAGGCTGAAGATTTGCTATGATCCAGAGTTTATTATACATAAAATGCAGAAACAGAAACAAAAAGCGTTAACTAGAAATCAAAACATTAACTTTAATGTTGTTTCATGTGATAAATTAAAAATGCAAATGGAAAATATTAAACCCATTTAATGATTCCCAAAGCCCAAGGCAACAAAAAGGGCTTCTATAAATAAACAAGTAGTAAGGACAAGCCTTCTGTGATCGTAAATCCACTGAACTACAGCTGCAGCAGTCTGTCTTCTACACCCATAGAAAATCAAATCTGCTAAAATTAATGTGAGATATTTTCCCTACAGCTGACTAACCAAGGTGGGGAAAACATTTTTGCCCTCCTGCAGAATCATGAGTACCTCTTTTCTAATATAAGTGAATTTCATGCAATTAGCCTATGAGGTTTTTTGATATTCTCTACCCAGTTCAAAACAGAGACTCTAATTTGTGCAGCTTTAATAAGAGACAGGAGTCATCTAGTGAATGCAGTACTTGGTGACATCTAACACAGCTACCCCTAACACGCACACACATGCCAAAGAGAGGTCAGCCCTTGCCTGAACTTCCTCCACGAACTGCTCAGTCCAGATGAACTCATGAACTTGGCAATCAGAGCCCAAGACTGCAAACTAGACACATCATCTTCTGCCTCTAACCAGAACAGAGGGAATAGACATAGGTGGCTGGTAGGAGTGGTGGGAGCAGTTTGGACAGGGAAGGAACAAGGAACTTAAGTAAATACGGGAAGGAAGCAGCAGCGCTGCATAGGAGGACTTCAAGCACTGGAGTACCTCGGTGCACTGCAATAAACAGAACTATCTGAGGTTACTGCTCTGTGGCTGGGAGTGTAGGGGATGTGGAGAACCAGTGTTAGTTTCATGCTAACACCAAGAAAAAATTACACTTGCAACACTGCTCACACTCTTTCCCCAGCGCAAAGGAGGAAGGATTAGCTATCCCAGCAGCTGCAGACTGCTCCTGAGAGGTCTACTTCCTAGAAACCATTATGTGATCTCCTGTCAGATGATGGGTGAGCATGCACCAGTTAAATTGAGTTTAATATGTGTTGCCTTCATTCTACGTACTGAGACTAAAGAGTTTCAATGGAATACAATCTTTTACACTAAATATCTCTCAATGCTATATATAAGTGATAATTACTGGCAGCATCTAGCATCTGTTTGATCAGACACAACAGTGACAATTAACAAGCACTGCACTAGTAACAAATTAGCCACAGGGATCACTCGTACTGTTTGCATACTTATACTTATGTATGCTCAGATCAAGACTCTTAGACCACCTATCCATCCAGAAACAAATTAGCAGCTCCAGAAGAACGCTTCTTCCAGCAGTTGTCAAGGTTTATCTGCACTATCATAGAATCATAGAATCACCAGGTTGGAAAAGACCCACAGGATCATCAAGTCCAACCATTCCTATCAATCACTAAACCATGCCCCTCAGCGCCTTGTCCACCTATCCCTTAAACACCTCCAGGGAAGGTGAATCAACCACCTCCCTGGGCAGCCTGTTCCAGTGCCCAATCACCCTTTCCGTGAAAAATTCTTTCCTAATGTTCAGCCTAAACCTCCCCTGGCGGAGCTTGAGGCCATTCCCTCTTGTCCTGTCCCCTGTCACTTGGGAGAAGAGGCCAGCACCCTCCTCCCCACAACCTCCTTTCAGGTAGTTGTAGAGAGCAATGAGGTCTCCCCTCAGCCTCCTCTTCTCCAAGCTAAATAACCCCAGCTCTCTCAGCCGCTCCTCATAAGGCCTGTTCCCCAGCCCCTTCACCAGCTTTGTTGCTCTTCTCTGGACTCGCTCCAGAGCCTCAACATCCTTCTTGTGGTGAGGGGCCCAGAACTGAACACAGTATTCAAGGAGCGGTCTCACCAGTGCCAAGCACAGAGGGATAATAACCTCCCCGGACCTGCTGGTCACACCATTTCTGATACAAGCCAAGATGCCATTGGCCTTCTTGGCCACCTGGGCACACTGCTGGCTCATGTTCAGTCGGCTGTCAACCAACACCCCCAGGTCTTTCCTCCTCCCGGCAGCTTTCCAGCCAGACTTCTCCTAGTCTGTAGCACTGCATAGGGTTGTTGTGCCCCAAGTGCAGGACCCAGCATTTGGACTTGTTAAACCTCATGCCATTTGACTCTGCCCAGCGGTCCAGCCTGTTCAGATCCCCTTGCAGAGCCTCCCTAACCTCCAGCAGATCAACACTTGCACCCAGCTTAGCGTCGTCCGCAAACTTGCTAAGGGTGCACTCAATGCCTTCATCCAGGTCATTGATAAAGACATTGAACAGGGCTGGACCCAGCAGTGAGCCCTGGGGAACCCCACTTGTCACTGGCCTCCAGCTGGATTTCACACCATTTACCACCACTCTCTGGGCCCAGCCATCCAACCAGTTTTCCACCCAGGAGAGTGTGCGCCTGTCCAGGCCAGAGGCTGACAGTTTCTCAGGCAGAATGCTGTGAGAAACTGTGTCAAAGGCTTTACTAAAGTCCAGGAAGGCCACATCCACAGCCTTTCCCTCATCCAGTAGTTGAGTCACTTTATCATAGAAGGCCAAACCATGTGCAAAACCAGAATTGAGTGAATGGATTTCCAGCTGTGTTCAAAGATTGCTCATTTTTTTGGACCTGTAAACATTACACTCATCTGGCACTAGTCTTGCCAGTAAATAGTTTCATAGCTTTATATTCACTTAGAAATTAAATAAGTAATGCCTCCAGTTTTACAGCACAGTTTTTAACACTATTAATACTTCTTGCTAAACTGTTTATTACAGTAGTTTTTCAATGGCCGCTCTGAATCACATGCTCTGAACTACAGGCCATCTCAGTACATCTAGCTCCCAGGACAAGTGAAACTGTCTAAATGGACTCATTACATGACCATATTAAAGCTCTGATACAGTTTTATCTGTAAAACTCATCTTACATTGCTATTGAATTCTGAGTTAAAAAGCCATCAGCTCCTGAATGCATCCTAAGTCACCTCTTCTACTGGAAAATACAATACACCAGCTTTCTTTCTGGGTACAATATCTATCCCTCCTCATATACTTTGTGCTATTCTTGTTACTGCAACTCCAAAATGGTAAAGAAACAAAAATAAACAGAAAGAGCTGACAAAGATAAAATATAGCTTCTGCACAAAGACAGACATAGTAAATTATTATTATGGAGCTTGGAAAACCACAACTGAATGTGAATGGGACACAGATCTATAAAAGTATTAAAGCAGGTAACTATTCTATTGCATATGAATGTAATACATCAAAGGACTTACATTTCAGGTCAGTTTGGTTGATGATATTAACCAAAATTGACTCCCCTAAGTTTACTTTTTTATATTCCAAATATGCTCTTTACTATAAAGAAATGCAGATTTTTTTTTCTGACTAGGAGACAGTTAATGGATGTAATTTGAAGTATGTGTTTCTAACAGTTTTTAAAAAACACTGCTTCTAATGCTACATACATCTTATTCCAATGCCATTGTTGTTCATTGTGAGTAAAGGCAATGTCTTTTTTAAATCATATCAAAAGGATCATTTAATTCCTGAATTAATTTTTTTTGTAAACCACAGATGTGTTTATGCTATCTAAATCCTGCCCTCTGGTGTACCTACATGATAATGCGTACTGGTAGTATTTTATACTGAGCAAATCATTCAGCATTTAATCAGGACACAGCTAGTAAATGAGGCTATTGTCTGGGCAAAATATTTGCCCCCTTGTAACAGAAGGTGGAATCTAAAGACTAAGATATTAAAAAATAAAACACAATGCTTCAAGGAGGCAGGATATCTCATGGAAGAAATGTTTTCATTCCTTAATTCCTACCTGATCCTAAGAAACTAAATACTCATTTTATACATTCCTCTCTTTTAGATATCCAAACTGGGTGCCCCCATACCCAAGATACAGACCTTCTGAGCACTGCAAAATCAATGCAAGCTGAAAGTGATCCCTGAATGTACCAGCAAGGTAGCAGGATCTGCTGGACTAAGTATAGTTCAGAGTTTTCAGAGAATTCAAATGACGGTCTTGTTGTGTCACTTTGGAACACATGCAATAAAGGCCTTCGAAATATTCTCCATTAGTCTCAAGGTAAATTATTATTTTAAATTGTAAGAAAACAAAGAAAGGATTAAAATAGTAACTGTTCCAAAACAGACTTAGTTTACTTCCTGGCAGTCCAACTCCTGAAATTCCACAATTTTTGGATCAGGTTCACTTTGTTGTCCCTAAAAAAAAACCGAAACCACCCCCAAAAATTTGGATTTAAGTTGTTTCTCAAAAAACATTTGACTTCACTGACAGCTTAAAGCAAAGATGACCAAAGTCTTCATGTGTGGTGATCTCATCATCTGCTATGCAGCCACTTTGTGGCTACAAAAAATTATTAGTTTGAAAAAGTGCTTTGGTCAGCCTCAGCAATGAGGAACTTGATTAGAATACAGCATACTTCATCTTCAAATCCTTTAATTCCTTGTAAAGCCCGTACACTTCAATTTATTTTTTTTTAGCAGCAGGTGACTAAGGTTACCTATCATAACATGAAAAAAGTCTTACATATGGAAAATACCCCTGCAATTTGCACCTACAGCTTCTAAATTTACACTGCTGAATCCATATAATTAGGCGCATTTTTAAAAGGACACGCATTTTACCTAGGCTGAGGGGTGGTTTTGGGAGGAGCCATGAAACAATAACAGGCAGAATGCTCCAGTATTTGAGGTATTTTATCGCAAAATATGCTGACCTGAGCAGCTTAGAGAATGCAGATGTAAAGGTATGGTTGCTAGCCATCTTTTATTCTTTTTGTTTCTTTTAAGATATTGGTGGTACACCTAAGTGAGGGAACTGTTCACTAAGAAACAGAGTAAATATTTCAGTTTATGAGAGTTAAATTGGATTTTGATTACTGTAATCCAGCTACATACTATACTAAGCAAAAGTTGTATTGCTGAAAGTACAAGAAGTTTTAGTAATCTCTATATTCCAGACTAAGTAGATCTGTAAATCATTACTTTGTTCTGGAAAGAGTACAGCATTCTTGCTGAACACTTAAGTATAATGGGAAATTCAGAAGCAGCTAAATGATCCATAGGACCAATCCTACAGAGCATTTCTCAGGATCAACAAAACAAGCCTTGTGCTCCCTAAATCACCAAGGTCAGAACTTCCTAAACAGTTTTTTTGGCCAAGTATCACCACTGTCAACAGTGTTGGAGAGAGCCTCATGTGCCTTTGGAACAGCAACAGAAAGTTTCACCAACAACAGCGCTAACTCCATGCTATGAATTAGAAGTTGCAATGGGAAGTGGTTTTGTGTATTATTAGTGTCCTTTTTTGCCAGTTTTTTAATCTCTACAATTAACTCTTTCAGGGAACTCATCAAACAAACCATTCTTTGAACAGCTGAGTTAAGGAAAGCTATTTGTTTTCATTCTCTATGTATTTCCTCTGCAAATTCACCATTTGTAATGATGGTATGTTCTACCTCCTCTTTCTGTTGGCACAGATACACGATGATGCCTAAAGTATCATCATCACTGGGCAAAACAGGACATATGTTCTTAGTAGTTAAAGAATCAGATGTTCTAGCTGGATAGTCAGTACTCATGTATGAAGTGGCAATCTGGTAACTACCAAACAGGGGAAATAAGGCCTGAGTGTTCCCTGTCTGCCTTTTCTTTACTAAGGGTATTAATGTGGTATCTCTATTTACCACCCTATAATTTTCAGAAAACTTGTATACACATTAATTATCTTTGATACATGTCCTCTTTCAAAGTGCACTGATATTAACCCTGAATCCAAGAACTTACACTGCAAGACAAAGTGACAAACAGGCAAGTGATTACACAACCTTCCCCATTCCTTAGAAGCATAAGCTAAAATTTAACTGCAGTGCAATTACCTTTATTTTTAAATTTCTCTGAATCTCTTTTGTTTCAGACACTCTTCTGTAGTTTCTGTATATGTTAGTAGCATACTTGGTCCATCATCAAGACTCAAGAAATCATAGAATCATAGAATGACTAGGTTGGAAAAGACTTGTGAGATCATCAAGTCCAACTGTACCTGTCCACTAATAAATCCTATCCCTAAGCACTTCATATGCCCATCTTATAAATCCCTCCAGGCATGGTGGATCAATCACCTCCCTAGGCAGCCTGTTCCAGTGCTTGATAACCCTTTCGGTAAATAATTTTTCTTCATGTCCAACCTGAACCTCCCCTGGCACAGCTTGAGGCCACTCCCTCTCCTCCTATCACCTATTACTTGGGCGAAGACACCAACACCCACCTCTCTATACAACCTCCTTTCAGGTATTTGAAGACACCCTCAGCCTCCTCAAGGCTAAGCAAATCGAAGTTCCCTCAGATGCTTCTCATACAACTCATTCTCCAGCCCCTTCACCAGCTTTGTTGCTCTTCTGTGGACACACTCCAGGACCTCAATGTCTTTCTTACAATGAAGGTCCAAATGAATAAGATGTCAGATATTTAAGCTGCAGATTCCCTAGTACCTAAAGAACTTCCTCTTAAAATCAAAGTTAGATGATGTGATTATTGCAAGCATAAATTAAACTCATGCCCTGTAATTTAGTATGGAAAAAAACATCAGGAATATACCAAATAAAGTTCATCTTCGTTATAGGAAGAACCAGTACATGAGATTGGAAACAGATGTGAAAAAGTCACTATGTCACACTACAACAGTAGCAAAGGAAGTGAAATAATGAAAAATGAAATAGAGAAGCACGAAACTATGGGCTGACAATTTTACCTTTGATATATGATAGACTAGTCTATCTGAATTACTCTTAATATTTTCACGCTTTTTGGTCTACTTTATTTATCAGTACAATTGTTGAGTTCCTAGAGGCAACTACTATTAAGGAAAAAAATACTGGGTTTATGAGGAAAAATGCTTTTAAAATGGAAGGAATATCAGAATGTAGGTTGTAACATTACGCAGCATTAATGCAAGGCTTGAAATAAAGAGAGTAAAGAAGTAATAATCAAAATAACTAGCACATACTTAAAAGAGAAAGGTAATTCAACCATCAAAAGGATTCAGTTACAATCCACACGAGAAATCTGAGCAATGACAACAATATCTATTTTTCAGTATTTTTCTGCTTACAAAACAGAGATAATTTGGCGTTTACCCTACATGTCTATGTAATAAGGCTTCAATTGTTCTTCCCCTGAGCATGTTTCTGAGTCTACAAAGTCAAAGACTCCTGTCTGGCATCTGTAGACAGTGGATTAGACTCCATATTCACTTGCAATTCTCAACACAGAGCACATTCAAGCGCGTATAGAACACATTTGTATAATCACTGACAGGCCGGGTACCACATCCATGTGTCAAGGTTGCCCAGTATTTCCTATTTAAGAGTCTGGTTTTCATTGTTTACGGCTTTATGTAACTTTAAAGACATAAGTGGAATTATTCATGCCAGATGTCTTTCTACCTATGTTTTAGCCAAAACAATTCACTCATTTCCAAGAATGAGTCTAATGAAAAACAGGTGTTTTTCTTTCATTAAATAAAATCTGCACCCTTAATGTTGTAGAGCAGGAAAGTTTACTTCAGATATTAAAGACCTTAAGGGAGGATAAAAATGAAAGAGGGATGTACTTACTGTAGTTCTAATGCAAATCTACGGAATTTTGGCCAAACTGCAAGCGATTGTAAACTGTAATCTGCCCACTTATTAAACACTGGAACAGGGAGAGAACTTGGAAAGAGAGAAGCTAGAGTAAGTAAATGCAAAAAGGACTGAATATGAAGGTGATAGCCAGAGTCTGTCCTTGGTGCACTATATTCCCCTCTAGAGTTTGGAATCAGACTACATTTTACTCATTCTTTTTTCATCCCTCTCTAGGGATAGTCCACAGAAACAATAACAAACTTGTCTTGCTCTCTTTTACTACCTTACCTCGAATGATAACTTCTGGATGAAGATTTCAGTTCTGATTTAAGGACAAAATCTGATCTCAATGAAGCACCGTTTTTATGGCAAGTATAGCTTTAGGATTAGTAATTCCTTCTGAAGCACAAAATTTTTTCCTCTGAAGAAACTCGTAGAGAGAATGGATCCTCAAAATATCACCAGTTTGACAAAATATCACCAGTTCCCACAGGAAATCAATAAAATATGCAAATACAATATACAATAAAACATCTCCTTTAATTGGTTTGAAGAGTTTGAGTGTTGGAAAATACTACCATATCTGTTATCTATTCCAGCCATTATTCCTTCTTCAAAATGTATACTTAATATTCTACTAGAAAACTTCGAGCTCCCCTTTCCAGCCACAGGCCCTTTAATAATGTCTTCATCTGCAACACCAGAAAGCCCTCCAGTGTCAGGTATATCTTCCATTCATGGATAACAGCTGGTAAGATTAGGAAAACGAATTTCACAGAAAACACAGATAGTTTTTTAGGTTTGCTTTACTTGTTTTCTGAAGAATTCCAACTTGAGTAACAAGACACTGCTCATATCTCAGAGGAAATTGAGGTCAGTTGTCACCTGCCCTCACACTATGACACTGCCACAGCAGTGGCTCTCCAGTGGGGTCACACATCTTGTTGATCAGCACTCTCCGTTCCACACAGGCAACAGCAAAGCTCTCCTTTGCGGCAACCAGCTTTGCAGATGGTGACCGACACAAACCAGATCCCATCTGTGCCTCCCCTTGGAACAGAAATAGTCCTTCAATGGCACCAGTGTGTCACAGAATCACTTTCAGAAAAAGCAAAACTACTCCATACAGAAAAAAAATTTATTTAGGAAGACATCAAAAATTCACACCACTAGTTTTAATAATTCCTTACCAACCCCATGTCAGCCATAGCCACCTCTTTTTGTGTTTGCGGAAGTACTGGATTTACCCCATAGGCACATGTTGCCAATAACATGACAGAAAAAATCAACTGGGAGAGGTACTGCTACTGGATAACAGTGGTGCGGCCCCCCACTTCCGTGTGGGGACTCTGGAGAGCCATTTGGACTGCAAAGGCAGCAGCGGCCCCCAAGCCAAACAGAATTTTCATATAATAATAGAACGGCTTGTGTTAGAAAGGACCTTAAAGATCATCCAGTTCCAATCCCCCTACCCATGGCAGGGTCACCTCCCACTAGATCAGGCTGTTAGCAGAATGACAAACACATAACCACACTAGGAGGTTATATGTGGTGCTTTATTTCGAGGCCCCGGGAACCAGGGGTACGCACCCAGATCTGGTTCCAAAGACCGTCACATCGCGTCCGCTTTTTATTCTCTAAAAGTTTCGCAATCTATTGTATATTCAACAGGTTACTTCATTATCTAATACATATGCATAGGTAGGTTACTTCATCGCCTTATTGCGACATCAGTCTCTATTGCGCCTGTGTAGCCCCCTCTGGGGGTCGTCCTGATGAAGTAAGTAGTCTTCCTCAGATGAAGTAAGTAGTCTTCCTCGCATTGTCCTTTTCACTTCTTGTTCTTTTGGCAAACTCGTCGATTTTTCTTGGCTGACCCGCACTTATCTCCACTTGACCGCTCAGGTATATCTTTTTTGCCTCCTGAAACTTTTTCTTCTGTCTTTCACAAGATTTATGATGGTCTTTTGGCTGTTGCAGGTGTATGTTCTACTTCGGTAGGGTAGCTAGTACGTACTTTTCCTAAGCACACTTGGATCCTATTTATCACATGAGGTCCTTTGAGCAAGTACCTTGGGGTCTGTTGCTAGGATACGTTAAGAATCAACAGAATCATGCAGTTTTTACATTCAGTCTTAGTTCTTGATTAGTCGATGATCAGTGTTTATCATACTTTAAGTGTAACTTTCCTAAGAAGGCTGTCCAAGGCCCCATCCAACCTGGCCTCGAACACCTCCAGGGATGGGGCAGCCGCAGCTACCATGGACAGCCTGTGCCAGGGCCTCACCATCCTCATAGTGAAGAAATTCTTCCTTATGTCTAGCCTAAATCTGCCCCTCTCCAGTTTACACCTATTACCCCCAGTCTTATCACCCCAAGCCTTTGTGAACAGCCCCTCCCCAGCTTTCTTGCAGCCCCTTCAGGTACTGGAAGGTCGCTATAAGGTCTCCTCAGAACCTTCTCTTCTCCAGGCTGAACAAGCCCAGCTCTCCAGCCTGCCCTTGCATGGGAAGCGCTCCAGCCTCGGTTCACACCCGGCTCCCACGACAATAACATCGCTTAGCTGCTCCCCCTCCTTATCAGTAGCTCTAGAGAGCTGACCCCCGACCAACACCACTCCAGTCCCCGGGGACTGCGCGCACCCACCCCCGCGCCGGACGTGACGTCACGAGGCCCGCCCGCAGCATCGAGCCAAGAGGAGCGTCCCGCGGGTGGAAATAAGGTCGCGGCCGGAAGCGCTCCAAGCGTACTGCCGTTCGCCCTCACCGGAAGCGCAGCGGGTTTTACTCTTCCCGCGTGCCGGATACGCCTCGGATTTTATTTCCCCGCTGTCCCGTAGTCGGAAGCTCCCGTTCGCTTCCCGTTCTTCCTGCTCGAACAGCGGGGGCGGCTGGCGGCGCCTCGTTTCCTCCAACTCCCGGTGTCACGGGAGACCCAGCGGGTTGGGTGAGCAACCTGGAGCGGGGGCGGGAGGCGGAGGCGGCCGCTCCGCTCCGTTCCGCTCCGCTCCCGTTGCTGCGGGGCCCCTGGCGGGGTGGGCGGCGCTGGGTGCCCACAGCGTGTGGTAGCCAGGCTGGGAGGGACCAGCGAACACCCAGAGGGGGGCCTGGGAGAAGTAAATAAGGCTCCCTTTTCCTGCTTCCTAGTGTAGTAGGTGCCTTCCTCCGCTATAGAAGGCGTTTATAGGATCTGTGGGTTCTTTATGTGTAGGGACGTGTCATGGTTCTGGGCGTACAGCTCCTGAAAACATAAGTGGAAATTGGCAGTAATATCCGTTTGTGAGTGCTACCAGGCCAAATACGAACAAAGGCGAGGTAGTGTTGGGGCAGGAGGTGGGATTCAAAGCAGGAGAATAAGATAAGTCATAGAAAGTTGTATTTCTGTCAAAGGGCAAGCCTTTCTAGGCTATGAAAGAGATTTCAGAGGAAACAGACTAGTTTTTGAAGGTTAGTACACTTCTGTTAGGCAGAAAAGTTTTCTTTGACATGTTTTAGGGAGTGGCTCTTTACCAGCAGCACACCCATGTACTATGCCATGTCACACCTTGGTTAATCCCTTTTTCTTTATTACTGGTGTGGAGTTTGTAAACAGAGCAGACCTGTTGTCAGTGTGTATGTGGCTATGTTGGTTCTGTCTCAGTAGGCGCATCACAGCAAAACCAAGGTGTGCTGTGGGGAAAGTGATGTAATGCAGTGAATGCAGGTTTTGACCTGGAACGCAGATGTGTTAAACCCTTGCACTAAGAATCATTCAGAACCGTAATTTTGTTTGTTTAAAGATGGTCTTAGATTACAAAGGATTTTGGGGTTTGATAACATTTCTACAAATTATTTTCTCAACAGTTTCCATATGCATGGATATCACTGAATCTTTTTACAAGAGCTTAAATTGTGTGTAAACCCGCCGCAGACATGAGTGGCTCGAAACCTGACATTCTGTGGGCCCCGCACCATGTTGACAGATTTGTTGTATGTGATTCAGAATTGAGCCTTTACCATATTGACTCTGCTGTAAGTTCAGAACTCAAGGCAGGGTCCTTGCGCTTATCTGAAGAAACTACAGCTATGCTGTTGTCAATAAATTCAGATACACCATATATGAAATGTGTGGCTTGGTATCCAAAGTACGATCCTGAATGTCTCCTTGCTGTTGGACAAGCCAATGGTCGAGTGGTACTTACCAGCCTTGGTCAAGATCATAACTCAAAATCTAAAGATTTGATAGGCAAAGAGTTTGTTCCTAAACATGCACGGCAATGCAATACTCTAGCATGGAACCCACTAGATAGCAATTGGCTTGCTGCTGGGTTAGATAAACATCGGGCTGACTTTTCAGTATTGATCTGGGATATCAGTAGCAAATATGCCCCAGAGGCTGCAGTTGCTACAGAGAAAGTAAGACTTTCAACAGGAGATGCGGAAGCAGGTCTGGTAGTCACAAAGCCACTATATGAATTGGGACAGAATGATGCTTGTCTCTCTCTTTGTTGGCTTCCACGGGATCAGAAGCTTCTTTTAGCTGGAATGCATCGAAATCTGGCCATCTTTGATCTGAGGAACACAAGCCAAAAAATATTTGTAAACACCAAGGCTGTCCAAGGAGTGACTGTTGATCCTTATTTCCATGATCGTGTAGCTTCCTTCTATGAAGGTCAGGTTGCCATATGGGATTTAAGAAAGTTTGAGAAGCCAGTTTTGACCTTGACAGAGCAACCAAAACCCTTAACAAAAGTTGCGTGGTGTCCAACAAGAACTGGACTGTTAGCTACTTTAACAAGGGACAGTAATATCATCAGACTGTATGACATGCAGCATACTCCTACTCCCATTGGAGATGAAACTGAGCCAACAATAATTGAAAGAAGTGTCCAACCATGTGAAAACTACATTGCTTCGTTTGCCTGGCATCCCACAAGTCAAAATCGAATGGTAGTAGTGACTCCCAACAGGACTATGTCTGACTTCACAGTTTTTGAAAGAATTTCTCTTGCATGGAGTCCAGTCACATCCTTAATGTGGGCTTGTGGACGACATTTATATGAGTGCACGGAAGAAGGAAAGGCTAGTTCCTTGGAAAAAGACATAGCAACCAAAATGCGGCTCAGAGCTCTGTCAAGGTATGGTCTCGATACTGAACAAGTTTGGAGAAATCACCTTCTCGCTGGCAGTGAAGATCCTCAGCTGAAATCGCTTTGGTACACTCTGCATTATATCCTTTATTTTACTGTAGCTTATATCCTAAAGAAGTAATGTACCTTAATATGTAAACCGATTGAATGAAATCCATGATAGTCTTCAAATATAATGCAACATCCTCTAAATACTTTGCAGATGTTAATAGAATGTGACTTTTAATTTTTTTTTTTTTTTAAAAAGAATTTTTTCAGACATCTGGTAAAAATTAAGCTTCCTATACATGAAAATACTTATGAAGCAGTATACTGAAGATATGGATCAAAAACTTACAGGAAACAAAGGTCCCTTAGTTTATGCTGGTATTAAATCAATTTTGAAGTCATCTTTGGGTAAGAATGTTCCAACTTTGTTAAGTTATTATTGTAGCATGTTTACAGAATGATGCACCCATGAGTTTGTCTTTAAAAATATTGAGAGAAGTATTTCAATTTGTATTTTAGTATATCTCAGTTAACAGTTTATGTTACAGTAATTTCCAGAATTTTCAGTGAAAATTCTTGCTCCCCACGTAACTATTGTGTTTTTCAAAGTTCCCCGTCAGGGTGTAGTTCTAGGAAGCTATCTTTACAGAAGTCACTGCTAGTACTAAGTATATTTATATAACTATGTTTAAATAAGCTGCCTTGTTTTGAAGTGCTAATTACCCCTGGCACATCACATTATGCCTGTCAAGCTCATTGAAGTTTTTATTAGTACAACCTATTATTTGAATCTTTCCTTCTCTATTGTGCATCTTGTTAACATTTATCTTTCCTGGAGTGAAAAATAACTCTTCAGTGGTGGGGAAGCTTCTAGCATATTGGTGCTTGCTAAGAAGAGGAGAACTGGTAGAGCAGATGTTTGACTGTGCATAAAGTTTTTTCAGATTAAACGTACTGATCACTCCTGTGAACTATGTAACAAGAACCTCCAAAATCTTAGGAGGCAGAAGAAAGAAAAAAATATTTAGTGGCAAACGTGTCAAGTTTAGATGCATGACTTTTAGCAGACCAAAATAACTTTGTGTACGCTGCTCCTTACCACAGAGTGATGTTAAAGTAATTTAATTTAAAAAAAAATAATTTAAATCTCTAAAATATGATACTCAGCTTTCGTACTCTGCTTTATGATTGCAACTTAAATTGTGATTTAACTTATTTCCCATTTCTAGGAACAACAGAGAATCTCAGGCACAGCAGGAGTGGATCTGATAGACAGGCAGATATTATTCAGTATCTGAGTGAGGAGAGATCCTTGGCTTTACAGCTCTGTGGGTGGATAAAGAAGGGAATTGACATAGATGTGGAACCTTTTTTAAATGCATTGGAACAGGAAGGAGACTGGGAGCGAGCTGCTGCTGTAGCACTTTTCAGCTTGGACATACGGCGAGCAATACAAATTTTAAATAAAGGGGCTTCCTCAGGAAAAGGTGTGTTATATGTAATGTCTTTTCTTTTGGCATTCTATCACCTTAGTAGATCTTTTTTTCTGTAAACAGAATTATGGATGATAGTATGGAAAAGATGCCTGTTGTCTTATAAAATAGTTGAAATGGCTGTATTGGAGCCTGAGAAACTGTCAGATCCTGATCAATCACTCTTCAGACTATCATATACCTTACTGTCTAGTTAAAAAATATTGTATTATTCAGAATTTCTTACTGATGCATAGACCAGAAAGTGTTACATTCCAAACTAGTGTGATTCTTTTATTTTGATGGAATTGCATCTTGACTAGGTGTCACGTGTACCAGAAAATGCTAAGTGCAGGGATGTTCACAGAACTTTCAAGCTATATTTGCATTGAATTATATTTTTCCTTGTTTACTTGTGAAAATAATTTTACTATGTAGAAACAATAAACAAAAATTTCACATCAAGCTGTACGCAGCTTTACCACCAGTGTGATGGCTGTGGAGTAACTGAAATGTAATATTCGGAGTCTGCAGAAAACACTTGTTTTGGAGTAATATTTGATCAGAGTTGTAAAACGCTGCGTGGCCAATAGAGTGGGATGGTGAGACATGAAGGGAGCTGTTAAGGTTCTTGTATATTTAATGTGTGTGTTTGCTTTCAATAGAGAAGGTACAGAGTTGTGACATGCCATCTTTGCATTCAAAAATATAATTGAATTTTCTGACAGAATGAATATTTAGATTAAATAGATTGTCTTGTGATGTTTGGAGCTGTTAATTTACCTGAACAGAGGCATTTAAAGTAGAAACTGAAAAATTGTATTCACATTTATTTTAGTTAGCGTTAGTTCTACTGCAATTTTTCTTGCATCCTGACAGAATGTTGTTCCAAACGCATGTTTTCAGTTATAGTTTTAATTGGATTTATTTTAAGTCCTTAACTTGAATATTGTTTCACTGTTATTTTGTTGTTTTGGGTATTTTTTTAATAAATCAGGTGATCTGAACCTTAATGTAGTAGCAATGGCTCTGTCAGGCTACACAGACGAGAAGAACTCCCTTTGGAGGGAAATGTGCAGTACTCTAAGGCTGCAGTTGAACAATCCCTACTTGTGTGCTATGTTTGCTTTCCTGACAAGTGAGTCTAGTTCATATGATGGTGTTTTGGTGAGTATTTCTTTTATGTTAGAATTTCAGAATTTCTTTAAGTAAAAGATGCACAAATATACTCACATGTAGGAGAAGTGCTATATACTCCATTAGCTAATCAAATTAGAATATGATGCTGGCAAATGCCATTTTTTTTTATCCTAAACAGACATCTAGCATTAGCAAATGTTGTGTTAGTGAACGGAGTATATGAAAACATGCATAAGCAGCCAGAGTGCCCAATGTCATTCTCACAGAGTAACTTTGTGTGTGTGTGTGTGTGTAATTCTTAAACCTTTAGAACTATAAACTTTACGGTTGGACTCGGTGATCCGGTGGGTCTCTTCCAACCTGGTTATTCTGTGATTCTGTGATATATTATCAAAATAATTTAAGCAGGAAGAAAAAGGGAGAGAGAGGTTAATACTGGAAATGCAGAAAATGCTAAGTGCAGGGATGTTCACAGAACTTTCAAGCTATATTTGCATTGAATTATATTTTTCCTTGTTTACTTGTGAAAATAATTTTACTATGTAGAAACAATAAACAAAAATTTCACATCTTCTGAAATTGGTATGAACTTGCTATGTGATGAGCAAACTAAATCTTTAATTATGAGATACTTTGAGCCTTCAGAGGGGTGACATACTTTGTGGTGTTCTGTAACCAAGAGCCAATGTTTGTTTCAGTAGGAATTATTTATTTTGAGGACAACTGTAATGCAACAAGGTAATTGTCCTAAAACTGTTGAAGACAAAGCTGTCATAATACAATGCTTTTAGGGTGTTAAATAAGAAAAAGTGAAGAATCCCAGAGAAGAGAAACCAGAGTCTTTTTTTTTTTTTTTCTTTTCCATCTCACACTAGCAAGATAAGAATGCTCTTGTGTTCTGGGTGTTATGTAATAATGTTACAGTTGTTTTTTATTGACAAATCGGGAACTGATAGACCACAAGGTATTTTTGCCTTTTTTAAAGTTTTTGCTTTAGTGAAAGCTGATGATACTTACCTTAAAAAAATCTTGCAGTGAATTTCTTGTTTTGGCAGTGTCAATCCCAATTTCTCTTTTGAAAATATCAAGAGGGATAGATATGGGCACAGCTAAGTACCAGAATGAATTTAGTCAGAGTTTTTCCTTAAGTGTCAGATGTAGTAGAAGGATTAGAAACCAGGAAGTAAAGACTATTCCATTGCTGCACCTTAAGTGCCAATATATTTGAGAAATCCATGTTCTGGGTGTTTGGTTGGGTTTTTTTAACTTTTTAGTTGTGATTTTAGGAAGGAATCCAGTAGTTAGAGTGGTTATTTTATAAACACGGTAGAGGAAATTTGGTTTGTTTTTCTTGCCCCTGTGACTTGGTGACACTCTTGGTTGTACATACTAGAACTATATGTCTATATTGCCCAGTCCTAGATGTTTTAAAAATTTCTGTATCCAGAATTTCATGAACAATATACCAGGCTTTCTGCCATCTGAATAGAGTGTTCCAGTAGTCACAGTCTGGCACAGATACCTGTATCTGATTATAAACAATTCATCTGATAATTAGTGTTATCTTTCTTCAGATGTGACGCTTTCTTTGTCCATTATCAAATTTATAGTACTAGGTATACAACAGTGCAAAATTTCTGACTTCTACAAAGTACTGAAAAAATGAAAGCTTGAATGTGATGGTAGTTTTCCCTTTTTTCTCTCTGAAGTATGAAAATAATGTCGCTGTACGAGACAGAGTTGCATTTGCTTGCAAGTTCCTCAATGATGCTCAAGTAAGTCTGTGGTTGCACATATAAGCAAACTGTTGAGGAGGGTTTTATTTAGAGACAAGAAACTGTGGGGTGGAGGGGTGAACAATGGGAGCAATGACTCATGAGTGATTTTGTTTTTCTCATCACAATAATATATAAGGTATACGATAATCTGGTCCTCAGTTTGTTACCTTCAAAAATTTATTTTTTGTGTTTCTTTGCTTTTAATATTTATGACGTGCTGGTTTGTTAAATGTTACTGCATTAACTCTCTTACTGGAGAATATTTGTACTTATTCAGTATTTGTTTCCACATATTTACCTTTTCTTGAATTAAGGCTTGGTTTTACAGCAGGAACACTTTCTTTTAAATTCACTGAAGTATTTAAAGAATACATAACCTCCCTTTTTGCACTTCATATCAGGAGTCTTAAAATTTGTTGATAAATATTTTAATTCTTGCAATATAGTGGATATAGCCACATACCTTTTCCTTTATAAAATCCAGCAAGCAGTGTATTCTGTTAGCAAAAGGCATACTTAAAGAAAGCTATTAAAAGTTTTGACATAGACCAACAGAAATGCATTAGGAAGAGATGAACATATGGCAGAAATTAAGTAAAATATGTATTTTTTCAATAGCTGAACAGGTTTATTGAAAAGCTGACAAATGAAATGAAAGAAGCCGGGAATTTGGAGGGAATACTATTAACGGGGCTCACAAAAGATGGAGTGGATTTGATGGAAAGTTACGTTGACAGAACTGGAGATGTCCAGACAGCGAGTTACTGTATGCTACAGGTTAGTATTTCACTCAAAAATAAATCTTTATAGAAAACAACTAATCATAGTTTCTTTAGTGGTATAATATTGAATCTCATGAACTAAAAATTAGTTTCTATAATCTGTGATGATATATATCATGCCTGTTTTGTGGAATCATCTGAAGCATTAGATGTTGACTAGAGACATGTATCTTCACTCTCTCTGGTTGAGATAGCTTGAGGAGATAATAGGGGAAAGAGGCAAAAAGAAAAAATAGCACTAGCTGAATACCCATTGCCCTGCTTACTGCTGGTGTGTTTCCCGATGTGTTCAAAACATGATTTTTTTGCTTCACTATTTTGGTAGAGAACTGAGGTGAGGGTTTTTTTGTTTGTAGGTATTGGTTTGGGTTTATTTTATGATGTGCTTGTCTTGGCCCTTCCACAGTTGCAGCTCACGCCAGCACTCTGTTTAACTGCATGTGTATTCATAACAATGATAAGGAGCCTGATATGTGACAGAATTTTATAAGCCTTCATCTGACAGGGATGAGTTTGTTGTAGGACAAGGCAGCACAGGCATTTTCAACTGGAGAGGCAGACTGAAGAAAATTTTTATTAAATGTGCATTACAATTTAACAGAAAACTAATCTTTTTCTAGACAAATTACGCTATTATTTCTCGTATCTTGTATTATGTTTTGCAAGGTCTTTTGAAAATGAGTAATATGTATTGCATATCTTCAGTGTGTATCTTGACAGTTTTTCCTGCCTGCTTTAGGGTTCTCCATCAGATGTCCTTAAGGATGAGAGGGTTCAATACTGGATTGAGAACTACAGGAATCTTTTAGATGCTTGGAGGTTTTGGCATAAACGCGCAGAATTTGATATCCATAGGAGTAAGCTGGACCCCAGTTCAAAACCTTTAGCCCAGGTAAATGGAATTTGTGTATGAAGTACAAACAGTCCAGAAAGGATTGTGGCATGGTACTTCTGTAGAAAAAAGTTGCTGGTCACATCTTGTGTTTCGTGAGGATGTGTGTAAAAAAAAGATTTCAACTAAGGCTGCCCTAAAGACAGAGCTGTGGGTTTTTTTCAAACTAATTTTTGAGAACGGACTTAGTAACTGTTTTGATAGAGAGTACAGAATATGGTAAACAAAGCAATGTTTCTTCATATCTAATAGAGGAAATCAGTTCCCTACCATTTTTATTCAAGTGGTTTTTTTTTTTTTTCCTTTCCTTAAATATTTTCTTTCAAATTAACAGGTGGTATTTCAGAAACTAACTTTTCAATAGTTTTTCTGTGGAAACTTGCTGAAAAAAAAAGCCAGAGAGGTATCATCCAGCTGAAGTCTGCATCATGGCGAGGATGATGCTGAAACTAGGGAACTGAGCTAAGAACCAGTTCAAATTGGCTGTTTTAATTGAAGTGAAACCTCTAAGCTACCTTGAAGTCTTTGAACCTAAGCTAAAAGCGAATGGCAGTTTTCATTATCAGTTCTGAACATAAAAACCCTGACACTCTATCCACATGCTATCTATTTAACATCTGGTAGTGGTTTTAACCACCATGGTCTTACCACAGCACCCTCCACTCACACCTGCTAAATCTGTGCACTACAAGCTTCAGGACCCAATGGCTTCCAAGGAAGACTATTTTGCAATTCACATATCTGTCACAACTGTTTAAGGAGAACCGCATCTGTACTGTTCCTAGTGGGAGGAAGTTGAGTTTACTACTCCTTTCTTATGTGACCTATATAAATAATCCCTAAAAAGTTTAAAATATGGGCTCATTGGTATCAAGTCACAACTTCTGTTGGAGACTCAGAGTGGGTCATCTGACTGTAAGGAGGGAGAGAGCAGATTTAATTAAGTGGAGTAAACTTCATTTCTGTCATTACTGCAAGTAAAGCTTTTTACTGTCTTAAATAACACCTTTCCAAATCTTAGCAATTGCACGTGTTTTTATGTGCTTTTGAGGTAAGTGGGCATCATTAAGACCTGCTTCTCGGGACACCGTGCCAAATCTGTAAGCCAAGAGGTTAGAAACTCCTTTATAAGTAGCCTTGGCTTTTCCAGGGCACTCTCTAGAACATCCAGTAAGTCTTTGAACTAATTCATGCATAGTTGTAGCAAAAATGCAACCAAACCAAACAAAAAATGTTTTCTGTTCTCTTTAGGTGTTTGTGAGCTGCAATTTCTGTGGAAAATCAATCTCCTATAGCTGTTCAGCTATTCCTCATCAGGGGCGAGGTTTTAGCCAGTACGGAGTTAGTGGTTCACCAACTAAGTCAAAAGTTACGAGCTGTCCTGGTTGTCGTAAACCCCTTCCTCGCTGTGCACTTTGCTTGATAAATATGGGAACACCAGTTTCCAGCTGTCCAGGTATGACACAATGGGTTTTAGGTGTTCAGCTACAGCATTAGTTAGAGGCCTAATTAGCAGTCCTTGTTGGAAGACCTTCTATTCCATCTTTTTCTTTGTATTTGTATTCATACCATGAATATTTGTGTTCATCATTTTGAGGGAGGGAGGCCATAACTGAAATCTTGTTTACATCCCATCTGATTTTATGATGAAACCTGTGTCTCAGTTCTTTGGTGTTAGGTGGTATGAATGGTTACTTGCTTCTGACTCTTTTCCCAGTGAGATTGTCAGTGAAATTTCATGGTTACACAGATGCAAAGATTCAGGTGTTGGGGTGGTCAGTTTTGTGACCTGTAAAACTATAAGAAATGAGAAATGAGACTCTTGAGATGAATTGTAGGGATGCTAGAGAAATATTGGAATGTAAATGAATTGTTGTTTAGCTGGAAGAGTAAGAGAGAATAAATTTAATGTATATACATTCTGTCACTATAGAAGAATGTATGGATCATGCCGTCACAGCTAGGAGATAATTATGACTGCAGTCTCCTGGTTCTAAACATCTTGGGCACAGTGTTATAGAAAGTCTAAATAAAACTGATTTTGTCCATATTTTTAAGTCAGTCTTATTATAGAGCCATGTGCAGCTGTGCAGTTGTCGATCTATTTTACCTCATTCTTTCACTGATCTGTTGTGACTTCTTTATTGTAATTCTTCCAATTCATAACATTTTTTGTTGCTTTATCTCTATATAATTTATATATATTTATTTTTTAAGCAGAACATTTTGTGTGCAGTAAAATAGGTCCATAATTCACAGGAACATAGTTGGATCACTGAAACATAAATCACTGTTGAAAGAGATCCTGTTTAAAAGTTGTTTAATAGGCAAGCTTAGCATGTCCATAAGAGAAAGAACAGCTGAGCAACATAATTCTTGTTTTGGATTTCCACCAGTTCTTATCTGTTTAATAATTTTACTGACTTATTTTTTTAAATCAGGCCATTTTATTCACATAATGTTCCTACTTTCAAATTTGTTCTAATAGTGTTACTGAGACTGGAATACAAATTAAGCATAATGATTTATGAACATAATGTGGGGGTGGGTTTGCCTCTGCACAGGAGGATCCAAGTCAGATGAAAAAGTGGATCTTAGCAAAGACAAGAAGTTTGCCCAGTTCAACAACTGGTTTACTTGGTGTCACAACTGTAGGCATGGCGGACATGCTGGGCATATGCTTAGCTGGTTCAGGTAAGTTGATGTTACAGTCTTTCTTGTTTCAGATGTGTATGCTTTGCTAAGTAGGACATACCTCCTTTGCTGTATCTGTCTTTATGATGTTTTGTAGGTTTAGAACATGTGCAAAACTTAACTATGATGCTGAGTTTTTCTGAGATACTATATCCCTGCACATACTTAAACATACAGATTACAAAAATCTTTTTAGTTTTATTTTACCTGTTTTTTTCTTTTTTTTTCTGTTATTGCTGTCTAGGGACCATACTGAGTGCCCAGTTTCTGCCTGCTCTTGTAAGTGTATGCAGCTGGATACAACAGGGAATCTCATTCCAGCTGAGACTGTCCAGGCGTAAATATTGTTTGAAAATATGGGGCTCTCTAAAGGCTGTCCATCATAATCCAAGCATATAGTTTAGACAAAGGTCATTTGTGACTTACTGACTGTGAAAAAATAAATTGCTCTTGGATTAGTAAAATGATGTGTGTATGACTCTGCTTGGTAGTTCCTGAAATGAGCCTCTGGATGAAGTATGTGCTCCTTGTTCAGAGATTGAAAAAGTTCAGTTCAAAAACAGTCCTGCAATTCTGGACTGTCTGGATTTTGAACTTCTAATGTTTTCAGGGTAATGACGATTGGCCTTTTTATTTGTGTTCCAAACAAAGCAGTGTTTATATGCTGTTCAAGTGGGCCTTCAAACTAAATGCTTGAAAAGCATTCTTCAGGTGATGCTGCCCATTCCTCTGTTTGGTGTTTGATCACACTTTCTTGTATGCAAACGATCATTTCCTTGTAAGTTCAATATGCAATGTTAATTGCATTCCAAATATTTTTATTTTGAAGAAAAAAACAATTTCTGTCCGTTCTCAGGTTTTGTTAGTAGTATAGCAGTACCTTTGCAATTCAAGGTTTCATTTATTTTACCTACATACCTAGCTGATGTGAATTCTAATGCTAATGAGTCTTGGGGGGTTTGTCTCCTAGTGACATCTACATCCCAGAAATGAGTTTCCTGAAAAGCCACATGTCTGTTTCAGTGTAGAGTGCAGGGAAACTACAGGAGGCTTGGTTAATTTTTAACATAGTATTGTAAAGATCTGAAATCTTAAGGACTGGAGACTTGTAAATAAACTTAAGTTTTAAACTACATGCTGAATTTTGACTATAAAAATGTTTGAAGACTTTTGGAAAATCAGCATTTCCCTGTACTTCTGAAATATGCTAGGTGAAAATCCACCTATACAAATCCTGTTTCCGGTCCCTAGTGGATGCCAGTCTGCTCCCAAAAGGCTGCACAATTTTAGCCCATTGAAGAGAATTAGTTCTAGCTTTGTTACTGGGTGGAATTAAGGTTATTTGTTAACTTGAGAAGTCAATGATGTTCTGCAAATAGTGTGCTAGGAGCTAATTGGAATTGTTGTCCTTGATTTTGTAGGCAACAACATTCACACAAATTAGGGAAAAAAACCTGTTTTAAGGTATGTGATAATAACATCAGTTTACTTGGTGTGTGTTTATTTACTCTTAGAAACAGGGTCTGAGTTACTTGTGTGCTATTAAATGCTAAAAGAAATGCTAGCAATAAGCTGGTACAGTACTGCTAGGATGTGAAAATCGGTGTTTTAAGACAGAATATATCGTAATCTGCCATGAGTTCCAAGTGCTTTAGTGTAGTTGCAAGTAGGTATAATGTGGAAATGCTTTTGGTATATGTACATGATTATATTCAGGACTTCAGGTTATATTTTCTGATTTAGCATTAATATAATACATCTGCGACATTTATTCTCATCTAAAATTCTTGCCTAATTGACAGATCTTTCTGAAGTTAAAACAACAGGTACGTGGTATTTGTAGGTATGGGAGGGCACGGGGTGTTTTTTTCTTGTTAGAATATTTATTTATCTTTCGGGTATTTTTGCACTTTATGTTGCTGTTGAAGAGCCTGCAAAATGTTGCCCATTTATAAATGTAAACTGGGGTTTAATTTATGATACCATATTTATATAAATATAGGCAATAAAACACTTGCTTTTTAGAAATGAGGATTTGTAAGTGTCAAGGGTGTGGTTTTATTCCTTGGTAGTAACGATGACTAGCATTTTCTTCTGGTAAGTTCCATGTCCAAGTGAATGGAAATGGTGTCTCATTTTCTTATGTAAAGAAAAAACATATGTGTCATTTTCAACTTGACTATATCTGTTTGTGTGAAATTCTGTCACTTCATTAAATTAGATGCTTACTTTGATACTGAGCATGTCTTTGAAGTGTTTTGGATTATGAATGTGTGCATATTCTTGCACAGAATAACTACCAGCTTTGACCATTGTAATTGGTAATCAAGCTTTCAGGCCAGTAATTACACTATTTGCAAAATTCACAGGGAGGTGTATGGTTTTTAATGATCAGATTGTCCTGCACAGTACATCACTGCACAGCTGCATTCTGGTGGCCTCCCTCAGGATCCCTACTGGAACTGAATTTCCCCAAGAGAACTTCCAAAATTTTAGTCTGTTCCTCCCTGTCATGCTCGCTAACTGCTTTCTGTACCTTAACCAACTACGATATAAAGCCATTCACCCTCTGGGCTGTCACAGTGGAGAGGGAAGTCAGGGTAGCTTACTGGCCCACAAGGAGGGCTACTCCCAGCTTTCTTACCTGGGTGTCCTTCTGTCCCATTACTACAGGGCTTTGAGCTGGAGTGACTTAACCACTTAGTGATTATTTCCATATCCACCAGACTTGCCAAGGAGAAGGTTGGCAGGAGAAGGTGGGGACAGCTGTACTGCAGCATGGCCACTGTAACAACAGCTATCTCCTGTGACTCCACACAAGGGCTGATGGGATGCAGCTGTGTCATTGCCCTCACAAAGTGCAGACATTGTGTTACCATGCATTCCCTAAATAAAACTCTCTACCACCTGTTGCATAGTTTTTATTTGCAGTTTAGCCTGCTGGACAGCTAAACTAAACTGCTGGTTTACAAACTGTTTTTCTCCAACTTCCAAACAAAATAAGTTGTCTTTAAAACAAATTCCTTGACTGAAAATGGAGGTGTCTATAAGCACAAAGCGAGCAATCTTGAAAAGGCACTAGATTTTCCTAGTAAGCCTGAAGCCTGGGTATGTGGAAGGTTAATGGACATGGCTAAAGTTTATTTTAATTACTTAGAAATATTTATTAATTCACACATGATATTTCCAAGGTTAGATTTTACTTTCATTGTGTGACCTTAAGAAATGTAAGAATTCTGCTATGTGCTGTGGGCAGCCTGGATAGTAACAAAAATTGGGAACTGTATGGAAGTTTCTATGATTCAAGTTAGGATGACAAACTGCCTGAATCTGCTTGTACTTTGGCTTAGACTCCCACCAAGAACTAAGGTTGTGAGGGGAACTCGGCAGTGCTTGAAATCCCCAAGCCTAACTAGCATCTTCCAAGCTTAACATCACTGCAAAAGGCAAGTACCTCGTGCTTGACTTTGTTAAACTGTATCAGTTATGATAGAACAGGAGTCACCATGTGTCACCGAAAACAGCACTCATAAGATGACAGTATTTCAACACAAACAGTTAAATCTAGTTGGACCTTTTATTGGACAATAGACCATTTTCAAGATGCAAAATACCGTGTTCAATAAATTTGTATCAAAGCAAATTAAAAAAAAAAAATCTTTACATTAAAACCCTACCCCGTATCTTCAATATGAGTTTGTAGTACTCTAAAGTATCCTTGAACTTCTACCAACAACAAAAAAACACCTACAAAACTTCAGTTTCCACCAATTCCAATCCTGTAATAGAACATTCCTCATTGATGCAAAAGGGTTAAATATATATAGACAGTGAGATGTCAACAGAAGTGGTATTCTTGCTGAATAAATAGTTTAAAAGAAAACATTCTTCACCATCAATACGTGGCACATGTAATAGCATTTCAGTATATTTGCTAGAAAGAAATGCAACTCTGCTACCATGCTGTCAGGCAAGAAAGTCAGGGTACTGTTGTCCCCTCTGATGCTCTAAATACATGCTAAGAAAAATCAATTGTTCCTCTCAATACCACACGGGAAATATTCAGGGAAATCATGAATAATTTTTAGTGCTTCATTGTAGAGTTCCAAATCTGAAACAGGGCAAAGAAAATGGTTATGATGTATAAACTGAATTCCCCACAAGCAAATAACAGCATTAAAGCACTGCTTATTTTAAGGCAATATAGCTGAGCGTTCCCAGTACCTCTCATCCTCCCCAGTTTTCTCAAGCCAGCCACAGTCTCATTGCTTGCTTTCTGGAGGGTATTTTTAGGCCTGCTAGGTGCACAATCATATAAGGGCCAGTGAATGCAAGAACAATGTGGCTGGGAGAACTGTCAGATCATGATCTAGACTGGCTCCAGCTGTGAGTCAGTCCTTACGGTTTGACAGTAAACCAGTGTATTTTGTACAGAATCTTTCCCATGGCACTCTCCTTTTCTACGTTCTACTCCATATCTAGCACCTCGTCCACAAATAGAGATAACCAGGCTCTCCCTTCTTACTTATTTAAGGGTTAAGAACACAAAATTAATTTGTCATAATGTATATCATTACTTACCAAATGGACTTTTATCTTCTCTGAACTGGACATAGGACATGCACATGATGGTTGCCTGATTTGTTACTCTTCCTACTACTTCAAGAACTCCTGAGATCTCTTCATCTAGCTAAAAAATATACCAAATATGAAATTATTACTACTAAATTAACTGCCATTTCTATTGCACGGTGCTTAAGCCACGAACTCTACACAACTGACTGCTTGTTCATGGCAACAGTTTTCATTCTACATCACATAATACTGAACTACTGAACACCCCCATTCTTCTCCCAAAATAAACCCATAAAAGCCTTGAGCTAGTTAAGTTTGCAAGTTTTGTAACACCAACCAACACAAAAAAAAAAAGAAAGAAAAGAAGCAGCCTCAGAGTGAAGATCAGTTTGTAAGCATATAAAACTGTCACTTAGTCACTGAGCAGAGGCTAATCTAGGACAAAGCAAGCAGAAGGATTCAGATTTTAATCCACTGCATTCAAACATGAGTAAATTACAGAACTCTGTAAGAGCTAAGGAGGTATCATATATGCCAGAGAGCAGTTCCAATATTCCAGATTTGCAAGGTGTAAGGGGAAATAATTTTTTCAGTAATATGTCAGTAACTATTCAGAATACAAGGACATTGGAACCTGACAACAGCAAGCCTTCTGCTGAACAATGGGCAGGGGGGAGGAGGCTAAACATTTCGTCTTACTCCAAAATCATATGGGTTGAACACATTTTCTTTCAGTTTTAAGATACTAAATATAAAAAAGCAGTACTATTTCAGTAGCGTTTTTCCAAAATATCTTACTTTTAGCTAATAAGTTTCCTGGAACACAGCAATAGATTGCCTCCCCTCCCTTTAATCTGGGCTTCTGTGTTGAAAGGAGGACCTACATACATGCAAACAAAGAGGGGAAGGAGGGGGAGTTAGAAAGCATATACAAGTTCCTCCATTAATTTCAACTAGAGACATGCTGGCTACTTCTTTGCACACATGCTTTTCCCTTCCCTTACAAAGGAATACTGACTGCAAAGTCCCTAACACTGCAGCTATACGTTTATGAAATTTGACCAGTTACTCTTTTACGGAAAGTTGTGCAATCTTTGGTTAGATGCTGACATCTGAAGATTTAACAACCCAAGGAAACCTTTTCAGCGAGTTCCATGAAAGACATTTTTTTCAATTTTAAGAAGAAGCCAAGAGGCTTTACATTTATAAGACAACACTGTTTGAAAGAACAAACTGCATTTTTCATCAACAAGGTAATACTACTGCCTTGAAAATCAGAGATCATTATGTGCAATTATTTCACATGGAAATGGCCAGATTTCTCAGCATTTAACAACTCATTCAGAGAAAAAGATGGAAAGGTCACACACACGTTCAGTTAAGACACAGCATTTGCCATCATAATCACAAATAAAATAATGCTTTACTTACAACATTTCTTAGAGGACAAATAATAATACATAGACGGAAGAGAATGCTAGGGTGTTACTCCTTTAATGGTAAGTGATAACAAAGGAAGCAATATTTCTGTGCCGTAGTTATCCACCGCATCAGTTGCTTGATTTAGGGGTTTTTTTTAAGAAAGAATGCTTCAAGCTAAGATGAAGTTTATTGGAATGGTATGACAAGTGTTCTAAGAGTAAAGAGGAATGTCAACTCAAGTGAATCCTGAGAATATCATGTTATTGGTTTTTTTTCAATTATCTTCCCAAAATATTCTGTTAGGCAGGTAAAGATAAAAGGAATAAAGTGGGAGGAAAAGTGAAGGGAAATAGAGTTAATAGAAGTACTGGAATATACTACACTGTAAACACACACAGTTAAAACAAAGTAGCCAAATAAGGGCGTGTCTGACAAGGAATTAACTCCCTGTTTCAATAGCAGCTAAAAATTGATGAAGACGAAGGCAGCTCATTAATATGAAGACTGAAAGTTAGCTGCAAGATGTAAGAAACTGAGGAGGAGGGAGAAAACACAGTTATTGGTGTTTATTTTTAACTCCTGACTGAAACCTCACTGCACACACTGGTTTCAGAACAGATAATACCTCAAGGAAAAAGATATATTCGAGGTGGCCACACCTCAAATACTGTGTTCAGTTTTGGGCCACTCACTATAAGAAAGACATTGAGGTCCTGAAGCGTGGCCAGAGAAGAGCAACAAAGCTGGTGCAAAGGCTGGAGAACAAGTCCTATAAGGAGCAGCTGAGGGAACTGGGTTTGTTTAACCCAGAGAAGAGGAGGCTGAGGTTATTTATTGACCTTACTGCTGTCTACAACTACCTAAAAGGTTGCAGAGAGGTGGGTGTTGGTCTCTTCTCCCAAGCGATAGGTGATAGGACAAGAGGGAATGGCATCAAGATGCGTCAGGGGAAGTTCAGATTGGACATTAGGAAAAATTTCTCCACAGAAAGGGTTATCAAGCACTAGAACAGGCTGCCCAGGGAGGTGGTTGAGTCACCATCCCTGGAGATTTTAAAAGCTGGGTAGATAAGGTCCCTGGGGACATGATTTAGTAGTAGATAGGTACAGTTGGAGTAAATGATTCTATGATTCCATATTTTTGTATTTATATATAAAAAATTTTCCTTTTTTTTTACTATCCAAAAATGCAAGGCATGCACAGGATTCAGAACAGCCAAAACCTCAGGGAACAGAGATGCATTTTTAGACGGGAAAAAAAAATACAAGGTATGCAACAGTTTTCAGAAGAGACAAAACATCTAGTTATCCACAAAAGGCAACACCAAGAATTTCAAAAGTATTCCTTAAATACCGGTTCGCTCAGCTCCACAGTCGTATGCTTCCCTTCTCCATCTGAAAGCACAAAAAGCTTCCCAGTGGGATGAATCTACAAAAGAACCATCACAGAACGGTTTGGGTTCGAAGGGACCGTAAAGATCACCCAGTTCCAACTCCCCTGCCACGGGCGGGGACACCTCCCACCACACCAGGCTGCCCAAGGCCCCGTCCCGCCCCGAGACGCCAGGCAGGTGCTCTCAGAGGGCAGATGTGCCTCAGAGATTCGGGGGGCACCGGGGAAACCGCCAACCTCCCCACGCAGGGCCGAGGCCCCAGGCAAGGCCCTGCCCTCGCCGACACCGCCCCGGGGCCCTGCGGCCCGGCCCAAAAGGGCAGGGCGCGATCGCCGAACAGCCCACGGACCTTGACGACGCGTCCCACGAAGCAGACGGGCTTCCCGATGTGCTGCGCCAGGTGAGCGGTGGCGATACGCGGCCGCGGCGCCTCATGAACGTCTCCCATGGCGGCGCGGGTTTTCCCGCCCTCGGCCGGCGGGAGGGGGAGGGAAGGCGGGCGAGCGCCGTTGCCCCTGCCAACCAGGAAGATTGACAGGGGACTGGGGAGCGCATTATAAGGTGGGGCGGGACTTAATCGCCGAGGGCCGTGGCTTCGTTGTCTGAAGAGGTGTCACTTCGCTGTTGGGGTCGTGGCTTCGTACCGGGGTTTGATGCGGAACGGGGCGGGGCTTAGAGGTTGGGGGCGGGGCTTCGCCGCCGGCCGAACGCAACCCGGAAGCGGAGGCGAAGGTCGGTGCGCGGCGGCGGCCTCGGGCGGCCGGGGGCGTGGGTGGCAGTAGGGCCAGGGTCAGCGCGGCGCGGATTCCGGCTTCCCCGGGGCCCAGCCCCATCCGATCTATATTTCGTTAGTTAATCCTTTCCTTCCTAAATTAACCCCTTGTTTTCCCTTCTGTGCGCCAAACACAGCGCAGGAAGGACATGGATCTGTTAGAGTCCGGAGGAGGGCTACGAAGATGATCAAGGGGCTCAAGCACCTCCGCTTTGAGGACAGGCTGAGAAAGTTGGGTTTGTTCACCCTGGAGAAGAGAAGGGTCCAGGGAGACCTTAGAGCAGCCTTCCTGTACCTGAAGGGGGCTTATATGAAGGCTGGAAACGGACATTTTACAAGGGCCTGTAGCGATAGGACTAGGGTGAATGGCTTTAAATTGGAGAGGGGCAGAATTTAGACTAGACATTGGGAAGAAATTAATCTCAATGAGAGTGATCAGGCATAAAACTGGGGTGCCTAGAGAAGTTGTGGATGCCACATCTCTGGAGGTGTTCAAGGCGAGGTTGGATGGGGCCTTGAGCAGCCTGGTCTGGTAGGAGGTGTCCCTCCCTGTGGCAGGGGGTGTGGAATTGGATGACCTTTAAGGTCCCTTCCAACTCAAACCATTCTATGATTCTGCAGCAGGCTGAGAGAGTTGGGGTTGTTCAACCTAGAGAAGAGAAGGCTCCAGGGAGACCTCAGAGCAGCCTTCCAATGTTTAAAGTGGTCCTAAAAAAAAGTGGGAAGGGGCTCTTTATAAGGGAGTGAAGGGATTGGATGAGGATAACTGTTTTAAGCTGAAAGAGGGGGGATTTAAATTAGATTTTATGAGGAAATATTTTACTGTGAGGGTGGTGAGGCACTGGCACAGGTTGCCGAGAGAAGTCATGGATGTCCCATCCCTGAAGGTGTTCAAGTCCAGGTGGGATGAGGCTTTGAGCAGCCTGGTCTAGTGGAACATTTCCATGACAGGAAATGGAATTGGTTGTTCTTCAAGGTCTCTTACAACCAAAACCATTCTATGATTCTGAAACGAGCCAGTCAAAAGTGGGGATTATACTGCTGTATTTATTATTGGTGGGACCTCACCTTGAGTACTGTGTGCAGTTCTGGGCCCCACAATTTGAGAATTATGTGAAGGTCCTTGAATGCATCCTGAGCAGGGCAACAATGCTGGTGAAAGGGCTGGAGGGAATGACTTCTGGATCCTTGAACGCATCCAGAGGAGTAGCCAAGGACTCTAGATTTGCCTAGTGCAAAGAAAAGGAGAATGAGGACCTCATTGCTCTCTGCATCTTTCTGAGAAGGGGAAGTGGAGAGGGAGATGCTGATCTCTTCTCCCTGGTACCCAGTGACAGGAATGGTTCACAGTTGCACTAGGGGAGGTTCAGACTGGGCAGTAAGAAGCATTTCTTTACCACCACGGTGGTCAAATACTGAAACAGGCTTCCTAGAGAAGTGGCTCATACCCCAAGTCAGTGTTTTAGAGGCATTTGGGAAATGCCCTTAATGACATGTATTCACTTTTGGTCAACCAGTTGGACTAGATGATTGTTGTAAGTCCCTTCCAACTGAAATAGTCTAATCTGTTCTGTTTTGTTCTATTAATTTTATTTCATTTCACTGTTAAAGAACTTACACTGCATCCTCAAGGTTAGAGCAATAGATGGATTTGAGACAAAGCTAGCATCTGGACATGGAGCTCTAACCATAAGTCTTGTCTTTGTGTGCATTCTCCCTGACCATCCCTTGTATGGAGAGGTTCCTCCTGATTGGTCTTGTAGCAAAGGTGGCTAACGGTATCCTGAGCTGCATTAGAAGGAGTGTTGCCAGCAGGCTTAGGCAGGTGATTCTTCTACTCAGCTCAGAATTGGTGGGGCTACACCTGGAATGCTGCATCCAAGTTCTGGGTATGAGAGAGATGTGGATGAAGTTCAAGGAAGGGCCACAAAGATGATGAAGGGTCTGGATCATCTCGCATACAAAGAAAAGCTGAGAGAGCTGGGACCATTTGACCTAGAGAATAAAAGGCTCAGGGGGGGATATTATTAACATGTATAAATGCCTGAAGGGAAGATACAAAGAAGTCTGAGCCAGGGTCTTTTCTGCGGTGCCCAGTGACAGAACCAGAGGCAATAGGCACCAGATGAAACACAGGAAGTTCCTTCTAAACATCAGGGAACACATTTTCTCTGTGAGAGTGACCAAGCACTGGCACAGGTTGCCCAGGGAGATGGTGGAGTCTCCCTCCTTGGAGATACTCAAAAGCTGTCTGGACATGGTCCTGGGCAGCCAGCTGTAGGGACTCCTGCTTAAGCAGTGGGTTGGACAAGATGACCTCTGGAGGTCCCTTCCAGCATCAGCTATTCTGTGGTTCTGAGATTTCCTTTCTGTTTCCAGGACTGGTGTTTCAGGAAATACTTGAGAAAATCTAACTCTGCCCTGGCTTAAAAGGGTAGCCTCAAGCCCACCCATATGCTAGCTGTTTCTTTTAACCAGCCATAAGTTGGTTAAGCACGCCAGCCAACACAAATTGGGTTTTGTTAGTTGACTGGGTTAGTGCGATGGCTTGGCAAGCTGAACCTGCTAGCCAGGGAAGCAAGCAAGCATGCCATTGGCCACAAGCTGTGCAGAAGGGACTCATGGATGGGAAGGAGAGTGCTGTGGGGTTGTGTCTTCGATAGCTGGTTGTTGTTGCCTCCGTGTCACTACGCCATTACCTTTTCAGTATTTATTTTGCAAGAGAATATCATCATGTCTTTAGCATTTTCAGAGATTTTAAAGGATACCTCAAACATTGTTTATGAACACATGTTTTATAAACAAAATTGGAGCAAGATGCAGCAGGCGGCTGCTGAGTGGCTCTTTAGGGCTATTTGTCTGCCACCTTTGAAGGGTCAGCTGTTAAAAAAAACCACATTGTAGAAATTCTTAAAATTGCATGTTGGTAGCATGCTTAGCTGCTGTTTGAAGTTTGCATGGAAAGTAGGTTTCAACCTACTGAGTATTGTAGCTAATAAACATCTAGCTTTCTGTTTTAGCATTTTCTGTCTTCTTCAGAGTTTTGAGTGTTCACATTGGTTTGAGTACTGTTATTCCACTCCTGACTTTGCCTTTATGACCTATGCTTTAATTGTCTGACTTGATTGTGGTTGCTTTTTTATGATTCAGGATCGTTGAGTGTTCTTATACTATGGTAATTTGAGTTGCATAGTTCTGGTATTTTTGCTTCCTTTAAATTTTAGAAAAACTTTAAAAATAAATACTCAGATTTTATATAAGTAAAAAAGTTCTTTGTTAGTGTTTTGTTATGTGTGTATGTATATATATATATCTCCTTTTTTTTTGTATTTGTGTTTTTCTTGACACTTATTTCTTTCTTCTGCTTTCAAGAAGCAGAGACCAAAGGAATATGACTAATTTTAATGCCAGATAAAAGACAGGTGTTTTTCTTCATAAAGCAGTACTTCACACTAGGCCAAAAGCTTTTAAGCTGTTCATGGTGTCACAGAGAAATCTTTAAGACATGCATATTCTTGACCCTTAAATTGGTTGTTTCCATGTTATAAGCAGGGCTATACAGGGCTGTAAACATTTTGTTCTTTTTCTGATTGCTACTTTATTGGTGAATCACAGCAGATGCTTGTATGAAAGAGAGAGTTGCTTTCCTTGTTTCCGTCTCCTCCTTCAACAGATTATGTAGGTTAAACTGCTAGATGTGAAATTACTCTGGTTTCTGCTTTCAGGTCAGTTTTATATCTTGTACTGACCTAATTTCATCATTTATGTAATTACTGGCAGTGCCACTGCAATTCTGCTCTTCTCTATGGGCATCCTCTCTTTATGTTTGTCTGCATCTTTGGTGCTTTTAATATTGAATTGCCTTTCTCCTCCTGTCACTTGTGAACATGCAAGGAAAAGCTGAAAAGTGATGCCAAATACTCTAGGATCTTCATGGTATTGAAAAAAATTACTGGATGTAATGTATTGGCTCGGCTCAAAGGTCACCCATACTTCTTGTAAAAGGAGACTGACAAAATGCAGGAGGAATAAATTAACCGCTTTATGCAGCTCTGTAACTCATCTTTGTCCAATTCCACGTATGTTCTCCAAGCCTCAGAGAAAGACAAAATATTTCTTGCAGCCTTAATGAATTGCTCTAGTTCACAGTGTATTACTTGCTTATCACTGAAACGGTGCCAAAAGTGTTATTTTTAACTATCAGTGATTGAGATTAGAGAAAGGAAAAATTGTGTTCACTTTTTGGTGAGGAGGAAACATGAGGAAAAGGGAATTACATATTCCTACCAAGGGAGATTTTTATCTTTAGGCAGCGAATTCAATTTCAGGTCTCCTATAGAAATAAAATTAATCCCATCTGGAAAGGAAAAGTGCTATGCTACACAGGAGAAATTACTGTAGGAACGTGGTACTGTCCCTGAATAGCAGGTGTATTTTCTGTGATTTTGTGTTGACAGGGTTTTTTTATCTAAAAAAAAAAATAAATGTTTTTTTTCCCTCTAGACTGTGACCACGCATTCAGGTCCACAACTTCAAATTTAATTTTTATTCTGAAATTAAACTTGTGCAGAAATCTGTTGTTCTCAGCTTTTGTTAATCTACAAGTAGTAAAACTCTAGCCTGATTCTGCAAGTGCTTAAACTGTGTTCTTATCTCTAAGAGCAGGAGTGTTTACATTCAACTCTGTGTTTCTTTGTTGGACAGAGGCTTTGTTCCGTTTTTAACATGCAATATAAGAAATTTAGTGGTTGCATTTCCCCCTTGCTGAAAAGATTTATGTTTACTTTTGAAGTCAACAGTTAATAAAATTCTTAAGAGAGCAGATAACACCAATGTCCCAGTATTGCCTGTCTACAGCATTTCTTTTACCTACACCATACTGTATACAGCTCTACTTTTTTTTTTCCTGTGCCCCCCTTCTATGCTGTTAGTTATTCTTTGTTATTTATTTTAAAATCAATACTGTGTTCAGCAAAGGTACTGAAATACTGCAAGTAGTGGTTGGCAGGTTCCTTCCTCTGCATCAGAACCTGTGAAATCTGCAAGCACGAGTGTTTTTCTATGTGGAGAAGCAAACAGCTTCTGTAAGCGTGTTAGTCTTTTTAATACATGGATTCCTTACTACCTCCCAAACATTCACAATCACAAAACAGAATATATGCTATTTTCTTACTGCTGGAGCAGCAGTTTGCTTAAGAACTGGAGGCCTGAAATTAGGGGGTAGTTTTGTTAGTTTTGTTTAGCTTTCTGTTTCAAGCAAAAGGATGCAGGGAGCGGGATTCTTATTTTCTGTTTGACAAATACCGCTTGCAGGGAAATTAAGTTAACACTGCTTCAGAAACTGAAAACTAGAGTAAAGATCAAGCCTCGTGTATGTAGATGAGATTAATTTTGTGGACTTTAGAAAAAGTGGTATACGCGGGCTGCTTTCTGTCAAAAGGAAGAAGTCTAGTAAAAGTGAGAAATGAATTTCGCTAGATCAAATTGTACAGATTGTTAATTTACTCTGAATTGAAATGTCTATTGTCCTTTAAGCAGTGACGTTTAGTGTAGTTAAATATGCAGAATTTGAAGAACGACAAATCCATATTTTCCTCTACAACTCATTTGTGCCACATATATAGGGATTAAGATGATTTTCTTTGTGCAAGAAAGAAGGGATGGGGAATACTACGTGATAGAGCTTAAAACTGTACAATAATGGAGATCTCAAAGAGACAGAAATGTGACTGGAGCAGCTGCAGCTCTGACACCTGAAGTGGCTGTCTGGAATCTGAGCCTTTACCAAAGCTATCTGTTAGATTTTACACATCAAGTTGATTTTACTTCTTGTTGTTACACACTTAAAATGAAGGTAGAATTGTGTTTTAAACTGTTCGACAGCTGCCTCTCCTTCATACATCATCGCAGCAGAAACCTGACTCTTGAGCATTACAACACCGGTTTTTACCACTTGAGCTATGGGACTGACAACTCTAATTGGTAGCAGAAGAAGACTTACTCCCTGAGGGCTGAAAAAGGAATATGCTGCTGGCGCCATGTGTTGAGCCTGGGTGCGGGGGAAGGTAAGGAATAAATGAGGTAATTAGGAGTTTCTACTCTGTAATCTCCATGGAACTGGAAATATCAGTATTTCACGTGGTAAGGTAGGAGAACAAGCAAAAAGGAAGAAAGTGTAGATAAGTAACTTTTTATTTTTAAATACCGCCTAGCTGGGACTGGGTAGTTTGTTCTATTCTTGTGTATGTCAGTCTAGTTTATTTGATTGCTAGAAATTGCACTGCGCCATTATAAGCAAGCAGTAGCTGGCCAGCCTGCGGGATATTCAGTCTCTAAGTATCAGGTATCAGGCCACAGTTTGAATTGTTGCTGCTTTTGCCATATTCTATTTATATACTGTTCTGAAAACCAGTGCTTACACTTGATACAGGACTTTCTGTGGTCTGGAGTGTGGAAGTGCTTGCTATTGCTTTTAACAGCAGAGTGTGAGGCAGTTTATATCTGGTGAATAGTCAGTGCTGACTGTGCAGTTCATTGCTACGGGTCACTGGCTAGGGCAAAAAAAGTCTTGCTTATGGGACCATGAACATTTGGGTGGGAAGTGAGGAATTTTGGATTAATCCAGGATTTTTACCTTTCTTGTTCAAATCCAAACATTGCATGGTAGCAGTCTTCTCTCTTTCTCACCTTCTGAAGATTCTTCTTTGTTAAATTTAGTGTGAAATAATGTTATTGAAACATGACACTGTACACCTCTTTTCTTTAGGCTGGACTCCTTTCCTCTGTTGGAGGTGTATGTTAGACGTTCCTATTGGTTTGTCAGTCCCTTCTTTAAATGTTGGTATCTGCAAAGCGTATCAGGATTCTGCTCCTCAAACCCTACTTCTAACTTGAAATGCCATTTTTCCACTTTTCCTAGCTCTGTATTGGTAATTTAGTAAAGAAAAGCATCGTATACATTTCTTTAAACCTTCCTTCTCTGTGTTCGGCACAGTGTGTTTCAGCCAGACCATAGGCTGCTCCATAGACTAGCATTGTCCAGTGGTCTGAGTTCAGCCCTCAAGGGCTGGAGGCGAGCACGCCTTCAAGTAGTGACTGCTGCTGCGGTGCCCCTATCCTTTTCTCATTGTCCCAGTGCTATGGACAGAGCTGCTTTTGCAGGAGGTGTCTGGGGAGACCCTCAGTTGCTGCATTCGGTGGTGCCAATTAGGAAGAAAACTGAAGGTAGACAGTGGTACATCAGTACTCCTCTAGATAAGCTGAACCTGTGAATATGTGCTTTGTGTGGTTCTGTTAGCTGTTCTTCACAAGAGTGGTGCTTCCTTATAAAGCTTTTCTTATAACTTTTTGTGGAAGAAGAGAAGCTTCCTTGAGTCTACATTTAATTAAGGCCAGAATAATTAGGTAGTTTGCTTAGAAGAACAACCATGATATAGCCATGTTTATGGGGTGGTTCATAGGACTTAATTTTATAAAAGCTGGCCCAACTGCCTACCTTTTGGCTAATCCCTAGGGGGTTTTAATGTGAATTTGTCTTTCTTACGCTGTTAAGAATTGCTTCAGTGTTATCTTCCAGTCTTGAGAGAGAAGAGATACTGAGCATAATCTTTCCCAGTGCATGTTTTTATCCCATGAATAGAATGGTTTCTTTGTTTTGTTCTAGCCATTGCGAACCCACAGTCCTTAGCTGCTTTAGAAGATTCTTTTAATGAATTATTGTTATGAAAATATTGCAAAATATGATTTTGTTGCAGTTTCTTTTAAGGAAATGAGTGGTAACTGTTAATCAAATACATCCAAGTGTTAAGCTGTCTCTAAGACTACAAACTGAAAAAATGAAAATATATGGTATACTAATATTGTAGGTAGCGGTTGGTCTTTTTAATTGATACACAGGCACTTAAGACTGAAATTCTGTGGTGCAGTTTGCTTCATTCAGGTATTCCTGCATTATAAAGCTGCATTTTCTGTAAGATCTGTGTGTTTCAGCTTCAAAGTTTAGATGCTTTAGAAATGACTCTGGTGAGAAAGTTTGTGTAACAACAATTTGAGGTAGCAGAAAAACATGGAAATGTGCTGGATAAATGCTGAAAGGAATTCACTTCAGAAAAGTTGAAGTTTTGGGGTTTTTTTAATGTTCCTTCTTCATTCATAACTTTATAGGAAACTCTTTTATACTTTACTCTCATTTTGCCTACTGAAGTAATTTGCTACGTAAAAAGATAATCTATCTGACATACAAATGCTTGATATTTCAAATCTGGTAAGAAGGATTAAGCTGTAATATTATGTAGGTAGCCTTTGGCATGGTATGAACCTCTTATGGTAAATTCTGTTATCTTTATTTAACATGTTTTGTCTTCATTTTAGGTAACGACTTAGAAGAAAAAAAAGAAAGAGGCTATGTTCAGTTTCTTCCGGAAAAGTCAAGATTCAAAGAAGGTTACAGCACCGGAGAGAGAAGCAGATGGATTTGTTATTGTGGGTAAGTGGTGCTTCTGTATAAAGTGATTCTTACAATCTTTGAAATATTAACAGTTTTTTTAGGTGCTTAGACCAAATGAAATGTTAAGAGAAGCCATAATAAAAATTGTTCAGAATTCTTACTTTTCCTGAAGGAGTATATATTCTTAGTCTCATCATTTGGACTGAATAGCTGAAATTTTATTACATAGGTAAGAACTCTTGTTCAACAGCATTGAAAATGTAGTTTCTTGTTTTCCTCTTCTATTGTGATAGAGGAGAAGTTGTGTCCTTACAAAACAAGAAAGCTCGAAGTTGAGACTTCTAGCTTTATAATTAGAGTTGTGGGAAGAGTATATCTTACTGTGGTTGTTAGAAGACTGTTCTTTTTCCCCAAGTTTGTTCTTTAATTAATGTTACCCCCAAAGTCTTTTTATATTAGAAGCCAAGAAGCGTCTGTCTTTCTAGTCACATGGCAAATGTAGATGTTCTCAGAATCTGACTCTTGCCCGGTTTGATAAAAATTAAGTAGTTTAGGGTTTTCTATGTCTTTTTGTTATTAGGAAATTAATTTAGAGCGTGCTCACTTGTGAACTGGCTGGATTTGCAGCTTTAATTTGCTGTTTTAATTTAATTTGCAGCTTTAATTTGCTGGATTTGGCTCTTTCACAGCCTTGTTGGATGGCTGACGTGTGCAGGACATAAAGACTTTATGGCTGTCATGCTGTAACTGATCCTTTTCTTTTTCCTCTTCTAAATATTTGTGATTTCCTCCTTGTAAATCTGTCATCATCAATATTCAGTTTCTGCTCCTCTGATTTACTGACTTGTTCTTATCAGGAATGTTACTTAAATGTTTCTCTATTTAAGTGTTACTTCTTGAGCATTTTCAAGTCACAAAAGCCTCCAGGTTATTGAAATTTAACAATGCAAGACTGTTGGAACTCTTTTTGAGAACTCACTTATATTCTTTGTCGTAGTTCTCCACTAGAACAATTATCCCCAACTAGTTGGTACAAACAGGTCTGGTTTCACATTTGTGACTGTGTGTTGTCAAGTTTAATGGTTGTCTTCCACTAAATTTTGTTCATCTATGCTGGTTTTGATGGCTACGTCAAATCACTCCAGGACTTGCATTGTGGAAGGGTCAAAGGAGGCACATCTTCATCCCAAAGAAGTCTGAAGAGTCTCATATTTTGTAATAGGCAGAGTTCTGCACTCAAATCTGGCTTATGTCCCACAATTGCTGGTCCTGCTTCTGCATTCAATGTAGGTTCATTCTTTTTTCTGGAAATGCTGTCACTGACTGTTTAAACTTTGTTCACATAAATTCATATTTACTTAATCTGTTAAATAGGAACTTAAGAGCTATCAATTTGCTTGACTTTTCCATTTTGTTATTTCTATTTTGGTTTTTTTTTTGTTGAGACAGAGATTAATTTATCAGACTGCAATGAAATGGACAGTAATTTCATGCTAAGTAACTTTATTGGGCAAAACAATTTCCGTCAGCCTTGTCAGTGGAGGATATCACTGTCTTGCTAGATGGATGTAGTTACAGAATTACAGGTCAGCGCTTCAGCAGATACTTTATCTAGAAGTTTTGTTTGTATAGGAGTAGCGGCAGTCCAAAACAAACCACGACTCCTAGATATTCTGCTAGTTGCTTCTTTATTACTCAGAGGGGAGAGTCTGAAGCTTTTTTTAAAAAAAAATTTACATGTGAAGTATTCTAGAATACCAGCACTAAATGTCTAGGATTTCAGGACCATTAGTGTCAATATTTCTGTAGGCAGTGAACACTCTTTAAGTGAGTGTGAATTTAATTTCTCATGTTTTAAGTTGGCTCCTAAACAGTCTTTCATTCAAAGCATATAAGAACAAGAAGTCTAGTTCACTGATATTCTGTGGACGTGGGAGAAAGTGCTTTCCTTTTCTTTCCTAGAGGAAGAGCAGGAAAAATACCTTCTCAGTGGACAGGGTACACTTGTTCCAAATTTCTGTTGTTGTGGTCAGGAGAACTTTCCTGTCACAAATACCTTGTAAGATTTTTCACACCATGCACCACTAATAAGGGCAGCCAGGAGTCTTACTGAAATTCTGAATGAGACTTATCAGGAGTCAAATGTCATGTCCATTAAAATATGAAAGAGATTTATTCAATAATATAGTGAAAGTATTGAGCAACACAATTAAATGTAGATAATTACATGTAATTATCCTGAAAATATTTTTTTTCCATCTCTTTCTGTATCATCTGGTGTTTGAAAAAGAGGGAAGAATGTCCAACACTTTATTGAGAAATATTCACCAGAGCTGTCACCCTCTGAAATCTTTAGCATCTTTTTTTTTTTGTTCTATTTTTTCATAACTCCTCCAAGTCCTGTTATATTGTGTGATATTTTATATCTCCTTTTGCTTGTAGAATATCAATGCATTTGGAATTTCAACGTCTGAATACCTATTCTTTGACTGGAAAGATGACTCATAAAAATAATGGAAACAACAAAAACAATTTTGCAGAATGGTAGCTGAAAGAAATTATCTATGTTAGCTTTTGGGGCAAATACTGTGTGTGTAGGAGTCAAGAAAAAAGAATTCATAATTCTCTGTCTACAGAATAAATGTAAAATGTAATTTTCTACCAAGGACTAAAGTGTTTTTATGTTTAGCTACCAGTTCACTTTTTTCCCAGATATTGGTCATCTCATCTGTTCATGAATCTGTAAAAGTGGTGCTTATTCTATAACAAGCAGAACTATTATTCTGAAAAAGAGGGTTATGAAATATGCACAACACATGCAGTTGGTTTTGGTGACCGAATCAGAAATATGCAAAATATTCTGCAAATATTGCAGAAATATGAAAAATGTTTTAGGAGCTTGCCTCATCATCACATATTGGTTTTACAATGAACATTCTGAATGCCAGAATTCAGAAAATGAGAAAGTTTTCAGTTAGCCTGGGGATCTTGAAGAGTAGTCATTTTTAAGGACTTTCTAGTGTTTTGTGGCTTTTGTAATATAAAATAAATTCCAGCCTACCTTCCATTCCTGCTGTTGCTAGCCACAGAGGAGATGGCAACTTAGTGTTAGCATTTTGGTTTGGCACACAGTTAAAAGTCTCCCATCATATCTCAAAGATGTATGTGACTGGTAGTGCTCATCTATGTCTACGGTCAGGAATTGAAAAACTGAGACGGCGATGCTGCTTCCCATGTGTGTTTGGCAAGAAGGTCAAAAACTCTGCAAATATCCACATGGTGATGATTGTTCAACTGTGGTGGGCGGTAAGTGGTTTTTGCTTGAAGGCAACTGAAATATCATTGAATCATAAAATGATGTTTGGGGTGGAAGGGCCCTTGAAAAGTGGCCTAGTCCAACCTGCCTGCCATGGGCAGGGATATCTTTCACCACAGCATGTTGTTCGAAGCCCTGTCCAACCTGGTTTTGAACACAGGTTCTTTTCATAGAATCATAGAATAACCAGGTTGGAAGAGACCCACCGGATCATTGAGTCCAACCATTCCTATCAGTCACTAAACCACGCCCCTCAGCACCTAGTCCACCTGTGCCTTAAACACCTCCAGGGAAGGTGACTCAACTACCTCCCTGGGCAGCCTGTTCCAGTGCCCAATGACCCTTTCTGTGAAAAATTTTTTCCTAATGTCCAGCCTAAACCTCCCCTGGCGGAGCTTGAGGCCATTCCCTCTTGTCCTGTCCCCTGTCACTTGGAAGAAGAGGCCAGCACCCTCCTCTCTACAACCTCCTTTCAGGTAGTTGTAGAGAGCAATGAGGTCTCCCGTCAGCCTCCTCTTCTCCAGGCTAAACAATCCCAGCTTTCTCAGCCGTTCCTCATAACGCCTGTATGGCAGCCTGTTCCAGCGTGTCATCACCCTCACCATTAAAAAAAAAACCCATCACCTATCATAGAATATTATTCTGTATGTGCTCCTTAAAAAGTATGGCTAAACGTTAGTTTTGTTTTCAAGTTTAGTTTAAGATGCTGAAGTGCAAGGTCTTGGTTACTTTTCCAGAAAATTTGAAGTCAGTTGGCATGAGGGAGCAGCAAGTGCTGATGGCTCCATCGGGCAGGTGAGCCTGCAGCCTAGTGAGTTTGCCAAGGTGCTTTGGCAGAGACCTCACCAGTGAGGGCTTTGGTCCCACCTTCCTGAGCAAGGACAACAGGGTAGGTCCAGTGATGGTGACCGGAGTCAGCTAAGAGTCAGGCAGTTGCCAGAGAAGTCTGTAGGGATGAAGCAAGTCAAAGGCCAGGCCAGGAAGTTAAGTCAGGGGGTTGGTGTCATCAAGGTGCATGGGCAAGCACCGGCATCCCTGCCAGGTAGCTTGGACAAGGACCAAGAACCTGATATGAGACTTCTCCTGCAGCTTTTTGCCTGGACCCTGATGGACATGTCCGGGCTGCACTGTGTCAGTGCTGGCCACAGGCATAGACACCTAAACCCCTGGGGCCAGGGAAGAGGCTGCTGATTGTTGTGTCTCTCAATAGCGTCAGAAAGCAACATGGTTCTCTGAGGAGCTCTTGATCTGAGCCTGTGACCATGCCTGAGTTCAGGGCTGCTTTATTTACTTTCAACATGTGTTTTAAAGACCAATCTGTTTCATGGATTTAAGAGTTGCTGGGGTTTATTTTCTCTTAGGGAGCTCTTAATATCTTTAATTGGAATGGAGTAAATGTTTTGGAGAGAAGCAGCTCTTGCTGGTGCTGATAAGCCTGATTTGTAAATGTATTTACCTTCTATTTCTTCCTTGAACTTCTTGCTTAATTTTTTAAATATTTAAATTACCATGGATTTTCAATACTGCCCAGTGGCTGAGAGCTCTGGTGGTAGGGAGAACTGTTATTGACATATAGGGAGCACTTAACTGTCACCTGAAGGCTTTTTTCTTTAATTCATCAATTTTGCTGTACAGCTTTTCAAAATTTCAAGAGTAAGTAAGTACCCAAGGGAAAATGGACAACTATGGGATTCTCGTCAGAGTGGAGTGTGACTGTCACAGATGCAGGGAAGCTGTGGCCATGGTGAGAAGGGTTAGCAGGAATTTTATAATGAAGGTAACGCTCTGTAAACTTCCCTTTTCCCTGGTGTGCTTTCCTAAATCCTTGGAGGCAGTCTAGAACTAGTAAGCAAATTTTGGATTGACTCCTGTTTGTTATGCTTCTCACTATCAGAGGAAACATGGGTTTTGCCTATTACATTTCCTGTGAAGGGAATATAAATAGTCATAGACATAAGAAACTAAGTGTTTTTATTTTCCCAATAAGCCGAAGGACTTGTGGTCTTCAAGTGAGCCTCCAATCTTGTCAAGTTAACTGACATGTACCTTCTGTTTCAATGTTGACATCTGAAGAGAAAGAGCTCTGCAGAGCAAACATGGTCAGGCTTGCACCAACATCTACAACCACACAGAAAAGGAGGTGGGAATTACTGTTTTTCATCCTGTTAGATGAAATACAGTATTAGGCAAGGATTTCTTTCTTATTATGAAAGTAGCTGAGAACTGGTATTAGGTGAGAAGTGGAAAGTTCAGGAAATGTTTTGTGAGAAGCAAGGGGCTTTAGAATTCATGGCTATTGCATATTGTGACCAAGTCAGGAACATACAGGACAAGAGGGAATGGCCTCAAGCTCCGCCAGGGGAGGTTTAGGCTGGACATTAGGAAAAAATTCTTCACAGAAAGGGTCATTGGGCACTGGAACAGGCTGCCCAGGGAGGTGGTTGAGTCACCTTCCCTGGAGGTGTTTAAGGCACGGGTGGATGAGGTGCTAAGGGGAATGGTTTAGTGTTTGATAGGAATGGTTGGACTCGATGATCCGGTGGGTCTCTTCCAACCTGGTTATTCTGTGATTCTGTGATAAACAGCATGCAAGAGTACATGGTGAGTTTGATAAATTATGATGGCAGATAAGCAGATATTCATATTTCAAAATGTTGATGGTTAGGTGTGACTTAATATTTTAAGCTAACATCTGCAAGGCATTCACACTTTTGTTTTATTTTAAATGAGGTACTTGAACCTTCCTCTGATGTACTTAGTGTATATATTACTGAGTTAATTCAACATTACAGTTCCTTTGTATGGGATCATCCTCATCTGTAGGCAGGAAAACTCTTATTCACCTGTGAGACTGTGAAAAGTATTATTTACAGCCGACTGAACATTCGCTTTGTTAACTGCAGTTACATTGCAAAAGAACTTCCTTAAATCAGGAAGTGTTCTGTGCTGAAGTTGTGAAAAAGTAAAACCATCAACACAAGTCAGTCTTCAGTTCTGGAAATCTTTGTTTTTCTGAACACCAATTTTAAATATACTTGCTACTCTCTAGCTTCCCATTTCTATAAATTTGTTCTGCATGTAGGTAGTTTTGGGGGTACTTTTTATTGTGCAAGGAAGAATTGGTTAACTTGCATATTTGAATTAAGGGACACTGCCACTTTCTACCCAACAAGTAAATATGTCTTAGAATAAGATCCTTATTGTTTCGTTATTTATCTTGGTAATACAGGTAATACATATCTTTTTAAGAGCTCCTTAAAGGTTTGCTTCTGAGAGAAATGTGCAAATTTAAAATCTTCAGAAGTTAGTCCTTTATGAAGGGGAAATTTACTATACTGATCCTCTCAAATCAAAGAACTATGCCCATACTAGTTTATTACTGCAATTCAAATAGATTTTGGTTTCTTCCCATTGTGTACACACCTTGAATGTTAAATGCATCAAGAGATTTGTAAAATCTTAGTGTTACTGCTGCTGTTTATTTTCTAGGAGTCAGTAGTAATGTGTAGTAGATGCCTGCGAATCTCTACATTGTTTTTTCATTAATATTTAAGGAGCTTTTAGTGGTGCTAGTAAGGAAGGCTGGGCTGCTGCATTGTTTTTAAATATACTGTTACATTAAAGAAATACGCAAGGCTTTGTGCCAGTTGGAAAAAAGCGGTGGCTCAATGTCCTCTTTCACTTTCTGCATCAATGGGCTTATATTACTTATTTTTGTATGTAACAGTAAGAGCTTGTGTAGTTATTTTCAACTTCACAGTTTTTGGCTAACCAAGCTACTATTTCATTATGTTGTTTAAGTTTATAATAAAGCTAGTATTAAATATTTTTAACCTGAAATTTGGGGAAATTTTTAATATTTGTATCTAAAGAATACACTATTGTGTCAGTCTATGCCATTTGTAAGTGAATGCTTTTGATGCGCATCAAGAAGTTACTGTATTGAATGACCTGTTTTTTTTGTAGAGCTGCTTTATGGGTTTTATACCTAAAAATCGTTAGTAGCTTGTTTAGGCACTGAATTTTACAGAGTTGATTGAAAGTGGAGGAGAAGGAATTCAGAAGAAATAGTCCTCTACCGTTACCGATCCTTAGTTGCATAAGGAGGTAATGGCTACCCTTCATTCAGTAATGAAGTCAAACTAATCCTCTTGGGTACTAATTTTGCACAAAAACAAACCGCGTTTTTCAATAGTACCGCTAGATGGGGATTTCTCTTGTATTCAAGAGTTGTAGGGCTTTTCTCTCTCCCTTTCACGCACACTTGCACACACTAAGTGGAGTAGTAGTAATTATCAGTACACCATTTTATAAGACTGTAGGTTTTCAACAGATTTATCAAAAGCTTTTTAAAGCCTAATATCAAATCTATAATGGCATTCCAACCTAATAAAAATAATGAAGCTTGAAATGTTGACAGCATGTATCTAGATGTTGGCTTGTAATTCCTTCCAAACAGATCTGTTGAGGCCCATGTGGGACCTAAATAACACAAAGAAGTAAATTTGCATATTTTACAGCAGGGGGAAAAAACAGAATGCAAAAACATGAATAATTAGGAGCACAAGCTTCATGCTATATTAATACTGTTGAAAAGCATGTGTTGATTGTATTCTGAAAGCCAGTAGTGATTTGGTTGAGTGAACTCAGTCAGCATCTCTTATGCAGATTAAAGGAACTGGGTTACAGAACAACTGAAATTCATTGTTTTGCTGTATAAGGAGGAATATTTCTTAAAGGAAATATTTTTCTTGGATTCTGAACAGCGCAGGGAATCTTTTTTTTTCATGCCTCATCAAAGCATGTGTTTGTTGACAAAGAATTTTTCAATTCTTCATTTATTTTTACACCTGTAGATTTTAAAAATAGTTCTCAGCCACAAATCAGATGTTAGTATTTTTTCATGACCTACTTAGTTTTCATCTTTTCATTCCATAACATTTGTCTCTTTTTATTCTTTTTTTTTTAATTTCTAAGGCTTGAGCCCCTGAAACACGTTCATGGTGCTATGAATTTGTTTGTTTTTAAATTTGCAGGACTGCCCTTCTTATTTAAATGTTAGCATACAGGCCATTTTTTAATCTGAATAGCATGAATCACTGTGGTCACTTCTATTGATTGCAGCTTAAGATATGTAGTGTACTTTTTATGGAAAAAATTTTTTTTACTTTAAAATGATTAATAGTCTTAAAAGTGATTGGTTGCTTTGGCTGAACATTGTCTTGGCCCCTTAAATCAAAGCTATCTTGGAAAGTTACCTGGTTTTGAACAACAACTCACGAGATGAGTAAAGAAAGAAGATGAAGACTGCTTATTTACTTCAACAGCAGTTTTAATTTTGTGTAGAAAATTAAGTATGTGCTACTGTATTAGAGCACTTTATTTTAGGGGCTTTAAGAGATACAAAAATGCACAGAGCCAAACATTTTCAATCTGTTTTTTAAGCATGCCTTATTAATTTGCATAACCAAAGAAGGAAAATGGTGAAATGTACCAGTCTTTTTAGAAGTTGATGTAATTGTAAGAGGTTAAAGAGGCATCTGGCAAAAGGTTGTCTGGAGGTCACACATGCATCTGACAGTTTGCTGCCAGCTTTCTAAGAAAATATTATTTGGAGTTGTGTTCCTGTTTTTCATATTAACTGCCTTCTGACGTGATATATAATAGTCACTTTCTACAGGTCCAGGTCTCCCAGCTGCCCCTGAGAAGTTTGATCCTACTGATTTTAACTCTTGCAGGTAGTAATAGGAGCAGAATATGCTGAAGTAAGAAAATCCTTTTTTTGCTGGAAATTTATCCTCAGAAAAGATGAAGGCATCTCTTGCATGTGACTATTCTGCAGTGATGTATTTACGTAGTCAACATAGTATTCTTTAACCTTTGGTCATAATGGGATGATTGCTGTTGACACCTGGGCTGTGACAATTTTACTCCCATGTGTAGTACTTTACTCTCTTGCAGTAGAGCTTCAATCTGTTGGTCTATGTAACTTAAAGCTATTTGCTGTTGGAATGTGAGAAAGAAAAGTAATGATTCCTTATTGTAAGACAGATTAAAATAGAAAAATGTACTATAAAAGCAGGAATTTTCAAGTGCTGGTGGTAAACTTTTTTCCCCAGGACATGCTGGTCATTAAATCTTTTCAGGAATCAAAAGCTTCTTTGCTTTATGATGCAAAGAAAGTAGTTCAAGATATGACAATATATTTTCAGCCCAGGTTTTATTTTCCTATATAAGAGAAACTTAAAACTGGGGGCTAAGTGTAAAACAAGAAGTGGAAAATACCTTACAGGAGTGTAGGTTGCTATTCTGGCAAGTGATAAATTCAGGTTGAAGTCCCTCTTTTGGCAATTTACAGCATAGTTAGAAGATCATTCTTTGCAAAGGCAGCCCTACTGATTAGCCCAGCAATCACTGCCTGTCTGGTTGGAGTCATTCAGACCTCCACAGATGTTAATTTTTCTGGAAATGTTAAGTTGAGCTGATTTGACACACACCCCTCACTATCTCAGAAAAATAAATATTTTTGTACATTTTTTTTCAGCAGAAGAAGAAAAATTACTTTGCCAAGGGTATATCAACTTGTCTAGGTTTGGTGTTTCAGAAGAGTTTCAAGTCAGTCATGTTATAGGCCTCAGTATGAAATAGTAACATGACTGTAAGTTTTTTCTTTATAAAATGGAAGATGGCTTGTCATCTTGTGCATAAAGGTGTTTTTTCTTTAGCTGTTCTTTCCTTATATATTAGGTAAGGGCAAAGAAATTAAAGAATACAGGTGATTTATCCAGTCAATTGTTTTCCACTTCAGTGCTATTTCATCTGCTTCTGCCATAGCACATCTTTGGTGGTTGCCAAAAATGTAATGTGCTTTCTGATCTCTGTTCACACAGCTGAATGATCTTCAGCTTTTTTGTGCAGCTTTTCCCCTACAAATGAGGTCTGTGTGGAGTCAGTTCTGAGATTATTCTCTCTTCCTTCAGTCAAAAATAAGCATTTGTTCACAGTGTTGACCATGGCTTGCTGAGGAAATTATACTGTAATCATTTTTTGTGACCACGATCACTTCACTTTATGCTTTTTATATCTTTTAGTAAATTATTCTAGTTCTGTTTCCATTGTCATGAGGATATCGTTCCACATGATAGTAGAATATAAAGAAGAATGCAAAGACCTCCTAGAAGTAGTGGGTTCCATAATTTCTGCAGTTAGTTTCTTTAACAATTAGCACACACTTAGCTGTTAATACAGTTAATCATATCCATTACAGGATGTAATTGCAGTCTTAATATGTATATTGTTTCCTCAGTTTATGCATGGTTATTTGTTACAAAAACTGTTTATGGGGCAAAAAAATTATAATGGACAAAATCGTTCGAAAGCTTAAGTGCGTTTTAAGTCAGGAATATTGATTCAGTGTGACAGTTTGTCTTTCACTCTCTCAGCAGTTGATATAAATGTGGGACTTCAAATACACTCAGCTGATGTATGCAGTCTTTTCTTTCTTATTTTTGTCAGGATGTCTAGGTGAAGTTAGGGAAATATGGATTAGTTGAATATGGATTTTGTATTTTGTCTATAAGAATGCAAGTATAAACTGTAGAGAGGGCTCTCAAAATTGGTAGCATTAAGGTGTCAGTGGTGAGGTTCATTTATTTTGGTGGTGTTTTAAGGTTTTTTTATCATCTTTCAGTTACCCCCCGATTAACGATGCGGTCTTTGAGTATGTGACTGCCATTAAACATGTACTTACATACTCATTTCTTCAGTTAAAATGGGCAGGTTTCCTTCAAATGATCGAAAGTCACAGACCTTTCCTGAAACAAAGGGGAAGAAAAGATTTTTGCTGTTAGACCATATCATTCTAAATCTCTTTCTGCTGGGACCTGTCTAGACCAGCAATATACTGCTGTTGTTCAGGAGTTTAAGCTCATAGTTTTCCTGTCCCAGGGTGAATCAGAGAGAGGAGCAACTTAAACCCACAAGATTAATTTTTATCTTTTTTTCAGTTTGTAGGAAACTTCAGGTCTTTGAGGGGGAGGGAGTCATACTTTATGGCTACTTCTCTGTCATTTTATTTTTAAAATGGGAACTTGCCTACATAATTTCTTCTGAATGATTTCATCCTTAGGTCCTGCAGAAGGATAAGGCTGTGAATACGGAAGATTTGATTTGCAAAACCATTAGCAAAGCTATTAGAGCAGAAAGCAGCCAATATTATCTTTAAAACACGGATATTAAATATGCATACCAATGCACCCTTCATTAGGAGAAGGAATTTGGGGGGCGATCTTTTTTTGCTGGAACTGTTTTCTTTTGCTAACCCACAAGTTATGTCAACACTATAAAGAGATGCATAAAGAGCTTTCCTTAGACTTAAACAAAATTTAATATACTTGACTCTTGTTGAATATAAACTTCTGTAGGATGTATTAACTCTTATGAAAATTTACTCCTACTTTACCACTTTGTGAACCAGAGGTGAGATCCAGGAAGGAATGAGTAGTACCTTCCAACTTGTGAATTGTGTTTTAAAAAAATAGGAAAGAATGAACCAAGAAGTAGAATTAAACATCTCTGAAATTCAGTTTACAAAATGTGTTTTGAGCATATTTGGCTAAAATGACCCATTGTCAAAATGAGAGACCAGCAATAATCTTGAATTCTTGGTGTGCTCTGGAGCTGAAGTATCTGAATCACAGTGCTGTACTTCAAGCGTGTCTGTCTGTCCACCTGATTCAAGCCCAAAAGCTGAAGTTACAGCATCTTTTTCTTGAAATATGTTTAATATGTTCTTGTGCTTATTCAGGCATTTATCTGAGAAGCAGGAGACCTCAAATCTAGTTCTGTGTAGGCTTAGCACAGTCAGATGCACATCTTCTAGCATCAAAGTCTAAAATAGTCCTGTTAGGAGGACCTCTGCTGTTTGTATTGGCTGCACTGTGGTTTTACTTCAATAGTGCAAGATGTAGGAGCTTTTCTGATACTGCATCAATCATTGAACTGCAGTGACCTGGAAGTAGGGAGGCTGGAATATTGGTCTCTACTCCCTAGTCTGTATATGTGTTGCAGGTTGGCACTTTTTTTCCTTAAACTGAAATGACTGAAGGTTAAAAAAAATAAAACAAACCAACAACCCCTAAAAAAATAGCACAAAGAGACTAGAATGTGTTGCCAACTTTTAGGCATCAGGCTCAGACTCTTTCTCATTTGTTGGATGTCTGTCCCAGGCAGCCTTTCCTTCTTGGGTAAAACAGATACAGCTTCAAAACAAAGGCAAGAAGGGTGTCCCAAGCAAGCTCCTGTGGGAGGCAGGAGATGAATATCTTCAGACCCTGGGCAGCAGATCTCAGGTCCATTTCTTCTTGAGTGGGCCAATTAGAAGATGAGGAGAAAAGCAGGATCCTCTCTCTTTTCGCGTTTTAATTTTGAGGAAAAGTGTGCCTGTAATGCCTGGAACATGCTGTGGGGGAAGCAAGGGGAGATGAGAGTTAAGCTGCTTCCTGATCAGATCCAGGATGCTTGTGTTCATGTACAGGAGCAACAGCTAATGAATTTGGATCCCTAATGTATTTTGTGGCCTCTGAAACAGCTGGTTTTTTAGATCATTGTTTGCCTTTCCAGGCATCGTACCTATTCTAATCTTGTTGATAGCAAAATATGTGTACTGTGTGAAGATAATGAGTTGTGGTTTGTTCCAATATGCTTTTAATTTTAAATAACATTAAACAGCAGTCAATTTCTATACATGCAAGTCTCTGCTATTAGACTAAATTACCTTTTTAGGAGTATTAAGAAACTGTTAAAGAAGAAGGAGAACTCTCAGAAAAATAATTGAGGGTCATACTTTTGGGTGATATTCAGCTTGTCACAGCCATGAATGCATTCGTTATCCGTCAAAAGTTGATTTTAAAAAGCCCTTTGTTGTCACTGGGAGGTGTGTTGTGGGTGCAGCTGTTTGGCGGAAGCGGGTGCATTTTGTTTGTGTGTGCTCCTTCTGCCGGCTCAGAGATCCAGTGGGCATGGGCCCCGATTTCCCGGGGAGCTAGGGCTGACAGCGCTGGCTGGCAAAAGCTATGTGACCTTCCTCTGTGTAAAATAATAGTGAAGGCTATCCATCACATTCTGATTCCATGTTTGATTTTAGGAAGTTATTGAGATCTTCAGATTAGAAGATGTTTTATAGATTTTATTTATCTGCATATTGTTTGTTTTTAAAAAAAAACAAACTGAAGTACACAGTACTGCTGTGGAAGTTGGTTTAAAGCTGATCAGGTTAGCACAATAGTGTTGGTCCACTCTTTATCCTTACACTCCTGAGCTAATTTTTCTTGTAGTGTTTGGGGTTTTTGCAGTCTTCCGTTTTAAAATAAAAAGGCAGAGCATTTTTTTCTTTTTTTTTTTTTAATGATCCCTCAGTTTCTCATGATGTCTTTTACTGGTTAAGCAACTCAGGCTCATGCTTGCTTAATGTCAGCAGGTGTCTTTCAGCTGCACATATTACACACTGACCTTCATAACAGCTACTCTTGAGTGAGACATGCTTTCTTTTCTGACCTCTGTTTGATGAATCGGATGTAAGGCTACTAGTGTCTGTGTTGCTTTTTTATGTTCTTATTTCAGAAGGTGTGATATGTGTAAGTGGTCTTGTGTACTACTTCCCTTCTCTTTTTTCCTGCCCTCTTTCTTGGGTCCAGTGAAACTTCTGAATCCTCTGGGTTTGTATTTCTTCATGTCTTCAGCACGTTCCTGGCAACATAAGCCATCTGTTTGCTTACATTCTGTAGCTAAAGTCAATGAACTTCTTGTGCAGAGAATGAGTTATGAAGTTAAGATGTTTCTGGTGAGAACACATCAAGGCACTTTTGATCTTGACTCTGGAGATCAGGCTTAACACGGGGTGCAAATGAACGCACTCTCAGGGGCTCTTGCTTTAAAACTCTTATTTTCATTCTACTACTGATGACTTTCGTTACATATACCCTTGGGTGCCTTTGTTAACTGTAAAGCAACCAGCAATTAATTTTGTTGCCTGTCTTTGTGACTTAAAATAGCATAAGTGTTATCATGTGGTACCCAGGATGTTAAGGACCAGATTTCAAGAGTGCAGCTTATTCTGCCCCTGTTGAGAGGACTGAACCATGTGCTAAGCTGACATGCTGCAACAGATGATGGCTAGCATGTTATGGGCATATTGTTAGACTTTCACTTTTGGTTTTACTTCAGAAGTGTGTCTGGGATGCCTTTTTTTACTGCTAAATCACCCAGAAGAAGAGAAACGGTGTTGAAATGAAGAAAGCAGACTGGTTTTGAGAGGCCAGGCTATTGAGCATATTCTTTAAGATATCTAACTAGATAAATGCATTATAAACTGCTTCCAAAAATCATCTGAAGGTCAGAACATAATGTAACATGGTCCTTGTCCTTTTTTCTTCACTCCAAAACAACAGCATCTAACTAGGAACTCATATTCTGAATTATAATTTGAATGGTGTGGCTGAAATCTCGTTGTGAAGTACAGTGTGCAGGTAATCAGGAGAAGTAATGTGGCCCTCACTGCTTTAGAAACATGCTGGTGGAAGTCAGAGGCCAGAATGTCCTGAAGTGCATTTACTTTTGCCAGTTGTTAAAATGCTGGCTACTTTTAGATATTCCTAGCTTCTGATGTACGTATTAACAAAAGGCAGAGAGAAGAGTCTGATATACAAAAAGATATCCAAAGGAAAGCTTTATATTCTTACATTCCCCACTTTGTAGTGGGGTACTAACACAAAGTATTTTTTTTCTTCTTAAATGGAAGTATCTTATTTGTACATATTACTGTGCACCCCGAAGCTAAGTGTGATGGACTTTTTGTAAGAGATGTGGTGAAAAAGCTCAGGAACGGTTCGTGGATTCCCTTGAAACCTTAGGGATCTGTTTGTTTGGGGTTGTGTCTGTGGCCTTCCTACTTCCCCCAGGTGGATTTGTGTACAATTATTTCTGTTGGTAAAACTGAGGTTCTCTTGCCAGTGGTCATAAGTCATGCTGTAGTCATTGTGGAATTGTTTGGATGTTTTTGATCTTGGTATAAACTTTGTAGATAGATCAAATAAATACAATTTGAATAAACATCATTGCAGATGGGGGATACTTTGTTATATGTAGTTTATTGTAAACTGAGTGGTTACCTTTTTTTTCTGCCTAAGTTCTGTTCCTTTTTTTAGTGTGGGAGGGTCACTTGTTGCCTTTTTCTCTTGTTTACACAATGTGGTGGAAATACTAGGCTGTGGAATTGGTGCTTATAGAACACTAGTAAAGGTTTACTGCATATACACCACCTGCTTCTAAACAAAGTATTTCTAGTAAGCCATACCTATATAGGCTATTCTACAGCAAATTAATTATTTTCTGAACAGTGACTTGAAGGAATAGCCTCAATTAAAATAAGTGTGTACACTGCAGATAAATTCAGTGTAATATTAAAATTTAAAAGATTCAAAGATAAGTGTGGAGTTAATTAAGTGAAGCAGATCTTCACTTCTTTCTGTGAGATCTTCGTGGGGAGATCCTTCAGCAGTAAAGCAACAGGTAGGCAGAGTAGCAAAAGGCTGAAAAAAACATTGAATATCTGGTCCAATCTCATAACTCCATTTAATTCATGTGTCCTGGTATTCTTCCAGTGTAGATATAGTCAGGTGTGTTAATATCTTGCATGATCGTGCCTCCTTGAATTTCAGGATGTTAAACATTGCGTACAATGGAACCACTGCAACTAAATCCTCTGTTAATGCCTTAGAACATGAGAGGAAACAGGAGGGGGACCAAATGTTTTTAATTTAACTTTGAACTAACTGATTTCAGGTGTCCTGTCCATTGGATTTGTTTGCCTATGTAAATTAAATGCCCTTCTGACCCTGAAGCTAACAAATTTTAACATGAAGAGATAGATAGACAATGCATAACTTACCAAAGACATGAAACGAAGTATTATCTATGTCTGTTCAGAATTCAGCTTCTGTAGTTAATAAGACCAATACCTTACAGAAACCAGTAGCTCTTAGCCAGTTTCCAGATACTTGGGGGAAGCTTTGGGTTTTAAGTACACTTTACAGCTTCCTTTAATTAAAAAAGTAAAACCCACAACTTTATATTGCCAACAATTTACTTGTGTCTAAGTGCTTTCATTAAAATAAATATTGTACCAATGTGGAAATGTAATTCTTAAGAAAACAAGCCTAATCTTTAGAAGTTCTTATGTGTGAATATATTTCACAGAAATAAATGGTTATCTTTACAAATCGTTGGCTTCAAGATTTGGCCACAGTAAGTTTTCTTTCCCTGTGTAAACTGAAAACTATTAGTCTACTTATGAGTATGTTTACCTGTTGTTTTTTATATTGGATGCAAGTTGAAAAGCTGATGGCGTCTATTTTGTACGCAGCTGTCTTGTGCGTTTTCTGCATAGGAGGAAATACAATCAGTTCAGCATGACAGAATTACTATAAATAGTTCTAGAAAGTATCTTCATTTCCTCTCCACATTTATTTTTTGTGATATGCCTTACCGGCTCTTTAAAAATTTGTATGGTGTGATCAAAATGGAGAAAAATATATTTACTTAAAAAATCCAAAGTTACAACACAGAGTGATGCCCATACTTGAGAAAAATAACAACAAAATAGAGCCCATCTTATAAAAATAATTTGGGCATATTTTGCTTATCATCTTTAGGGAAGTAAAGATACTAATTATTGCAGGTAATAGTGATGAAAGCAAGAATGCAATATACTCTTGTGCTAGAAACATTAAAACTTATTTTGGGAAATAAATAGTGCATTTCTACATTAAAAAGAAAAACTATAGATTTCAGTCACTTTTTTTTTTCCCTTCTAGTGGAAGGTAATGAGATAAAAATAATTTTACACTATTTTACTTCATGTTCATTCCTAGATGAAAAGTCAAAATTTTCAATAGGATAATAGTGCTGCCTGAGAGTGTCATAATCTGCTAAACTAGTGTGACTTGCCCACTTCCAACCAGGTATGGAAATAATGCAATCTGTGATTCAGGTAAGTGCAGGCTGCAATAACATGCAATATGTAACGCATCTGAAAGGAAAGCACCTTTTGAAAGAACTTGTTCCATTACAATCTGCTCTCCTATGGCTTTACTGCTCACTAGCCTTAGCCCTCCTCCCTTATCATCCTTCAGTTTCATCCCTTCTCCACACAAATTTCTCCTTTAATGGCTTGGCAAGGAATGGCACTTCTGAGGCTAGATGCTGCAGTGGTCCGGAGCCATGTAGCCAGCACAGGGGATGGTAGCCACCCTCAGATAAGCCTAATGGAGTGCTTGGCTTTGGGCCATTGGTGGGTAACAGCTAACTGGAAAGGCTGCTTGCAGAAACGTAACTCCTGGTTGTGCTGATCTGGTTTAGCAGCTCTGTTTTAGGGACTTGGTTGAAGCTTAATTGACACAGGTGAATAATCATGAAAGTTATTAATGAATAACCAAGGAAAACACTCAGGCCATGCAACTGCAAAAACTTTTTTTTTAAAAAAAGAAGAAATGTTAGCAGTGTGTTGCTTGAAGCTTTAAAAACACTGGGGGTTTTGTACTCCTTACCTTTGAAAGGGCGTGCATTGTTATGCTAAACTAACTTTTTCTTTTAGAAATGTTTTTCAACCTTTTAAAAGTATTTTGCTTTATTGTAACCATTCCATAAAACTTAATTAAAAGTGGAAAAAGTCTTAGATTTTCATGCCAAGTCATTGTTATTTTTATTTTCAAAATTGGGCGGTTCAGTAAGGTATTCTTTTATTATATATAACAGTAACGGCATAACAGTATTGTTTATGTAGACAAGATTTGCTAGATTAGTGTTACATTTGCAAAAACCCAAGTAGCCCTGGCTGAGCTTGTTCAACAAACACAACTGAAGTATTACAACACTGTTTTGATACTAATTATTTTGGTTTGGGTTTTTTTGATTTATAGTATTTTTGTCCTTTGTTTAGAATAATTTGATTAATGCTGTCACACCATAGGGTGGGAAACAGTTGAAAAATTCCTGGATGGAAAAGCATTGGAGTGCACATCTCTCAGCATGGGTCTGTCAGTATACAGAATACTTATGTTCCCATTCCCGACTATCTGTATCAGGCAGAATAAAATTCTTATTCACATAACTGTGTAAACTCTCATGGGAACTTTATACTTGACTTACCTTACTAAGAAAGCAACTTTTGGGAGAGCTGCAAAAAGATGGTATGTTTCAGTTGAGAAAAACATTAGGACTGGTCCCAGGGACTTGATTGTCACTGTTCTACGTGGCAAGGAAGTTTTCCATTATTTGTGCCCATACCAGGGGAAGATGACAAGCCATCTAACCATATAAAAGCTGGATATTAAGGATTGTGCCTTCCTGTTACAAAACTTGATGCAATCCCCGAATTCTAAGGAGATGAGTGTATGTGCAAGATCTCAAGAGTATCAAGAATAATGGAATAAGGGATTATGCAATGAAACAAATGTATTAGAACGTAGGTTGATTAGGGTGACTCCATTTGGTAATAATGCTCTGAACCTTGCTGTCCTAAAAGTATCTTATTAGGCGAGTTCAAAGACTCTTACTGGTGAACTCACTTGTTTGGGTAGAAACAACTGTGGACAACCTGTCTGAGGGCAACCATATGCCTGAAGATGACTTAAAAGTATGCTAAGCCAATGATGTTTCACAGAAGTATCTTTCCATACAAGAAAGTTGCTTGCTTTTGCAAATCTCTGTGCTAGCTAGACACACAGATGGCTTGATATCCCAAATTGAGTCCTTTCAAAAGGAAGAAAGGCAAGTATACAAGAGAAACTTTTTCTTCTTTAAAAAGAAAAAAGCATGAACTTTTAGAAATCCTGTAAACTGGGAGCAGGACGCCACTGCTTTGTTCCTGAGAACACAACTTGCCACCTGGAATTTTATTGAGGATGATGAAGAACAGATGGATGAAGCATAATACATAGTGGAAGAAAGATGTCAAGTCTACAGAGGTATTGCTTAGTAGCTTCAGAGCCACCTAACTATTAAAGCCAGGCATTGTCCAAAGAAAGTAGAACTCTAAATCAATTGACATTGTTGGAGAAAATACTGCCATAATGTGTGTATGCATACAGATGCATCTGCCTAGCTATTGCATCGCTGGTAGATTCCAATTGTAGTTTAGGTAGTTTTACTGCTATGTTTAAGGCACCTAATACAGTACCTTTATACTTTTAAGAAAACATGGGTTTTTAAACCAGAACTTTTTCACAAGTGCAGTGAAAGCAGGTTGGAAAACTTGCCTCAGTGCTAGTATGAAAGATGTCTGATTATCAGCAGACTTGAGTAAGTTAGAACATCTTATAAGGCTGCAAAAAATCTTTTAAATCTCCAAAAATAATAGTCATCATCTACTGCAGACTCTTTTTTTTTTATCTTCTTCTGTGTTAACTAAGTTAGCTTTCAATACGAATTGCAAAGTCTTGGTATGATTAAGGGAAGTTTTTAGAAAGTTAAACAGTTCTGTAATTTTGACACATCAAGATAAGTTGTTTCATATTGCCTATAGCTTCAAGTTTATTTTCAGTAAAATCTAAGTGCTTAAGAATTCTCAAGTGGTAAACAGAGCAGTTGTCACCGTGAAAGTTTACAGTGGTAAGATTCAGCTCGTACTAACTCAGACTGAGGAGGAGATGTATCTTTTAGTTTATCTGTTCACCATGGTGACTTGTGACAATGAAATAGAGTAGCTGGTAGATCTGATCTGATAATGGAGTTGATCTATCTACATTGCATATGTTGCTATATGTCCTTCTAATGTGTAAACATTGCTAAATTTTCATGGCCTAGAAAATACAGAACAGAAGAATGTAGCTATTTTTGCTGTAAATTAAAATTTTCTTGTAGTTGAGACTTTGAAGTGTGCCATCCACACTTTGAAAGTAGGTTTTTTGAAATAGTTGAGTAAGGGCCGAACAAATGCCAAACAACTGTCAATCAACTGAATGCCAAACAGTGAAATCTTTGGACAGGATCTGCGGCAAACTAGTGCAAAAAAGTGCTCAGTATAAAAGTGAGGCAGATGCAACAATTAATGAGATGGATTATGTTGAGTAGGTCTAGAAGTTGAGCGTAGGTCCAGCATAGAGAACTTATTTTGATTCTGCTGATCAAAGCTTAATACAAGTATTGGCCAAGCCTTTGACTTGTTATGCACTTCAGTGGATGAGGTGTTCTGTGACATTTGAACAATGGTTGTAATGTGGTAGTTTGGTATCTTTCAAAGAGTGTAAGAAAGGCATTCTTGTATTAGGAATTCTGGACCTGTGTACTTTCATGTGTTATTGATCCAGATTTCATATATGTTTATGCAAATTACAGATATTCTTTCATACCTTGTTCTGTTCAATGCTGTCCAAGCACAGACTGAGCTGTATTTTGGTCTTCTACTGCCAGCAGGTAAGTGCAGAGAAATCCGTGTATATATACTGGAATATTTGTTTTTCCTAAGTGTTCAGTACAGTGGGTTCCAGAGCAAGAGTGCCACACCTGCCCATTTGGCCACATGCTGGCCAAACTGGTGTCTCAGAATCTGCTTGATCTTGATGGTCTTGCTGGTTTTGGCTCTTGGTGCATCTGAGGTGAGGATTTCGTAACAACTGGAAGACGAATGAAGGTGTGTTGATTCTAGAGTGGGACTTGGTAGGTGTAGCTGTTCTAGGTGGAGCAAACTTTGCCCTTTCTGTTCATAGTCCGCCAGGGGGAGATGAACACCAAAGTTTGCAAGAAGATGAGCATACCAGCAAAGAGCTTGGCTAGGCCAGCCTGCTTTCATCTATCTGGAAGTACAGTACCTTGTTGCCACCTCTGTGTTTTAGAATCAAGATGTGGAACGGGCGGCAAGTAGTTTATTGTCCTTGTGAGCAAAGAGCAAGGCCACCACTGTATTTTTAAGTGGTTTTGCTGCTATACCTTTGCCCCGGTAAAACCTTGCAGGAAAGAGAATGATAGTGATAATCTCAAACCTTTCTGCCTGGTTGGCCTGTGGCTTTTGCAACTGATTTAACTTCAAGTGGTATCTTCTGTCTGTCTCTGTCTGTATGGATGAGTCCAGACAGATTCCAGTGCATGACTAGTGACTGCTACAGAATTTATACTGTAACTTTCTTTACAGTGTCAGTCCAGTAAAATGTAACACAAGGAGGATGTATTTTAGCTAAAGGGTCATATGTCTTAAAATCTGAACATGTTAAAAGGAAGTCATCCTACTAAATGCCATTTTGGAGCATCAGTCTTGTTTCAAACCTGTCACTTTAATAATAAGTTCACTTAAATAACTCATTGATCAGTATGGTTTTCCCAGGAGTGACTACTTTTAGTCAAGCATTTTGCTTGAGATTGGGACCTTCCCTTAAAGCTTAGTGTTTAACTCAAACAATTTTAACAGTTTATCATTCTTAAGAAGCATATGTTGTGATAAACTTTCTTCCTTCAGTTATGTGCCCCATCTTTAGAAGTTAAAAGCAGAGTTGTGCTTTTTGAGGGTTTTTCTTGTTAGTTTTATATTACATCTTATCACTGCTCGAGTGATCAGAGACAGATCATTTGGTGTATAGAACATAGCATTGCTTTTTCTATGCGTTAATAAACAGAAGAAATGGGAAAGAATACTTACATGTAGATTCTACCTCATTTTAGATCTCTGCTTTTAGTGCTAGATCACACACATTATCTAATGTAGTATCTTTACACAGCAGTGTGTCTGTGTATCTTTTCCTGTTCTTCATATTTGCATACCTGAAATCTGCTGTTTCTATAGTAATTATTCCAATGGTTCTGGCCCACTCTTCAAATAAATAGATTGCCTGGAGTAGAATGGAAATGAACATCTGTGGATGTTCAGACTTGCCAGTAAAGTAAATCATTGGCTTCTTCTCAAGGGTATGTTTAGCACTTCCTTAAAAAGTAGGTATGAAAGCTTTCTTGACTGAGGGAAGTTGAAAAGATTGGGCTTTTCCTGCTTTGTGATTTTGATACTAGGATACAACTGTGCTCAGTTTTTATAGATGTGTCTATGAAATTCAAAATACAAGCTGACTGGGGAGACCTAGGGATACTTAGCCATAGATGCTGTCATGTTCTTTAAAGATTTATTTTTAACACTGTCAATGTTAAGACTACAGTAATTTCTTTTTCATCTTTGTCTAAAAGTGTTTCATATTAGTAGCTGACAAACCACCAAAAGTTGGTGGGAGGACAGTGGCATTTACCCCCCCCCCTTTGTGTTTAACATAATATAGCAAAATCAGCCAGGTTGGCAGGGCTTGATGTAGAATCCTTATGAGAAGTTTTCCATTAACTGGAAAGTCCCGTAGATGTCAACTTTAAAGGTGAAATAGTTAAAGTCATATACAGCATGTCGTAAATAGTTGTCAGGTATATTTACATTTGTTTTTTACCATGGAATTTCTTGCCAGCTGTTGATTTTAGGAAAGCCACTAAAATTGCAGATGTGGAATATTTTTAAAGACTCTTTTTTGGGGTTGCATTGTTTTTCTTTGTTTGCTCCACGGATATGTTCTTTGACAAATAATGCAAATCTGCTCTAGTGAAAGGCTGTACAGTTTATCTGTGACAGTTTAATCTATGTTTGCTAAAGATCTTGTCTGATTCTTTACTGTTTGTTTGATACTAAGGACCACATTTATCAGCTTGAAAGTATGGGGGAATCCAGGCTCTTACCATGCATTGTTTCCCTTTTATACTTTTATCCTGGTTAGTGAGGCTTATATTCTGACTTTTTTATTGTAAATCTATTTGATAAACCATTTTAGTTTTACCCTACATCCTGTCATAAGCGTGTTTAGCTAGCAAAGAACCTCATCCTTGGTCTTTTTCTTTCACTTTTGTGTTCAGCTGCTCCTGAGTAATGTACTAAAGATAAACTAACTTGACTGAGATTTCTTGTTGACATTTGTGTTTAGTGAGTCATTGTAGTGTGTTGCTATATGATTAAAATCTATTTTGGCTTTTAATCATACATTGTGGTGCATTCTTGAAAACAAGAATGTTGAAAATTCTGATTTCTGTCCTACCAGTTTATTGAGGTCTGAATCTCTGTCTAATATTGAACACAGTAGCTGGCTGTTGTCTGAATATATCAGGACTCAGCATTTTTTTGCAGTATCCCGTACTGTGACCCAGTACAGACTCTGCAAAAGACTAAACAGAAATTTTCATTGAACCTTGCCAGTTAATGACACTTTTAGTGCTTTATAGAACTTTACGAGAGGAGGACATCTAGAATCTAGACTTCATCTAATTCATTTAAAATTAAGTAAACAAGGAGGGGCCTGTCATAAAGCCTGTGGCTTTCTTAAATGAGATTTTTGTGTGTGCAGCGTTAAACTTCCTGTAAGAGGTTTGTAGGGCTGATATATTGATTTTCATCATCATCCTCTATATCATTTGTCAAATAGTCCATATGTCAATTTATATAAATTTATATATAGCATTTAGTGTTACCTATGATATTTTCTGCCTTGCATGTTATTTTAATACAAGGTAGCAAATAGCTTTTGTTAGTCCATGGTTCTGTGCTAATTTTTGCATGCCTATATGCGTGTCCTGTGAAAAGTAGCAACCACATACATTCCATGTGCCAGCATTGCTGGTATTGCTGCGCACTATTTGGGTCAGAGAACTGGTCAACTAATCAGGTACACATTGAGAGTCTGACCTGCAGGCAGTGATGCAGTCTGGCCGGGACAGGGGTGCGAGAAGAGAGAGGTGGGGTGACAGCACGGACGATTTCAGTTGCAGCTTGCCCTTAATGTTGGTTAAATTGATTGTGAAACCAGCCCTGAAGGTAAAACTGTACAGCATATAGAATCATAGAATCACCAGGTTGGAAGAGACCCACCGGATCATCGAGTCCAACCATTCCTATCAACCACTAAACCATGCCCCTTAGCACCTCGTCCACCTGTGCCTTAAACACCTCCAGGGAAGGTGACTCTACCACTTCTGTACCCCAACTGCAACCTGCTCACTTTGGGAAACCTTAGACTGGACTTCTTGCAATCATTAATTACGAGCAATTGGCCCAAGTAAGCAGAGTGACACGTGTCTGTACTTACTACATTTTTGTAAGTAAACACGCAATGAGGAGAATGTAATCCTTCTCACAAAATTATTATAACAGTTGCCTGAATTTTCATAGTAAATATTGCTGTTTTTCACAAGTGTAAATCAGAAAATACGCGTAGGCAATACTAAGGAGACTTGTTCTCAGTTGTAGTTCTCTTTCTGAAAACTGGTCACTTTTAAAAATCAGCATAGAAAAAAAATAATAAGAAATATATCTTAGAATTAAATGGACAATGTATTTAACATAAATGAAAAATCAGTTTAAGTTAGCATATCATTACTATATTGATTCCACTGACACAGTTACTCAATAGTCAGGTCTCCTAATGGTCTGGCTTGCTGCTCTTTCTCATTTTCCTTTTCTTTTTTTTTTTGTAGTACACATCTAGATTCATCAGGTTAAATCAGTGAGGCGGTAGAGGCCACAATACATCCACATGCACATATCTGAGATTTTTTTAAGTCCATTAGAGGCTTGATTAGAATTTTCTGGAGGTGAAAAAAACTATCCTGGCGCAGTTTAAGGCAAATATGAACCTTTGCTTCTTAATAAGGAATATAAGTAGCTGCAAGATTCTTGTTATGATACCAGAAATTTTCTTCCACTAAAAAATCATACCAACTGGTAAGTCCTGAGTCATTCCTTATGGTTCACTTTGCCAGTTTACATATAACTAAGTAATGGTGGTTTTCACGCAATATCTTTTTTTTTTCTTCTTTTATTGTTGCAGTAGAGTATCACCAACCTGGGTAAAGATTAGTGCAGTTATGCTTAACAGTTTAAAACCAGGACATACTGCTTCATAGAAAATCTTGCAAAATTAGGGAGCTTATATGTAGAAAAACTACCTGCTTCTTTACATCATACTTCAGTGCTGTACAGCATATTTTGAGGTAACCAAAGTTAGCACAGATGTAAGATTAAAGTATGTATATATGTGTATATATGTGTTTGGAAGAGCCCTCCCCATCCCAGCCATCAAGGAGTTGCTGTTCTATAATATTAGTGGAGTTATTTCATTACCATTTTAATTTTCTGCTTATAAAACTTTCTTCATGGGATCTGCTGTGTGCAAGTTTCTTCAGAACAGTTTTTAATCATGTATTTGTACTTTGCAGCTTTGCTTAAAATCACACAAATGGAGCAGATTCTTAAATGTCAAAGAAGAGGTATGTTTTCAGATGCTTTCCATACCCATGGTATTATACCTCTGTTTACAGTGGTAGTAGTAATGTTTTGAAGAATATAAAATCAATATCTTGGGAGTTTTTAAAAAGGAAAAGATTGTCCAATTTGTCTTGTTAGTTGCTTGCAACTTCCTGTTAAGTGACAGATTGTCTAAAAATCTGTTTTTACTGAAAAGTTCTGTTAAATATAGAACAAAAGCAATTTATTTCTTAAGACTGAAAAAGCAATTTTTTTTAAATTTCTGTGTGACTAATATAGAACGTACAATTTTAATTGACTAATATAGCTTTAGGCTTCAGTCTAGCCCCATATATGAAATTTCAGCATTTACAAAGCTCTGTTCACAGAACATGGGACTAGGTGCATGTCAGATATTCTATCTCATCTATTGACCCTGCTCACTAACTTAAAAAACCCATGTAGATACTAGCACCACATCGTCAGTCTTGATCAGACATGCTTTAAAAGACTGTATTTGTTTGTCAGAAATTAAATCTCACATTGAGATTACATGCACATTAGAATTTGTACCCAGTTCAACTTTCAAACAGCATGCAAGTATCAAATGAAGGAAACTACAGAATGGAAGAAAAATCACCTCCACTTTACTGTATAAATGGGGTTCTCCTAGGGCATTGCTCAAGTAATAAATCTCCATATTTACCAAACTTTCATGTAATAGAAATAGATGTCCAGCTGATGTGTTGGTTTTTTATAGCTTCATTTATAGCCCTATGACTTCCCACAGAACTCTGAATGTAATAAATGACTCCAAGAAGTAAATCTACTAAATTACAGTTTGTTGCAATAGTGCTGGGTATGGTGGAGGAGTGATTACACTGTGACTGAACACTCCTGCTGGCTAGTCATTAGAGGAAGGGACATTAGATTATTTTCTGGGCATCTAGTTCTGAAGTCCTTGCTGAAGCAAAACACTTGTGGTTTTGGTGGGGGGTGCATGGGATGGAGTGTCATGGCAGATTTGATTGTGTTGGTACAGGGACTATAGCTTGAAAAGAAACAGTCCATTAGAGGGAAATACAAGGTAATAAACTGGCTTAATTTTTCCTTTGGACATGGATATATTGAAGGCCAGAGCAAGACATTTTTTGCTTTGGGGATGGAGTCAAAAAAGTGGTACATAGCTTTCAGAACACTGCAGCTGCAGTTACTTATTTTCCTTTTAATCCCATCCCTTTAGTGTTTGCAATAAAAGCTGTATTTCACCTCTGGTTTAAACAAAATCATTGCATAGTAATAATTTCTGTTTGGTGATAACTTTATTTTGTCTATTAGCCAACTTTTTATGGAAAGTGTATGCATATCACAAACTGTCCCTGTCCCAGGAATTTGTCATCTGAAAGATAGATAAGAGTTGCACAAATGAAAAAAAAAATTGTAGAGGGTTTTTCTTTTTAAAAAATAAAGTTGGTGTGGTTGTTGCTGAATGGCAAGTTGGTGTACTTGTTCCAGGGAGAAGAATTTTGGGAATTGTCTTGAAAACTCTTGTGGATTTTGTTTTGTAATTTTTCCCGTTTATGGCTGGTGGCATAGAAGGGTTCATCAGGTAAGCCAGCTGATGTTATCTTTGTGGGTTCACTTTAAAAGAAAAATAGTGGTAGTACAAATGGTGAAGGTTTATTCAGAGGAAGGAACTAATGTGGAAAGGGTGGGAGTGAAGTTTAGTCAGAAAAGGAGCTCAGAGTGATTTTGGCATCAGCAGTAATTTGATAATTGAGTTATCTGGAGCAAATTATTATTCAGTCAACATGGGTTCACAAAAGGCAGGTCTTGCCAGACTAACCTGATCGCCTTCTATGACAAAGTGACCCGGCTACTGGATGAGGGAAAGGCTGTGGATGTGGTCTTCCTGGACTTCAGCAAAGCCTTTGACACAGTTTCTCACAGCGTTCTGCTTGAGAAACTCTCAGCCTCTGGGCTGGACAGGCGCACACTCTCCTGGGTGGAAAACTGGTTGGATGGCCGGGCCCAGAGAGTGGTGGTAAATGGTGTGAAATCCAGCTGGAGGCCAGTGACAAGTGGGGTTCCCCAGGGCTCACTGCTGGGTCCAGCCCTGTTCAATGTCTTTATCAATGATCTGGATGAAGGCATCGAGTGCACCCTTAGCAAGTTTGCGGACGACACTAAGCTGGGTGGAAGTGTCGATCTGCTGGAGGGTTGGGAGGCTCTGCAAAGGGATCTGAACAGGCTGGACCGCTGGGCAGAGTCCAATGGCATGAGTTTTAACAAGGCCAAATGCCGGGTCCTGCACTTGGAGCACAACAACCCTATGCAGTGCTACAGACTGGGAGAAGTCTGTCTAGAAAGCTGCCTGGAGGAGAGGGACCTGGGTGTGTTGGTTGACAGCCAACTGAATATGAGCCAGCAGTGTGCCCAGGTGGCCAAGAAGGCCAATGGCATCTTGTCTTGTTATCAGAAACGGCGTGACCAGCAGGTCCAGGGAGGTTATCCTCCCTCTGTACTCGGCACTGGTGAGACCGCTCCTCGAATACTGTGTTCAGTTCTGGGCCCCTCACCACAAGAAGGATGTTGAGGCTCTGGAGAGAGTCCAGAGAAGAGCAACAAAGCTGGTGAAAGGGCTGGAGAACAGGCCTTATGAGGAGCGGCTGAGAGAGCTGGGGTTGTTTAGCCTGGAGAAGAGGAGGCTGAGGGGTGACCTCATTGCTCTCTACAACTACCTGAAAACCTGAAAGGACGTTGTAGAGAGGAGGGTGCTGGCCTCTTCTCCCAAGTGACAGGGGACAGGCCAAGAGGGAATGGCCTCAAGCTCCGCCAGGGGAGGTTTAGGCTAGACGTTAGGAAAAAATTCTTTACAGAAAGGGTCATTGGGCACTGGAACAGGCTGCCCAGGGAGGTGGTTGAGTCACCTTCCCTGGAGGTGTTTAAGGCACGGGTGGACGAGGTGCTGAGGGATATGGTTTAGTGTTTGGTAGGAACGGTTGGACTCGGTGATCCGGTGGGTCTCTTCCAACCTGGTTATTCTGTGATTCTGTGATTCTGTGAAATCTTCATGGTTGTAGCTAAAATGATGCCAGAGAGGAAAGCATGCGGAGAGGAAACTTAGAGAGACTAGTGGTGACTACAGATTTTTATGCATTACATAAAGACTTTTTATTTACAGTTACTGTGTTAACGGATGCAGTGAGTTGCCAGACATCATGAGTTAAAACAATTTTTCTCAACCTGTCTGTCATTGCAGCAGAATGTTTGAGATCTGTCCGTTGCCTGGGCTTCAGATTATCATGTGCTAGCCTAGCATGTGCTTGAGCTTTGAATACTGTCTTTTCCGACTGAATTGTTACCTGTGAAGGTACTTTCTAATAAGCCTTTATATTAAAGCCATTACTACCTTTTAAAGTTCACAAAGCTTAATAGGTTACACTAATGTTGTTATTTTTCTCTGTCGTCACCACAGTAATTCTAGGGCAACTAGGCCTAAGCCTTTGCTCTGAAAAGAGATGAAGAACATCAGTGTGCTTTCTTCTGCTGGCTGGTCTACAGGGTTGGTGACCAGCAGCTGTGGTGATGGGAACTGCTCAAGCTGCTCCAGCTGGTGTCAGATATCCTTACTGTGATAACGTGTGATACTGTATTTGAGGTTTTGGCCAGATGGTGTCAGTTATGGAACCAAGAACCGAACTCAGGAAATGCAGAAGTTAAGGCTTGATTAAACTGTGTTAATTGTTTATCCATACAAACTGTATTAACGGCTCTAATTAATAAGAATAGGCTATTTCAAAATAGAAATGTTTAAGATGTTACTGTACTTTGTGCTTAAAAATTATTTTTGCCTTATGTAATGGATTCTGTGCTCTAATTTGACATTGCAGAAATTTAATTGAATTTGCCTCATGTTTCAACAGCAGATTAGTCTCTGAATTTTTAGTTCAGATTTTCTCTTTCTAAACAACAGTGTAAGATAATATAACATTGCGTGTTATATCGAAATCTTCTGTACTTCTGTATTTCTCCTCTGCTTCTCCAAGGAAATATTGAACAGTTGTAACTCTGAGGTAACATGATCTCTCAGTAACTATTATAGACTTTATCTTTCAGAATAACTTTTTTATTCATTTTGGTTTTATTTTAGTTACCTTGCATGTATGTTTGGTAAAATGCCTTTAAGCAGGAGAACTTTTATAGGCAGAGGTGATGTCTCCTATTTACTATGAGTACAGTTTGACAAACTAGACCGGTTTTTCAGAGACACCAGTCCTTCCGTCAGGTGTGAAAATGAAAGTTGCTCTGCTCCTCAGCTAGAAAGTGTCAGAGACAGTTGCTCAACATATAGGTGAAATAAACCATCCTGAGAAGAGTAGTGAGTCGATGCATTTTAAAGGGAAGGGAAGGGAAGGGAAGGGAAGGGAAGGGAAGGGAAGGGAAGGGAAGGGAAGGGAAGGGAAGGGAAGGGAAGGGAAGGGAAGGGAAGGGAAGGGAAGGGAAGGGAAGGGAAGGGAAGGGAAGGGAAGGGAAGGGAAGGGAAGGGAAGGGAAGGGAAGGGAAGGGAAGGGAAGGGAAGGGAAGGGAAGGGAAGGGAAGGGAAGGGAAGGGAAGGGAAGGGAAGGGAAGGGAAGGGAAGGGAAGGGAAGGGAAGGGAAGGGAAGGGAAGGGAAGGGAAGGGAAGGGAAGGGAAGGGAAGGGAAGGGAAGGGAAGGGAAGGGAAGGGAAGGGAAGGGAAGGGAAGGGAAGGGAAGGGAAGGGAAGGGAAGGGAAGGGAAGGGAAGGGAAGGGAAGGGAAGGGAAGGGAAGGGAAGGGAAGGGAAGGGAAGGGAAGGGAAGGGAAGGGAAGGGAAGGGAAGGGAAGGGAAGGGAAGGGAAGGGAAGGGAAGGGAAGGGAAGGGAAGGGAAGGGAAGGGAAGGGAAGGGAAGGGAAGGGAAGGGAAGGGAAGGGAAGGGAAGGGAAGGGAAGGGAAGGGAAGGGAAGGGAAGGGAAGGGAAGGGAAGGGAAGGGAAGGGAAGGGAAGGGAAGGGAAGGGAAGGGAAGGGAAGGGAAGGGAAGGGAAGGGAAGGGAAGGGAAGGGAAGGGAAGGGAAGGGAAGGGAAGGGAAGGGAGTAGAGACCCAGATTTTTGTCAGGAGCGGGAAAGAGGTTGGTGGGGAATGGAGATTTAGAATTGCTGTAACAAAAACATATTTTTTGAGGCCACGATTCTTCGTCCTTCAGAGAAATTAACAGATACTACTTACAAACTATGTGCAAACCTGAAGTCAATTCCAGACAGTAATTTTGCACTCATATTCCATTTTCAAAGCTTCATTGTTACTGGTTTTAAGTTTAAAGGACTTCTGTGACCCAGAGCCTTATATTTCTGTCTACTCTAGTTGATCTAAGAAGATATATTACCTTTGCTTATAGACTTTGTCCTTCCTGAGTTCTTCGACTTTTAAAACTACAACAAACCACCACTACAGTTATTTTTAAAAGTCACTTGTTATTTGCCCATGAAAGACGTTAATTTTGTTCTGGTAGTTGTCTGAGAGCATGTGTGGGAATATTAAGAGGTTGTCTTTGATATTTCCCCCCTCACTCTTTCTTGACCATCATTTCACATTTACCTCAATCTGGGATTTGGGTTGTCCAGCAGCTTTAGGCTTGGTTTTCAGTGAGGTAAGTAGGCATAATTTTTATTTTCCCAAAGACAGGTCTACTGCATTATTACCAGGCCCTAAGAAAAACACCCACTTAAACTGGCAAGTTGAGCTTATTTAAAGTGCCGGCGCAATTTAACTTTTCTTGCATTCACACTAAATGCAGCACTTGTATTTGTGTGTTGTTTCCAAGCCAGTTATTCGCATACGTTTAAGAAGCAATCAGATCTAGTCTTTTAGGTCAAGATAATATGAACATAAATGCACATTCTTACAAATAAGCTGCCCTAAAATATATAATAGAAAAACAAATGTAGTGTGAAATGCTATGTAAAATGCAGACATAGCTTAATTAGCAAAGGACAGTAGAAATGCTGTTTGTTAGGACTTGAATAGTAACAGTCAATTAATTTCTCACAACAGGAAACAGCAAAGCATTTAACAAAGAAACATCATCTGTCTCTACGGCGCAAAGACTATACAAAGATTCACAAAATGGAGACAATTAATAGATTGTAAGTCATGAATTAAAAAAACAGAAGGGACTGACTTCATATTTCTTTGCAAAGAAATCTGTCTCTGTATATTTTAATAATGGATAGATTTTATTTTTTTTTAAATAGTATGTGAATGAAGCTACTTTTTATTAGAATTTACATACACAAAGCACAGCTAATTGCGTATGTTGGGGTAAATAACATGTACAATGTAATTGTACGCTTGATAACCCAGGCATAACCATCATTATTCAAACTAGCTATAAAAAAACTCTGTTTATCAGTTCAAAGTTAACTAGTAAGGATATGATTAATGTTTTGTCCTTTCCTTTTCCTCAGTACCAGAATAATGGAAGTGATCTAAGTTGGATAAACAGAGAGGCAAAGAAGCATTGTGTTAGATGCAGAAAGAAAGCAATTATAAACAAATCAGGCTCTCAAGCTCTTGTAATAAAGCCAAATCTTATGATATAACATTTAGTACTTAATACCTTGAATTGCCTCCAGAAAGCTTTGGTGACCATGTAAACTCACTAGGCTCCCATTTATGTATATTCATGGAATTCCTTGTACTAGATCGTATGGATAACTGTGACCAGCTTATTTTCGATATAAAATAAGACAGTAGAACCTCTCTCCTCCTATAGTACGCTTGATCTTGCATTGCTAAAGTTAATTACTTTTCACAGGACCAGGATCAAACTCCTTGAGAGGATGCAAGGGTATTTTAAGGGTAACACAATTAAGGGAAGAAATAACATTATCTGAAAATGTTCTGTTATCTGGAATTTCTGGCTTACTTCTCTGCAGCTTTTCCAAACATCACATGTCAGGCTTTTGGGAAAGGTACAGGTTTCCGTTTAGGTCCCCAGGGTATGCAGGGTTCTGCTTAGCAATTTTTTTTAATTGGGATTATTCTGAAAAAGGCTGATGCTACAGAAAATAAGTAGATTTTTAATAGAAGTGATAAGTTGTGTAGTGATACCATGGGTGCTGCTTTTTACTCGTTTACTTAGTATTTTGAAAACCCTATTACAAAGTATATGTGACTTGGTATTACTCCTCTGGTTATTTGGAAAAAAAAAATATCCTTCCCTCTCCTCTTTCCCCATCCGACAAAAAGAAAAAAAAAAGGAAGGAAGAAAATATTGGACCTCATTTAAAATAGAGAGGTGAAGGCTAATGCAAATTGATTCCTGAAAGAGTAGATAAGGAAGGAACAGGGAGAGGGGGAGAACAATTTGAGTCTGCATTGCAGAGAAATGTTACCAACAAGAATATGGACTTGCTATAAATTAAGTAAAGTGATACTTCTCAGACCACAAAAAAAAGTAAAATAAATGTCAGTTGCTAGTTTTTTCAGTTTTTTTTATCTGCTGCTGTGCCAATGCAGCAACACGGTATTCACTAGTCACAGCAATTTAGTCCAATAGTCATATACAGAGTGTAATATGCTTGATCTGGTGGTGCTGCAGTCAGATATATGAGTACAAACCTTGTCCAACAGTTAAACATTAACTTTACAAGTTTGCCCTTGGTTTGCATGCTTACAACTGGTTTTTTGTTCTGCAGTGTTCTAAGACATTTGTCCACTGTTGAAGTACTCTCAGTATAATTAATACTGGGGAATAGTGGCAACATCTTGGAAATTGTGAATGCCTCAAATTACTTGGTAATAAGAGGCTGAAAATGTACCTATATCTCAAAGAATTATGGAGTCAAATACAAATGAAATTTAGGGTACACACAACGTGACACTTCATACTAAATTGCAGGTTGCAATTTAAAAAAGTAATTTGGATTCTATTGGACATGCATTAAGAGATATATATTTTTTTTTTAATTCCACTTCAATTCCAGTCGAGCTCTAATACTCTTTTTTCTTTGAGGGATACCACCCTACCACTGCAACTTTAAAATCCCAGCAGCTTCTGCTGCGAAGAATTGTAAAGAAACATTTTACTTGGGGATAATTTGAAAGCAAGGGGAAGAATTTGAAAACAGTCCTTCATATATGCCTCTGGAGATACCCAGCACAAATATTTAATGTAAAATGGCTGACTTCCAATGCCAAAGACACGGTGCTTTTTGGTTAGTATTTTTGCATTTTAAAACTGTGCAATAAACAGTGTTGCATTATGTGTGGCAAGTGAGGAGATCTTAGAGCTCTGTGAATTGCTGATTTTTAGTTGGTCTGCAATAAATGCCTGTAAGTGCTCACATGCTCCCCGTTTTTCAAGCACAGCCTAGTACTAGCTTCAAGTGACATTCTTAGAACATCTTTCTGTTTAAAAAAAGAGGAGAGGTAATTTATGAATAATGGGAGAATAACCTTGTGGATCTTTGTGCATGAGGCTTCAGAGAAATGTGCAGATAGGACTGATGAGGTTGTTGAACAGATCACTGTCACCAAGAAGGGCTGGCTTCTTCCTCTCCTGCACCTGAGTCAGTGTAGCCACTTGTCTGATTTTGTGGTGATTTGATTAATTTCACTAAGTTGGTGAAAAACAAGTCACACACACACACACGCTTTCGGATTTCCTGCCTGCTTAATAAACTAGCTGCCTTGCCAAAGTGTCAGATGAACAGCAGAGGCAGTTTGAAGGACAAGCTCCTTTGGTGAGGTCTTACCTAGGCTTAGCTATCTTGAGACTACAGGCTAGGAATGACTGCATGGTACATAATTTATAAGAAAGGAAATCATATTACTTCAGGTAAATACTCTAAAATCAGCTTGAAATACTGTTCAGAAGTTGTGTATTTTGAGTTGCAGTAAAAATGCAAAGAAGTTCTGCTGCTGTTGGACAAATATTTGAGCAAAGATTGAAAGTAGTAACAAGAGTTTAGAAAAAGGAGTTAGCATAACTCGGAGATAAAAATGCATAGAGAGCTTAATTAAAAGCAAAAGAAGACAGAAGATATTGAACAAAGGGGTAGCTTTTTTGTTCTACTAAAAATGGCCTTTGAAGGCAAATATTGCCATCAAGAGAAGCTGATTTAAACTGTGTCTCATAGTCCAAAGGAGCATGGTCTTCCCAAATACTGATTCCTGTTTCCCTTAGCGTTTGCATGGACCCAAGCAGCAATACTTTACGTTTTGCTGCTGTGCCATAAATAGAGGTATATTTTTTTAAAACTTTTAGCGTTTTCAAATCTAGTAGTTTCATTTTTGTATTCCTTCATTAGACTGAAGAGACTTAAAATGTAAATTGATCACTGAACAAATGTTTTACTAGTTAAATGGGAGCTTGCAGGTAGTACTTTGCTGATTTTATGTAGTAGTTACTTCACTTCTCTAACCTCTAAAATGTGCCCGTTGTAAAATTAGCCCTTGCCAGTTCTCTGAATTGCTGCAAATATAGTGAGAATTATGAACAAAAGCATGCAGAAACTACTTGGCCACCACTCTGATGGTGGAGAAAGGAGGTCACTGTGCAAACTGGGTAATGAGTGCCTTCGTGAATTTTGAAAGTGGAAACCAGTCTAGGATGGTGACATAGACCAAAGTCTTCGCATGCAAGCTATATTATGAAGGCACTGTGCTCTTACTTTCCTGTATTGCTCTGTATGTCAGTGAGTTCAGCCTCTCAGTCTTGTCTTCCAGCTCTTTATATTGCCACACACAGTGCATATTTCTAGACCTACTTACCTTTTCAGGACAAACTTTTGTGGGAAAATGCTTTGTGGAAAACTAAAAAACAACCCTTTATCACCTTATCATTATCCAAAAAAAAAAAAAAAGCACGCTATAAAACTCATCTTAACTTTCTATGCAGCCTTTATTTTAAGTTGCTCCCCAATATTCTGAATGTATACCTGGTAGGAGATCAATAATAAGGGAAAGAAAGAATAAACATCATACAATGAGGAAAACAGTCATTTGCAGTAAGAAGAAACTGGTGTTGCTTTGCCATATATGTCTATTTATTGATAATATTATTGCGGTAATACTGAAGTTATTGTATTGGCTCTTAAAATTATCTCTTTCTTTCAGTTGTCCACACTGAAAAAGGACTTTTAGAAAGGTTTTTTGTAATGGAAAACATGTTGTAGCTTTTGACTCTGGTGCTATTACACTCTTTCAACTATCAGTATCAGCACTGCCTCTCTCAAATTAATGGAAGTGCAGATGATTGAGAACAAAGAGTTCATGTGATTTAAATGGTTTTAATCCTGGATTATTTAAGTCAGAACTGAACCTTAAAATATAGTAATTCTAAGTGGGTGGGAAATGCTTAGGATTTTAGAGCTTTTCCTAGTAAATGACAGTGTATCCAGCTTGTTTAAAACATCAAAATTTACTTCTTAACAAAGGTTATGATAGTATCCAGTCATTCAGTTACTCCCAGTGTATGTTATCAAAGTGAGAAAAATCCAAACACTCCCTCTTCTCCCTCGAAAAATGGTGAGGTCTGCTTATTTCTGATTCTGATCTTATTTTTGATCTAGACTTTGCAGATTGTGCCTTACACGGTCACAAAATTCCTGTCAACCTTAAATAGTTTGGATTTCAGAAAAGGTAGTTTATAGCTTTGTAATATCCAGTACAAACTTTCAGACATTCTAAATGACTAACAAAATGACTGCTATATATGCATAGTGCATTTTGGTGTTCGTGAAAGTGTATTGATTGTGGTTAGTTTTTATTCTACATATATAAATGTCTGAGTTTGCCTTCCTTTTGAAGCAGCTATGTATGAAGAGCATGTATTTGAAAATGTTACTTAAAAAAGTTTTTAGGTCTTACTTAGATGTTTGACCTTAGTTTCTGTCCTTCTTACTAACTTTAGAGCCCTCAAGGAATGTCACTTGATTTATCTTACTAACATTTCTGTTATAGCAGGTCTTCCATCTGAGTGAACTGGAAAGTATTATCGAAACTAAAAACTGCAAAAGGAGTTTCATAATATGCTGTTAAGGTTAAAACAACTTTCTCAAATTTGCATCCCTAAATCTCTTTCTGCATTTAATTCAAACACTTCAGACTACATAATGTTTGTGATGAAACTTTTATTAGATTATTAAAGATTAGATATTCTTAGAAGTTTCTTATTCTCCCCGTCTAGAAATATTCAGCTCCCGTAAGACAATGGAGAAATGAGATATGCACACATAATAGACATCAAATGGATTTTTCATTAAAAACTTGTAATTGTTTTCTCTCCCTGCATCCTCTCCCCTCATGACTTCAAGTGAGACATTTTCCTGTTGCCAACAGGGAGAGGTGCTGTGTTGGACCGTGCTCTCACCAGCAGGGAAGGGCTGGTGTAAAGTGTGAAGCTCAAGGGCAGCCTTGGCTGCAGTGACCACGAAATGGTGGAGTTCAAGATTCTTAGGGAAGTGTGGAGGGCATGCAGTGAGCTCACTACCCTGGACTTGAGGAGAGCAGAGTTTGGCTTCTTCAGGAAACTGCTTCATAGGATACCACGGAATAAAGTCCTGGAGGGAAGATTGGACCCAAGAAAACTGGTTAATATCCAAGGATCACCTCCTCCAAACTCAGGAGCAATGCATTCCAACAAATAGGAAGTCAGGCAAAAGATGCCAGGAGGCCTGCCTGGAACAGTGAACTCTGGGATAAATTCAGTGCAAAAAAGAAGCCTACAGAAGGTGGAAGCAAGGGCTGGTAGCTTGCGAGGAATTCAGAGAAATTGTCAAAGCAGTGAGGGATCAACTTAGGAAGGCTAAAGCCCTGATAGAATTAAATCTGGCCTGGGATGTCAAGGGCAAAACCAAAAGCTTCTGTAAGTATGTCAGTGGTAAAACAAAAGACTAGGAAAAATATGGTCCCTCTGCAGAAGGAAATGGGAGACCTGGTTACCCAGGATATGGAAAAGGCCGAGGCACTCATTGACTTTTGTGCTACAGTCTTCACCAGCAAGGACTCAAGCCACACTGCCCGAGTTGCAGAAGGGAAAGGCAGGGACTGAGAAAATGAAGAACTGCCCACTGTAGGAGAAGATCAGATTTGAGACCATCTAAGAAACCTGAAGGTGCACAAGTCCATGGAACCTAATGAGATGTCCTTTGGAGACTAGTGGATGAAGCTGTTAAGACATTTCCCATCATACTTGAGAAGCTGTGGCAGTCCAGTGAAGTTCCCACCAACTGGAAAAGGGGAAACATAACCTACATTTTAAAAAAGGAAAATAAGACAGACCCTGGCGAACTACATGCTGGTCAGTCTCACCTCTGCCCAGCAAGATCATGGAGCAGATCCTCCTGAAAACTCTGCGGAGGCATGTGGGAAATAATGAGTTTCTAATCTAGGTCAAGTACAACAGGGATAAAGGCAAAATAAATGAAATGGTAATAGGGAAGCTACAGACAGTATTTTAAAGCAAAATCCTTAATGCAGCTCGGCTTTTTTTTTCATTACTGGGAAATGTGTGAATTTAAACACCTTGAAAGAGTTGGTTCTCATTTTTGCAACAGTCAACATTAGCTTAGGGAAAACTCCTGCATATTTTAATTTGAATAAAATGGGAAGTGTTTTCAGCTACATGCAATTTTTTTCTGGCGAAGACATCCAATAAATTTCACGTAGCCAAATAACTAAAAAAGCAAAAATTTGACTAACCCTTCACTATTTTTTAAGTAAAAAGTTAATTTAGCTCTGCAGTGTTTCCTGAATGCATGCTAGTCTGACCACCGAGAAAGTGTTAGTAGTGTACTGTAGGAAACCTAGATAATAGGTTTGGCTCTGATATTTTAATAAAATCATTTTCAACAAAGTAGAAAAAAACCCCTCTTCTAGCATTTTTGTGGGTGTGGGTTTTTTGGGTGTCTTGATTCCTATTGTTATGAACACTTACATTTCCTTGTAGTTACCTAAAAATATGAAGCAACAGATACAAAAGTTGTGCATTGCAAGATTTACTAAATGAGTTTTATCCAAATTACGTATTATGACTTAATTTGCTGCACCGTCACTGTGATGAGACTTCTATTTCATATATCATAGAGAAATGTACATTCTTGGAGAACAGTGATCAGGTGTTGAATTTTGTTTTGTCTCGATGAAGGAAATTATAATTTTATATCATTGTGTTTATGTGTTTCAGTAATAATAAGGATTATTACTATTAATTTATTATTTTCCACTTGTCCCCTGTCAGTTAATATGATATTTAATAGCTTCAGTAGTGATCAGCTAATTAGCAGTATGTTGGTTTGTTGGTTTATTCAAAGTTAAGCATTGTAGTTCCTATTTAGTACAACTGCAAACTTGCTGTAAACGATCATTAAAAGTATCTACAGGAACGCATGTGGTGCGTGTAGGCATGGGGGAGGTGTTAGTTTTGCTTTTGTTTTTTTATGTGTAGAGCAGCAGTGATGTAGAAATCAAAAGCTCAGAGTAAAAAGAAAACACTTGTTTCCAGAATAGTGAAGACCTTTTTTTCTTTTTAAAGTCTTTGAAAATTTGGAAGTAGTGTGGTTTGTTTTTATTGTGAAAATTCTCAGGAAGAACAATTCAGAGTCGGTGCCATTCTTCCCAGCTGAATGGTGCTTGGTTTGTGAAATGGAGCAGCTGCGGTAGTTTTAGGTTGGCTCACAAAAACATTTGCTTTTTAATCAAGAACTTCAGATTCTGTGGTGGTTGTTCATGATGGAGATGGCCAGCTACGCCCAGTGAGACAGCTGTAGTATAATTGAGACAGGCTATGTGAGGCAAATATAAATGCTAGATGGATGTCTTAAAAGCAGAACATTCACTAAACTGTAACTGAATTTTTAAAACGATGAGAAGCATTTATACAGGCAAGAATTTACTACACAATGTAACATTTTATGTATAGAAATGTTCTTACATACATTGCATAAAACAGGGTTTAAGTCTTCCGCATTAGTATTCAAGTTATACAGTGCAATAATCCAGGTTTGGTGAAGTATATATATATAACTGCATAATGAGAAATATCCCACTTTTCTAAAAACATTTTTTACAAATACTGTTGAAGTCTCTTTCTTAAATAGTCTGGGATGCACTGTCTGCTTGAATGTAGGTGTATGTGTCACACATTTCATACATGTGGTTACTGTAAGAAATAAAGATGCTTGTATTTCATTGAATGGAATAGAAGGCTACTGGAGGCACAGAGAGGAGTCATTAATCTTTGGTGGCAGTTGTGGCAGTTACACACGTAGAAAAACTTTTTAAAACAGGGGAAATAAGTGTTTCATCTTGTATAATGTAAACCCTCAGACTTGACAGTTTGTTTTAGAAGGGATTTTTCTAAATAGCAGTGTTTGACTAACCCCAAAAGATCTTGTTTCAGAGCACAAATCAAAAAGTGCTGCTGGTATGTTTAAAAAAAAGATAAAAGGTTAATTTCTAACATTTTGTAGTAATTTTATAGTCACAGTTAATAACTATTTTGAAATTGGAGCAGCTAGTTGTGTGTTCTGTGCTGAACTATACATTATTCATGTACGTGACAAGTTTGTTATGAATTAATTGTAAAGATCAGAATATTTCACTCTCTCCAGAGAGGCTATTCCATTCTGTTTCTGACTTTTACATAAAGTTTAGCTTAACTTTTAAAAAAATACTATACCCAAGTAATATGAAGATAACAGTCCTTGTGGCAGTATCTAATGTTGCTCCTAGATGTTCTTTGTTTTCAAACACTTTGTCCCATTTTGTGTTTCCAGTGTGTGCAGTCTCAAGCCTCTTTGATGCTGACTAATTGGGGGGGGGGAAGGGGGGGGAAGACAATGTAAAAGGGTTAATCCGTTACACTGGTATTAATGAGTCAGCTGGATCCCTGCCATTCTCTCATTTCTGGTTCACTTAGCACCGATTAGCACAAATGACAGTTTTGTGGGAAGCAAGCTGGGAGGACAGTAGGTAATGCAGATATCGGATGAGAAGTCTGGTCTCAGGTTAATACAGGTAAATATATCATGCCATGTGGGTTGAGATAAGAAAATAATCCTGTTTTCCTGCTGGACCCCTAGGAACACTGACAGTGTCGGTAGGGCTGGGATGTTTTAGGCTCACACATGGTTTATCAAAAGGTGGTTAGGCTGTTTTTCTAACTCCGTTGTCTAATGTACTGCTGGAGGTTTGAGTGCTGGATATACTCACCTGAGACCCACACATTAGAAATGAGAATTTGATTGGGTATTAATACAACCTTTCTATGGTCTGTCTTGAGCTTTTAATCTAGAGTTCTGGGACAGTAATAAAGAGACACTAATTCTAAGATGTATTGCATTTTCATTATTTTTGATTGCAAGTATAACTGTAAATTGATTAAAGAAGCAGATGGGGAGAAGGAAATCATGCTTCAGAACACACTTGTAGTCAGTAACTTTTTACAATGCTTTTTATTAATTTAGAAACAAACTTAAGCAAGGTAAACTCAGAATCTCTCTCTTACACCTTCATTCAACATACACCCTAATGTCCATTGAAGCTTTGACTCCTGTCCACTGGTGCTTCTGGCTTGGGTCTTCCCGTGATTAAGGCAGAGACCCCTGTTCCCACCTGATTCCTTCACTGCAGACATCATTTCACCTGCAGTGATGCCTACAAGAAAGCACATGCAAGGTGGCTGCAGCATGGCATGGACCTCAGGTGACCAGGGCAGGGTTGGAATGTCGCTTGCACCTGAGCATTTTCTTCCTCCCCAGATCTCTTCAGTCACTGGAATGCTCTTAGGCACATGATCACACCCCATATGTGAAACTCTTCTCACTGTAGCAGAGCTTTTCTTTGATCGCAACCTTTCAGAACAGCTGCCTAGATTCAGTCTGCCCTCCATATTGGAGAATGGTGCAGAGGTCGTGGATAAGGAGTGTTTAACTTAAGATGTCTTCATTTGGGAGCAATTCTTCCAATTTAGTCACTAGATGGAAAGATGCTTCCCTGCATGTAGAGCGGGTATTTAACATAGATCCCTCCTGATCACCTTTGTGGGAAGCCTGTTGGCAATAGCTATAATGGGGAGCCTCATCTCCTAACTTAGGGGTCTGTGTTGCAGCAGTTCCCCTTTCCCAGTAAATTAGCTGCAAAACATGCTGTGCATTTGTACTCCACACCTACATTTTAACAAATTCACGAGAGGCAGTGTCTTCCAATCTCCAAGTTGCTTAGAAAGTTTGAAACTGGTTAGTTTTGAGGCCTTCATTCCTAATTAATCTCTCTGGGGCAGGACAGTAAAGCAGAGGAAGTTTTTCTAACCACAAAGGCTTTTGGTTAAATAGTGTGGGATATTTCAAAGGCAAAATTCCATATGCTGTCTTCTCCCATGTCTGATCTTATTCATCCAAGAGTGGTTTGGCCAGTGGCAGTTTTGCAAGGGGGATAATGTGATTTTATCAGCCTGCTGCCACTCAAAAGCAAAGGTGGTGCTTTCCTCCACTTCAGGGAATCTTACTTTGCTCCGTCTCCAGTGTTTGCTGGACTTTGTGTATTGTCTCAATTCCCAGAAGAAGAAGGGTTAATAAGCAGAAAGTCTGTTGTTCTTTAGAGTCAGTGTAAGGGCAGGACCTTCCAGTGAGGGGAAGAGAAATTGCCCTCCGTAGTGGTGATGAGCAATTAGATCGGCTTGTGTGGTCTCACACAACGTCACCATTATCTGGGTAGCAACTAAAGATAACTGATCATACACAGAAATAGTTGTGCTGTTGAGAAAATTACCTAGTTTTGGGCTGATCTTCTGGTCTCCCGAGAGGGTACGAGTACCTTCATCCTGCTGCAGACTACACTCTTCCATTTAATTTTCTGCAGTTCTGTAAACGTTCCTCCTGGTTAGTGTTGTGCTGTTCTAGTAAAGTGAATTGGCGCAAAGGGGTTGAGCAATGAAGCTAGGTAAGGTAAGAGGGAAGACAGAGTGCTGAGGAAATTGGAGATGTGAGTGGAAACCAGTCCTTGGGTGAGCTGCTTGATTGCCTCTCAGGATCTCGTTGCACAGTACTATTCAGGTACCTGATAGAGAGCCAGGTCTGCTTATTAAGGTGAGAGAAAAGTCAGCCAACTGAAACAATTCTTCTAGATTAGCAAGCCGAGTAACAGCTCAGAGCAGAGAGGAAAGATGGACCCAAACATTTTGGCAGCATCAAATTGACAACCATGTACATTATCTGCCCTGCTGTGGTCCTTGTGTGTGTAGACCTCTAGGCACTAAGGCTACAGTCTGTACCTCTTCTCAAAGGAGAGATGAAATCAGTTGTTTTCTAGATAGAGGCTGTGTTCTTTGGGGAAGAAAAGAGTGTCATTTTGTATTCGTGGCCCTGGATTTTTTCCCTTCTGTTTTTTCTGCACATCAGGCTGCATAATGATTGTGGGCAGATCACGATGTGAGGATGTTGGTTTCTGAATGTAGGACACATCTCTGATTAGGGCACACATAGAGCAGTAACTGCATCATGGAAACTGAATTCTCTCTTGTTTTGTGAAAATCATTAATCTGCCATAGCGGCTGCCTATCAGATACAGGAGTTCAGGTCTTTGTGACCTGGAATTTCATCTGCCAGTTTTCAACTGGCTGAATAGGTATCTGTTAATGCAGCCTTTTGTGCATGGGATGGATTGGTTCATTGGCTTGTTTTATGGAGAGATAGCAGAGTGACATTGTTGGTCTGTGCTTTCTCTGACTACTGAGTTCAAAACAGAGGAGGAAGGGAGCATGGCTAGAGATCAGAAAGAATATGACTGTTTCAGGTCTCATCTTTGCAAAATTCCTCATCATCAGAGTTCATGTAGGTGTATCTTAGACCCAATTTATAAAAATTGCATGAATTTACCTACTTTTTTTTACTAATATACCCTCAAGATATTAAATACTTGCATTGACCTGGTAAGATTTCAGATGTTATGAAGATTTTATGAAAAAAATTACTTTGCCTGTCATAATTCTTAAAACAAGATTACAGAAGTCCTGAAGGAGCTGTCGTCCAGACTAATGTTGTTTGCTTCCAGAGATGCCCCCCTGAACGCAGCAGTTCAGCTTCATGTAGTAGATGTCCCTTGTCTGATTCCCTGAGGCTGAGAAGTAAAACTGAATAAAAGATTCTCGTGAGGAGAAAGCAAACGGCAGAAAAGTAGTTGCATTGTTGACCACTTAGGAAGAAAATTAAAAGAAAAATATATTAATCTCTAGTTTTCTACAGCCTACTGATAATTACAAAAAAAAAGAAAGAAAAAAGAGAATTTCTTAATATAATAAATTGTTTGGGGATGTTGTATGATTCTACGACAAAGTCACTCAGCTGCTGGATGAGGGGAAGGCTGTGGATGTGGTCTTCCTGAACTTCAGTAAAGCCTTTGACACAGTTTCTCACAGCATTCTGCTTGAGAAACTGTCAGCCTCTGGCCTGGACAGGCGCACACCCTCCTGGGTGGAAAACTGGTTGGATGGCCGAGCCCAGAGAGTGGTGGTAAATGGTGTGAAATCCACCTGGAGGCCAGTGACAAGTGGGGTTCCCCAGGGCTCAGTGCTGGGTCCAGCCCTGTTCAATGTCTTTATCAATGACCTGGATGAAGGCATCGAGTGCACCCTTAGCAAGTTTGCGGACGACACTAAGCTGGGTGCAAGTGTCGATCTGCTGGAGGGTAGGGAGGCTCTGCAAAGGGATCTGAACAGGCTGGACTGCTGGGCTGAGTCCAACAGCAAGAGGTTTAACAAGGCCAAATGCCGGGTCCTGCACTTGGGGCACAACAACCCTATGCAGTGCTACAGACTAGGAGAAATCTGTCTAGAAAGCTGCCTGGAGGAGAGGGACCTGGGGGTGCTGGTTGACAGCCAACTGAATATGAGCCAGCAGTGTGCCCAGGTGGCCAAGAAGGCCAATGGCATCTTGTCTTGTTATCAGAAACGGCGTGACCAGCAGGTCCAGGGAGGTTATCCTCCCTCTGTACTCGGCACTGGTGAGACCGCTCCTTGAATACTGTGTTCAGTTCTGGGCGCCTCACCACAAGAAGGATGTTGAGGCTCTGGAGCGAGTCCAGAGAAGAGCAACAAAGCTGTTGAGGGGGCTGGAGAACAGGCCTTATGAGGAGCGGCTGAGAGAGCTGGGGTTGTTTAGCCTGGAGAAGAGGAGGCTGAGGGGAGACCTCATTGCTCTCTACAACTACCTGAAAGGAGGTTGTGGAGAGGAGGGTGCTGGCCTCTTCTTCCAAGTGACAGGGGACAGGACAAGAGGGAATGGCCTCAAGCTCCGCCAGGGGAGGTTTAGGCTGGACATTAGGAAAAAATTTTTCACGGAAAGGGTCATTGGGCACTGGAACAGGCTGCCCAGGGAGGTGGTTGATTCACCTTCCCTGGAGATGTTTAAGGCACGGGTGGACGAGGTGCTGAGGGGCATGGTTTAGTGTTTGATAGGAATGGTTGGACTCGATGATCTGGTGGGTCTCTTCCAACCTGGTTGTTCTATGCTTCTATGATTAAGAATTTCATCATTGTTTTGATACATGAGGGTTATCACTCCTTTGAAACTTCCCATGTTGATTTGTATAATGTTTAGAGTGAAGACTACATTTAGATCCAAAATACTGCCTTCTGTTTTTTCATGATGGAAAGCAAGACTGGTGCTGTGATAGGGTACATTTCCGCAGGACAGCTGAGCAACTTAACTGCCTGAAGAACAGGTCATCCTGCTTCTTGCTCCTGGAAGCAGGGTTATTTTCCATTATTTTTCTGCCAGCTCTGCAGGCTTATTTGACATCTCTGATTTAGCTCTATAAACTGGCAGAAAACTAACCCAGCAAGGAAGGGAGTATGTATTTATCTTTTTTAACTAGTTCAGTGAGCTCACATCGCTCGTGAGACCTCGAGAGGCTTTAGGAGCCACCACAAAGGAAACAGCAGGAGCACCAGGGCTGGGAGGAGAGGCGGGGCTGCTCTTTTTAGCAGCACGGAGCTGTTAGCCTGACTCAGCCCGGTTGTGAAAACTCTCCCTTAGGTAATAAGTGTTCACGCTACAGGTTGACTGACAGTTCTGCAAATAGTAGCCAGAAGGGAGTTACCAGATGTGCACAGTTTGTTTTTGTAGGGTGTTGGTTTTGGTGTGTTGTGTTTTGAAATGGATACTCACTCTATTCTAATCGTGTTGTTACATGAAAGTGTTGTGCAGAAAAATTATGTGTAGGGTGGACCTGCCTGGGAACAAGCGAGGCGGTAAGGAGCCACAGAACACGGAGAAAATTGTTCTTCAGTCTCTGGCACAATATGCCTGTTGGATTTTGAGGAATTCAAAAACCTTTGTACTTTTTGTCTGCTGAATGTTGAAAGCTCAAAAGCCTGAGACAGAGAGTGCTCCTTCATCTTGGAATATTAGGAAGTTTTTCTTGGAAGATCTGGTGGCCTTTGTTAATGTAGCTGACACATCAGCATGGATCTTGAGTGCCCATAAGCCTGGAGTTCACTGGAAGCCCTGGCTGCAGTTTGAAACCTCGCTGGCTCCCCAGGGCCTCTGTGTGGTTGCCATCTCAGGAAACAAGAAATGCGCTTTTTTCTAAAACTGCCTCTCTGCCTTTGTGCTCTTGAAGTTGTCATGATCCTATGTGGGTGTTTTGTTGTTCGTTTTTTGACAAATAGAAATGTTTTGCTTTCAGCTGGAATATGCTATTTCTGTGAAGACTTTGAGGGAGGGACTGATATACAGTGTAAGCATAAATGATCATAGACCTCAGACAGTTCCACACCATTAACAGTTGGTGATAAAAGTTACAGCCATCTGTGACCTTTCTTCTTTTCCTCCATGCATGATAAGACTATGATATAGTCCTGGCAGATTTTATTTTAACAAATTATTCAAGTACTGCACAATTAATTGATTTTTTTCTTTGCTTTGTGGGCACTGTTAATGTCACTTTTTGGTGTACACACAAATGTTTGGACGTTTCATTGAAAGATACAGCCAAAAGTGTATTAGCTGGAATTTTATATCCATTGCTCTTGTATCTTTGTAAATAGACATTTTAATGTGATGGGGAGTTTTCAGACTTTGTAAGCTAAATTTCTGTTTTCAGAATACTCATTCATCTCTTTTTTCCCCCTCCAACATAACTTCTGCCCTCTTCTTCAAGTCCTTTATAGAATTCTGCCAGTGCTTTTTTTTGTACTGATACTTCAATTTTTTTCTTAGCAGGTCTGCAGTACGTTTGTGTAATGTGAAAATACAACTGAGGGTCCAAGCAACATTAGAAAAGTTTTAATGTGCTGAAGCTAGAAATACTAAAAATCTGTGACTATTTAATGCTATTTATCTCATTGCCTTTATAATCAAGCTATTTAGTGAGAATATTTTGAAGTGGATATTTCCATATTCCTTACACACAGGTCGAAAGTAAATAGAAAGTTCTACATCTTCTACAAAGATGGCTTTAAAATAAAGTTCCTATAAATACAAAACTAGCTTAAAGCACAAAAAGTAATCAGAAAATAACATGTTAATCCTTGTTAATCCACATTATTGACCTATGTATCCAAATAAGTAAGTAAGTAAATAAATAAATGTATATAGTTCTTTACTCATTTGTATAGAGCTGTTTTTTCATGGGAGAGGTCTGATCCGAAGACTAGCTCCTGTGCTGTTTGTTGCCATTTCTGAGGACAGGTTAAATAAGTTTTATTTGTGAAGACTGTCTACTTCTTAACCTGGGTTGGTTGATTTTAGATCCCTTTCCTAAGATTGGAGTAGATGAGAAGAAGGTAGTCATACAATGGAATTAACAGTGTGAGCCGAAAGTAATATTTCAAGGAGTTAGGGAAGCAGAAATATTTTGTTTGTTTATCAAATAATGTGTTGAGATTTCTTTTGGGTGTAGGTTTTCCTCTTTTAATATTTAGAACCTTTGTGTAACAATTTTAGGTATGTTTATAAACTTGTTACTACACTAAATAAAAAAAGAGTTTATACTTCTTTTTAGAGGAAAACAAAATATGCTGTGTTCAGAGATACTCTGCAAGTATGTGTTAGAAACGAAACAGCAACAGTGGATGTAACATAAAGTTTTCTGCTCTGAATTGACATTGTATAGTCACTGTGACATATGATTGCCAGACTGCTGTCTAGAAAATAACTTTCAGAAAAATGTAGGGTGGGAGGCTTTTTCAGCTGCAGTATTTGTGGTCCTTCTGACAGAAACTTAGATATTGTGATTTATATTTCTACATCAGGTGTTTTGGTGGCTGTATGTCGCACAGACATATACAACCTGTGTATCAGTGTATCCATATAACTTTGTGTGTGGTTGTTTATGTTTTAATCTAATTCTGCTTAACTTTCTTTCAGAATGGGGGCTTTCATACCTCTGAGAGGCTGGCATCACTTTAAGTATGAAGTCATTATTACTTTGGAGAAGATTTCTTAAAATTATGTCACATAAAAATTATCTTAAATGAATGTTCTGTCCTGTGCATTAATTCTTCTCCCACAAAGTATTAACTTAGCTTTCTGGTACTTTCATAGTTTTTGGAACACAAAATTTTCTTAATAATTAACATGAATGTTGTGAGCAGCTGCTCACACATGAAGGCTAGTTCTTGGTATGAAGCAGTAGGTGATCATAGTGACAAGAAAATGATACTGCTAAAATATGTTTAAAGGAGGTTGCTTGCTAGCAGTACTCTGTGAGCTGTACTATTGTCTTCAACAGAGTTTACTGTTGTTACTAATGTTTCCCCTAAGTTTTTTTGCCACTCATCAGGAGCTGAAGAGGTAAAGACTTTCATTATTTTGAGATTAAACCTTTTATCATCCTTCCAAGCAAAATAAGAAAACACAGGAAGGATTGTGTAGATTATGGCTGTCATATTCTTATCAAAGTTTAAGTAGACAAAGTTAGGCAAGAGGAACAGAACAAATAAAGGCAAATAGAACTGTCTTTATCTCCCTCCCTTGGAAAAGCAAAAAGAGTCTAGTAGGAGACTCTGACCGTAGAGGAAAAGTTAACTTTCAAACTGCTGCTTCTTTTGCACTTTTTCCATACCAGCACATCTGTATAGCAAAGTTAGATTATGCTAAGCATAGATATCTTTTGCTATGCAGGAAGCAGATGTGAGAGTGAAGTAGAAAAGAAAGAGGTTATATAAATTAACACTAAAATTCTCCAAACTTCTGAAAATGTAAGGGACTTCTTGTTTTATTCTTATTCTTAAAACAAGGTACTTACCCTATGGGATGATTGAGATTGGCTTTACAAGGCCAAATGCCAGGTCCTGCACTTGGGGCACAACAACCCTATGCAGTGCTACAGACTAGGAGAAGTCTGTCTAGAAAGCTGCCTGGAGGAGAGGGACCTGGGGGTGTTGGTTGACAACCGACTGAATATGAGCCAGCAGTGTGCCCAGGTGGCCAAGAAGGCCAATGGCATCTTAGCTTGTATCAGAAACGGCGTGACCAGCAGGTCCAGGGAGGTTATCCTCCCTCTGTACTCGGCACTGGTGAGACCGCTCCTTGAATACTGTGTTCAGTTCTGGGCCCCTCACCATAAGAAGGATGTTGAGGCTCTGGAGAGAGTCCAGAGAAGAGCAACAAAGCTGGTGAAGGGGCTGGAGAACAGGCCTTATGAGGAGCGGCTGAGAGAGCTGGGGTTGTTTAGCCTGGAGAAGAGGAGGCTGAGGGGAGACCTCATTGCTCTCTACAACTACCTGAAAGGAGGTTATAGAGAGGAGGGTGCTGGCCTCTTCTCCCAAGTGACAGGGGACGGGACAAGAGGGAATGGCCTCAAGCTCCGCCAGGGGAGGTTTAGGCTAGACGTTAGGAAAAAATTCTTTACAGAAAGGGTCATTGGGCACTGGAACAGGCTGCCCAGGGAGGTGGTTGATTCACCTTCCCTGGAGGTGTTTAAGGCACGGGTGGATATGGTTTAGTGTTTGATGGGAACGGTTGGACTCGATGATCCGGTGGGTCTCTTCCAACCTGGTTGTTCTGTGATTCTGTGGTCTAGGTGACCATGACAAGAGGCTAACAATGATTAAATAAACAATAAATCTAAAAAAAAAGGATAATAATCTCATAAAACTTTTTCAAACAAAGCAGATTAAATGGTTTACTTCACCAGAATACTAAGACTCACTTGGGCTTGGAAGTTGCATTTGCTTTGATATGAAGAGCAGGGGTTTAACTGCCAGATTAAGTGAATGACAGGGAGATTAAAAGGTTCTCTGGGAATGTCAAGAACTGCTACTTGCATGTAGAGACTGGCCAATGGCATATATTCTGTGCCTCTAGTCAGTTTTGCAGATTTATTTTAGGTACAATGTTTGTGATGAATACTGTCATATAACAGATATGTCGGGTGCTTATCCATAGTACTGTATCAGTTGAACAAAGGAAGAGTAGTGAATAGTTTTGAGATTCTCCCTGAGGTATGGGCACACACTCCCAGATAAGTACGATTGTTAGCTCAGAAGACTTAGAGGACACACACTTCTCTTGTGTAGATTTGTTTTCAACTGCTTTCTTACAAAATGTTTGAACATGTCGTAAACCCTTACTTGGATCTGTACTGTGTTCATTGCTTCAGTACTGAGAATGTACTGATAAGTCATATCACCTGGTTATTCTGATAGCAAACCTAGATAAGAAAGGTGAGGCAGCTTCTAGGGTAGTGAACTCCAGAATGCCATTTCCGAATAGCAAATTTAAAAAGTGAGATCTACTGAAAGATATGCTGTGCTGGGAGCGGGGCGGGGCGGCAGTGTTTGTATGGGCTACTTAGAAAGGCTGGTGTGCACATACAGTGGAGGAGAAAGTACTTCCATGGATGCATCACACCAGTAAATCAGAATGAGATTGATCCTCAGAATTTCTTTATGCTTGGCATTACAGTATTGTAAGTTAAAATCAAACTAAAATAACCTTTTTTGTTGTAAGGGATCCTAGCTCATGGATTAATGAATTCTACATCTTTCTTTGAATGTGACTCGACCTGGAGGTAGCAAGTAGCAGAGGGATAGATAGGTGAGATAGGATAGATAGAGAGGTGAGAGAGGCAGTGGAATCTTCATCTTTGGAGACTCAAAATTTTATTGGATAAGCCCTTGAGGAACACAGTTTCACGACAAAGTTAGCCCTGCACTGAACTAGAGTTTGGACTAGTTTGACCTCAAGTTATTGCTTCCAGCCAGACTTTTGCTTATGAAACTGGCTTTTGATTCATCAGCTTTCTGAAAGGACACCATATAAATGGAGGTCAGGGGAGTTGGAATCATTTAGCTTCAGTGAAGTGGTTAGAGATGGAGCTGGATTGAACTTTAAGGATCCTTTGGTTTACGATGCAGGAGACCTTTGAAAGAAGTCAAACTTCTAAGAAGTTGGAAATACAAAAATCAAAACAAATAAAAACCTTTTTGCAAACTTATAACTATGTAATCTGGGCTACTGAAACTCTATAGGAGCCTCTAATGTTCTCATATTGTTTTTCCATTGCCATCTTCCTAAAATTTTTTGTTTGGGGGAAAAAAGTTTCCGTAGGGGAGTTTTTAGTCTGTGGTTTTGCTGTGATCTTGATAATGTGAGAGTTGAGAAGACCCTGACATAATTGTTTAGGAAAATGTATACTCTACCTTAAGATCACCTGTAACAGGATGAGATACCAAAATAAAACTGTGTGGCAGTTTGGAGTGCTAATCCTGTAAACTTCAGTGGATGTGCTGTAGATGGATTTGCTATTCCTCTTAATTGGGAAAGGACTGAACCTTGTTGCTTCGTGTCTGTAAATGTGAAAACATTCAGGCTAATGTACACCTTGTTACAGTTTTCCCCTGCTCTTCTACAGTTTGAAGAAGTCAGGTTTTTTGAGTTCTCACTCTGTAGGGTTCATGTAGTTTTTTCTCATGGTTTGTCAGGATAATTCTGCTCCCAGTCGAAGATTTATTTGTAGGACTCCTTAAAAATACTATATGTGTCTATAAAACACTGTTGAAACTCCATATAAGGCTGCCAAAGACTTACCATGTGCCTGCTTAGGCTAACGCAGACCTCTGCCTTAGTGTGAGCTTACACAGACTTCCTTCTCATTCACCCTTATACAGCATAAACTCTTAAAATCTTGTTTTGCTGAAAATTGCAGCTGTGGATGATCTTTTTGCTGATACGTTGGATTTTTAAGGGGTATTATTAGCTTGTTGAAATGAAACTGCTGTTGATACGAAAAGCTTTAACATGAAACTAGGATGAGGTGATCTGAAACTAGGATGACTTCATTGTTTTGCCAACTATACATATTCTTCTAAAGCTACTATGTCTTGGCCATGTGCATGTGGAAACTAAGGAGGATTAATGCATAGGGTATGTAGTGCTAATGCTAGACAGAATGGTAGCCCTGCTTCTAAGAAAAAAGAACCACCTATCCATGAGTTTCCCATCTCTGCCATTGAAGAGGACAACAGCTGGCTAGTGCCTTATTTGGTTCAGAAGGATCATTGAGTAGTCTGTTAAGCACCGATGAGAACTGTCACATTACTTATTGTATTTTGCTATAATTGTGTACAACATTTAAAGAGTCTTTCCAACCCAAATCATTTGTGTTTCTATGCTCATTAGCAAAAATTTCTAAAGTTCTTCCTTCTGTCATCTGTTAATTGTCTTGATCTCATAAAAACAGCACAATTTTGTGTTTTGGGTGCTGCCATCAGTGTTCCCTGGTACTACCCCTCTGCAGTCCCCAGCTCACTCATAATGTAGGAACTGGCTAGTAAACATACCTGACTGATATTCTGGATTGACAGCTTGGCACTCGTTCGTACTAAATACATCTATGGGTTGTTCTTGAAAAGAAGAAGAGTGACTGAGATGAGTCTTGAGGATGGAAGTGGCAGTGAGGAAAACAGCAGCAACTTGACATCCATTGCTGATTGCCTGTTGGCTGTATGCACAGAGAAAGGAAAATAACTTTTTACTGTTAAGCTTGCACTCATGCTGGAAGTAAATGGAAGCTGTGAGACCTTGGCAGTGGCTGCTGGAGAAACAAGCAGGGCTGGGGAGAGTCTGAGCAGAAGAAACACGTTTTATCCCTGTGGAAGGAGTGGGGGGCTATTTAAATGAGGCCAAGGGAGGAGCAGGGGAGCAGGACTCAGAAAAATGTTGCTATCAAAACCCTTTACACAGAAGTGCAATTGTAGGGACCCCTGAGATTCAGGCATTCAAAGGGGAGAGGAAATTACAATCTCCTTAAATACCTCCCTAGATTGAAAGTGCTGCCACAATCGATGGACTGAAGCCTGAAATTGTGTTAGTTTATTCTGGAGCAGGGTAAGTTAAATTGGTATGTCTGGCCTGTCTGTCTCCCTTATCTCAGGGAGAGAGGGGAAGATTTATGGGTAAGAAAGAGGGGCAAGAAACTGCAGTAAAACCGTGATGCTTCCACTGAGTCAGTGTCTGCTGTTCTCAGATTCTACTAATCCTCTCTTAAAACTTTTTGCATTTTTGTTTCCAAGTAGAAGCCAGAATACTCTGTTGCATTTCTGTGCAGGATAAAGAAGATAATGACAGGCAACAGAGTTAAGCAACTGAAAATGGCTGTCTTCCTTTTGAAGCTGAAGGTGACATTTGAAAATCCTTGCATTTGGTAGCTATTTGGTGTGTGCAGTATTGCATATGTTTCACTGCATCACAGAATTCTTTCACGGACCAGGGCAAATGGCAGTCTAAGTTACAGAAGACTAAAATATTTTTACAATTGATTTTAATTTCTTTAACTGAGTGTCCAGTAGACTTTTAAATGAGAGCTTAAGGATAACAAAATGCTGGAAGAGGAAAGAGTATAAATAGAAACCTCACTTCCTTGTTGAGTAGAAGCCAAACTTGTGCTTTCTGTATGAGAGTTTGCTGAGGTCCAGGTAAACAGCTGAATGTAGATTTCTGAAGAAAACAACAATTCTGTGGTCTGAAGGGGAAATGTAGATAGTACATACTGAAGACTGGACTGAGTGTTTCTTTAATGTGCAACACCTGGCGGCACTTCTTGGAAAAAGAAGATTTCAGTGGAACTCTGAGAATGTTGGTTCAAGCCCAACACTGGCTTGGTGAAAGGAGAGCTGTGTGTCTGACCTTTGAGTGCAACACCACTCATTTGGGCCTGGACGAGTCTTACTATAATTTTTAAAAAAAAGCTCCCAAGGTTGAGGAATTGAAATATGGGCTTATCTGGACAGCAGAAATATGTCTACTACTGTCTTTTCAAACTTGAAAATAGTTTTCCATTTGTAAGTAAGAGAGTATTTTACAGCAATGAGCATGAATATTTGGCTTGGTATACAGCTCCATGTAACTGTTTTAACTCCATTAGCTCAAATAATAACAGTCTGTACAAAGATTCATAGCATATTCCTGCAGGACCATATGCCTGAAAATTCAGCAAGATACTTAAGTTTTCCCATTTGCTTTTGGTTTTTTTATATGCAAAGAAGAGCTCTGCATTAAAGTTCAGTTTACAAAGGCAATTTGAGTTGTGAAACACTAAAGATATTGCTACATTTTGGCCTCCTTAAGAACTTATGACCTCTGGGAGTTCGATGTCAAAGTTCTAAGTAAAAAAATTAATTTCTCTCCAGATAAGCTCCTCTTATTCTTCCTTTCCTGTGAACATTTTTACGTTTCTGACCTTTTGGTCATGATTTCAAACAAAAATTTCTTTCATCTTAAGGAAAACTGATCATAGGGGAAAAAAAATATATTCTGAATAGCATTAACACACATTAATTTGGTCTTTTGGTTTTTTTTCATGTAAAGGCTTCTGTGTGCTTTCTCAGGAACGGTATGTAAAGACAAGGATTAAAAAGTTGGTATCTGTATTTCTTAAGACTCCCAAGTAGCTCTCTTTCAGCATGTTTACGCATATACCCAATTTTACCCAATATGATTCATCTCAGTGCTTTCAATTAGCTGCCCCTTTGCTACTGACAGGCTATGCAGCTCTTCCCTTACACACTTGATAAGTCTTTGTCCAGCTCACTGCAGTCTACTTGCATCTTCAGAAGTCTCCATGCGGGCAGTGTAAGTTCCCTTGACAAATCCTGATTATAGGGAGGGGTGGGTACCCTGTTGAGTCTTGTCTCCTGTATCCTTAATGGAATGCAGGACTAGAAGGGAATACAAAAGGTCATTCATCTTCCTTGTCCTGGCAGGACTGAAACCATTCATCAACAAGATGTTTCTTCAACCTTCCTCTGAAATCTTTTGGAGATAGACCCCTCTTTAAAGGGACTATTTCCTTGGGTCCTTTCAAGTGCTTAAGTAGCCTTACTCCTGGGGAAACTGATCTAGCCTAAATTTGATGCAGTTTAAACTTTTTTGCACTCTCATCCACAGCAAACACACCAAAAATATGTCTTATTGTCCTCTACATGTATCTGTTAATGATTTTCACTCCTCCCCAAGCTTTTGCAGTCTTTCATTGAAGAGTGCACTTACAAGACCTCTAATAATTTTGCTTTGCAGGCCTCTTCATTACAAATGTTAAGTAATAGTTTGAAATAATTTACTCTAATGAGTATTACATAACTCATTATCTTATGGAAGCTTGCAATTTTTGTTTTTCACAGTATTGTGGGGTGGAATTAAAGATGAACCGATTCCCTACCTCCTTTGGGCTGCTCCCCTGTGCACCTGGTATCGCCTTCACACCAGACACTCATACTGCCATGTCTCCTTTGCTTGATACTTTGCCAGTATTAGAACTTAATGGTCATAAAGTGTGCAAGAATAGGAGTCCTGCTTTTTTTCTTTCTCTCTTTTTTTTCCCCCTTAACTAACTGACAAGGATTTATTCCCAGGTTTTGCAGACTACTTCTCAATGTTTTTAATTTTAATTTTTTTTTTTTTACTTTGCCAGGTGAAACAATTGATGAGCAAAGTAGAGAGTCAAAGGATAAAACTTCATTTCCGGAGAACAGACCAACGTATAACCAACCTTCACAGGTAGGAGACTATTTCCTTACACACGCATAATGAAACTTCCATAGCAGCTCATTTAAGAAGTATGAATGTCCTGCAGGAGAAGATTTCAACACATTCACATCTTCCATAGCCTGATTGCCTCCTCAGCCTTCCTTGCTATCTATCATAAAAGACGCATTGCTAGTAATTAGACAGCAATATTATCAAGGCCACCAATATTGATTTGAAAATGAAACAGTAAGAAGGCTGAGCTGTATAGCATTGCTTATTTTTATACTTGAACTGCGCAAGCATGAAACTGTAGCTGGAATGTTAATTAATTGCACAGAAGCAATAGCATGTAAGCAATGAAGGAAAATCAAACATTTACCTGAGTCATTTATTTCCACAGCTACCATTATAAGTAACGTGTTATAAATGTGTGAGTGTAATATACTGTCTACATTGTATGTTTGCTCTCTGTTTCAGTACTGTGTGACTGTAAACCTGGACTTCTTTTTATTAATCTGGTTTATTTAATATTTAATCCATGTATACCAAAGAGGGATTTTCAGAAAATTTCTGCATGTGATGTACACGTATTTTCTTCTCCACCTTCTCTAAAAATGTTTTTGCAATCAACCTGTTTTCCATTGCCATATATTTTTTCGATATTTGCAAAATAACTGTGAGACGTTTCACTTGGACTCTGTGCTTTTATGGTGGGGCCTTTTTGCTTAACCTATATTTCCTCTTTCTTCTATCAAGCCTTGGAACCAATTGTGTCTCTGTCTGTGTCTCTCTTCTCAATGCCACTTTAATATTTATTATTGCTAACTCCCGTGGTATATGAGAAGTGTGTGTGATAATGTATCATCTTTAAGAGAGGTCAACAGTTGTGTGTGATCTGTGGTCTTTTAATTTCAAATTAAAAACTGTGTCCAATACAGAAATCTTTAATTTATCTTAAGTAGTGAATGGTTTGCCTGCTGATAATGTGGAAGTGTGAATTAGTTACAATTGATTGTAAAATTTTAGTCTGATGTCTGAATCCAGGCATATCTGTGCCAGGGTGTTTTGCAACTGAAGTCCCATGTACAGTACAATGAATTTATGTTGTGATTACATATTGCATAGACAATGTGATGTTCTTTCTTGTTGTTGTGAACTTCCAGTTACAGTTGCATCCATGGTTTGTTCAGTTCTGTGGAATTTCAGTTAAAGAGGAACTTCTGTAGATTTCAAGTGTTTATGACTTAGAAGAAAGAAGCGAAGTTTTCAAAATGAAATAGCAGATATTGCTCTGAAAATAAAACAAAGATTTATTTTAACCTTTCTGTTAGAAGACTTGCATGTCACAAAAATACTTTCATGAAGTGGCTTGAGACATCAATTAAGATACAGCATTTGGTAGTACCTAGCCTAGGTTTTGCTATTTGGACTTAACAGTTTCAGTTCCCAAATGAAATTCTCAATGTCTCATATAAAACAGAGCAACTGGGGATCATGGAAATGAAAGTGATAATTCTGGCCATTAGGAAAGCAGTATTCCTGTTTGCAGTGGTGAGTATAGTTTTATAAATCTGTGGGAGAACTCTACCAATTTAGTGAAACTGGAAAAGCGTTGTATTGCATATGTCATTGAGACATAGAACATTAGTTGAAATAATGGGCTTGTTAGCATTAAAACAAGAATAGTTCATAAATATAGCTCAATATATTAAAAGATACGTTAGACTATGAAGTAGTATCAGATATTTGTGATACAGAGTTGAACAGAAAGAGCATTTTGTTTTCTTAAGTGCGTCTTTCTGTTGCTGGAAGCTTGCTTTTATTTTGAAATATAAACTATTTTGTAACTTATTAGATAGAAACTCTGGAACATGGAAAGTGCTTTTAGAAATGCGATTTAAAGAATAAGTAATACTTTGTACATGGGTCACTTCCTTATTCAAAAGGGAAATGAGGTTGGGTTTGGTTTTTTGAGGAAAGTATTTTCTGAAGTATTTTTGATAACTGTTGTAATCTTTGGAATTTCCCATTTACTTAGGTACTATTGGATTTGTTTACTGTGCAGTAACTGAATTCTCAAGTACATATTTTCGTATGATCTTGTATAAATTATTTGAACTAATGCGCAAATGAAATCTTACACCAAGATAATGTTGCTGCAACTAGCAACATGTAACAGAACCTCTAGTAGCCACTGCCATACCTGCACAGTGCATTATTTTAAGAGGTTTTGGTATTACATGCACGTTGGAGGAACTGCAGATATTTAGAAACTGCCTGGAGGAAGGGTGTTCTCAAAGGCCAACTTCAGTCCAAACATTTCATCTTCTGCTGCAGAGAGTGGGAACAGAAGCTAATGCTTTCAGCAGTCACATGTGGAATATCCTTTCCATCTGCATAAGGATGGATAGAGGTTTGGGAGAGTTGTCTCCTGATGCCAAGTCAATCCTAGGGAGATGCATTGTCCAGCAGGGTAACGAGTGCTCTGGGCCTAATCAAACAAGTGCAATTCCGCTGAAGTTGCTTCAGGCTCATGATCTAAAAGTCATACATATATTTAAGTGCTTTTCTGGATTGGGGCCAAAATGCTTAGCACTCTGTAGGGCTGAGAACTTAAATTAGTCTCTTTGTAATGCTGAAATACAAAGCTTCTAATTTTAACAGCAACACCATCATAATAGAAGGAGATACAACAGTTTTATTTTTTCATGCTTGTGAGTTTTCCATTATTATAGTTCAATTTCCAGATAATTCAATCTTTATCTGCTTTCACTGGGAATCTAAGGTTATAGAAATAACAGAATGGAAAGGTTAGTATTGATATACGAAGAGTGCTAGAAACACTAGTGTTGTGCTGGGGTTATTTTTGATAATGAGCTATTCCATTGGTAAAGCAAATTAGTGCAATGGTATATTTTTGTTCTACTGTGAGAGCAATTATGTAGCTTATCTATTAGGAGACATAAAAAATATTTTTGACAGATGGTATGGCTGTGAATTAGGATTTATGAAGATTATTGTATGTCTGGTGTCCAGGACACCTGGGATTATTAAATTGATGTAAGAAACGATAACAACAAAAAAAATTACATTTCTGATAATAGCTGCAGTGTTTTGTATCTCTCTACTGTCACCTTAAGAAGCAGCTTGTGTTTATTTGATATTGCACTTCTTGATAATCCAAAATGCGTTCTTTAGCCAACAGATGTCAGCAGATTTAATGGGTGAAAACTGTACCAGTAAGTGTATTAAAATAGACTACAGAAAAAATGAGGGCTGTCTTTAGATTGTAAATTAAGATTTTTTTTCACTTACTATGTGTTATTTTTTTGTTGTTTATAGTCCTATTTCTCCTTCAGATACTCAGTAGCTATTGCCTTCTATCTAAGGAGCTTGTTATACTTTTTCTAGGGCAAGAGAGAATCCCCCAAGGGATTGGTTAATCCATAATTATCTAATTTATATGTTGTTGTTATAGCCACCCTTAATTATATATCTTACTGAGATACTTATCATCATAGGACATAGTTTTCTATATGAATTGCAATAGTTCTGTTACAGCTCTTGTGCCCTTCCTTGGCATAATTTTGTATTACAAACTGAGAACGTGGCAGACACAAAGAGCACTGCTCCTGAAGTAAATTTACAATTACCTATGTTTTTCTGTATGTAGATGCTGGTGTGCACTGTTTTGGGCAAGTGCCTAAATAAATTAGAAAATAATATTTTTACATCTGAAATGGCAGATAACATTCTCTTCAAACTGATCCTTTGCAAAGCTGCTATGTAAGGATTCCAAATAGATGTAAATAGCAGTTTCCTAGGCATCTGGTTGGGGGTGATATTAGTCAACTGGAAAGGCAGAAATACTATGAGATATAAAGTATCAAAGAAGAGATACTGGGAGATGTGGGTCCACAGAATAGGAGGAGAGGGGAAATTTAATTTTATTTTTAGTGATCTAGAGAAATTAGCAAGCGTTGCTGAAGCTGATAGACTTTTAAGATATCCTTTTGAGCAGTTCACCTGATATAATTCCTGGGCATGAATAATGCTAGTTCTCTCTTTTTTCCTTTTTCAAAAAGAAAAATCAAAATTAATTGGTCTTCCTAACCTTTTACTGCCTAGTTTTTACCAAAGTTTAGCTGTCTGGAATATTTTTACAAGTTACTGGAAAAGAAGATATTACTAATCGTGTTCTTCATTCAGTCACCCAGTCAACAAGTTTATGGTTCAGAGGGTCCTATATTTTAAAATTTGAGATGAGTGTTCTGGGCCTGATTTACTGCATCATTTTAAATTCCCTATATTTACTTTAGAGGTGTGTTTCAAAATTATCGGCCAGTATTTTTGATTACTTTGCTCCATTTTGATAAAATATACTCTCTATAGAAAATGTTAGATTGGCTTTTTTTTTAAGCTCTTATAAGCTAGAATTGTAGTCATGGCCTGGATACATTAATTGCTTGTCATATGTCATATTAACTCCAAGATCATCTTTTTCACCTATAAAGCCCTTAAAGCACGTTGGTCCTTATTTTCTCTCTTCTTGATTGGGTATTTGTGCAATAATCACTTAATGAAATTATCCACTCTTAGAAGGGACTGGAGTAAGTCTGCAGCATGTACGTTTCTCTGTATGCTGGTACTGTCAGAAGAAAGATCTTATGTTTCACTCAAGTGTTGTACAAGACCATAGGAAGTGAAGTTTTAACATTACATTGAAAGAAGGATGACTGGTTTTTAGTGTTGGCAGCTGCAATGGACATCCTCCATCCTTTGCATGTATAGTAAATAGCAGGCAGTTCTTTCGGGGTCTTGCGTGCAGCCACAGATTAAAGTGCCTACCAAGTACAGCTGCTGCCATATGATAAGAAGGGCACAGTATGTGGCTGTGATCTTTCTGAGAACAAAGGTAAATAGCCCAATCATCTTAAAAAAAATCAACTATTACATATCACATATTAAAACTATTACTACACAATTGCATATTTACCTTATAAAACTTCATTATATTGTAATACTCATATTGCTGTTTGATAATTGACCAAAATATTGAAGAAATCCTTTCATATTAGGAAGTGCTCTAGAACTTATGTGCCAGTGGACTTCTGTCTGCCCTCAACAGCTGGGCAACTTGGCAGGGGAGAGGAGGGTGTATGTACATATTATACAGAAAATTATTAGGTATACATACACACACATGTAAACTTTAAGCAACATGATCATACATACATACATGCAAGAGAACCGGGTGATCAGGCCCAGTCAACAAGGGTTCACAAAATGCAGGTCTTGCCAAACTAACCTGATCGCCTTCTATGACAAAGTGACTCGGCTGCTGGATGAGGGAAAGGCTGTGGATGTGGCCTTCCTGGACTTCAGTAAAGCCTTTGACACAGTTTCTCACAGCATTCTGCCTGAGAAACTGTCAGCCTCTGGCCTGGACAGGCGCACACTCTCCTGGGTGGAAAACTGGTTGGATGGCCGGGCCCAGAGAGTGGTGGTAAATGGCGTGAAATCCAGCTGGAGGCCAGTGACAAGTGGGGTTCCCCAGGGCTCAGTGCTGGGTCCAGCCCTGTTCAATGTCTTTATCAATGACCTGGATGAAGGCATTGAGTGCACCCTTAGCAAGTTTGCGGACGACACTAAGCTGGGTGCAAGTGTTGATCTGCTGGAGGGTAGGGAGGCTCTGCAAAGGGATCTGAACAGGCTGGACTGCTGGGCTGAGTCCAATGGCATGAGGTTTAACAAGGCCAAATGCCGGGTCCTGCACTTGGAGCACAACAACCCTATGCAGTGCTACAGACTAGGAGAAGTCTGTCTAGAAAGCTGCCTGGAGAAGAGGGACCTGGGGGGTGTTGGTTGACAGCCGACTAAACATGAGCCAGCAGTGTGCCCAGGTGGCCAAGAAGGCCAATGGCATCTTGGCTTGTATCAGAAACGGTGTGACCAGCAGGTCCAGGGAGGTTATTCTCCCTCTGTACTTGGCACTGGTGAGACCGCTCCTCGAATACTGTGTTCAGTTCTGGGCGCCTCACCACAAGAAGGATGTTGAGGCTCTGGAGCGAGTCCAGAGAAGAGCAACAAAGCTGGTGAAGGGGCTGGAGAACAGGCCTTATGAGGAGCGACTGAGAGAGCTGGGGTTGTTTAGCCTGGAGAAGAGGAGGCTGAGGGGAGACCTCATTGCTCTCTATAACTACCTGAAAGGAAGTTGTAGAGAGGAGGATGCTGGCCTCTTCTCCCAAGTGACAGGGGACGGGACAAGAGGGAATGGCCTCAAGCTCCGCCAGGGGAGGTTTAGGCTGGACATTAGGAAAAAATTTTCACGGAAAGGGTCATTGGGCACTGGAACAGGCTGCCCAGGGAGGTGGTTGATTCACCTTCCCTGGAGGTGTTTAAGGCACGGGTGGACGAGGTACTAAGGGGAATGGTTTAGTGTTTGATAGGAATGGTTGGACTCAATGATCCGGTGGGTCTCTTCCAACCTGGTTATTCTATGATTCTATGATTCTATAAGACAGTCTCCTTCTGCACATTGCAAAGGATAAGTTGCGACTCATAAACAACACTTTGTAAACTCTGATTTGTGCAATGTATTGACCCAGGGTCAGCCACCAATACCTGGGGGCCTTGTAGGGTTTTTCTCAGTTCTGAAGTGAGGAATTAGACTTGTTATCTGTGCAATAAGACAAACAGCTCAAAAAAGTAATGTAGCAGTCTTACAAAGCACTTTTCATTAGCACTTAGCAAGTGTGAAATAATGGTAAGCCCTTTCTTTAATTTCAGTTCAGTTTTCATTACAAGAATTGAGGAAGCCTTACAGTCCTTTAGGATGATACATGGATGTTCTTGTCTGGCCAGCAAACACACATAAACACAACAAATGGGTTAGAGTGTCCCTCCCTGTGGTGTCCGTAGTCAGTGCTGTGGCCGATCTGTATGATTGGAAAGGTTTGAGCAGCAGAAGACACAACCACCTCCTGTAGGGAAAGAACAAACAAGCATGGTATCCTTTCATCATTTAGTCCTTATAAATAACAATGTACATGCCCACATATTAAATGTTCATAAAATATTAAAAGTGACCTGATTATGAACCTCTTCATTTTGAGAGCTAGGCTGTAGTAAGGGAACACATACTCCAAATAGTGACCAAGGCACATGTATCCAGAAGCACAGTTTGCATACCTCTCTCTTTATTTTGGGCAGAGATTCACTATACTCTTGACTTAATTGCATGCTTATTCAGTTACAGTGGATGGTTCTTTGTAGCAGGAGATGCTCAGATTGGGTGCCCAGATATTATCATTGCATTTTTTTTTTTAGCCTTTCTCTAATTTTGGGATCTTCTGACTAGCTTAATCCCCAGATAAAACTACTGATTATCCTGTATCTCTTGCCCAAACACACGCGGTTGGACTAAAAGCCAGTAATGCTGCTTTACTTTGCTGCTGTCAACAAATTGATTGGTCAGTCATCCTGCCTCTGGAAGCAACCCTTCTGGGTTTTTGAAATATTAAAATTGATCTGAAATGCAGTGTAGATCATTCATCACTTGATGAGACTGAGTGCTAATACAGCCTGACAGTACAGTGCTATTTACAACACAATGCATTAGTGTAAAATGGTGGCTGAAAGACTAGTATAGGGCACCTCATTAATAATTGCTCTAAACACCAAGTAAGGAAAATAACAATGTCTTTAGGTTAGTTTTACTTCCACTTGCAGGGTAAAAAAAAACCGCACACAGACAGGAGTGAGGAGTCCCTTTTAATGGAAAGGAAATACGTCATAAAAACTGGCTTGCTTGAGTCCAAAGTGCTAATATTGACAGGTATATGTTTTTCTGTAATTTCCATCAGCGTGGTTTGATGCTTTCACTGTAATGTGCTACTACTGCTGTAATTTCTGCCTTAAGAAAGTCTCCAAAACTTTACTACTCCTCAGTCATATCATGTTTGTGAAAGACTCTCCTTTAGGTAGCACATAGTCAAATTTTGTCCTAAAGCACTTTTTAAACATACAAGATAAAATGGAAAATACTTGTTTGCAGATTTCTTTTCTTCCACAGTGTGACAAATTTTAATACTTTTCTAGCTTTATAATGCAATTAGAAGACCTGCTTGGTAAAAACAAATATATTTTGAAAGCCAAAAAAGTGCTGCACTTCCTTTTGACTATGGTCAAGTTATCTTCCTGCAGGAGAGAACCAGGAGGTGGAAAGAGACCATCTTGATTAAACAAGAGGTCTGATATTTGTTCCCTTTTCATTTATATAATTATTTTTTTTGTCCTTTACTGCTTTAAGAGTCATTGGGCTTTTATTCCTGCATCTCAAAAAGCCTAAGCAGTAGGTGTTTAGGCACCTCAGTCTTGTTACTGTTTGTAGATGGAAGCTTTACACTCTGGCTCCTAGTAAGCTGTTTGCTGAGGGTGCTCTTGAAAAGTGCTCCAGTTACACGCTGTGTATGGAGGAACTTAAAGTCAAATATCCATCCTTCCTTTCTCTTGTTGACTTGAATCTCTATGGAGAGAGCAGATGGGGAGAGAGCAAATGGGAAGTTGTGTTAGGAAAGAATAATTCACTTTTTTGGGATAAGAATATTTTAATTCTCTAAATAGGACATGTTGCTTATCTTGCCACGTGCTTGGGTTTTAAGCAGCATATTAAAAAACTCAGGATAAAGCACTTAGTACAGCAATTTCTATTCACACATTTGCCTGACAATTAATTTATGTTCTTCAAGACTGAGGAGAGGGACTGTTAGGAAGATCCAGAGGTTTAGTTACCTAACAAAACCTCTGAAAGCGCCACTGAGGACATTGTTTGCAGGGTTCAGACTAGGCATTCTCTCTGTTCACTGTACTCAATTAGCTTTCTCAGAAAACCAAATCCAAGATAAATTCCTTTTCCTTTCCTCTTACTGTAGATGGAAATTGTTATCCCTCTGTCTTTTTCCGCTCACTGATATTAATGTTCTGAAGAGACATTTCACGAATGTCACTGACTACTTCAATTACCCAAGGAGAGATTTCCTTTTCTTTTCAGAACAATAACTTCTGATTTAGCCAATTGGGCCAATTTACTGAAAAATTTATTGACTTTTTTTGTGAACCATTTGCTAAATAGTTTCTTACTAGTCTTTTATATTTAATTGACTTTTCTAAGTTCTTTTCTGACATAGATACCTTCTTTTCCCATTCCAGTGCTTGGATTTTCATACACTTAGTAGAATAATGAGACAATGCAGTATTATCCCTCTGTTGTAGAGGTTCTTCTCCATGGGCATCTGCCATCTCTGATGAACCGTCATCTTTTTCCTGCCATAGTATGTTACCACGCTGGAGCTTCTACAGTAGCAGGGGTTGGGAACAAGATGTAGAGACATGGAGGCAGAGTCCCAGTTTGTCTAACTTTCTCCTACTGAGGTCATCAGCTTCCTGAAAAGTATTCAGGATATTTTTCTGCTTGGAGTACTAGTGAGAAACTGAAATCTTATTGTCACTAGCTATATCGACCCTATATAGCTGCTAAATTAAAATGGATTATTTAATACTGTTTATTTCAATATGCAATTAAAGTTTTATAGAAAACTAATTTCTTAGTATATTCTGTGACTATACTGAAAAGTTAAAAATATAGCCTTTCCTCCTGATTCCAACTGTGTTAAATGAGTATTTTGGGGGGGAGGGGGAAGGGAAGAGGGTGTAACATTTGTATCCTAGTTATTTAAAACTTATTACCCCGCATACAGAGAACCCATACCTGGTTCAAAGTTCCTTGAATAGATAACTGAATCTTAGTAGTTAATATATGTGTTTTGTATTATATCGGGAACGAAGGTAGCAGCAAAATAAATGTGAGTACGTTGTGCTTTTGGATGACGCTGAAGTTACAGAACAAATTCATTATCAGCATTTATCAGACTTCTCTATTCATTTTGCAGTATATTGACTTGTCCTTCACTTCTGATTTGTGGCTGCGGAATGCACTGCTGGCTGTCTAGAGATGCCAGTACGTTCAATTACAGTTCTTCTGGCTGCAGTTTACTTGCTATAGCAATTTTCTCGAACTTTTAAATCTTTCAGCATACATGCTATAGAAAAAAATAAAACCAAAAGTTCTGGCCTAGTTAGTAACATTCCCTTGCACTGGTAGAAGCACAACATGCTGGATATTGTTCATGTTGCTTATTATAACGTATGAGATCTTTGCTGTGATTAGCTTGCATAGTACTTTGAAGGAACAGGGGAAGCAGATAAATTGATCCTTACTGAACCCACATCTCTCTCTTTCAAGATAGTTCTTATCACAATACTTATGTTGCAGAGGGGAATGTTGTCCAAAATTCACCTGTTAGTACAGTGCCCTAAGCTCAGGAGCCTCCAGAGGGGCACAGGGAGGCAGCAAGAACAGGAACCATGCTACTGAGGGGGCATAAAGGCTGTTACGGCTTGTCAGTTATCATATTCAAAAGTGCTAAAGTTGGTTGGGATAGAAGGAAACATAAGAGAGTAGTTATTTTCATGATCATGAGAAATTAAGACTTAGCATTTTTAATAAAGATTTAGAATACTTTTTTGTTTCCTTCTCATTTCTGCTTTCTCTTATATCTGCAGTCTTGCTTCATGTTGCACGTTACACCTGTTTATTCACAGTTTTACAGTTTCTCATTATAGATGCTCATAGAATCATAGAATCACCAGGTTGCAAAAGACGCATCGGATCATCGAGTCCAACCATTCCTATCAATCACTAAACCATGCCCCTCAGCACCTCGTCCACCCGTGCCTTAAACACCTCCAGGGAAGGTGACTCAACCACCTCCCTGGGCAGCCTGTTCCAGTGCCCAGTGACCCTTTCCGTGAAAAATTTTTTCCTGATGTCCAGCCTAAACCTCCCCTGGTGGAGCTTGAGGCCATTCCCTCTTGTCCTGTCCCTTGTCACTTGGGAGAAGAGGCCAGCACCCTCCTCTCCACAACTTCCTTTCAGGTAGTTGTAGAGAGCAATGAGGTCTCCCCTCAGCCTCCTCTTCTCCAGGCTAAACAACCCCAGCTCTCTCAGTCGCTCCTCATAAGGCCTGTTCTCCAGCCCCTTCACCAGCTTTGTTGCTCTTCTCTGGACTTGCTCCAGAGCCTCAACATCCTTCCTGTGGTGAGGCGCCCAGAACTAAACACAGTATTTGAGAAGCGGTCTCACCAGTGCCAAGTACAGAAGGAGAATAACCTCCCTGGACCTGCTGGTCACACCGTTTCTGATACACGCCAGGATGCCATTGGCCTTCTTGGCCACCTGGGCACACTGCTGGCTCATGTTCAGTCGGCTGTCAACCAACACCCCCAGGTCCCTCTCCTCCCGGCAGCTTTCTAGACAGACTTCTCCTAGTCTGTAGCACTGCATAGGGTTGTTGTGCTCCAAGTGCAGGACCCGGCATTTGGCCTTGTTAAACCTCATGCCATTGGACTCAGCCCAGCAGTCCAGCCTGTTCAGATCCCTTTGCAGAGCCTCCCTACCCTCCAGCAGATCAACACTTGCACCCAGCTTAGTGTCGTCCACAAACTTGCTAAGGGTGCACTCAATGCCTTCATCCAGGTCATTGATAAAGACATTGAACAGGGCTGGACCCAGCACTGAGCCCTGGGGAACCCCACTTGTCACTGGCCTCCAGCTGGATTTCACACCATTTACCAGCACTCTCTGGGCCCGGCCATCCAACCAGTTTTCCACCCAGGAGAGTGTGCGCCTGTCCAGGCCAGAGGCTGACAGTTTCTCAGGCAGAATGCTGTGAGAAACTGTGTCAAAGGCTTTACTGAAGTCCAGGAAGGCCACATCCACAGCCTTTCCCTCATCCAGCAGCCGAGTCACTTTGTCATAGAAGGCGATGAGGTTAGTTTGGCAAGACCTGCGTTTTGTGAACCCTTGTTGACTGGGCCTGATCACCCAGTTCTCTTGCATGTGGTTCATGATAGCACTCAAGATCACCTGCTCCATGACTTTCCCTGGCACTGAGGTCAGACTGACAGGCCTGTAGTTCCCTGGATCCTCCCTGCGACTCTTCTTGTAGATGGACACAACATCAGCCAGCCTCCAGTCCAGTGGAACTTCCCCAGTCTTCCAGGACTGTTGGAAGATGATGGAAAGGGGTTTGGCAAGCACACCTGCTAGCTCCTTTGGGTGGATCCCATCTGGCCCCATAGACTTGTTTGTGTCTAGCTGGGCAAGCAAGGCTCTGACTGCCTCCTCTTGGATTATGTGAGCCTCATTCTGCTCCTGGGTTTGTACATGGAGGGAACAACTTTAAAATTAAGGACTGGGGCAAAGAAGGCATTAAGTACCTCAGCCTTTTCCTCATCCCCTGTCACTGTTGTTTATAGGAAGAATTTTTTATTATCTTTCACAGACTTAGCCAATCTAATTTCTAGTTGGGCCTTAGCGCTTCTGATTTTTTCCCTGCATGATCTCACTTCCCGCCTGTAGTCCACCCAAGAAGCCTGTCCCTTCTTCCAAAGGTCATAGACATTTCTCTTCTTTTTGATATCTCTCAAAATCTCCCTGCTCAACCAAGCTGTTTTTTTTCCCCCATCGGCTCTTTTTCCGGAACATGGGGATGGCTTTCTCCTGAGCTGCTAGGATTTCCTTTTTGAAGAGCTCCCAGCCCTCATGGGCTCCCTTGCCCTTAAGGACTGTCTTCCATGGGACTTTGCCAGCCAGCCTTCTGAACAGTCCAAAGTTTGCCTTCTGGAAATTTAATGCGACTGTCCTGCTAACCACCCTCTTCACCTCACCTAGAAATGAAAACCCTATAATCTTGTGATCGCTTTGTCCCAGGCATCCTCCTACTGCCACATCCCCCACAAGGCCTTCTCTGTTCACAAAGAGCAGGTCCAGGAGGGCACCTTCCCTTGTCGGTTCACTCACCAGTTGTGTGAGGAAGTTGTCTTCCACGCACTCCAGGAACCTCCTAGACTGCTTCCTTTCTGCTCTGTTGTACTTCCAGCAGATATCAGGAAGATTGAAGTCTCCCACAAGAATGAGAGGCATCGATCTAGAGATTAACCCCAGCTGTTTATAGAAGAGCTCATCTGCTGCTTCTCCTTGGCTGTGTGTTCTGTAACAGACTCCCATCACAAAATCAACCTTCTGGTGGGCTCCTCTGATTTTAACCCACAGGCACTCAATCTCCTCCTCGCCACAATCCATCTCAACAGTGTCCAAGTCCTCTCTTACATAGAGGGCTACCTCACCTCCTCTCCTACCCTTCCTATCCTGCCTGAAGAGTTTGTACCCCACTATAGCTGCACTCCCAATTATATGAGTCATGCCACCACATTTCTGTGATGGCAACAACACAGCAACATAGCCTCCTTGCCCCACAACAGCTTCCAACTCCTCCTTCTTATTCCCCATGCTGCGTGCATTGGTGTAAATTCACTTCAGCTGGGCTGGCGAACCTTCAGCCCTCATAGAGGGAATAGAGTTTATTCCAAATTGCCTAGTCGTTGGAGTAGCTAATGCCAGAGTGCCAGTATCTTCCTTACCGTCATCAAGTGTAATCACCCCAACTTGTTCTGTGGTGATGTAGTGGTGGTCCTCACCAGCACATGTTTGACTTGTTATGGTTAAACACTTACTGAATTAAATAAAAAATAAGAATTAGGGATAAAGGAGTAAAAGAAGGTTTTAGGAATAAAAATGTCACTATAGAGTTTCAGTTACATTAAGTTCAATATATTTGCTTAATCTATAACCGCACCCCTCCAGGTATTTCCTGTTCTCAATTATTATTATAGGAGATTGAGTAAAAACAGAACCTTAATCTTGTTCTGGTTTGAGTTTGCAGAATTCTTAATGAAGGAAAGCAATTTTTTTCCTCTAGGATGAACAAACAATATAGCTGGTTTAGACACTAGAGATGCAGTCTTTTGTGGTACTTAAGAATACTTTCCAGGGTAGAACTGTATTTTATGAGTGTGTTATAAGTGAAACCCACAGGCATCTCTAGTATTTACTAGGATAATAAACACACTAGGATAATTAAACTAACACACTTAAACTGTGGAACATTCAGAGTATCCAGAGTTCAAATGGCAATGCCCAGTTCTTCACCTCTGCAGAGATTAACAGTTTTAGCTGTTTGAGAGGGCAAGGAGCATGTACAAATTACAGAAAAATCATTCTGCATTTAAAATATCAAATTGTTCCTATGTTAGAGAAAAGCACAGTTCTGAATAACTGCACTTTTCTAATTGCTTTAATGCCAGTAAGGATGTAAAAATGTACATCATTATTGATACTGAAAGTGTGGTTTAGCAAAGATTCCCCTACTGTTCTTTGCAGGCCAGGATACTCTGTAGGGAGCTTTGCTGTAATAATGAAATATTGTACAATGTCAGAGGTGCTTTTCACTGTTACTCTAGATGCTTTTTCTTCAAGATTTCAGCAACATTAACCTAACCTAACCTTCATTCTGTTTGAGTCTCAGAAACAGATGAAAAGCAAGCTATAAAGTGGAAAATGAAAAAGAAAATGTATGCCTTAAATATATTTAAATATTTATTTTAAAATCTAGTTCTGTTTTGCTTTGAACAGCAATAGAGATAAATGGAGAAATGCTGCTTACTAATCACACAAAATTTGCACAGGTAGCAGAAGCTCTTTAAGAAAGACAAATCACTGCTGTAGTACAGAACCAGAGTCATAAGAAGTTGGGAAACAGGAACTCAAAGCTGATGGGAAAGCTGATTTCTATTGACAGCCATTGTTGCTTCTAAAAGCCTCTCCAAGGAGTCGATCTTATCCCGGAAGCCTGCCCTGTTATAACCACTGACAACAGCAATCTTAGGCGAGTGTTATACAGTCCTATTCACTGCATTGCTGTTAAGAAAGAAATAAAGAGACCAGAATCCATTTGGATATGAAAATGAGCTACTGCCAGGTCTGCAGTGTTATTTCTTCCATCTACTTTTGTTCTCCCAGACAGAAATAACTTTTTTCTCAAGTCCCTAGGGTATGCTGTCTAAGATTTTGATTGAGCCTCAAAAGAATAGCAGCTCTCATGATTCCTGTGAGGATTTCTGAACAATCTTGGGGGCATCTGTGTTGTGCTTGTCCAGGTAGATTTCTTCCCTTCTTACAGTTCTGTAAGGATATACATCACATACATACCAGTGTGTTGGGTGTAGGGGTGTTTTGTCATTTTTTTGGGTTAGGATTTTTGTGACACATAAGAACTATCACGTCATGTATATTGTTTCCCCTTCCAGCCAGGTTTTACTGATCCTTTTCTCCTAGCTTAATTTTTCAAATAAAAGATGCTAAACACTTAGAGCACCTTGCAAGTAATTTTTCTTTTGCCCTCTGTTCTTCATTGCCATTACTGTTCTTATTTGTAAAGTGGGTCAATCTCAGTGGAGATGCTCACTCTGGAATTCCTACAGATTTTCTAAAAAGGCCCAGTGAATGCACTGAAAAGCAGCAATTGAAACACAATAGGCAGAGCAATCCCCTTAGACGATTTCCATTGCTAGGTACATCAGAAATAACTGTATCATGCTACATAAATTCTGAGATGCTTTATGATGCACCATTTGCTGTAATACTGCAAAATTGCCTGAAATCAAGAAGTTTCTGTATCACCAGTAGAGTTGTTGACCTCTGTAATAATTATGATATTGCTGGATATTTAGTAAATATTCTGGAAGAGTGAACATACTGTTTTTTTTCCTCAAAGCTGTCTTTTTAAGGAAGATGGGCCTACCTCTGGAAAAAAATACAACCAAACTTTTTTTCTAGAGAAAGCGCAAATTTCTTAAAATTAATCACTTTTTGCTAGAAAACCTTGCTTAGTAATTTGGATAATAGTGATGCTAGCACTGATCTTTGATTTTTTTTTTTCTTCAGAGGACTGTAAATCCAGCTTCTCAGTACGTTGTAAATTATGCATTTTTTCTTCCTTACGAGACTCTCGGCAGACTTTGTGGTTAGCACACAGAGATGCAGATTAGAAGTTAAAGGCAGCTGAGAAACATTTGGGAGGAAGAGGCAAAAAGGAAGAATTTATAGGATAACTTTATACTTTGTTAGTATTGAAGTAACTTGTAACATGCTTGCAGTCAGAGTGCAATGAGTATCTGGTGCATAGCTACCATGTATATTTACATACTGTTTCTTGAATCACTGTTCCTTTGGATTCCAAACCAAGAATGAAGAAAACACCTTCCTTATTTGAAATAAATTTGATTATCATACCTTCTGTAATTTTAACTGCTTTTTTTGATTCTCTGGTGTTCAGTGAAATGTAAATTGTTTGGTGATGATATTAAGTGCATTCAATTAATATTTCTCATAGCAGGATTGTGTGTTATAGCATTTGGCAGTGCTTTGTTCAGCTAATGTCCAGATAATATGCTCTGAATAGTTTGTATTCTGGATAAATAAGTTATGCATTTCTGTAAAAAACAGTGTGACTAATGCAGGATATCAAATTCCCTAGGACTTGCAGTTCTACATGTGCTTGAAGAATGCATGCATAAAAACATAAGCCATTTCATAACCTTGACTTTGGTTGTATCACATAGCTTTGTGCTGGTGTTGTATTGTAACCAGGTTGGGCGATCTCAGCATTGATGGGCAATTAATGTTCTCTACTAGAGTGCCAAGTTCTTCATTATGTTACCACAGCCGCTATAAAAGTCTGCTAGTCCAGTTGGCTTCATCAAAGTCTTTTCACTGATGTGGATTCTCCAGCATATGAGTGAAATAAGTCTTAACCCATTTAAAGGATGTCTTGATGATCTGGAAGCCTAAAAATATGTCTGGCTCAGTAAGATCTTGCATGTGAGGCCATTATCTAAATAGCACTGCAAGAGTACTCAGAAACAATTCTGCATAGTGAAGGCCAATTATTGCCTATAATGGCTGTGCTAGGCAGGATTGAAAAATTGCTTCTTGAAACCTCAATTGTTTAGGACAGGAACTTTTTCCTTGGTATGTAGAAACCTAGCAAATAATATGATATATAGGTAATACAATATATGCCACACGGTGCACCAGACAAAAAGATGGGCTCTACAAACTGCAAATGTGACAGAGTTTTCCAGCAGCTTATCTTTAGTTAACTTTCCAGGTTAACTTTGGCCAGTGTTTCTCTACCATGTTTGGATTTTGCATACTGCATTAAAGAATTGTCCTCCACAGGTCTGGGGTTTTTCCCATTGCATAATTTGTTGGGATGTGAGTCCAATAATAGTAACAAAAAATATGACTTGATGTAAATGACAAAGTGAATGTGAACATTTTAAGATAGTAAAATACAGCCATTTTCATGGGAGAGACAGTAGTGGTTTATGTGTGAAACTTAAATAGGAAATCTTGAGTCCTCTTCTCATTTCTGCTGTAAACTGATATTGTCATATTGGACCCAAGACCTTCTTATGAGAGGCTGAGTACACTGGGACCAGAAGATCATTGGATGTGAGATTGGATTATGGTATTTGTTATACTGACCGACGTGACACTTTTATTTGTTCCTGACCTATCTATATTATGGAGCTCCCAGCCATTTCAGGCTTTATTTATGATACTGTTTTCACTATTCAAATAATATTAGCATGTGTTAAAAACCTCAGTGACAGTATGCAGAGATTGAGTATGGTGAAATGATGTTTAACAGTAAAAGAACTGTAATGTAATTCATCCCTCCTTACTGCAGTATTTCTTAGAAATGTAGAGTGGGACTTGAAGGTAAGAGAAGCTGATTCTTTCTCTACCATTGTCAATACATGGTATATGCAGTTTGCAGAAAGGATTTTAATTTCTGGGGTTGCTCATTTGGCACCTTCCTAACAAAGGTAAAGTTTCTGTAGGGAAAAAGAAGATCCAAGATGTTTTGTGCTCTTTCCAATTTTTATTCTTTCTTTGAAGTTAGTTTTGCCATGTGATAGTCTGCTTGTTGTAAATTGAGTTCATCCAACTTGTGGGTCAATTAACATATAAACAGGTTTTCATAAAAGTATAATTTGCCAAACAAAATAAACATTAGGTTCTAGGGATTTCTGGTTATCATCTGAGCTATGGGAATAAGACAGCAGGTGAGGGATCATTTTTCCCTAGAATATGGGAGTGAGGGGAGGCAGAAAGGTCTTTGAAGATTTTGTTTAATTGATCCTAGATGTAACCTTTTCCTGTTCTTCATCTGGGGCTTTCTGGCTCCACTTTCCTCTTCAGAATATGGAACTGATGTAATACTAGCAAATACCAGCCACTCAGTAAATGCTCCACAGGTTATTTCTTTCAAGAGGGAAAGTAACAAATTTGTGCAGAGTAGAAATTAAGGGAAGTTTTAAAGTTCACCGTAGCTAGAGATTGAAGTACTTATTTGAAGTATTGAGGGGGCATATAAATATAGTTAACATAAATAAACGTTCTGTGTGTTTGGCAGTGTTCTTAGCAAAAGAATGTGTGTATAGCAGATGTTTATGAATTTTGTTACAATGCAGACCTTGAGCCTATTTGGCCATGAAAAGAAGAAGGACTTCCCTGTAAGCAAAATCAATTAGCATCTATAGAAGCTAAGATCCTTTTTAAAGCGAGAGCTGCTGCTCTTCAGCTTGGAGATAACTGTGCTGATTAGAACAGGCAAATACAACAGGTTTTAGGATTCTTCCTGAACTTATGGACTTATGGTGTTATCGCCTTTGGGTTTTTGCTCAGAGTTTGGAAAGCTGCAGTAGGACAACTATGCAGGCTATCTTCCTAACTTCTCTGCTAGCTTTCCTATTTGCTCTGCCCTCTAAAGAAACCAGAATCAGTAAGAAAAGGTAAAAGAAATCTTCTTTATCAACTCTTGCCTCTGCTGTTGCATGCAGCATTCTGAAGAGCTGTTAGTTACTCATATGAACAGAGAACTGAGAAGAGGAAAGCTATGGGAAATTGAGAACAAGTATTGGAATACTGTAGCTGTAGGAATTATGTAGTACAGACTTGCTGGTATTATGGTAGCTTAGAGAATATTGCTACAGCAGGAGGAACCCCATGACATACACTGTCTAAAAGGGTCTGAAGTGGCCTAGAAGAATAAACAAAGATGAGACTACTCTTCTCTTTTTGTCAAAGAAAATAACATGTCTTACAGCCATTAGCCAGCAGGTTATCTGAAAGAGGAGGAGGGGGGGTGGAAATCGAACAGGATTTATACTGGCAGTGAATCCTAGCAGCTCAGTAGGAAGATGCTTTCCTCCTGTGCCTCCTTTGGAGGTTTTTTGCTCCTCTTTTGTAATGGATCATAACCAATAAGTTTAGTAGTTATATCTAGCAGTCATCTCTTTTATTAAGACTTCTTGACTTTAGGAAATTTTACATTATTATCCTGTGACACAACAGCAATGGATCTTGGGAAGCTTATCTTGAGCTTAGCTTTCTAATCATTGTGAATATAAACAAAAGCTTCAGAGTGAGGGTCCATTTCAGAGCATGCAGTACCACTAACCCTTTCTGTTCCAGTAGCTTATAAGGGAGCAGTCTTCCTAAGACAAGTACTGACTCTGAACTAACTTGGATTGGCAAGATTATCTACTTCATTGTTAACAGTTTAATAGAAGGTTTAAGGATTTTTTTATATGCCCAATTAGATGAAATCCTGGGTTGCATAAGGAATGACTAGTGCTCCGGTTGCATTGAAGTCAAATCCAGTCCTTCCTTTGAGAAGGAGATGGAGTGCCTTTTGCCTGGCTAAATGCTTAGCTGTGTTACATACTGCCTGGCTAGCAAACAAATAGCCCCACTGCCACTTCATCACCCAAACTGTCCTTCTGTCAAACAGACACAACCTCAAGTTCTCCCTTAACAACCATGATCTGTAACATTAAACTCTGGCAGAGGTTAGATCTTGAGCAGCACAGCTCCCCTAAAAATCATGGAAAAATGTAGGATGAAAGTGACCTCTGTACAACTAGATCCATTTAACACATATCAATTGAACACCAAATTAGCATTTAAAGCTTTCAGTGCTTTGCATTCCCTAATAACAGTATAAGCTTTGGGATTTTCTGGCTGTGTACTGAGTTTGGAGGGTTGAAAGGAAGAAGTCAGGACTGCAATCAGAAATTCATGTCTAATTTTCTTGGTTCTGACATGGCTCATTAAGCACTTTTGAACAAATTATGGAATAGTTCTGTATGTGGGCTTATACAAAACAGAAATCCATATAACAAATACCTTAGTCCTAGAGATGACATGACAGCTGTCTGTTTGCATAGCATTTTGTTGCTGTAAATAGTAAAACAAGTTAGATTTTATTTCTGGAGGCAGTTTTTCTGGTTTTAGAACAGTAGAAATTTTAGGATAGACACTTAATAAGGTCATATTAGTAGGCCAGTGTCAAAGCTTGCAAGTCTATTGGGTCCAGTACACTATCTGCTGGTATTTTCAGTAAATTATATTGACTTCTTCTGCATGTCAGGGTGTTTGTTTGGTTTTTTTTTTTATTTCATTGTGAGTTTTGGTTCAGGGCTTTTGTAGTGGTTTTCTTTTTTTTAAAAGTTTTGTTAGCTGTGTTTTTCCATAACACCCGTATTTGGCAATGCATATGTTGCCGCATATAATAGACCTCACCAGGCAGTCATGCAATTCCATTTTAGATTGTGAAGCAACATCAGCAGTACTTTGAAATAACTGGAGTGGATTTTAATCACCAAAGCCATGCTTTTCTGGGATAACTTCTGAAAAGGCACAAGGGGAACAAAAGACATACCTTCATCAGTTTATGAAAGGAATTATATGAAGTAATTTCCCCTAAAAAAAGACTGGACATAATGACAAAAAGCCCTACCAGCCTTAAGGGTTTTGTAAATGCAGAATAACATTAGGTGGAGAAATCCCACTTCTCACTCAAAAAAGTTTATTGTTGTTTTTGCTTTAAGTCAAGTCAACCTGACCCAAAGAATTATATCAGTAAGTATTAAGAATTGCTATTTTAGATCTACCCGAACCAAACTCTGAAAGTGATTTATTTTATTTTTTTTGTTTCATTTCCTAGTAAGACATTCTCGTTCTAAGTACAAACCCTTAGCTGCCTGACTTGTCATATCTAAATTTCTATTCTTCTGTTCTCTTTAGATAAATACAGGGCACCGATCACAGTTGCCTGTATCAAGTGCAGAGGTGGGAAATGAAAGGAGTCAAAATTTGGAAAGCAGCCCTTTCATGTCAGATCTCCTGAGTGACATACCCTTTGCCCTAGCACCACATGTGTTAGCAGTAGAGGGTACCTGTAACGATGTTCCTGACCGATTGCTCACCTACGACATCAATGATAATTTATCAAGATTTTGGTATGACTTTACGCTTGAAAATTCAGTGCTTTGTAATATGTAATGTTTTCTTTATTTTTATTGTCTATGTAAAGGAAGAAGTCTTGAGGTGAAGATAAAGACCTAATTTAATTGACTTAATATTTTGGGGACCTGCCACTGGTGTATCAGATGCATTGCATTGAAAGGATTGTTATTCACAACTGTGTTATATTTCTTAGCTTTAAGTGAACTGTAACTTACTATGTTAAATATTCTGTTTATCTCTAAAGAAATCAAGCAAAGCTGTTGCAGCCTGAGTAGGAGACTGGCTGTTGGTACCTACTTCCAGTAGGCAGGCTGCAGACACAAACATTTCATAACTTTAAGAGGAATTCTGTGCATGTCTGCACTGTTTTGTTATTTCACTCAGCTCCTAAACATGTAGGTCCTATTACACGTTTCTTTAGGATCACCTCTGATTTTCTACAGATAGAAAGCAAAAAGCAACCCTGCTTTGCACGATTGGACAGACAGATTTTCAGTTAAACCATATTTTAAAACTCAGAGTTAATTAGGATTACTTAAATAGCTACGAAGACTTGTTAGAATTGGTTAAACTTACCAGTTTGTAAGTGAAAATCCGTTGCTCTGCTCCCTTTCCAGTAGATGGTATTTTTGTCCATCTTATTTTGTGCCTGGACAAGTCCTCCCCACATGCCTGTTGTCTGCTGTTTTTTCTCATTATCACATGTGTTCCTGATTTATACACAGATCAGCTTTTCCATTTTAACCTCTTTGCCCCCTGAAGAAGGAAATCTCAGGACATCTACTTTTTTAATAGTCACACACTTCTTTTTCTAATTTGTGTGCCAGAGATACATATGGCAATGTTTAACAACAGGAAAACATTACATTGTTTCTTATCCAGCTAAATTAAATGGCTAAGTACCTAAACATGCATTCTCACAGACCACTATGTCCCTCGCTCACAAGCTTTGAGCATGTTTTTGCCGACTAAAACCAGAGCTGCTGTTGCATAAGTAGCATCTCTCTGATGTAACATCATAATTGGTGATGAATAATGACCTGTGTCTTGGGGTAGAATACTTATATAAATACTTATATTGTGCCTAATATTTGTGGATATTTTCATATGTTTTCTATGCTCTGTGACAGCTTAAAATACAAGTATTTTCAGACTTGCATCCTCTTACAGTATTTGAGATACATACTGTAAATGATGGAGAAACTACATAGTGAATACACCTTAGGTTGCTAAATGTTCATGGTTTAGATTTTTTTTAATGTATGTATTTAATATTTTTGACAGCTGTGTTCATAAATGTTTTGAAGTTACTGCTTCAGGGAAAGTATCTGTGTTGCACTCAATAAAAAATACTGAATACAACTCTGAGTTACTTTTAATGTGTAAGAGTTATTATTTGGCTTCACCTGTACTGTTTACCGTAACTGTTACCATTCAGACTTCATGGGAGCTTGAACTTGGAAATTGAATTTGGAAATCTTTTTATTGTCATTTAAATATTAGGGTCCTTCTAATCAAATATATCACACTTGCATCTGATGTATTCTGTGTTCCATGTTGGTGGCTTGCAGTGTTTTAGGTGGCATTCATGTCCCTGCTCTAAGTAATTCTCTAAGTCAGAATTAACTTTACCAAGTTGTTTAGAACTGATTTGTGTGCTGAATTTTGTAGTTAACACATATATTTTCATTATTGTTTTATATTTAATCATTAATCATTAAAAAAATAATCATTCTGCCAATAGCATGTTCCCGTTCCAGTTGTCCATTTCAAATCTGCGATGTTTCTGCAGCTCAGCTGGTCTACTGCAAAACACTGTTGAAGACTGAACAAACTCACAATACTTGTTCTTTCTTTGCTAGTTGACTTGCTATGTAGTTTCTTGCATTCATGTTTTGCTTATAGATTATTTATCTAAAATAATGACAACTTCTCAGAATTGTACTCTGTTACACTCACAAGCATCCTTTCAGAAGAAGAGAGTAGGAAGGAGGCTGTGTTCAACCATGATAAGAAATGTAGACGGTAGGTTAAACATCCTTAATTGTGTTCCGTAAAGGGTAAAATTTACACCTAGCAGCAAGTGCTGAGTATTGAACAAGGGTACTGGTAATGTCTTCTGACTGCCCTCTCTCTAACAGGGTCTGGGATGCAAGCCTGTCCCTCGCTTGACATCGTCCATAAAAAGTGAATTGAAACCTAACAGTATCCAGACAGCAAAGGTGAATTTCTTTCTACTGGGATAAGAAAAAAATACACTTAAACTGTTATAAATTAGTGAGATTTATGGATATTATTGCTTGTGCATTAATAACTTGAAGATGGCACAAAATCTTCAGAAAGTTTAAGATTTCAGAGTCTCAGTTTATAGAAAAATGTGAATTGCTTGTGTAAGATATGTTTAACATCATACGCTAAGTGATTATTACATAGAATATATGTGTCTGTCACTGTCAACAAATACTGGATGGTTCTATATGTTGTTATTCAAACATTTTACCAACAGTGAAGGCATATGGTTAGTTTTTAAAAAGTTTAAAACTGTTAAAATATAATCAATATTGATATCAAAATAGTAAAGCACCCTTGCTGTCCTTTCTGTATATAAAAATAAGAACTTGGCTAGAGCTGTTCTCTTTGTGATGTGTGCATATGTATGCAAATTGTTTTGGCAGAACTGAAAGGTATTTCATAGCTGATGTCATTAACATTAGAATAAAGGCAGGTTGTCAACTCCAGAACTAATAATGAAAGACTGAGGTGCGGTCCTGTGCCAGTGAAGTGATGTAGATGGGAGTTCGTCACTGCCACTAGTGGACATAATCCTAGGCCCACACTCCTTTATTAAATAGTTTATTTAGAGTCTTTTTGGTTGGTGGGAGATTTTGAGTTTTGTTTGCAGTGCTCTACATTTTCCTTACAAGACATGTGCTCGTCATTGTGTGATAGCTTCCTTATGGAACTTTCTAATAAATCAAACATAACAAGACGCTTCTTATTTCCTCCTTTTTCCTGAAAAGTTGTAAATATGGGCTTTAAAAAAAGTCTAATTTTAAACATAGTAAAGGGGAGCAAAGTCCACATATTCTAAGGTAAAGCAAAGAATAATTGCATCCAGAGCAGTCTGACAGAAGACTGATTGGGAGCTCATCCCTACAGACAACTCCCTGGTGACAAACTCAGAAATGGAGCCAGACAATGCCGTGTCCGGCAGGTCAGTCAAGGAGATGGTTACAGATCCGGTTTCTAATGTTTTCTGTGAAGTATGATCCAAACCCTGATCTGACAGTACTGCAAATATGCACTGATGCAGTCACAGATGAGAAGTTTTGACCCTAGAGCAAATAAAGGAAGAAGGCAGAGGGCACATTCACCGTGGTAATTGCAGTATCTCAAAATAACAGTTTATTGCATTTTTATCTGGAGAACGTGTTATGTTCACAGAAGCACTGAAGCAGCCTGCTGAGGAAGGTGAGTAGGTTGCTCTGAACAATAGCATAAAATTTGTGCATGGGAATCCTCTCTCCTCCTCACCACCACTCTTTTGTTATGACATGGTAATTCATCTTACTCTGGGTTTTCTCTGCTCAGCCTAGCGAGAATGGAGATGAACCAGAAGTGCAACTCAGAGGCGTTAAGTCTCTCCCTTCCTAGGTAACTGCAACTCTATTACTGATGACAGAGCAATTCCACATTAACCAGATTTTCTTTTGAAGCCACAGAGTCTCTGTGATAGCAACAAAGAGGAAGAAAGTCCCCATTAAAATCCAAAAGTAGGCTCCTGTTTAGTCCTGCAGGACGAAGAAAGTTTAGTAAGCCAAGCTGGGTTCAGCCTATCCGTTCATCATCATTAAGCTTGACATTGTGTAGTGAGCTTACAGAATTAGAAACAGGTTCAGTAGAATCATAGAATAGTTTGGGTTGAAAGGGATCTTAAAGATCACCTGGTTCCAACCCCCCAGCCATGGGCAGGGACACCTTCCACTAGATCAGGCTGCCCAAGACTCCATCCAACCTGGCCTCGAACACCTCCAGGGATGGGGCAGCCACAGCTTCCATGGGCAACCTGTGCCAGTGCCTCACCACTCATGGTGAAGAAATTCTTCCTCATGTCTAGTCTAAATCTGCCCCTCTCCAGTTTATACCTGTTCCCCCTCGTCCTATCACTACAAGCCTTTATGAATAGTCCCTCCCCAGCTTTCCTGCAGGCCCCTTTCAGGTACTCAAAGGTCACTATAAGGTCTCCTTGGAGCCTTCTCTCCTTCAGGCTGATCAACCCCAACTCTCTCGGCCTGTCCTTGTATGGAAGGTGCTCCAGCCTTCTGATCATCTTTGTAGCCCCCCTCTGGACCCTGATTAGGCCTAATTTATTCTCATAAATGTCAAAATTTTTTAAATTAAGGAAAATTATTGATCTTCCTGTATCCTCCATTAAGACCATGTTCTTTCTTTGGCGGTTAGATATTTACGTTCTTTGAGTCTCCTAGAGAACTACCTCTTTCTTATCAACATCTTTCACAGAATTGAGATTCTTCTCTGAAAAGAGACCTGCGCTTCTTTCTGCAAAAGGATTCTATTCCCACAGACGCTTTCTTAGCCTTCCTTCTGTCTGACTCAGCCATCTAAAAGAAGAAATGTAAGTATTCGTGCTTACTGGGTGGGAAGAAAAGTCACTACCTTGTTCCCATAGCATTGGCAGTCTGATAACTTGGAAGCGTTACTGCCCATAGAATTAAACTGAGATGTTTCTCCATTCAGCATTTCACCCTTATTGGATGTTAGGAGGTGTAAGAAGTAAACTTGATCTTCTAGGCATGGCATCTCACTGTCTCTTTATTTCAGCGGTATGCATTTTAGCTTCTATGTACAGGTATGTGATGTTTCTTTTTTGCACTATGTGATGCTAATAAGTTAGACTGTTATAATTCTGCACATGCTGCTGGAATGGCTGCATGATGTAAAAAGCAGTAAGAGCTGAAGCACTACTTTGAGTTCTGTGAATGCAGTCCCTAGTAAGAAACTCTTGTGCAGAATATTTTTTCTTCCATGTATAAATGGGTTTAGGCATTCAATAGAATTCCTGAAAAATAACATCTTAAACTTAATTTTCTGAAACATTAATGGAAAGATTTTCTGCCTTTGTGATGAGTGCTACAGATCTTGACTAAGCCTACATGCAATTACTTTGAGGCTGTTAAAAATTACTAGTTTTTTACAGGTATCTACCTACTATGAAATCGCAGAGCTATTATGTGTTTGTTCGTTTTTCATTTGTATAGGAGGAAAAGTACCTAGTAGAATTACATCAAACTAAGGGTAGTGTTTAAAGTGGTTTTCACTGAAGGTTATATCTGCAGAGGCTAACATTGGCTATAATGAAAATATGGAAACTAAATGTAGTACATGTGGTAAGAATATGATGACTCTATCACATTTGTGATCAAAATAAGTAAGTCAGGATTGTGCCCCATAGTCTAGTTTTGTGTACACGTAGTAGATAGCACAACAGTCCCCAACGCTAACGCCTCGGTACATTAACATAAATAATGGGGAAATAATGATGGATCCCATACTCCTTTTAACATCTCAGAGCAAGTATTTGGTTTCAGTTTGCAGCCTTCCGTGCTATAGTCTTTGTGGAGTGTTTTATGAAAAGGAAAAAAACCCCATGCAATACTTATTCTTTTAAGGTTTACTTTCTGATGAGGTACCAGGGCAGCTCAAAAAGCTTTGCTGTATCAAAGCTCAACGTTTTGTCAAATACATTCCTTCTGCAGAAGCAGGACAGCCTGAGCACAATCCATGGTTCATGCAGTAACCCAAGAGCTGTACAGCTTTCTGTGTCATACAACAGGTTATGATGGGTCGCTGGAGAAGCCTTTTTTTTACTTCTGTGGCAAAACAGAGCATCTAGGGGTGGAAGTAGAATTTATGATGACCCCAAAAGAATGCTGCAGCTGTAGAACAGAGACAAGAGAGGGCTTAGTTCTGCCAGCCAATTCAATTCACTTTTCCTTGCTGCAAAGATAAAATAAACTCTTGAGATCAAAGATCTCATTTACAAGGCTGTCCTCTTAAGTCAGTCAACACATGCACTTCAATAACAGAACATAAAAGAAACTGCTTACAAGCAAACAAAAAAACAGATGAGCCTCAATTATAAACATCCCACATCCAACTGTGAGTGGATATCAGCATTATGGTTAGAGTAGCCACTCATGGCCAAATGTTCACGTAACTGTTCTCAGGGGTCAGCTTTGGGCATCCATCTAAATCTCACTGGAAAAGAAGCCTGAAGCAGATGGGCTCAGAAAACAAGGTCTTGGTTGAAATGGACCATCGTGGTGAGAAGGGAATTACTTATTTAAAGCAACTAATACTCGTTAGATCTGAAAAAGACTTCAGGACTTCAGTCTGACCACTGTGTCACCCTTTTTATGAAGAGATCTGCAATTTGTCTGTTTTCCTTAAGAATATTAAGCAACGTGTGATGTTTTGGAAACTGTACTGTAATTTCTTTTTTCAGCTGTTTTTAGAAACTACTGGTGCATCTGCTTGACTGATCCTGCTCTTAAAGGCATTTTTAGATTCCTTTAACCCTGTTTTTGTCTATTATATGTTTACATAGGGCTTTTGGCAAAGACTTCATATGTATCTTGCCAACTGATTCAAAGGATCTTTTTGTTGTTATTTGACTTTTGTCTTTTGCAGTTTGGTTAGTTCTCCTTCAGTTGTGTCTCAAACAAAAAAACATTTACACATTCTCCCTCTACTTGACAGGGTGAAATAGAAGATATACATTAAATTTATCCCAGAAGGGATTGCTAAGTATTATTTTAAGTAGTATTACGGTACTTGCAGATATTACCTATCCATCTTAGTATAATTGTGGCTAAAACTGGCCATACAGGGTTGACATATTCTCTGTCTTTTGATGTAGATTATCTCATGTTATAATTTAACTCCTGTTTTGAGGGTAGGCAAAGTGGGAAGATGTCATATTAATAATGACATTTCCTTTTTCTATATTTACTACATGTAGTATGCAGTATCTGCATCCACTTAATAATAAAGTTCAAATAACTGCTTCAGGTCTAGAAGCTGCCATTGGGTTTTAAAATGGCACCAAATAAGAGGCTATTGACTGAGAAATAGAAATGTAGTGCTTTGCTGCAGAACTCTGGAATGCTTTATAGTAGAAATCAGTATTAAGATTCATCTTGAATCTTAATATTCATTAAATTGAAGACAAGTTTTAAATCTTAGGAAAGCTGTAAAAAATGGAGTGAACAAACGAAGATGGACACCCCATTGTTGCTTACTTGGAGGCCAGGTAAGCAATATTATCTCTATTAATGTTGCAGTTGTTTTCATGTAAAAAATTGTATGGCAAGCTGTTGTTGTAGCTATGGATTTGTACAAATATAAGAGAATCTCTACGAATAAAGCTATTTTCCAGGATGATAGGTTTTGCCCAAAATGGTTCACCTATGTATTTAAGACCTCCAAGTCTTCTCAAACTAACCCACTTCACCACCACCTCCCATGTCTGTCTTTCCTTCAGAAGGAAGTTGTGTCCTGTTTTAGAAATGTCAGTCTGATGCCTCCTGCTACTCCATCTAGTTGGGTCTTGATCACAGAATCACAGAATAACCAGGTTGGAAGAGACCCACCGGATCATCGAGTCCAACCATTCCTATGAAACACTAAACCATGCCCCTCAGCACCTCGTCCACCCGTGCCTTAAACATCTCCAGGGAAGGTGAATCAACCACCTCCCTGGGCAGCCTGTTCCAGTGCCCAATGACCCTTTCCGTGAAAAATTTTTTCCTAATGTCCAGCCTAAACCTCCCCTGGCGGAGCTTGAGGCCATTCCCTCTTGTCCTGTCCCCTGTCACTTGGAAGAAGAGGCCAGCACCCTCCTCTCTACAACTTCCTTTCAGGTAGTTATAGAGAGCAATGAGGTCTCCCCTCAGCCTCCTCTTCTCCAGGCTAAACAACCCCAGCTCTCTCAGACGCTCCTCGTAAGACCTGTTCTCCAGCCCCCTCACCAGCTTTGTTGCTCTTCTCTGGACTCGCTCCAGAGCCTCAACATCCTTCTTGTGGTGAGGCGCCCAGAACTGAACACAGTATTCGAGGAGCGGTCTCACCAGTGCCAAGTACAGAGGGAGAATAACCTCCCTGGACCTGCTGGTCACACCGTTTCTGATACAAACCAAGATGCCATTGGCCTTCTTGGCCACCTGGGCACACTGCTGGCTCACATTCAGTCGGCTGTCAACCAACACCCCCCAGGTCCCTCTTCTCCAGGCAGCTTTCTAGACAGACTTCTCCTAGTCTGTAGCACTGCATAGGGTTGTTGTGCCCCAAGTGCAGGACCCGGCATTTGGCCTTGTTAAACCTCATGCCATTGGACTCAGCCCAGCAGTCCAGCCTGTTCAGATCCCTTTGCAGAGCCTCCCTACCCTCCAGCAGATCAACACTTGCACCCAGCTTAGTGTCGTCCGCAAACTTGCTAAGGGTGCACTCAATGCCTTCATCCAGGTCATTGATAAAGACATTGAACAGGGCTGGACCCAGCACTGAGCCCTGGGGAACCCCACTTGTCACTGGCCTCCAGCTGGATTTCACGCCATTTACCACCACTCTCTGGGCCCGGCCATCCAACCAGTTTTCCACCCACGAGAGTGTGCACCTGCCCAGGCCAGAGGCTGACAGTTTCTCAAGCAGAATGCTGTGAGAAACTGTGTCAAAGGCTTTACTGAAGTCCAGGAAGGCCACATCCACAGCCTTTCCCTCATCCAGCAGCCGAGTCACTTTGTCATAGAAGGCGATCAGGTTGGTTTGGCAAGACCTGCATTTTGTGAACCCTTGTTGACTGGGCCTGATCACCCAGTTCTCTTGCATGTGGTTCATGATAGCACTCAAGATCACCTGCTCCATGACTTTCCCTGGCACTGAGGTCAGACTGACAGGCCTGTAGTTTCCTGGATCCTCCCTGCGACCCTTCTTGTAGATGGGCACAACATCAGCCAGCCTCCAGTCCAGTGGGACTTCCCCAGCCTTCCAGGACTGTTGGAAGATGATGGAAAGGGGTTTGGCCAGCACATCCGCCAGCTCCTTCAATACCCTTGGATGAATCCCATCCGGCCCCATAGACTTGTGGGTGTCTAGTTGGGCTAGCAAGGCTCTGACCACCTCCTCTTGGATCATGGGAGCCTCATTTTGCTTCTCTAGCTCCTGGGTTTGTACACAGATGGAACGACTTCCTTTACAATTAAAGACTGAGGCAAAGAAGGCATTACGTACCTCAGCCTTTTCCTCATCCCCTGTCACCGTTGTTCCTTCTGCGTCCAATAGGGACTGTATGGTCTCCCTAGTCCTCCATTTATTATTTATATATTTATAGAAGGATTTTTTGTTATCTTTCACAGACTTTGCCAATCTGATTTCTAGCTGAGCCTTAGCCCTCCTGATTTTTTCTCTACACAATCTCAGTTCCCTCCTGTTGTCCACCCAAGAGGCCTGTCCCTTCTTCCAGAGCCCATAAACGTTTCTCTTCTTCTTGATATCACTCAAGATCTCTCTGCTCAACCAAGCTGGTTTTCTCCCCTGCCGGCTTTTTTTTCTGGAACATGGGGATGGCTTTCTCCTGAGCTGCTAGGATTTCCTTTTTGAAGAGCTCCCAGCCCTCATAGGTTCCCTTGCCCTTAAGGACTGTCTCCCACGAGACTTTGCCAACCAGCCTTCTGAAGAGTTCAAAGTCTGCCCTCTGGAAATTTGATGCTACTGTCCTACTAACCACCCTCTTCACTTCACCTAGAACAGAAACCCTATCATCTCATGATCACTTTGTCCTAGGCATCCTCCTACTGCCACATCCCCCACAAGGCCTTCTCTGTTCACAAAGAGCAAGTCCAGGAGGGCACCCTCCCTTGTAGGTTCATTCACCAGTTGTGCAAGGAAGTTGTCTTCCACGCACTCCAGGAACCTCCTAGACTGCTTCCTTTCTGCTCTGTTGTACTTCCAGCAGATATCAGGAAGATTGAAGTCTCCCACAAGAATGAGAGGCATCGATCTAGAGATTAACCCCAGCTGTTTATAGAAGAGCTCATCTGCTGCTTCTCCTTGGCTGTGTGTTCTGTAACAGACTCCCATCACAAAATCTACCTTCTGGTGGGCTCCTCTGATTTTAACCCACAGGCACTCAATCTCCTCCTCGCCACAATCCATCTCAACAGTGTCCAAGTCCTCTCTTACAAAGAGGGCTACCCCACCTCCTCTTCTACCCTTCCTATCCTGCCTGAAGAGTTTGTACCCCACCATAGCTGTACTCCAGTTATATGAGTCGTCCCACCATGTTTCCTTGATGGCAAAGACATCATAGGCTCCTTACCCTACGACAGCTTCCAGCTCTTCCTTCTTATTCCCCATGCTGCGTGCATTGGTGTAAATGCACTTCAGCTGAGCTGCCGAGCCTTCAGCCCCCTTAGAGGGAACAGAGTTCATTCCCAATTGCCTGGTAACTGGAGTAGCTAGCTCCAGAGTGCCCGTATTTCCCTTACCACCCTCAGGTGTGTTCTCCCCCACTTTCTGTGTGGTGAGGTACTGGTGGCCCTCACCAGCACACCCTCTCCCAATCACCATTGCCTCACGTCCATGCTTGTTCCTGTCTAGCCTGGACTCAACCCCCTCCCCCTTCACATCTAGTTTAAAGCTCGATTTATGAGCTTAGCTAGGTTTTTAGCAAGGGCTTTAACCCCCTTAGGAGACACATGTGTCCCATCCTTAGCAAGAAAGCCTGGGGGTGCGTGAGCCACCCCATGATCAAAGAAGCCAAAGCCCCTCTCCTCACACCAGGCTCGGAGCCAGGCATTAATTGAATTCTTCTTCCTGACTTCCTGCTCCTCTCTATTTAGCCATGGGATGGAGCAGAATACTATTTGTGCCCCAGAGTCCTCCATCATTTTCCCAATGGCCCTGAAGTCATTCTTGATGGTTTTGGTCTTTTTGTTTAGTAGATCATCATTACCAGTTTGGACTACTATCAGAGGATAGTAGTCTGTCTCGTGGACCAGGGAAGGAAGTTTTCTAGCTATGTCCTTCACTGATGCCCCCAGTAAGCAGCAGACCTCTCTGTGGAGCGAGTCCAGTCTGCAAATGGGTCCCTCCGTTCCTTTTAGGAGGGAGTCCCCTACAACAATCACCCTCCTTTTCTTCTTAATGGAGGATGTTTTTATCTTTTTCTGAGATGGTGCGGCCTAGGGAAGGATTCTAGGCTGTGGGAGCCATCATCCTCATCCTCAGGGTTGGATTCCACCTGCAGCACCAGATACTTGTTCACCAGGGGGATCTGGGGTTTTGGTGTCTGGGTGAGGGGAGCAGGTTTCTTTCGTCTGGCAGGAACTTGCTGCCATCTCCAACCTTGCAGTTTGCAGGTGGATGGTGTTCAGACACACCAGCTCCAGCAGGCTGCTGAGTTAGTGAGAGGGCACTGCTCCACTGGTCTGTCACCCTCTCACACTCCCTGATGGTCCTCAGCCTCTTTACCTCCTCCCTTAACTCCTCCACCATGTGAAGGAGTTCCCCCACTCAAGTGCAGCTTTCACAAGTGGAGCAAGAAACAGAGGCATGAGCTGGTGTGGGAGGGGGGCACTGCCTGCAGCCCAGGGTCTGGGTAGCTGCATGCACCCACTGTGGTTCTGTCTGAGTGGCAGCATCCATCCTGCCTGCTGCAGCACATGGAGCAGCTTTAATCTTCTGCCTGGTGGCCACCATGGTCCTCGGTGTCTTCTGTCTAGTCTCTAGATGGATGCTTTGCTTCTCGGATGGGGCATATCCTTGTAGACAGACATCTCAAGGGCAATAGTCCTTAAAGAAGAGGACGTTGCACATCAATTTACATGGGTAGAAACAATGAAGATTCCATTCCTGTCTCCTACATGACTAGCCGTGCAATGACAAGAGATCTGGCACAATTGTTCTAAGCATGAAAGATGGTGCTGAAGTCCCACTCTATCTTCCTGGAAAACAATTTAGCTTTAAAAACTTTGAAGTTAGTACGATCATCTTCTTGTGATCCACCAATCTCAGCAGATTGCCTGAGCCATTTCACCCTGCTAAGACCAAAAGGGGAGATTTAGGGCAAGATGCTAGAGGCTGTCTCCTAGATCTAAGAAGAATCATCCCATTATTGATCCGTTCACCATAGATATCAAAAAAACATTGGATAGGACTTTTCTATGGGCATGTCCTGTGGCAATGAAATAAGTCTCTGGCTATTTATGTGCACAGTGACTAAAAAAAACCCCTTTTTGATATTATGTAGGTTTGCATATCATTGTCTTCATAGCATAGGACAGGAAAGATGGTCATATTGTGTCCACCGCAACAGGAACCTTGCTGTACAAAGATTATTTACTCCAAAATAAAAATAATTGTTAGTTTGGAAGAATAAAAACTGATACACTCTTCTTAAACAAATGAGGTAATTCAAGTGATGGATAAAATCTTACTTGGAAATTTACAAAGAGATTATTGTGTCTCTATATAAATTGCAATTCACTAAGAAAGGCCTTTCTGGCACCTTCTGCCTCATCTTGCTTCAAAGAGTTATTTTGGCTCGTATGCAAACTAATATTCTGCTTCCCCAAAGAAACAAACTATGAAGATAATGCTTCAAAAGTTATCCTTTGAAACACCATTTGCTTCTGATATATCATTTTAGTCTGGAAATCATCAGCCAGTAATATGCCAGTGTCCAAAAGAAAAGTCCTAACGTGAAGTGGTAGCATGGCACTTTGCTCATATTTTAAAAACAGTAAGTATCTACTTTCTAATAGCTGGCAGAAGTGGTTTTGAGAGCAAGGTAACTCAGCAACACTTGGCTTACTCTGTTCACCTTTTCCCCTCCTCCTGTATCTAGTGATCTTAAACTCCTTTGACCTAGAGAAAGCCTCTTGTGCAGTGTTTGTTACTTTATTAAGATGATGAAATTTGGAGTAAACAGAGAAGAGGGATGATTCTTATCTGAGAATTTCCTCCCTTAAACTTTGATACATCTAACCTGGACTTTTAGGTGCCCTTCCTAAGAGTCTAATGGCATGCTGACTCAGGCCAGGCCACAAGGTCCAAGCGGGGAATTTCTGAGATACAAATCTTTTCTCTGCTTCCTCTATGCCAGTGTGCTTAATTACAATCCCAGTCATCCTAGTTTCCGTCTGCTCACAGGAGAGGAGGGAAAGGAGCTCTTCAGCCAACATTAAGATGAGAATCACCCTCTGGCATGTCCTCACATCCTTTGGCCATCTGTATGGGGAACATGTGTGACTGCTGCTGCCAGAGATTTGCTTCCAGCAAAATGGGAAGAATTTATCTATCTAAGCCTTTTTAACCTAATTCTCTCCTGATGAATTATTTCTGCAGAGATCAGAGTTGTCATTAGCAGTGGAAGTCCGTATTACAAATGGAAATTCATTTACTTATTTAAATAAGTGTTTTGATTTGTTCTGAGTGTTTAAGTCCTGACAATATGGTGTGGGAAAGGTTCAGTGAGCTGTTTCTTTGCTCCAAATATAATGAAAGAGCTGGTCTATTGCCAGCTATGAAGGGAGGAGGAGGAAATTAGAATGTAGAGCATTTAAGGAAGAAGTCAGATAAAAATAAAACTTTGTTCTCTAGATGGAGTTTCAGTTAAGAGGTGAACAGAAGTCCAAAGTAGAGAGAAGCAGAGGACTGTATTGGGTTTGCATGGCCAGGTTTTGGTAGTGGGGGGAGCTACGGGGTCACTTCTGTGAGAAGCTCCTAGAAGCTTCTCTTATGTCTGACAGAGCCAATGCCAGCTGGCTCCAAGACAGACCCGCCACTGGCCAAGGCTAAGCCCATCAGGGACAGTGGTAACGCCTCTGGGATAGCATAGTTAAAAGGGGAAAAAGTTGCTGTGCAGCAGCAATTGCAGCTAGAGAGGGAGTGAGAATATGTGAGATGAACAACCCTGCAGACATCAAGGTCAGTGAAGAAAAAGAGGCAGGAGTTGCTCTAGGCACTAGAACAGAGATTCCCATGCAGTCTGGGGTGAAAACCATGGTGAGGCAGGCTGCCCCCCTGCAGCCCATGTGGAGGTTAACAGCGGAGGAGATATCCACTTGCAGCCCTGGAGAACACACACCAGAGCAGGTGGATGTCTGAAGGAGGTGGTGACCCCGTGAGAAACCCACACTAGAGCAGGATCCTGGCAGGAAAGAGAATCCTGCCCTGGAGAAACGTCTGCTGGCAGGATTTGTGACCCCATGGGGTATTTGTGCTAGAGCAGTCAGCTCCTGAAGGACTGCACCATGTGGAAAGGACCCATGCTGGAGCAGTTCAGGAAGAACTGTAGCCCGTGATAAGGACTCAAGCCGAAGTTTGTGGAGAGACCCCACAGTGCTGCTGGGCAAGAGTTCCCAAGGAGGAAGGAAGAGCAGAAACATGATGAACTGACTACAATCCTCATTCCTTGTCTTGTGCTGCTCAGGTGGAGGAGGTAGAGAATTTGGGAATAAATATGAGCCTAAGAAGAAGGGAGGGGTGGAGGGAGGTGTTTTAAGATTTGGGTTTGTTTCTCATTATCCTTCTTTGATTTGATTGGTAAAAATTATTTTTCCCCCAAGCTGAGTCTGTTTAGCCTGTGACAGTAATTGGCGAGTGATCTCTCTGCCCCTATCTCAACTCATAAGCCTTTAATTATATATTCTCTCCCCTGTCCATCTGAGGAGGGGAGTGACAGAGAGGCTTTGGTGGGCACCTGGCATCCAGCCAGGATCAGCCCACCACAAGGAAGTTAATTTTTAATGACCACTTTCTAAAATGGGTTGAGCTGCGATGCAGAATATACTTAGTTGTATGGTAGCAACTAGTGATTTTCAATCCACTGCTTTCTTGAAATGTGTGAGAAAATGGCCTCATGAGTTCACATGGCTTTTATAAAGCTCACTTGCTAGTTGATGCCTGCACCTTGTCCTCAGTGTAGAGATATTCTGTGCACACAAACAAGTTATTGTAATTTACATCATCATAACTAAGAACAGGATTTGTCCTGGAGATTATAGCAGAATTAATGTAAAAGATTTGGGCAACAGAAACGTGTCATAATATCAGATACAGAGAGTGTAAGTATATATGATACATCTGTGGAGACAGACAGACAAAACTATTATTCACAGAGATGCATTGTGTGAGACTGGTCTTAAGTCCTTCCAGAATAATTTCTTATGTCCTTTAATTCAGATGCCAGTTGTTTCACATGATTCTACTGGCTGAAAGCCTGTGTCATTTTGCCCTACCTACTGTTAATAATGCAGTTTCCAGCTAATCCACATGCAGGACAATAAAAAAAGGACTTTTTTTTTATGCCCAATTGACATTTTCTTATTTGTAATTTGTATGAAGGGGCTAAGTAAAAGTAGCTATATGTATAAGTGAAGTTTCTAGACCTGAATCTTTGCTGGTTTCATGTGAGTCATGTACCTTTAAGAACTACTCTATATCCTCATTATTCCTTATTATAGGAAATTGCAGTTGGCAGCAATCAGGTTAAGTATTTAAATATTTTACATTTAATTGAGGGGATTAAATTCACATTTCCAATTTAAAATGTTTTCCCATCTTAACTACAAAACCTAGTTGTATGTTTTAAAGCTTTTTAAAAATGTTAATACTGACTTAGTATGAAAATACTTGACTTCATGAGCACAAAAGAAAACACTATTATCTTTTTTCTTGTCATTTAAAGAAGGACACATTCTCTAGCAGGCACCAATTGGTTTATTATGTTGATTGTTGCCTTCCCTTCGCTCTCCTTCTCCTGTCCCTCTCCCAGTGATTGATTTTACAAGTCAAATGTGAAGAAAATCCTCATAATGAAAGAGGGGGCAGAATCTGGACAAGAACAGTGATCCCTCTTGGTAGGGGATCACATCCAGCTCATTTTTTTTGTAGTCTACATTTTCCTACTTTTCTGTTTTGGTCTAAGTGACTTAAATATTTCCAAGAATGAGGTTCAAGGAAAAGGAATTGTGGGTGACCTCTACTTTGAAGTAAGATTAAAAAAAAGACAGGGAGAAAGTCTATTAAAATGTGGCGGCTTTCCATGCTTTTTAAAAACAGGCTGTTTGTGTGTGCAATGCCTGCGAAGGAGCCCTTCTGCGCCTTGTGTGTTCTACTCCACAGTGCTCACACTGCAACTGCGTCTCATCTCTTTTTGGGCAACTCCATCTCACCTTTTCTCTGCTCTTAGCAAATATCTGAAAAAATTGCCAATACAGACTTTTAGTGGTTTCAGCCATCAGACTGGTGAAGGCAGCTAAACCCCAGCACCATTGATAGACCAGGTAGGGTGGCAGTTTGAGCCAACGTAATGGATTTCAGGGCAAGAACTGGGTTCATGTTGTCCTAGGGTTGTTTTCCATTTTTTAAATCTAGACAATTTCAGCCATTTAATTCTAGTATAAAAGAGATTAAGATTGCAAACTAAGCATGAGAGTTCTGCTGCTTTGGGGGGAACATGCTGCATCTGGAATATTTCCAGAAGCTCAGCAACGTGGCTGTTACCGCAGGATTCCTAAGAGGCAGCCAACACAAGAGCTGTGATTTTTAGGCCAGCACTTGCAGCTAATTGCCTGTCTCGCTGACATAGATTGGAACCTGTAGCCCCTCGCTGGGTTCACCTGCTGCTCCTGGAGACAGAGTGGTCATTTATCTCAGTGAAAGCAGGGAGATAAGTTGGGACCCAGGAGGTTTTTTTCTCTCTCAAAGGCAAATCATTGTTCCTGTGACTGGTTAGTGCTCCCATTTCCAAGCTCCTGCTGGATCTCAAGCCTGCTTCTCATGTACACAGACTCCTACTTCACAGTTGCTAGTAATTATACATCTAATTTAGGGATCAGAAAGACTTACTTCTTGCCTCAGATACACACCCAAATTGTATCCTGGGTGTGTATCAAGGCCGTGGTGCCTGCTACCTTTTCCCCACGTTGCCTTCATTTGGAAAGAACATGTGTGGGTAGAGGAGGAGCCGTGGTGCATTTCAGCAGATCCTCATCTGGACCACCAGAGCATCCCACATCCCAGAGCATCCCTTCCAAAAGTTCACATTCAGCAGCAGTCTGATGGCTTTTACAAGAGGGGTTAAATTCTTTCCTTCCTCCTCTGTTTCAAGCAGAAATGTCTTCAAGCAGAAAGGTATGTTTTCTACCTTTAGAGATTTGGAATAACAAACAGAAGGTTTCGAAGAAAAAAAAATCTGAGAAAGATCATTCAAGTATAGTCTATTCACAGTCAAAATAAAATGCCACTGGAAAACACAAGTTTCCAGGTATTGCTCAGACTGAAGGGTGAAATAAGCTTGATTTCATGGGCAAACAAGTTCTACATGCTTGGGTTTAGCACAGCAACACTGCAGCTCCCTCCATGCCTCAGGCAAACCAGCATGATCTCTTCGTGCTGTGGAAGCATCACTCCTTGGTGGGAGGCAAAAAATCACATCCTGCTAGGACCAACTCCATTAGGTACTTCAAAAGCCAGCAGAGCCAACCTAAAATCTATCTGCTGCTTACTAGAGGAACTTGTAAGCTCTGTCAGGGCAGGCATGGTGTAATTGTATTTTCTTAGCCTGATGAGCAAGGATGCAGTAGGAGCAGCAAGTACAGAATAGCTGGGTTTGAAATTCATACAGGATGGTTGCAGCTGTGGAGGACAGGGAGTTCCTAGAAAACCCTGAGTTCTATCCATCCTCCTAAACAGATATCAGTTTAAAATGATACTCTGGGTACTATTCTTTATTAATATTCAGTGTAGTAATGCTTCTCATTAGCCATGTCCATACTACAGCAGGTAGTGCAGCCCAAAAGGAGTGTGTCTGCAGAGCAAAAATAAAAGAACAAGGCTGAAGGCTTAACACTTGCCCTTACAAGCATTTCTAGTTTAAACTACCATTGCTTTTGCCCTAAGAGCTGAGTGTCCCCTGTATTCCAAAGCACACCTTTTGGCTTAGTTTCATTCAAAAGGAAACCAGCTTGTTCTGAGTTGGTTCCATGATTCTGATGGAAACACAGTAAGTTGGAATTTCTGGACTCCCAAGCTGAATGTACACCCCTTTTGTTTAAATAGGATTTCACTGCAAGGGCTCAGCAAGCACAGACTTGAGCTGAAGAGATGTTGAATATTCTTGTGAAGACATAAAACAGGGATTTGTTATGGCAATTACATAATTATTATGTAATTGCTATGAAAGTGGGATTTGTCATAAAATCAGTTATCCTCTTATCCTCTCAATGCAGATCAGATAATAATATTTTTATTCAAGAATATCATCCAGTTTCCTACATATTTTCACTCTCTGGGTATACTGAAACAGTTCAATAAATTAATCTGAAATGGCTCTTGATTCTCCATGCTTTACCTCTTATACATGCAGCCAGTGGGGTGACAGGTTTTGTAGTTTTTAGAAGATTTTCTTAAATTATTATTCCAGTTGAAAGAAAGCGAAGTCACAGAATCACAGAATAACCAGGTTGGAAGAGACCCACCGGATCATCGAGTCCAACCGTCATCACGGAGTGAGACACAAAACCCATTCACTTGTAAGTTTGTACTACTTAAAACCATAAAATAATGTAAAATAACTTTTCCACTTCTGATATTCATTTTTGGCAAGGTAATTTTTAAAACAAACTAGAACAAAATGTTGAAATACATATTAATGAAAATATTTTCTTTTCCTTCCAAGTAGGAAGTTCTCAGAATAGTAAAGCATGGGAAGAGTTTAAATTTTGATGACTCTTGACTTCCCAGTGGAAAATAATGTGAGTAAAACTGATTAGTTGCTTCTTTAAAGGTAAGGAGGAAGATAAACAACGCTTAGTTGTAAAATGTCTTATCTATCCAAAAGGAGAAGCAACTACAAGATTTTGAAACTTCCTCCAGATTCTTCATTATCATTATCTGAGGCAGCCTTCAAATTATGATTGCCACTGATCGTGCGCTTTTTGATAAGAATTTTTTAACTGGAAAAAAGAATTAGAAATGTGAATTGTTTTCTGCATATGCTGCACATGTTGCACATAACTTTTTCCTAATCACACCACGAGATGTGGCACAGCCTTGTGGTGCCTACTAAGGGTTTAGGTTGAAAGAAGAAGCACTTTTCAATGTACAAACTGCAGGTGTAGCTTTTTATGACTCTTAAAATGATATATGTAGCTTTATATGACTCCTATATTGAGAAGCTTTATATTTCTCCTCTGAATGCAGTCATCTCCCAGAATCCATACTGTATTGAACAACCTGAAAATGTTATTGATGAGAAGGTAGTCACCGACAGAAAGCATAATCATGTTTGATTTTAGAAAACAATAATAAATTGAGCACACTGCCTGGATCTCACTTGCCTATTTGCCTTTTACAAAAGGCTTTATAGGCTATGGATAATTTATAAACAAATAGTATTATGTTATTGATCACTAATCTCCATGGTTACTGGGCTCCTTCAGTTTCACGTTGGCTTCTATGTAGTTAAACCTTGTTGCACATGTATAGCAGTGCAAGCTAGATTAGGCTGGAAATGCAGGAACAAAGGCCAAAGAAGGAAAATTCCTTTATTTTGCACCACAGCACAACTGGCAAAGCTGTTTTGTCTCTGCCTATGGAATTGGTGAAGAAAAAGCAACATTGTGCTCAGAACCTGAGTTTTTGCCAGTAACAGTGCCCTGAAGTTTATGGCGTGCTGACCAGGTTTAGGTCCTGATCGTTGTCCATGGTATTGTTTCAGATCTTTTTGGCACTTTCTACCTGTTGTCATTCTGGGATCTGGAAGAATACCCTCAGCCTGAGAGCTCTTCTGTTCTAATGTGACTTTAAAGTAGCAGTAAGTACTCAGGCTTGTACAGTTAAGTATTTTAACATTTTTTTTCTTCCTTATTGCTGTATGAAAGACCCAGGCAATCAATGGGAGTGCTAATATTATTTTTTTTTAAAGACAACATGAAAACATCTACATATAAAATATTAAGTACTGTAAAATAGAGCTTTCTTCTCCCCTCTGTTGTTCAGTTACTGTAATCTCAGTTCTTGGAGCAACAGTTTGGGAAAGTTTAAAGTGAAGTTTACTTTTTTTAACAATCATATTTTGAATACTCTTCTATGTCACCTTTGAACTGATCTGAAGCAGGTTAGTCCTCTTCTAGATACCTTGAGTCCGAGCTATCTAACTACTTAAAAATGCAGAGAAAATAGTTGAGGAAGATTTAAAAAAATCTTTCTTTTAGTCTGCATGCAATGATTATTCTTTCACTTTTCCTGATCAGACTGTTTTCCATTTAATTTTAGTTTCTCTTTTTCTGGATTAAATTTCCCCTAGCTTCATCTTTGTGGCATATTTATCCTGCTGCAAGCTACTCCCCAGGGTTGTGGATATCTACTTTCCAATCTAATTGAGAGGTAACTGCTCTGAAGGACATTGTCACCTTTATCATGGCAGTTACCAAAGGGCACACAGACTGCTCTTTCTTCTTGCATTTCTGCATCTTTTCAAACAGTAAGGTACTACTTGTTACCCTTGTTAATGATTTTTGCTTTTCTTGTTCCACAGTTGTTAAACCATGATGCGTAAGTACTACTGTAATTACAGAAGGACCACAATCAACAAAGAAATCCACTTCTAAAACATGAAGTATATACAAGACTGTAGAAAACAAAATATTCAGCATAGGGAGAAGGGATTTGTGGATGGTTTTGGCTAGATCAAATAAAAAAAACTGACAGTAGGAGTCCTTCCAGAACTGCATTTAGATTACGTCGTCTTCAAAAGGAAAATAGTGGTCAAGAAGTGAGCCCAAGTGAGCCCATTAGTGAGGACTGAAAATACGTGGTTGAAAAGTGGAGTCTATGGAAAATTACCATGAGGAGTATATATTAAAAATTATAAAATGCAGCTTCAGAAATCAGAGAGAATAATTTAGTCTTCACTTCTTCTAAACAAGTATAATAAATTGCAAAATATGTGAGGCTGGATCGCATTAAAGAATCCTCATAAATTATATATTACATATTTGGACATTAGACTGTTAACCCAGGAAAGCTTCAGAGTATGGGTTTCCAATTTCCACTTTATGAATTTTTGTCAGCACAGCTTCCTGTGGTCAGATGACTTACCTTGTTAGTGCCAGCCTTTTTTCCCCAAAACTACTTAATTGCATTTTAATGTGGCATAGAAACTCACACACTTGTGTTTGGTTGAAAGGCTGTGCAAGAGATCATTCTGGTTTTTTGCTCCTGATTGTACCTTTGTGATTTCTTACTATATTAATTCTTGTAAGCACATCAAATTTTCTCACTGAAGACTTAGCCACGTGAGCCTTAATTAAACACATTAGTAGTCATGGAACAATTAAAGTAAGTCTTCATCAGAAACAAATTGGTCTGCAGGGAAGAGGAGCTGTACAGCAAGTGTGCTGTGTGCTAGCACTTTATTTACAGAAACCATGCTGAGAAAATCCAAGATCAAATCAATAACAGGTTGTCAAGAGAAGAAACTATTGTGCCTCATGGATTGAGACACTAAAGTCTTCTTCTTGCCTGTTATTCTTAATACACAGCCGCTGTCGTGGAGCTTAATTAGAATTCATGAAGCTGCTAAACCCAAGGAAGATTATTGATCTTATTAAAGATGTAAAATCACCAGACTGAGATGATGGGGCCTCCAGAGGATGAAGAAGATGGAAGCCTCTGGGGGAAGCCAAAGCAGATATTCTGCACTCAGCAAGTTCACTGTCACAACAGACTAGAAGCACTTTTTTTCCATAGATCAGGAGCTTGAAAGCCTGAGCACAACTGCCCCACATCAAGCATCTAAATCCCTTTACCTACAGCTTCTAAGTAAACCTTCCTGGTCATCATCATCAACATTTTAATTAACTTTGAAGACCTGATTCCTTCTTCATTTAATCTTGCTTAATGCCACTGAAAACAAAGGAGTGGCATAGGTGTAGCTAGGGAAAAAGTTGTAGATTAGAAGGATGTTAAAGACAGCCAGATTTAACTGACGCAGTGAAGAGAAGATCTAATAAACAAATCCACATTCTTTCTTCTTTTATACACTCTCCCACTTTTTCCTCTCTGTCCCAATCCTTTTGCCTGGCAATTCATAACAGATTTTCATTTTACCCCTCTTCCTTTACCAGTCTTCCTGTAATTTTCTATTTGTTTGGGGTTTTTTTTCCCTTGTTCTTTGTTTTTCTTAACTCTTCATGACAATCCCAACATATGTAGAAGAATCCCTATCTCATCCATATTTTTTAAAATCCTATATTTGACCTCACTTTGTTCTTGGATTTTTGTTGAGTTTTCCTCTTGTCTATAACTTCTAAAATAAAATAATGCATTGCCTGAAACAATTACCTCAAATGGCTTTCTGCCAACTTCAGCTTTTCCCAAGTCATCTTTAATTTCATCTGTGCAATACTCCACTCAGCTCCTCTGGGGTGACTATTAATGATGTGACCAAATCTCAGGACTCCTTCCATCTCCACAGCCTGTAACATTATTGATCATACTGTGACTGAAATCTTGTCCTCTCTTGACTCTCTGTCTTCTCTTCTTTTCTTTTCCATATCATTGCCAATTCTTTAACGTTTCTTTCATCTGTGGAAGATCTCCATCCTACCTTTCTCTTTGAACAGATATCTCATCAGGCTCTATTTTTACCTCTTATTATTTCACCTCTGTGTTTTATTAGGTGATTTCTTGTAATTGCATCAATGCAACTGTCATCTCCACAACACAAGTTCTCCACTTTTCATTACACATACCTACTTTCACATTAAGCCTAAAATATTCAAGTCAAGATGACCTTCCTGAACTCTTTCTATGATTTTCTCAGCCTGTCTTCATATACTTTCCTGGCATTCCCCCTTACCGCCATTTTGAAACATCCATTGGGCACCCATATATAATCTTATCTTGTATCTTACCATGCAGTTCATTGTTTCAAGCTGATGATGCCATTTTCAGTTGCCCACACATCTCTCTCTTTCATAAGTTCTTTCATACATGTCTTTCAGGCTTTCTTCTAGAAAACTATCCTCAAAATAGACAGTAAAAAACCTACACAGCTTTCCTTCAAAGTTTTCTCAAATCCCACTACTTTCGTGATGCATTCAGGAGACTGTCAATTGTTATTGGTCTGTGGCAGTGCCAGTGGGGAGTGCTCTTTTTAACTTATTTGTAAATACATTGTGTGCAACATTTCATAGTATCCAATCTATTACTAAATATGTACTCCAACTTCAATCTGGCTCCCTTCTCCTTTTTTTTTACTTCAGTTTCTCTTATAAACACTACAAGCTCTTTTGCTTTAAGAATTGCCTTTTTTGGGTGTGCACAGCAACCAGTACAATAACCCATGACACAACAAATAATGCTAATTGATTTCTCTTTAACTCTACTCACATGACACTAACAAGCTTTCCAAAAACACTTATTCTCCCCAGACACTTGTAGCAGCATATACACAACAGTAAGACTCAGCACTATTTAAGATGTGATAGCGAAAAAGTAATTAAGTACAAAGATGTCAGACGGTTTGAGCCATTAATATTATGGCATGTCAGTCTGTTTCATTGCATTAAAATACTGTAAAAACACAGACTGAAAACCAAACTTATAGTCCAATCAATATCTTTTCATAGGTAGGTTTTCACTCCTATTTTTAGGATAGGGAGGCAGAGATTCTCACTGCTGCCAGTCAGAATCCTATCTATCAGGAGAGGAAAAGGGGATGAAGAGGTACTTATGTTCCATGTATGTACAATAACAGACATACTAAGATCATGATCAACCACTAGGTCACTCAGGTGCTATGACAGTAAACAGGAAAAACAGTTGAATTAAAGTTAGCTAAAGAATATTTTGAATTTAATTTCTTAAAGATGTGAAAATCCCAGGCCATTTCAGATCAGCATATTCTAATTTTATAGAAAACAAAAAGAGAAAAAACAAACCCAAAATATGAAACTCAAGGCCACTGGATTACATAACTTACAAATCACTTCAAGAGAATTCAGTGTGAAAGGTGATATGAAAGTGCAAGTTGTTAACCACCACTGCAGCTGACTGAATATTTTGTTTATTCTCTAACCAGATTCTGCTTCAGGAGCCTGTACCACAACAAATTAACCATAATGATATATAATTGTACAAACAGAATATATAATAGATCTGTATGATATATAATTAATTCTGCCCTTAAGGAAAGCTTTTGTAAGTCAAACCCTGTGTTGTTTGAGAACTGCCTCTTTATATATTCTCCCTTATAAGGCAGGCATATTTCCCTGCCAGCAAACCTCAGGGAACATTCTAGAAAGTAATGTTCGTTAAGGCTGGCCAGGTGTTTTCTTGCATAACTTACTACTTGGGAGCCCCGTCTCCAAAGCTGAGGCGGTTGCTGCTGCCTCGTCTCCTTCCTTTATACAGCCCATAGTGAGGAAGGGGCTTCTGTACAGAAACGTGTCTGCTTTTAAAAAAAATCAAACTTACTTGCTGTCATCACACAGTTGTTAGTTGTTAAATCTGAGTTTTGCCAGCCCCACTTTCTTTATTTTTGTGTGTATTAAATTCTAGGCTCAACTCCACTATTGCCACTGGACCTGCAAGACCAGAACAAACCTGCAAACAAATACAAATATTTTTGTTTCTGGATTATGACGCATAAATAAGCACAGCCTGATCTGGTTGGAAGATTACTGTTCTGCTGTCTGGTGTTTGATGTGCTTGTCCTTCCCATGAAAAAAAAAAGGACATGCAGGAGTTCAGGAGACCTCAGGGTTCGACATCTGGTTTCATGTGATGAGGGTCTGCTTCCTTGAAATGACAGAACTGGCAACATCCATCTTTAAAACCCATTCAAGCAAAGGTGTGGAAGTGCCATGTCATCCTTACTTGGGGACCAGAGCTTTGTGTGTCCCAAGCTGTGGCTGATAGAGCAGTCTTGAAACATCAGACATCCATTTCCAAGGACCACTGGGCATTGGTTCATGCTTTGGACATCTTAAATGTATATGATAAAAGAAGTCAATATGAAGAGAAGCTGTTTGCTGAATGGAAGGAAGAAAAAAAGAAACTGAAGTTTCCTTGATCTAGCCACTACTCTGAACAGGAGGCACAGGTTCACATTACACTCCTCTGGAATGATAATCACACCCTTCCTCAAGCCTGACACACCACTGGCAGGATTATTGTTGCATGGCAGTCTAGATCCTTCTAACTGATAAAGCTGCTCTATCTGAGAAGTATTTGGCAGAACTGTCACCATATACACAAACAGAGGAGCTGACTCTCCTAACCTCAGAGGCTTGGTATGAGGAGTAGCCTGTATCAGCTTTTGTGTCCTCCAGACCAACTCTATAGATCATCTATGCAACTTGTAGAACAAAACATACAATTGCCTTGGGGAGCTGTGAGCTGGTTTTACTAGTTGGCATCTAAAGCTTTTGAGGTAACATTTTTAAGGTAACAAGCTTTTTCTTCTTCCATTGTTTTCCCACCCACATCTGCTTTGGAATTCAGAACTGTCTTCGATCCCCTTGCAAGCTAAGAAATCACAGAATTATTTTTCTCTTCTTCCAAAATCAAGAGATTCCCTTCTTCTGCCCTTGCATGATCAACTGCACTCCTTAATCTCTTCCTCTATATTTCTTATGATGAGTTATCTCACATACTGTTCTTTTTCCAAATAAGTTTTCTGTTTAACATTTCCTCTCATGGAGTAGAGATACATTGTCTGCTGGAAGCCATAACTCAGTACCATAGGAGAAGGTCTTCCTCCTGAGACATCCTGGGCTTATAACAACTAAAAAATCACATCAGAGAGTTCTAGTTCTACATGATATGCCAATTTCAGCAGTTTATTTGAATGTAGTATTAGAGTTATATCTTCACCAGCAGTGGTTACATTATATCTCAAGTATAAGGGCAATTATCTGTGCCCATGTCTACCTGGCTGGCCAGTCCCAGTTTGCACATGACAACCCTGAAAAGAATTTCTTCAAGTAATGTGTGGGCTTTTTGTCATTTAAGACTAAGAAGAATCTGAAGAAATTATCCAGAAGATGTACTTCATTGGAACTGTCCTGATCTCTCAAAGAAAAAACTGTCTTTCTGGGCAAATGACACAAGTAGATAGGTTTGCCAAATAATGCTTTTCTTTCCAAGATCTCATAAATCTTAGATTACTCTTGAGAGTAATAAATGTTGCAGTAATGCAGTTCTTGATTACAGGCAAGACTACAACAGCTCTGACTGGTAGTGATTCCATAATTACGTTTGATTACAGACATGCTCCTACTGTACCAATGCAAAGGTACTTGTTGCCCTCTATCAGTTTCCTGGATTCCACTGGAGACCAAGAGCACCACGTGCCAGCATACACAGCTTACTCAGCTGCCCTCCTCAGAGCTTTGTCACTAAAGGTTAACAGGACCTATGAAAGACAGGTGTGGAAAACCCTTTATGAAATTGTAATTAAAACACTGTGTAAGTACATCAGTGGTGCCAGCTTCTAAGAGGATCCTGAATTTCAGCAACTCTTAAAGACCCAATCTTGCAAATAAAGTTTTACTTCACAGTGCAGGGGCTAAAGTTATTAATGTCTTTACAATACTACCATTACAGCAAGAAATGAAATAACAATGAGAAATAAAAAAAAACTATATTCAAAACATTGTCTGTTCTTTCTACTACTACAGAACTCAAAAAAAGAAAAATTGTTAGGTAGCTTTCCCCCTGTCAATGAACAACAAGAAAAGAAAATCATGCCTTAAACTTTATTCACTAGTGCTTTGTTTATTTGGTATTAAATGACTCATGGAATAAGGTTTCCACCTCTTCCCGTGGGAGATTATCCCAGCTGCTGAGACATACTAGCAGTTCCCTTTCTTTTGCCTCCCTTTTAATGATGCTTAAGTTTTGCATTCTATTTTACTTTGGGATGTAAAAGCTACAGAGGAAATTCACATCCCCAAATCTGCTTTTAAATGTAATTAAGGTCACGATATGAACCCACAAACCCGAGGAAACATGCATTTAAACCAGAAATGCATCATGTATTTCACTTAAATACCAGGCCGCCTCAATGGTACACTTTTAAGCTAATGGCATGCTTCCTTGTTTTTAAAGGCTTGCTCCTTAGTGTTATGTAAATTAGCATAAGGTGAACTTTTAAAGCCTATTTTATAGGTGTCACACCAAGAAAACACATTTACAAGTAAATATTTGTTCCACAGGCAAATATATTACCTGTCTGGAAATAATAATTATTTCCAGTATTGTTTCTTACTGCTGTCACTCTGCTTTGGACCCATCTGAAATGGAGGCTGAAGTTCCCAGAGCCTCAGATTTGCCTTTTAAATTGATGTTGTCAAAATGGACTCTTATTAACACCGCCACAAACCCTGGTAGGGGCTTTTACAGTTATTGTAGTTCAGAAGGAAAAAAAAAAACGGATATGGACCAAATCAAGAAATCTTAATAGGAAGATGGTAAGGACTCTAATATCAGACACTTCCAACTGTTTTAATGGGTTATAATGGCTTCAAATACACCTCGTTAAGGGGGTGCTGCTCATCTAAGAATTAAAATGTTATATAAACTGAAGTATACAACACGTGTGCTTTCCTAATAACCTTAGCAAGGTAACTGCTCACATGAACTGGTGCCTTTCCTTTCATTTATTACATTTGGTATGATCGGTTATAAATGTAACAATATATTCAATTTGCTACTGGTATTTGCTTACTTGACCTTTTTCACTGAGGGTACTACTGCTGTACATACTTATCACAGGATAACCATGGTGAAAACCTGATTTATTTTCTCACAGATGGTTCTAAGATGTAGCATGAGTGCGTTTTATAAATAGGAAGAATTATTTTCACTATGTTCTTACACAACACAAAGTGTCACATTGGTTAGTAATTATTGTTATCAGTAGTAGTATTTTACAGATAAGACACTGGTAAGAGAAATTAAGGTAAAAAAAATATTTGACATATCAGGTTATCAGAATACTTACTGTTTACACTGTTCCAATCCTCTTCACCTTGGTATACACCAACCACACAAATTTAGCCTCAAGTGTTTTGATAGAGATAGCCTAGAAATGGAATTAGGGGTAAAAAAAAACTGCAAAAGTCCTCAGCTATTCCTGTGAAAGGACTTGGGCTTAGTCCCAGCTATGCGAATTGGATCTTTTTTTTCCCCAGATGACGAACTGGGGAAAAAGAATGGAGATGACAATAGAGTTAGGTGACAAAACTCAGAACAGTAATGTAGGGCAGAATTGCAGGCTGGAGAAAACTCAGATTCTCAGAGGGGTATGGTCTCACACAGTTGACTTGTTAGCTAAAGGGAAGTGTTGAACAGAATTACCTGTATCAATGGACAGAAAGAAAATCTTCACATCAAATGAGGCGCCTAGAAAGAAGGACTGGTGATTTTAGCTATGAGTTGAATGTTTGCCTTTATGTTAAACCAAATGCCCAAGGAATACATAATTCACAGGTCCCAAGTGGTTGGCCTATTTTTCTCAAGAAGAGACGATGATGTAGTGGCAGGTCTGATTCCAGATGAGGTAAGATTTTGTTATAACAAAAGTAATAGTTAATGGGTAGATTCTGCTATAAGTGAGTTATTCTGTATCACAAAAAAAGCTTCTGGCAGACAGGAAAAGACGACAATTATCCAAAATGGTATTCAATTTTCTTAATGGAAAATCTTATCATTCTTATTCTGTAGTGTCTTGGCTTGTTCATTATGCAGTCCTCACTCATAGCAACAATCCTGTGCACTGAACGAAATACAGTAGCAAGTAGCATTTGACTAAAAAGACAGCAATATAATACCTTTTTTTCTGAAATGCAATGCTAAACTTAATTCTGAAATATTCCACTTCGTGAGTATTAGTAAATACTAATTTGACTTAGTGCAAATATTGTTGGATTCCATGGGTCTAACATTCCTTTACTTAGTGTCTTCTCCTCATTTCCAGGAAAACAAAGACGCGAGGAAATGAAATCTAACATTGGACCACATGTTTGGCCCTAGGATGATCAACAATGTAGAGGTAAGTTCTCAGCAGTGATTTTCCTTTTGTTGTTGGAAGATGACTTGAGCATGTAGAGAACTGAAAGTCATCATGAACTGGAAACGTTGCAAGTGGAACTGAATGGGGAGACAGAAGTTTTGTCTGCTTCTACCTGCCCCATTTTGGCTCCCGCTCTCCTTTATTCTCTGTGCCTGAATCCTGGCCTTCCTACCCCATTCCTACATACTTTCATTGTTTTTTTTAAAAAAAAAAAAATGTTGTGTCCCATTTCTCACTCCATTTCACCCAGACTTCTCAACTGCAGCCTCTTCCCTGGTGAGAGAAAACAAAACCAGGAATGGGGATAAGAACGTAGGCAGAGAGCGCTCAGCTGATCTGAGGAGATCATATCTGTGCCATCAAACATTCTGCAGCTGTGAGATGATGGAACATGCTTGACAAAGGCAGAGTCCAGCTGTCAAAAAAACCTTCTAGTAAAAAAAAATTCCACATATTTTGTTTTTCCCATGACTGGCTTGTTCTAGCTAGAACTTTTTTGAAAGGCAAAACAGTTCAAAACCTAAACCAACACCCCTACAGCTTGAGACAGATGTTTTCTAGCAAAATTTGCCACTCCTGCTTCAGCAGAGCTACTCATCAGCAGAAAGCAGCATTTCACACTGGAGCCCCAACTACGGGTGGCCCTCCTGTTCCTGCCTAGGGATGCTGCAAGTGCAGAGTGGCAAGCATATTTTAGACCTAGTTTTACCATTTGAGATCTGCACCTTATGTTGTTCGGGGTTGTTCTAGCCTCTGACCGCAGCTCATGATTTCTGGTCATCTCTTCCAGAATATTACTGGGATGTAAGTATTGTTATATTGTTATTACTCTCTTGCCAAATATAATATTCCCAATTGTATATTCATCACAAATAAGTGAAACACAGGAAATGGAAACAAAAATACATGAAGATAAATGTATTGTTTCTGATTACTATTTTGTGTTAGCTGCTGTGTGAAATCCTCAGAGATAGTCACAAAGGACATGTTTCTAAACAGAATGAGCAAAGAGCACCAAAGGAAACATAGACAAAGGTAAGAGAGGATAATAATGGATAATAATAAAACAACCAGGTAGATACACTGGGAGCAGAGGCCTTACACCCAGGCTAAGAGTCTGGAAACAAAAGATAAGTCCATATTTTAATTTTTTCCCCCCCTCTAAAACCTTGAAGTAGGAACAAGCTAAGGATTAGGATTGTACCATGTCTAGTGACTGCCTAAACCTTCTCTGTTTCCATGGCTCATGGCACTCAAGTAAACCTGGTTTTGCCCTTGAGAGATGAATGCATCAGTAACTGATAACAGAAGAGATGTGTGCAACTTTGCTGCACAGTTGCTTGTGGCTGTCCCACTCCTTCAGTTCACTCTCTTGCTCTGACGCTCTTGCTCAATGCATAGTTTCCACTGCTTTCAGCATGCCCCTCCCAGAAGCTGTGCTAAGGAAGCCCGTGTCTCGCAAAAGGATTTCATTTTCAGAAACATTCGTTATCTCCAGTGTAAACTCCCTTATGCACATGCCATCTAGTAAGGTATCTTCTTAAAATGGAAGTGAGAAGTGAGAAATGCCTCTTACATGACTTGTAAGTTGTTGTCTTGAGGTACCCAAGGCAAACACAGATTTTTGAAAGATATGAAGATTCTGATAGGAGCTCGTTTTTTGCTTCACTTTCCCTGTTATATCTTCTCCTGAATATTACAGGGCAATGGTATCCCCTGAGGGAAGTACTCTGAAACGTGGACCAAAACCATAATGAAACATTCAGCAGTTTGCACACTTTAAAATAAAGACTACCTTCTTCAGCTCTCCCAAAATTACTGTTTCCTGGGCACATGGCACAGTGTTGTTACCTTATGTATGCTAATTCTAGTTAGATTAGGGATCAAGATGGAAATAACCTTTGGGGAGCGAGGTCTATCCAGTAGAGTTGTTTATGTGTCTGGTAACAGTTCGACTGGAAGTGGCCTTCTTTTAATGCCATGCAGGCAATGGGTCAATTCAGTTCCAACTGTAAGGTTGCAGCATGGTCCTCCATTTGACTGAAAAGGAAGACTTGCTACTGATATTCTACACTGCCATGGTGTAAAGTTTAGAGGGGGTATGGGTTTTGGTCTGGGGCTTCTGGAATTTTCTGTGTATCACAGGGTTACCTTGTCTTTATCCATCTATTCTTCTTATCTCACTTGCTTTGATGGGGAAGAATATGATGGAATTACTTGCAGGGATTGTAGAATAGTGTCTGAACAGCTAAATTCAAGAGTTATACTAGTTCACCTTTAATTTGATGCAACACTGAGCACTGGCAATAGCTGCAGCACATCAGCTACTGTCCTAGTCAAAAACGCACTTTCTCTTTCAGCTGACATAAAACGATTTTTGGTCTATAACACATTCCTGTATCAGCAATGTTACAGATAGAAGAAAATGTGCTTACTGTTTAAAAAACTACTGATATTGGTGTTGGCAGACTACTTCTACAGGTGAATGCTTTCCAACCATTTTGATCCCAGTGCAGTGAAGCAGAAAAAATAAACAAGATAGACTTCATAACTTCTGATTAAACACACTGCAAAATCCTTGGGGGAAAAGTCTCTACCTTACAGTTATATAAACAAATTTGGCTCATGGTTGCTGATTTTTCTTAAAATTAAATTATACAAGTGGCTTTGTTGCCCGAGCACATGTTCATGTGGATGTGAGGTGTATTTTTCCAGCCCTTTCTGTAACATAACTGGGGTGACTGCATCACATGGTGCCAGTGCAAACAAAGTCTCCTTAACAGCCCATGAATAGATGCATTTTCCTAGAATACAGTTTCTCATTGGGACTATCAACTGGTTCCTGGACTACCAGGCATAAGGATAGGTACAGACAGCTTCAGAAGTATAGAGCAAGTGTAGTAACCTGCAGCATGCCACAAAATAATTACGAGTGCTTATCATATAATCAAAAGGAGTACAAGGGATACAGTTAATTCTGTGACGCTTTTGCTTGATTACTGATTGACCTGAAGGCAGTATCTTACATAGTACTAACTTGTTAAACACCAACCACTCCACTTCTGTTTGTATTCCATGTCCTTTTTGCTCTCTTAAAGCCTACACTTTGAATCTGAGAGGCCATCACACTGAGCTGGCTTCCTCCACTAAGCAAGCCTCACCACATTTTTCCTTCACCTCCATTAGCATCCTATTCGATCACATCCAACACAAACACCACTGTCTTGACGGGCTCAGCTCAACTTATCTTTCTGATCTTATAGGCATTTATTTTCTTAGCTATTAAGCTACTCATCCTAATCTTTATTTTCCTTCTGTCCCATTGTCTTGTGTTATTGATTCATCTAGTGGGAGCTCTTTCTCCTAGAACAAATGCACTTTCCTTAGCATCACTGTAAAACTTTCTATTTTCCTCTTGACATTCTCTGAAAAGTGTTTTTTTTTGGTGTACATTAAGAAAAAAAATCCATTTCCTACACGCTTATATGAAATGATGAAACTATGCTTAATTAGAATCAAGAACATCTTTATCTTTTAGCAAAAGGGAAATTATTGTAAAGGCTTGACAGTCATATGCAATGGGTGACAATAAACTTTGTTGCAGGTAATTTTGGGCAGGTTTGGCTCTGTTCCTGAGTCTTCCCTGCACGGGAGTGGAGGAGGTGGGTTAGAGGCAGAGTCTTCTGAGATCAGGGGCAGAGCCAGGCTTGCTTCAAAGCCCCTACTCTCTTTAGAATCAGAGAGTAGCTTGGGTTGGAAGGGACCTTCAAGATCACCCAGTTCCAACCCCCCTGCCATGGGCAGGGACACCTCCCAGTGACATCAGGCTTCTCAAGGACCATCCAACCTGGCCCTGAACACCTCCATGGATGGAGCAGCCACAGCTTCCCTGGGCAACCTGTTCCAATGCGTCATCACTCTCATACTGAAGAGATTCTTCTTTATGCCTAGTCTAAATCTAGCCCTCTTGGGTAGCCATTGCCCCCAGGCCTATCACTACAAGCCTTTGTCAGCAGTCCCTCACCAGTTTCCTTGTAGCCCTTTCAGGTATTGGAAGGTTGCTATAAAATCACTTCAGAGCCTTCTCTTCTCTGAGTCAAACAACCCCAACTCTCTCAGCCTGTCCTCATATAGGAGGTGCTCCAGCCCTCGGATCATCTTTGTAGCCTCCTCTGGACCCGTTCCAACAGTTCCATATCGTTTTTATGTTGAGGACTCTAGAACTGTACACAATACTACAGCTGAGGTCTCACAAGACAGGAATAGAGGTGCATAATCACCTCCCTCGACCTGCTGGCCACGCTTCTTTTGATGCGGCCCAGGATAGGGTTGGCCTTCTGGGCTGTAAGTGCACATTGCCGGCTCATGTCGAGCTTCTCATGGACCAGCACCCCCAAGCCCTTCTCCGCAGGGCAGCTCTCAATCACATCATCCCCCATCCTGTACTGACACCGGCGATCGCCCCGACTCAGGTGCAGGACCTTGCACTCGGCCTTGTCGAGCCCCTCGAGGTTCTCACAGACCCGCCTCCCCAGCCCTGTCAGTACCGACCCGGCGTCCCCGCCCAGCCGCCCGCCCGGTCGGTGCCGCGCTGCCCCGCCCTCTCGCAGCCCCGAGGGGCCGCCACCCTCCCCGCCACCACCCCGCGGGCCACGTGCCACCCGCGTCCGCCCCGCTGGCCGCCACATCCCGCTTCCCTCGCCCCGCCCCGCCGCCCTCCCGTCGGTCGAGAGCCCGAAGCGACGGCTCCGCCGGCCAACGGGGGACGAGCTGGCGCGGCAGCGGCGCCCAATGGGCTCGCGCGCCCGCCCCCCCGCCCGTCCCGGCCGGGCGGTGGGGCCGCGCGCTGCCATTCGGCGGCGGGGCGGTGCGTGGAGCGGATGGTGGTGGCACCGGCTCCCGGCGGGGGCAGGAGCAGGAGCTGGCCGCGGGCGCCTCATCCCTTCCCCGTCGCGCTCCCTAACGCTCTCGTCGCCTCCCGCTCCGGCGGCGCCGCACGATGTGAGCGGCGGCGCCGCCCCCGGTGCCCGCGACGCTGGGACGGGCGGGGCGATGGCCGGAGCCTGGCGCGGGAGCAGCTGCCGCCGCCGATAGGAAGGGCCGGGGGCCGCCGCGCGGGCGGCGAGGAGCCTCTCTCGGGCCGCGAAGCGTTCGTCCCGCCCCGCCACCCCTTCTCCTTTTTCCTCCCCTTCCTCCGCCCGGTGCGTGCAGGGTGCCGGCGGCCGCCGGAAAGCGTGACCCGACGGCCCCCGCCATGTCCTCGTCCAGCTCCTCGCAGACCGCTCCGTCCCACCCGCCGCCGCAGAGGATGAGGCGTGGCGCCGCCGGGTCCCCCACGGCCGGCGCCGCCGGGAACGGGGGCGGCGCGGCGGGGACCAGCCGGCTGCTCCAGCCCATCCGAGCGACCGTCCCGTACCAGCTGCTGCGGGGCAGTCAGCGCAGCCCGACCCGGTCGCCCTCCGCCTCGGTGGGCAGCAACACGGGGCCGGGCGGGGGTCGCGGCGGAGGCAGCCCCCCGCCCCCCTGCGCGACGCCGCCGCTGGCGGAGCCGGGCAGGGCGAAGGGCAGGCAGCGGCGCTCGCCAGAGAGCGGCGGCGGCAGCAGGAGGAGCGGCTCGCCCGAGAGACGGAGCCCCGGCTCCCCGGGGTACAGAGGTAAAGCACTGATGCGAAGTCGAGACGGGGTCGCTCTGCCCCCGGCGCCTCGGGCGGGCGGGGGGTCTGCCCTGCCGGCGAAGCGCCTGGTCCCGGGAGCTAGCCCTTCGGTGTCCTCCTCGGGCGAGGCGAGGCGATCCCGCTTGGGGGAAAAAAGCCAACAGCCCGGTCCTACCCCCGCGGCGGGCTCGGAGGAAGCGCCTCCCCGGCGGGTCCCCGTCCCGGCCCCTCCGCGGGGAGCGGGGCTGCTGCCGCGCCGGGGCGAACCCAGAGCCTGCCCGCTCCCCCGGCCACAGGTGCGAGTGCTAGTACGGGCTGGTAATGGGGCAGAAGTCCGGCTGCGGTGTCGCAGCCCGGCTTTTAAATATGTTAAAACCGAGCCTCGAACGCTCTTAACTTTACCCTTGGCGTCTTTAAGACTTGGGTTTTTATAACGGGTTAAAATACCGCATGTTTTCATACGTAGACCCCCCAAACGGAAAGCTGATTCGCTTCTCAAGAGACTTGGAAACAAATAACGCCGTTTGTCTTTTTGCGGTATTTAATACTAAATCCTTGAGGCTGTAAAGAAAACAAAAAACACCCAAACCCCACCGTAGCCTCAATAGGCCTGTGTAGTTTAATATGCAAAATTGATTCCCAGTAAGTCTAACTTAACTTGCGTCAGGTTGTCTGTTAAATTATTGAATGTGTTAAAGTAGCAGTGGCCATCTTACCTCCCCCCCACCCCTCTCCTTTCCCCCATCATTTCAGCAGCCGAATGAATCGGACTAAATGCACTTTTTATGTTATCCTGCTGTAGCTATCACATATCGCGCATCATCTCTTTCTGAGAGCGTTTTATGTAGTTCAGTTCCCCTCGCTTGGTTTGTCCTTTGCCCGAGTCTTACTGTGTTCCATTTCGGTGTCCAACCGTGGTCTGTCTTGGTTGTAAGTGTGCTTTGTAGCAGTGGAATCTGTTACCTACCCCCTGCCCCCCACCCTTTCAGTTTTCATGTGTAGTAAGACCTTACTATGTGTAGTATTTGTAACTTTGGCAAATCTATGTCATCGGAACAGTCCGAAGACGTGGGCAGTGTTTTACAAATAAGGAAAATGTCACTGCCAGTTATGCATGGGGTTAACTTACCCTGTAGAATATTCATGCATATGCAGATGACCAAGTTGGTTATATTACAGTCTGAACAGAGATGCTTCATAACTAACTTCTCGGAAAGATCATCTGTTTATGCAGAAGTTTTTGCATGTTTCAAAACGGAATTGAGCTTCTGTGCTTTTTCTTCATTCACGCTCTACTGAAAAATTTTCAAGATCTTATTTTTTCTACTTTCTGAAATACTAAATGTAGATTTCATTTTTTCCTTCTTTAACCTTTGGAGAATGTTAATGGGAAACTCAGCAAAACAAACAAAAAAAATCTGTACTTATTCATAGTGATGGTGCTGCTGATGAATACTGTAAATTATTTAATTATGGGAACCTGGTGGAAAACATTGTAGTGGTGCAGTGTATAAAGGTCTACGCTTAAGGTGTAGAGAAGAGGGAGGAATGTGGGTATTTACCAGCAAGTAAGGAAAAATACTGCAAGGCTGTGAAGCGTTTCATTGTTACGTGTGAATTTTTTGTTGGAGGGGAGATTTTAATTTTAGAAAGTGGTTTCATTCTTCTTCATCTGTGGGCTATTTTAGCCTTAATAAATCAGTCTGTAAATTAGTAGTGAATGACTTTTCCATCATTAAACTTGTTTGAGCTTGCTTCACAGTGAACCGTGTTAGTGGCTTACACTGCTTGATTCAGTTTAATGAGTGCAATGTATAAAATCATAAATGGTCCGTCAAGAAATGTACCCTGTAATCTGCATGCACTGCAAGGAATTTGTTCCCCCTCCTCCAGGTCAAGCCAACTGCTGCTGCAGAAGCTGACATTCTTTAGCAAATCGTGAATGAATGAATGAAAACAACGTGATCGCCCTAATAATGACCACAATTGCACAACGTCAACAGCTTTATTTTACTGAAATACAGGCACCATTTTCTAGCAGGCAGGGTAATAAGATACTCTGTTTCTTCGGTCTTGCAAATGAAAAAAGGTTACCCCTTGCCCATCTTCCCCCCCTAGCCCCTCTAAAGGAAAAAAAACAAAAACCAAACCAAACCCTAAAACTGTTTTTACACAATCTGGAGCATAGCTGCGTACTATGGGTCAGGATTTGGTCTTTGTTTCCCTGCTTGTTTACAGCATTTTAGTATATGATCTATGGATACCAAAAATTGTGTTTGTAGTCTGTATGGTCATAGTAGTGTATAGAAAATTGATTGCTGAACCAGAGGACTGCTGCAGTAGTAATGGAGGACTTGGAAGAAAAAAATGTTCTGTTTTCAAATGTGGACTGTCTTGCTGCGGCTTGTTAAACAGCGTGCTCCTCCAGCTATTTATAGTTCTTATCAGTATGCAAGTCTTGGGGAAGCAACTTGGTTAAGTATTTTGTCAGTTTTTGAAAACCATTTCCCACTGCTGTAAAATGTGAGCTTAGGCTCCAGTATAATCCTGTTGTTTTTCTCACCGGCACAGGAGATCTGTTTGTCTCTGACTCTGCAGTCTGATTTAGGTTGTTTCACAAATATGCTCCTGCTGGAGACTGCTTGTGATTCTTATGGATAGATGTTTTCCTCTTCTTGCGACACCTGCCCCTTCCCCACCTCCTTTCAGCCTTTCCAGTATAGATTCCTTGAACTGGCAGCCCCACTAAGGCATTTTGTTGTGGATATTTTAGTGATTTGCCAGAGGTTCTTTTTATAAAGGAGATTTGTGTTAAAACACTCCAGCTTTGAGCTTCTACAGGTCATAGCAACTACCATTGCAGGCGTTGACATCACTACTACATGAATGGAAGCAAGCTGCATCTTCTGTTTCTTCTCCTATCATCTTTTTTCACTCTTCTTCCTAGGATGCTGTAAATGTTTTTTGCTCTGTTGCAAACCCCTCTGTGTTTAGAACTGAAACTAAGAATTTGATGATGTTTTCTTTAAGCAGATTTGGGGATTTGTAGTTCTTTGTAAACCATCCATGCCAGTATTTGTATTTGCTTAGTATTGATACTGAATGGATGAGGAATCATGAATGCTATGAACTAATTTGAAGGTGCTAAAAAAAAGGAAGAAAAGAGGGGAAAAATCTTTGGATCTTGTAGGATAAAAGCCTGCAATGTGCGAGTCTGCTGCTTTCCTCTTTTCTTTAACATGTTTTTTCCTTACCAATGGATATGTTTTTATAGCCAGTTTTCATGTTTTGGAGAGTTGACAGTGTAAAAAGGGTCTGACTGAATGAAACACCCAGTTTTCTTTTCTACATTCTTGAGCGTATCTGGTACATCCCTGATCACATAACTAACGTCAACGGGATGTGAAGCAGCATGGTTTATGGCAAAGGACATTTCAATAATAAAGCAAGAAAATCCTTTGAACTGGTCAAACAAAATGTATTGCTTGCTTGTGAACACTTGCATTCTACAGGGAAAAAAAGCAAATTGTTTTCTTTCTTGCCTTACCTGGATAGAATCAGTACTTTCTGTTATTATGTAAAGTAGTCTGTATAAATATGAGGGGGGTTTACTGTTTAGTCTGTTTTTTTCACATAGTATGTGATGTTTTGTATACAAGGAGGGTGTAAATGACTTCTCTATGATTCAAGCTCAATAGTGCTTTTATCAGATGTTTACAGGACCACTAGAGTAAAATCTAATATTAATGTTTCATATTTTTCTAACTTTCACTTACCTAGTTTATCCCATAAACTTTTTTCTGTATCAAATTTTGGAGGCAAAGGTTATTTTTAAGGACATATAAAAAACTTAATCAGTTTGGCTGTAAGGATTCCCAGTATCTTATACTTCCCAAAATAACTCCTGAAGCATCATCAACATCAGTAAGAGAAAGGGTTTTAAGAAGCTACAAAACAACTGCATAACCTAGTTCTAAATAATCAGTATGTGTATCTGTTGTTATGCTGGTAGATAAAAGACTAGTGTAGTGAAAGAGTGAAGAAAGACAGTATTGCTGATCCCTAGACTTGTAAAGGATATCACTGTTAAAAAAAAAACAAATTCAGGCTTCAAAAGGCAGAACTGTTTTAATACCTTGGATTCAAGCCATGCAACATTTTGGCATCATGAGCATTTATACCAGAGATCAAGAAGATATTTCCTTTATTTCTAACAAATGTAGGTAAGGAAGTAATTTTTGTGACGCTTCCTATTTCCTGATGCCTGAATAATAGCAGTATTTCCATAATTGTATAGTCAAAACAGTTTTACTTCAGCTTTGTCCTTCTCTTTTCTCAAAATAGCTTTCATTGGAATATAATCTGGTGAAATGAAGACACTGGCTAAATCAGAACCAGTTGTCCTGAATGCAAGGTCTTTTTAGTTACATGTTTTAACATTACAACGCTAAACAAGACTAGTGTATTAGGTGTCCTTAATATTTCATAAGCTAAATTTGTCTTATTTCAGGTGTTAAAACAACTTCAGGAAAAACAGAAAGGTATTTTCCTCCATTGAACTTGAGTGATATTGTAGGCATTAGCTATTAAGAAAGTGCCTCCTTCCCCATGGAAAACATAACATGTATGCATGCACTTTATCTATTTTTAAATCACTACCTGAGATTTAATTCTCGTTCTTTGGATGTAAGCAAGTATTAGCATGTTGCATATGGCCAAACTGCAGTTACTTGCCATCATCCACACATAGTAAAACAGTGGCTAATACTGAAATTTGGTTCCTGTTACTTGTTCTTTTCTTTACCATAAGTGGTGGGGTGAATGGAGATTCTTAATATGTAGGGAGTGTATATCAAGTGAATGTATTGCAGAATCTTATGAAAAGGTCAGTGTTTCCCAAATATAGACTGACACATAATAAGTTGTTGAGATTTGTTTTGTTGCTAAAACGCACAGTGGGAAAACTAGTTATTTTTCGAAATGGGGCTTATGCTGTTACTCTAGATACCATCATTTGGAAAAACAAAAGCAATGCAGTAATGCTCAAGTC